>NC_053131.1:12251648-12949148 GCF_010015445.1 Perca fluviatilis | reverse complement strand
TATGGGCACTTTAATATCAAGATATACGTTGGTTGTGTTGTCTTTTCCAGGTCTTCTACAGTTCTTCTACAATCTTAGTGTTATTCTACTTCTTTAATCTGTACATATTGATATTGAGGTTTTTGTTATGAGTGCCGTTATTTGGGTTAGCTGCCCAGTGCTGTCTCCCATCCAGTTATCGTGTCGCTGTACTGCTTTTGGGATATACAATACTATACTTTACATAGTAGGCCATACTTTTCTGAACACACTGAATTTAATTTGCTTTTTTTCGCTGTGTGTCAGAGGCCTCTCTCTCTCTCTCTCTACCCCCTTTCCTGTCGTTCTCCAGCTGCTCTAAAAAATAAAAGCCCACAAAATAATCTTAAAAAAAAAAAAAGATATCAAAATAAATGTCATGTAGAACAAGTGGAATGGGACCACAAGCAGGAATTGGCACATATGTCTCCCTGTGAGGTACGCTGTGTTATATAATTATTGTATTTTGGGATAAAGCCATATCTGTGACATGCCAGAACATACTTTAACAGTACCACAAGTAGAGAAGACATAAAGTCAGCAAACGGATGCAGTAATGTCAGTTAAACAGCAATATGTATATATTTATTAAGTTTGCTTACTTTAGCTAGTTTTGCTTTAAGGTTTCATATCAAAGTTGGTGTTTTAGATTTAGTGTAAATGAAAGCTACACTTTTTGTATGATTTTCACTTCAATCATGGCAGAAGTGTAGCTGAAAGGGGCGCTTGTCTTTTTTTTTTTTAAGATAAATGACACATTTAGATGCAATTCATGAATAGGAAAGTAGCTGTAGTAGTTCATACGAAGGGGTAACCACAACTTCACTGTATGTTTAATGATTGAAGCTGCAATTGTCATACATTCTTTTTACATGAATTAAATATTTTTGAGCAAGTGCAGCAGTCATATACAGTATCCAACTTTTCTGACACACTGACTGGACTGCAGCATCGTCTTGTCACTGCTGTGCTGCGTTCCTTTACCAACTTACCGGCTTCTTCTTCCTGCATATCAGTGCCAGCCTTACTAAACATTCCTCTGTTTCACATGCTTTTACTGTGTTATCTCTCATCCACTCTTTGACTCTAGTGAAAGCCCAATGACTTATTCATGCTGATGGATTTTCCCTGTATACACCCTGAGCCGTCTTTTCCCACAGTCAGCTCTTACTGGATGTAGCCCAGTGGGTCCCCCAGCACCCTGCTACATGCCTGAGTCATGGCCCTGCCAGAGCTACCTGTCCTGCAGCCATGACAGCATGTCTTTATCAACACGCCTGTCCAGGAGTTTAGATGAAACAACTCCTCTGTTAGCTTTGTTTACACGCTTCCTCAAGAAAAGATGAATTGTCGGAGGTTTTGCTAAATGGACTCACATTCTGCGACATCATATTAATGCACATTAGAGGTTGTCAAGGTTTCTTGATGTTGTAAAGAACAAAACTTACCAGTATTCTGACTTGTAAGGATTAAGTTAGAGCTCCAGGAAAGTCTGTTTACAGGTGTTGGAGAATACTATTGCAAACGTTAAAAAAAAGAAAAGTCATATGAAGCCTTTCGTGGCTTCAGAGGGAGCTGCGTTAAATTTAATAAACTGCCTTGAGTCAGCATCAGTTGGGGCTGAAGACTACAAGTTTGAAAATGACAAAAATCTAGGGAAGAAGAAAACTTGACAATTGCTTAAAGAACATACATTCACAATAATTTGAGAGCCAAACTCATGCAAAACAGGAGACCAAGGGCCCAAAAACTTGAAGGGTAGGTGTTCAGACAGCTGAAGAAAGCCAAAAGGTTAAAGATCAAAAATCAACTAGACAAGATGGAGGGGAAATAATCTCAACACCAATGAGTGTGTCAAACTCCAAGAAAGACATAAGAAAATGGATGAATGGTTGAAATCAATAAATGCAAAGCAAACTGTTTTCTCTTTCTCTATTTATTGCTTATGTTTTTCTGTTTTTATTGTTCTGTCCAACTTGATTCTACAGCTGTGTTGACCAGATCTCCCTAATAACGGGTAAATAAAAAGCAAAGAACATTTCATGAAATGTAATTGGTGGATCAATACACTTGGCTCAGAAGAAACCACTCTAATTTGGGAAAGCTTCAGAAGTTTGCAGCTTCACGGATCAGTTGACTCTGCAGTCTTCAGAATCAGTCTGTACTTGAAATCTAGCAGAGGCAATAAAAAAGCATGTTCCCCTCTCTGTTCATCATCTCCTCCATTTTCTTCCTCTCACTAATGTACTCCTGTCATCAGGGAGTTGGAGAGCATAGTGCAAGCTAACGAAAAATCCACAGTGACGGCAAACCTTTCTTTTAAAACCTTAATAACACAGGCGGAAGGAGAAGCACGGGAGAAGTTAAACCACCAGAGAAATTGATTATTTTTTAACAGTGCCAACGCAATCATTCAGGGCAAAAAGGAGGTTAGGATCAAAACACACTTTTGCTTTGTTCTTTGGAACAGTTTGCGAAGGGTAAGGGCCATATGGAGAAAAGGTGACAAGCTAAAATGATGAATATGTTGTCATAAAGAAAATGGAGCACATAAGAGTGCATAACACTACCTTTGGAGGGAAAACCATCAAAACCTTTTTAGGAGTTTGCCTATGAATTATTCAAAATCAAGTCAAGTCAGTGAACAATTGGGGCAGAGCTATGGCTTCCTGAAAATAAATAAATGACTACCTTATAGATTCAATAAAAGGGCCAATGGAAGCTCAGACTTTTTTTGCTGTTTAGCTTTCTCCAGTTCTCACAACAGGATGACAAACTAACCTCACACTTGCTCACATCACAGCCCAACCTCCCTGCCATCCCATGCTGGCCTAAACCCAAACACAAGTTGGGGAAGGGAGGGGCATTTTTGGAAAAGTGCTTTCTCTCTCTGTCTCATCGGTGACGAAGGAAAGGATGGACAAACTCCCTCTCAAACACACCCAAATGCACAAACAAACACAAACGGCTCTTCCATCGGGACGCCGTACCTTGCAGCTGTCTGAAGCGTCCGTCCAGGATGGAGTTGAAACAGATGTTGGAGGTGCTGTAACTCAGCCAGCGCGCCCGCTTCATACTTTTAGCTGACGAGGAAGAGGAGGAGGAGAGGAGGGCGGGGGGAGGGTGAGGGTGAGAGGGCCTCTGACGTCTCGGGGTGCAGGAGGAGGACGAGGAAGAGGATGAGGAGAAAGGGCAGAGTCCCGCAGGTGCCACGGCGAGAGGCACGTGCATGAGAGTGCCGTTCCTCTCCGAGTGGTGTTCAGGCTCCAGCTGCTTCCTGCTGCTGCTGCTGCTGCTGCTTCCCCTGGTTGCCTTCCTACTTTCAGGTCTCTGGGCCCGGTGGACCGGTGGGGTGCTCCTACTCCGGCTGATGCTCATGCCCACCCGAACAGGGGCCTCTTTCTCCGGCGGGACATAGGGCCGGACAGCAGGCTCCTTGGTCCCTCCGCTGCTGCTCCGGATGGCTGTGGTGTCCCTGCTGCTGGCCTTCAGGCTGATCTTGACCTCTCTGAGCCGGGGTTGGCTTATAGGGGCAGCGCGCAGCAGGCACGGGCTGCTCATCTTGACCCCCAAACACCGACAACAACAACAACAACAACAACACAGCCTGGAGCCAGCAGA
This sequence comes from Perca fluviatilis, assembly GCF_010015445.1. Lineage (NCBI taxonomy): Eukaryota > Metazoa > Chordata > Actinopteri > Perciformes > Percidae > Perca > Perca fluviatilis. The sequence goes on along the minus strand of NC_053131.1, from coordinate 12,945,509 downwards.
GGAGCTTGGCACTCCACGTCTCTCCTCTTCTCTGTCTCTTGGCTCTCTGTCCTCCTTTCCAGATCCCTCTCGTGTTCACTCCTGCTCCCTCCCTCCCTCCCTCCCTCCCTCCCTCCTTCTTTCTTTCTTACTCTCTCCTCACTGCTGCCGTGATGATGCTATGCCTCCACGCTCAGGCGGCACAAGGGCTTAGGCAGCCTTCAGTTCAGTTTAAAGTGGTTTCTCCAGCCCCATCCATGCATACAATATGTTTTTTAATACGTCCACATGCACACAAGACTCCCTCCCTCTACCCAGCACTCCTACACAGTCGTGACATCACTGAATGTGAAGTGTATTTTCCTGTGCCAATAATCCAACATAAAACGGTCCATCTTAAAGGAAGGTGTCTTTTTTAGGTGTATGTAAGGAGTAGTGTATGTGGCTGGATATCCATTACGTTATGTATGTGCTCTGAAGGCATGCTGGGTGCATATTTCTCAGTTCACAAGCTGTAAATCAGCAGCGACGACATTCAGAGCCTCTCTCATCTCCTGCCTCTTTTTTGACTTTCCTCCCTCTCTTCCTACTCTCTCTCTCTGTGTGTCTTTCTCTCTGGTAACAGGAAACACTGATTGCATTACAGAAACATCAGTGCAGCAGCACTCTAACACAATATCACCAACACCCACACAGAAGCCTTCATCACTTAAAGAGACAGAGAGAGACAGAAAGAGACAGCAAGAAAAGTGGTGAAAGCTCTAACAGATAAATGGTCTGGACATGACTTCATATATTTTGGCTACCCAGATATTGGGCTTGATATTAAACCATAATACGTACTATTGTGTCTTTCTAGACCAAAATGTGTGCGTAGATTCCGTAGCATCGAACACTGAAAGCTAGCATCAAATGTTCAAATCAGACAATTCTTGAACTTGTAATCCTTCAGATTTTCATTATATTAAACCTAATTTTTTATACTATTTATGACCAGCATTTTTGCAACAATAGCCATTTAATGTATGTATGTATGTATGTATGTATGTATGTATGTATGTATGTATGTATGTATGTATGTATGTAATGTCCATGCATAATAGGAATTGGTTCTTAAGTAAAAAAATACTTAAAGCAGGAGAAAGTTTTGTTGGTGGTGAGCTGCAGCTGCCATATACACCCTGTTAGACGAGCATTGGATGGTGCTAGTCAGCGGGTAGCAATTGTGAAGTCAATTGTGAGGCATGAATGAAGCAGCTGATCATCAGTACTCTGTGCCTGACCTAACGCAATGCTGCAGATATAGATTTTTATTATTATCTATAGTGGAAATACCAAGTCACAAGGGATTCACAGGAAACAGTGCATACACATGAACACGATGTTCAAGACGACATTTGATGTCTGATCTTTACACTGTGGCAGTAAAAAGGAAAGCTTCCGCTATTGTGATAGACTCTGCCCATCCTCTGCATAACTCGTTTGATTTACTTCCGTCTGGTAGACGTTATAAAGTACCTTTGGTGAAAAAGGCCAAGTATAAGAAGACTTTTATCCCAACCGCCGTTGATATTTTAAATAGGAAATAGGGGAGGGGGGGTGGGGTATCTTAAATTGTGTGGTTGTCTGTTGTATTGTATTGTTTGTTTGCTGTATACTGTTTGTTGAGCCTTTTACTCTGAAGACAATTTTCTACCCCCTGTGGGGATAGACAATAAAGCTTTTTTTGAATTTGAATTTAAGGGGTTACATGCTGCCAGTCCGACATGCTGCCACTCCAACATGCTTCTATTCCGACATGCCGCTATTCCGACATGCCGCTATTCCGACATGCCGCTATTCCGACATGCCGCTATTCCGACATGCCGCTATTCCGACATGCCGCTATTCCGACATGCCGCTATTCCGACATGCTGCTATTCCCTAACCCTAACCCCTAACCCTAATGGAAACGAAAATTGTCGGAGTGGTGGGACGTTTGAAAACAATGGAAGTGCCGCCACTCCGACAATTAGACGTCAATGTCGGAGTGGGGGTATGTTAGAATGGATGGCGGAACCCATCTTAAGGTTAGTACTACAGTTTGTTTGGGTAGCTACTTTAGTAGTCTCGCATTGCCAGACCTTACTCCACAGCACTGCTGAGTAGGTATTTTTACTGCCCACAGTGGACAATAAACTGTGGGACATGGTCTTTTCAACCTGATCTCACAGATTTCCGTGAAATGAACACGGCCCCTTAACTCAAAATCTGTGGTGGTTTCACGAAATCGCAAAACATTCCGTGATGGGCCCACGGAAGAATTTCGTGAAATGAACACGGATCGCCAAAAATTCCGTGATGGGCCCATTCTGGGTTAAATAAACACAGCCCCTCATGTTCAGGAAAAGGTCGTGGGTGGGCTTACGGTTCCGTGACACGAAAAGAAGAACTTTGGGAAACTTGACATGCGGGACACGAATCCCAGTCTCCTGGGTGAAAGTCCTGTATCCACTACCCCAACCAAGCTCCTTACGCGGAATTTCGGCCTTACATTGTACTCGCTACCGTAGTCGCTCTTAATGCTACGTCATCTTCTCATTGCAAATGCAGACGACTTTATTTACTAATTTTGTGATATACAGATCAGCACTATTTATTCTCTATAAACATTTGAATTGAGCATGCCAGTTCTTTTCATATATATGTTTTTTAAATACTCAGTAAACTCTTTAAAAAAAAGATGGCCACTATAGTTTTTAGCAAATGTTACTCAAACATTAGCAAATAGTGTTCTTGATGGGGACTATTTTTAGCTGCGGATTTGTCGCTGTATGGCAGCAGGTTCATCTGGTATTGACTCAAAATGAACGTCAGTGTGTGTGTGTGTGTGTGTGTGTGTGTGTGTGTGTGTGTGTGTGCACCCAGTGACAACAGTGTGACTCATTTATGTTTTTTGACCTCTATGGCACAGAGGAATAATACATATCAGGTTTTGGCTACACAGGCTTGTGTAGACTTGTTGGTGGGGTCAATTCATTGTTGGTTTTGCTCTTTTCAGGTGATTTGTTAACAATAAGAAAAATATGGAATATCACCATATATATCGGCAATGTTCTTTTAGCTACTTGTGTTTAGACATTTAGCTTCTTTTGGATTTGTAGAAAAACAACAACACTATTCCAAAGTAAGGTATCAAAAAAATTCTGTGTTTTTGCATTTGTATTGAAACTCAGCCATCATATCCGTACTAGTATCAAAATGCGTCAAACAATACCCAGTGCTACCCAGAAGTGCCTTCTCTCCACAGAGCTAAATTCATTCATTTTACAGCCTTGTGGCTGACCTCTCTTGTGTCTACGACTTTACAAAAAAATGACCATGGTGTGACCCTGAACACCCCATCTATGTTACGCTTCCTTCCAATGCAGAAACTATTTAAAAACTCCAAGCAGCCACCCCACAGGTGGGTCACAGCTTACCAGCTTAGCCAGAAATGCCAGAGATCTGTGCAATGGGAGGCAGACGGGCAGGTCAGCTGTTCAGTTCGGTCAGACGCTGGACATTCTGGGAATGTGCAAGCGATCCCAGTTACAGTACTTGCAGAGGGTGCGGAGAGTGTCAGGGCTCAGCTGTTGGGGGTGTGTGACACCACGAGTAACATGTACACACACAAAACACACACAACAACACCTGCAGAGCTCTAGCTAAGAGCATTGGAGTAAAATCAAAGGTCACCCGGAGTGGGAATTATGTAATTTTTCAACTAAATCTAAGTGAAGGTGAGTGACACATTCAAACCTGCTAAAGTTAAACAGACACCCATTATAGCTCATCCTTTCTGCCCTTCCCACGCTCTTAAAAAGACACTGTCATCTCAAAAATGTGTCACACAAATGCCTCAGAAAGGACACAGCCTGTTTACTATGCATGCACTCACCTGCGAGGGCCTTGATGCGCGAGCGCTCAAACAGCCTGGCAGAGCTGTTGTCATTGTCGAGTTCTTCGTCAGTGGCGTCGAAGCGAGTGTTGATGCGGCTGTACTGCTGCGTGATCTCCGCATTGTCAAAGTCTGTGGTGGAGGTCATGGCGGAAGCCAGCGTGGCAAGCGGGTGAGGGGACGGCAGGCAGCGTCCTCAGGTAGTCTGGGTGTGGAAGGGATGAAATGACAGGATGGACCGTGAATACTGGAATGGAATGAAATGGAGGAGGAAGACAGACAGTAGAGGTGATTATGATTAATTATGATGATAAACTGGGGTTCAGCACTTACAAATCTGTAACTGACACTAATTTAACCATATTTACATATACTATGGACTGGATTTTTCTGGATTTTTAAATTAAGTAATTTAACTTTTTTGTGGAAAGACTATATCAGACACAAATTGTAGGGCTGTAACAATTAGTGCCACATTTCAGTTGATTCCAGATAAGCAACTATGAGAATTTGCTGTTGTTCCTACAGTACAGTCAATTTTAGTTTTAGACTGTTGAAAAAAGAAAACAACACGTTACATTGATGACATTACCTTGGCCTCTAAGACATTGTAAGGAAAAAATGTCACTGTTTTCCGATGTTTTAAACACCAAATGATTACTTAAGAAATGAATCGGATAAAACACTGTCTCGCTGCAGTTTAGTTTGTATTTTGGTGTTAAGTTTCAATTTATCAACCCCATTGGGGAGGGGCTGTATCTATACCTGGCATGAGAATGTCATTTTAGAAATTTGAAGAAATCTGTTTTACCTCAGATGTGGTACAGTACAGGTATATTTTTACATAGACACCTTGCCTACCATAGCTTTCAAATTGGCCCCACAAGCTCCTGTGCCCCTCACAATCTCCATTTTGTGCGTTTCACTTTGCTCAACTGTCACCCTGCAGTGTGTCTGTGTATTCTCTGTGTGGAATGGCGGGTTGAAGGGTAGCAGCTCAGATAGCTCTCTATCTGGGTGCAGCATAGCTCTCTTATCATGTCACACAGGGGGAGGGCAACCCCTCTGTTCTGGAGAACATGACGAAACTACCTTTTTTTGAATGATGCAGCTCGCATAGTTTGAACTTCGAGTGTGTGTGTGTGTTTGCGCACTTCCGTTGGTGGGTATTTTTTGAAAATAAGTGCATGAGGTGAACTAAGGCGGGGAATACAACTTGTGTGGATACTGTAGTACACAAAGATGGAGAAAAAGGAACATGACAGTGGCCTCATGTGGTACTGATTAAGTACAACAAGCTGAATACCACCTATTTTTGACATATTTTTCATAACTTAATAATTAGAGATAAAAATCAGCATTTATTCTACCATATATTTGTGATTTTACAGTGGTGGTAAGTAACTAGCAATATAATATTTGCTTCTGAATTATAGTGGAGTACAAAGTAGCAGAAAATGGAAATACTCAAGTAAAGTACAGGTGCCTCAAAATTGTACCTAAGTACAGTATTTGAGTACATGTACTTAGTTACTTTCCTTGACTGCTGACATGACTTGACTACAGAGGTGCATTCAGAGAAGAGGCCCTCAGTGGTGCACAATAATGGCACCCTACAGGTCTCCCTCCTCCTCCTCCTGCTCAGTATCATTCCTCTGCAGAGGGCTCTTATCGGCCCGGGACGCTCCACCCACCACTGGGGATCCCCTTATCACCTCACACACAACCTGGACAGGAACACTGAACAACGCACTCAATTTGCACAAACCCTCTTTACACGCCGTACAAACCTGTATCCACAAGCCGTCAGCCGTTTTACAAAAACCTACAGGACTGTAACTGTGTCGAAGGGCTGACTGACTGCTTGCTTCCAAACACAAACCGCAGCAAATTAGGTGTGTGAGCTGGGACGTGTACTCAGTTAGACTGTACTCGGCTCCATTTAAAGCTGTTTTAAAGGCAAGCTGGCCTCCTACTTATAGACAGTCCTGTGACAGAAAGTCCACTGCCTTGCCACAGCAATGTGTGTGTGTCTGTCAATAGTGTCCTTGAGTAAGAGACACAGCTCTTATATAGCTCACTCACAGTAGGTCACCCTGTCAGCTGTAATGCAGAATCAAAGTCTAAAAACCAACAATAAGATGAAATCACGATAATTAGAGTGCTGAGCTGGAGTGACAGTATGCAAATGCCTACAATGCACCTGCAGATCTCTAACAAAAACAGTACTGGCAACTAGTTTCCATTACAGCTGCAACCAACAGTTGTTTTTATTATCCACTAACCTTTCAATTTATTGTATAGCTGTAACAATTAGCAGATGAATCGACCAGAAAAATAATCTGCAACAATTGTGATAAGTGATTAAAATCATTTTTCAAGCAATGATTGGTTGGACAAAACAAGAAACCTAAAGACTTTATCTTGGGCCTTGAAAAATTCAGATTTTTTACAATTTCCTTTTGTGACATTTTATAGACATTTTATAATAATCACCTACAGTTGCAGCCCTAATTGATTTACTAATTGGTAAGTCTATAACATGTTAAATAATGATAAATAGTCCTTTTTTATATTCAATTAACAGTCAAAAAGCCCAAAATATGCAAAGATATGATGATATAATTGTTTCAAGATTATCTTTTGGGCATTTCCACCTTTAATTGATAGGACAGCTTAGATATGAAAGGGGAGAGAGAGGGGGAAGACATGCAGGAAAGCACTGCAGGTCAGATTCGAACCCTGGGCCTCTGTGTGGAGGAATTAACCTCTATATCTGGGCGCTCGCTCTACCAGGTAAGCTACCCGGGCGCCCATTATGATACAATTTAACCTTTTGATAATTAATATTCTGGCAAGGGACCATCTGATAACCAGATAATAATTAATAGTTTCAGCACTGCCTGTCTGAATTCCAGAAAGCTAACATCATTAAAACATAAATGAAGTAATCTTATTATAAGTAATGTTAACGTTGTTACCACTATGAGGTATTGGACATAAATTTGATGTGAGGTTGATACAAATAACAAACTTTTATGTTATTATTGGCCTATAAGACAAATGATATAACACTTTGGCACCACCTCGTATTGCTTTAGATCACCATAAAGACCTCAGCACATGGTCCAGTATTTCATCATTTTTCTTGCTGCACATTGTGCGATGACGACTAAGAGACGCTGGATAATTTCTCAGAAGTAAAATAAATGTCAAGAGGGATGATTAAAATGTCGCCTGGAATTTCTCCAGATATTTAAGTGCTGCTTGACCTCAGGAAAAAGAAAACATATTACAATTCTTTTTATCAAAACTCATACTGCATTCTGCAGATGCAGCTCCGCACGAGGTTTTGTAAAAAGGTTAAAAGGTGTGAATGAGATTTTTACTCTTAAGCTTTGCTGAGTTAGAATAAAAACAAAACAATCCCTTGTTTCTAAAGGTGTGAAAAAAAACTTTTATTAATGATAACCTTTTTCGCCGTTTGTGATTTTGAATTGACTGCGCCCATTTCCCTCATTTGTGGTTAGCGCAAAACTACGTTGTACAAATGTGTACAATGTAAAGATCAAATCAGCACCTGAGATGAATATAAGCGTGAAAACAATGCTCCCAGCTGTAAGTAAACTCTGTGTTTTTAGCTGGCCAGCAGTGAGCACATTAATCTCAGCAGCATGCAGTCAGATGGAGAGGATGAAATAAGAGATGGGTGTGGCCAAGATGTGTGATCTACAGTGTGTGAGAAACTGTAGCAGCAACTGGACTGAGGAGAGGGAGGCCTATGAGCAGCAGCAGAGAGTAAATCTGAGACATAAACACAAAGTGGACAGAGATCAATATGGAAGGAGAGGTGGAAGGGGGGAAGGAGGGGGGGGGGGGCTGGTTATTGGACTGAGTGAGTTTGCAGCTCTAAAATTCTCCCCAAACTGCCAATAACATCAAACCAACTATTACTCATGTACTTCAACAAGATATGAGGAAAAAAAACATGGGGGAACTGAGCATACAAACACTCTGGCATAATCCATACTGTACATTGATTATGTACACAAGCTGTGAGAAAAAGGTTCCTTTGTTGTGTTCAATAATGTTTTGACTGCAACAATACTGAGCCTGGCTTTTGGGAATCAATAGTAAACTATTCCTGTGGTGTGTTTACACAAAAGTCCCAGCTCGTCCAGACATGGTGACACACTCACACACATGTCCTTTTAAGGGGAATGAGGGGGAACGTCTCTTTCGCTCAGTGAACATTTTATATTTCTATTCTTTCGTGAGCCACCACTTTGTTTCCGATCAAGGAGGGGATACGGACTGTAGAGTGCTTTAGGAAAGAAAATGAGAGGAAATATGCAATTATGCATATGCACCTGGGCTTAGGTTAACACCAGTGGAATGTAACTAAGTACATTCACTAAAATCCTGGAACTTAGTTCAAATTTGAAGTATCTGAGTACTTGAGTATATTTCCATTTTTGCTGCGTTACACTTCTATTACATGTGAGAGGGAAATATTGTACTTTTTACTCCACTACATTCATTTGACAGCTTACGTTACTAGCTACTTCACAGATTTCACTTTAAAAACACGACAGGGCTTTAAAATATTACAAAATAAACTATCCCAAAAGTATATACAAATACTTAAATTATTAAAGGCTAAATTAGCTCCAGCATGACCAACTGCAACAGTAAAATGCTACCAAAACATGAATGCATCAGTAATAGTTATAATCAAACAAGATAATACATACAATAGTGTAACTTTTTTTTCAGCACTTTCAGGTTTATACTAAAGTACATTCTGCTAATTGTGTACTTTGGACAGCGGTGGAAGAAGTATTCAGATTCTTTACTTAAGTAAAAGTACTAATACCACACTGTAGAAATACTCTGTTACAAGTAAAAGTCCTGCATTGAAAATGTTACTTAAGTGAAAGCATGTATCATCAGGAAAATGTACTTAAAGTATGAAAAGTAAAAGTACTCAATTCAATTCAATTTTATTTATAATATCAATTCATAACAAGAGTTATCTCAGACAGCTAGAGTAAGTCTAGACCACACTCTATAATTTACAAAGACCCAACAATTCCAGTAATTCCCCCAATGCAATGCCAAAATATCCTCACATTTTAGAAACTGGAAACGATCCAAACTGTTCTGTAAATCAACTAAGTGATTAATGGTCTACTCATTTCAGCTGGATTTGTAGGCCGTCATATTGTTGGGTAGTTTAATTTATAATAAAGTATCATATTTCATAAACTATGTGTGTTAATGTGTAAAGTAACTAGTAACTGAAGATGTCAGATGAATGTAGTGGAGTAAAAAGTCCAATATTTCTCTCTGAAATGTAGTGGAGTAGAAGTAGAACGTGGCATGAAAAGAAAAGACTCAAGTAAAGTACAAGTACCTCAAATTTGTACTTAAGTACAGTACTGGAGTAAATGTACTTAGTTATATTCCACCACTGACTTTGGAGAATATAGTATTTTCATAGTGCAGTACTACAACTTTTACTCAAGTAAAGTATCTAAATACTTTCTCCACTACTCCTACAACATAAGACAACTTTTGGAGAGCGCACTTCTCCACTCGCAAACATGCGCACTGACGTCATTGTGCGCATTTCCAACGACTCGCTGAGGCCTGCTTAAAGCCTACGCTAAAAGATAACAAACTGATAACTCAAGATGTAGCTTGACTAAAACAAAAAAAAGCGAGTGATTTTAACAACAGAACACATCCATAATCCATTCTAAAAAAAAAAAAAAAGTGTGAAAGCTTTTTGAAAAACGACGTCATTATTTAACATGTCAGCCTGTGCCAACAGGTGGTTTGGAGGAAACTTTTAACTCCACTACAAACAACGGCAAACAAATAGCAGTCAGTGACCGCTGACAGAAACTATTTGGCCAAAGATCAATAATTTCATTTAACAATGGCGCAACTATAGCTCTGCTTTCAAAATACACTTACTTGCTTCTGGATGCTGTCCTGTCCGAACGTGTTTATCTTGAGTCTTCTCCCTGCCAATAAACCAATTATAATCCCATTGAAGCAGCGGGGGTCGTGGTCAGAGCGGACGGAGGTCTCCACAGCGCGAGGAGGACACGGTCCTGCACGGGGGACAAGGGAAAGGGGCTGTAGGCGCCGCGCGCTCCACGGTCATTCCCGAAAGCCAGCGACTGACCCACCCAGCCGGGTTAAAAATAAAGTGGGCGCATCCAGTACATGATCTGTGCGCGCAGGGGACGCACATTCCTGACAAGAGCTGGTGACTCTAAATGGCACAGACACTTCTGATCTCTTGTACAACCCCCCCACCCCTCCACCCCACAATCCACTCCACCCCACCCCAGCCAGCCGGGCTCTAATCGCACACACAACACCCACCCTCTCAGAAATGTCACCTCCACTGTTGCCTCTGCGTGCCATTTTACACGCAGTGCAGAGGAGAGAGGTCTGGGCATGGACACATGTCCTCACGTTACAAAGGATGTCCATCAGTTACACCAGAGAGAGAACACCTGTCAGGTAATGTGACATCAGTGGTGGAAAGTAACTAAGTACAATTTATTGGAGTATGTTGAGGTGCTTCACTTGCTTTAATAATTCCACTACATTTCAGGAGGGAAATGTACTTTTTAGTGCACCACATTTATCTGACTAATATAGGTCCTTTTATATGAAGATAATACATTAAAACATTATTAATGTTTTTTTAATATATATTTATAAATGAGAAAAGAAAAAGCATTGTTAAACCCCTGTCAGGATTCATGTTTATGAGCTGTTGGCAGTTCCACCAAGTGATGCCCCATCAGACGGTTTAATTTAAATAACTTTTCAAGGCCCAAAAAACTAATAAAAACCTAAAAAGGTGTAGACCGCTTACAATAAGGGCTGGGTATCGTTTGACATGTTCCGATAGTAGTGCCAATACAATACCCGATTATCCATACCAGCACAAAAAAGATACTTTGAGGAACAGAGAATTTTCTTTTTACAAAAGCATTTTTTTTCTCCATATAACAAAAGAAGACAACTGTATATGTTAGGGAAAGTAGAGTACGAATCGGAGCAAGCATTCCCTGCCAGCTTTTGGTACTTGACAGTTTTCGATATTCTGTGCTTAAAGCACATTTAAATCAGCACTAAAGATACAGAGGTTCAATACCCAGGGCTACTTAGACTAATTGCAAATGATTAAATGAAGGAAATAAGGATTCTGATATACTGTGTTGTCACTTGAGGATAATTTAAGGAAAAGACCTTCACACAAACTCCAACTTTCCAAAAGAAATAAGGAAAAACAACAGTTCACTTAAAATATGTATTGCATTCATAAAAAATGGCCAAACACACGGGACGGGCCACATTACATCTTATTAGCAACCGGAAGCAGGGTGTTTATAATAAAATACATTTACAACACATTGTCAAAACATAAATAATGCTTTTTACAAAATGAAACAAGCACTTAAAAATCTATAGAAACACATAGAAAAGAAATCAGTACAAACAGTTGTCACTATGTTCCTTCACTCGGTGTCTTCGGTATTTGTCTCTTTCTCTTTGGTTCCCCCTGGAACATCTTTAGGCATAAACTAAGCGCTGCCAAAAATGTCCTGAACCTTCAACTACTGTAAATAATATGGCTTCATATCTGGGTAAAGCTGACCCAGCTGGGACTGAGAACAGTCCTGCCTGTGATCAGCGTCTGCATAGCTTCAACACTGTGCAAACAAAAACAAAATCACTTTTTAATATGCAAAATTAATAAATGCATTAAAAGTTTTGTGCAAGCCGCTGTAAACACAGCACCATGCTCATAAAATAACCCCAACACAACTATAAAAAAAAACATTCGACAGCATTTCAAACTGAAGGCAAGAGGAACAAAATAAATACGACAGACTTCAGAAACTGGTCAAAAAAGGCCTTAGCTCATGCAGATTCAGAGTACCATATTGTGTCCATATCTTACTGCAGCTTTAAAAGTTAAAATAAAGGAGAGCAGAGGTCAGTTACAGAGCAGGCGGGATCCTGCCCTTTGACTTTTTAAAAGTTCTCAACTTTCCAACTCACCAGCTGCCGGTTTTGATACAAAATTTTGTAGTTTGGTTTCCTGCAGCGAGAGAGTGATGCTGAGTAGTTTCACATGTGCAGCTCCCTATACATTACAAATAACAGCTGAAGAGTGACTAAATAATTCTTAGGATTTCTTCAATACACCACATAGCTTAGGGACCGTAGGAAAATGATTGAGGTAGTTGAACCTTATATTTCACTTTGCAAGGCCCTCCTCAGGGTTCTTAATGTTTTCTTTAAACCTTTAAAATGCGGTCTTTATATTGAACTATTAACTATATTGCAAAAGAAGGCTGAAATAAAATTCAGGACAGGAAATAAATAAAAGACCTTCCCCTGCTCTCCCAAAAAAAAAGTCAGACAACCTCCCCCTTTTCTGACCCCCTAACAATTTGTCATACAGTCCCTCTGTATACTTTTTGATCATACCCCCTTTTGCTGCAAAAATGTTAACGGACATTTGACGTAAATCTTCTGCAGAATTAAGGTGTTTGAGTGGTTAAAATATGCAGTGCCCGATGATATAAGTACATACAAATCAGGGTTACAGTACATAGTATTTGCAAATAGTTCCTTCCTACAAATACTTTCCACCCTAAGTATGTCTCAGTGTTCCAGCTTTCATTTAGTCATATCTGGCAACCCCCCCCTCCCCCACCATCGTCTAGGTGAAAACAAAGCATTTAAGTGCTTGCAAAAACTGCATGACCCAGACAATGTTATACTGCCTTCTGTTTATGGTCCTAATCTCAGCTATATTGATATGTGCCTCTAAGAACAAAGCTGGCTGCATCCATCCATCCATCCATCCATCTAGAAAGTAAACACAGGTGAAAATAGATATATATAGTAGCTATACATCAAATCAGTGGAACCTTTGACTATCTGTTGACCGACTCTTTGACTTCCATTTAAACGTTCTCTAGCTAGGATGTCCTTGCTGACTTTAACATATTTGGCTGTTATAATATGGTAGAACCCAATAGACACCATGTTGCTAACAGGGAATTAAGGGAGTTAAATAGCTGATACTTATCAGTTTATAAATATTATAATATAAATATGTCATCACATGAATGGATCAATTAGGTGGGGAAACTTTGTTTAGGCTTAGACAGCTTGATGACTAACTATCCGAGGCTACACAGCATGTGTCATGCCAAGTCCCTTAGACTTCTAATCAATCTTTGGTAAAATGGGATTATGATTGTTACAAGCATTCATGTACATCACAAATATATAAAAATACAGTTTCAATATTTTATCAAAAACATACCTTCATATAAAAAAAGAAAAAAGAAAGCTGCTTCAACTTTGTAACTAGGAAACAATACAACAGTGCTCTTAGAATAATAAAAACAAATCAAGTAAATACATTTCAGGTGCAAATTTAAAAAGGCAGACTAACTCCATGCTGGAGACAGTTTAGTCTAAAGAGTCTTCGTGAGTCCTGTGGATTTAGCGAGGAAAGCGTCCAGATCAGCGATGACAGCTGCCTGTCTTCTGGAAACAGTGTTCAACAGTCGGTGAGGAAAGGATGGAGTTCCTAGGTCCACCTGGAGAAGAAGAGCAAAATGATATGGCCATGACCTCTTTCACATCTATAGCAATGCCTGGCAACCATTATTCAAATCAGAGTCAAAAGCAGAATTAAAGACTCACTGCACAGTTAGACTGTGATGTATGTAAATGATTACACCTTTTAATCGTTTTCAGTAACATTTTGTCCAGTTTTTATCAGATTGCTTGGTGACTAAAATTCCACTTCAAATCTTAATTTGATTACAATACAAGTAATTGTGGATTACAAGATTGTTAGTTCATATTGTAATTATTAACTACCATGTGGTAGAGCTGGGCGATATGGAGAAAATCAAATATCACAATATTTTTGACCAAATACCTCAATATCGATACCACAACGATATTGTAGTGTTGACTATTGATGTTTTCACAAAATATTTACACAATGACGTTTTTGATAAATAATCATCAGTAATGTGGATATAATGACTAAGTGGGTAAAGGCAAATAATAGAACAGTTACAACAGTCTGGTAAGTTCAGAAAATGACATCACTTTACTGTAATGCAGCCTTTAAAACCAGGAAAAGACAACACTTATGCCATATTATGATATTACGATATCTAAAATCTAAGACGATATCTAGTCTCATATCACGATATCGATATAATATCGATATATTGCCCAGCTCTACCATGTGGGTTTAATTCCTGCACAGCACTTCCACATGTGGAGGTCGGACAAAAGCGGCGCGTTGATGTTTCTTCTTAAAGCCTGTGTCATCTTCCCACAAGTGTTTTTGAGACTTTCACATTCACACAGAATGCATGTATCCATCTATGATCAACCTAAACATCTGTGCTTTTACTGGCAGTTAAAATGTGGCAGCGTTGCTAGTGAGCACAACACATATGTCAGCTTGCGAAGTAGTTTATAGCAACCATGTCTCACCTGTAGCAGGTAGATGACCCTGGTGGCTTCCTGTCCATCCAGTCTAATTGGCTGCAGGATCCAGCAACTGGGCATCATCTCCCCACGGACGGCATCCACACTGGGACGAGGCAGAGACTCCTCGAACACAGACTGCATTGCCAGCACAGACAAGCCACCCTGAGCCAGAGGGCAAAAGGGGAAAACCATCAATAAAATAGGCAGCGCAGTCTTTTGATCAGCCAAGAGGCAAGTGTACGCTGAGACTGATAACCAACAGCTCACACGGCTTCTTCCACACCCACAGCCTCTGGGTCAGTGTTGTTTCTGTGAGCATGAGTAGCATCTAAAGTAGTATGTACTACATTGGGTGCATGACAAACTCAATGCCACGGTTTACCATTAATTGGTCTTCACTAAAATAGACAGCACTGTCTGTTTTGTTTCCTGTCGCACTAATATGACAGTAAAAGGAATTTTCTCCTTCAAACTAAAGCGTGATTTTGTATACAACAACGTATGCAGGAAATGCTCAGTGAACCTTAAACAAGGGCGACAGGCAGTAATCATCAGGACCGGCTGGTTCATTTTGCAGCTCTGCTTACCTGTTTGGACTCGGTGCTGATGCAGCAGAAGTCCCGCGGCTGGCTGAGGTGGCAGGTGGATGGATCCGTTAGTATATAAACTAAACAGAAATACAGAGAGAATGTGTCAGATAGGATTAAATGGTTGATGAAAAGCTGGAAATAAAAGAAAATATAAAAGAACAAAGGCAATGGAACAGAACATTATTTGCTAAACAAGGTTATAAAGCAATTTATTTTCCAACCTTCGGGGGGGGGGGAAGGTAAAATTCAACATACCGGTATTTATATTAAGATATGATGAGCTCTTATAATAAACAATACATCAGTGTGTGGACACAAATAAAACTTTTGGTCAGAGCAGGGTAGATGACGTAAGAGAGGCCCGATAATGTTGCAAAGATATTAAATGCCACATACTGCAGGTGTGAGAATGGAGTTGGTCATGCAATACATTAAGCTAGTCAGTGATGAATGGGACTGTGTTGTGGGCTGTACTATACACAGCTAATGGATGCAGACGCATCATTTGAAGCAAATGCATTTGCAGGGTCCTCAAATGCCTTGCAAAAACATATAAATAGTTTTGCAGCAAAGACAAAAATACGTTTCTCTCTTTATATTCTTGCAAGAATAATATTATTTGCAAGGTAGACTCTTCCATCACATCAAGCTCACATTGCAAATAGCCAGTATTTATCAGTATCTTATAAACTTCTTCTTTCCGTGATGAGTATCTTATGTTGATGTTTCAGGTCTACTGATTATACCAATCAAGTGGGATTTCAGAAAATCAGCGTACAACATTTTTAACCTAGGTGAAAGTATGAGAGTATAAATCAGCAAAATGTAATTAAAGTAACAAGAGTAAAAGTGCTCAATGCAGACAATGTATATATCATAGTATAAATTATTACTGATGAATATATGTATGAATTATTACTGATCAATGAATGTGTAAGTAGCATTTTACTTTTGTAGTTGGTTGCAAAGGAGCTAATTTTAATTATTTTATATACGGTTGGGTAGTTTAATCCATAAATATCCAGTATATTCTATAAAATGATTGCATGTTTTTTACGTTGTCAGATTAATGTGGTGGAATGCCTGCTAAATTTAAGAAGAGTAAACATATAAAGACTATATCTACCTCAAATAGCTCTTGACTAGATTTACTTTGTTACATTCTTACACTGGTACTTTAATGTATAAATTAATGTGAGGATATAGACTAAGCAGACATGTTAGCCCACCCAGCTGAGTGCTGTCATCTAGTGGTCGTGTCCAGACAGAACGGAGCGACTGATGATACATGTGGCTCTTGGACAGCTGGCAGATGATGTTCCACAGACTGTCCAGGGGTCTGTCCAGCTCCCCGGCCCCAAGGAAACCATGGACAGATGGGCTGGAGGAGGGCTTGTAGTAAGCCTGGATACCTCCTTCTTCTCCCTGGTAGCTAAATAAAAACAGACATAATACATTAGCGAATTAATATTTGTGATTTTGAGGGACTTAAGTTAAGCCCTCATTTTGCATCGGATTCATCTCAGACAGAGAGGAAGTCCTTGATTTGAAGGTTGATGATTTTTTTGGATGAGTTTATCAAAGAGAGTGACTGAGTTCACCTCCAGCCTGCTGTGGCCTTGCCCGTTAGCAGGTTGCTCAAATCCCCAGAGGAAGCCAGTTGTACCTGTGGAGACAAAAATTTTGCAGTTCAACCTGATACAAACGTCTGATAAGGGTAGATTAAAACATTGGTTATAATGTTTAGTCAATAACAGTGGCATTTAATGGCTGGGTGTTTTTCAGGTGTTTTTACTGAAATAAAAAAGGTTTGGGTTACCTCAGCCAGCGCTCGACCGAGGAGACTAGATGTGATATCCTGATAGGTTGTGGATATGGAAGAGGTGGAGCCAAAGGAGGCGTTGCGGTGACGTGTACAAGATGGGGGTGATGGAGATGAAGTCATCAGGGGCTCAAACCCGGTGACAGGAGGCTCAAGGCGAACATCTAGCAGAACACAATGTTAACATGGATTTTCAATACAGAGAATATGGAGGGAGGTTAAGTGCGGCACTAGTGAGACATGGTCAAAACTATATACTGTATATTACTTTCTAAATTTTAGAAGATAACATGTTTTTTTTATTAAAGCAAATTTTTAGCATACTTTTGACAGTGTTTTGCCCATGTCTGTTTAGGTTTTGTGAATCTCAGACCAGTACTTACCCTGGGCAGACAGCCAGGCTCTCTGTGACTTCACACTTTGTGGACCACATATAGGAGGACGTGTCCTGACCTTCAGCCCTTCCTCGTGGAACCCTGTGATCTGAAGGAAAACAGTAACAACGACACAATTACCGCCATGTTGCTCATCAAAAAAGGAAAATTACACTTGCATTATAAAAAACAAACAACTCGAAGGTACTTGAGCTTTCTGGGGGGCTCCTAAGAAGCTTAGTGCTGGGGAAAGACGTTTATGATGGGCTTATGGTGTTGTCATTTATACATATGTTTATTTGGTTTATAGTGTCTCTATTTTGTTATCATGCTGTTGTATGGTCTTGAATATGGTGGTTGATGTGTCGTCTTTTCTTGATTTTTGTCTGGGTGGGTCTCCTTAGAGCGTTCCAGATAAGTTCTGCAGTTTAAGGAGTCAGTGCTGCTCTGTGATAGCTGCTTTCCATTCAGAAGAGTTCAAGTCCTCCATAATATTACAACGCAGGTCCCCAGGAAAATGGAAAAGAATTGTGGTTTGACATCATGCTTGAATTTTCATACAAGCTGACCGCCAAAATGTGCACAAATTCCAGGCGTGAGATAATCCACCTGAAAGCATTTGTCCCTAAATAACGTCAAGTTTGTGAATCTGCTTGTGAACTTGTATGTTCTGTTAAAATAAAAAAAATTAAAATATACATATATATTTTTTTTTACAGTCCCAAATCTTAATGTGTAACATGAGTACCAACCTGTCCAGTCAGAAGTGGCCTGTTGCCATGCTGTAGCTGGGCAGTGTTGCCGCTGTTGTACCCCGACGTTGGTCCAGAGGAAAGGCTCATGCTGGATCCTGTGCATAAGGTGCTGTTACTGATTCTTGTCCGATGCCTCGGGTCGTCCTGCAAGACGGGAGACACCAGTAAAATAATTGTCAATACTGCTGGGTCGGGAATAAAACTGCCAGCCCCTGAAAATCCATTTAAAATATCTTATATTAACTATATTTATGTCAGCCAAATTTATAGGCCAATGTGTTGGAATGTTATATAAATCAGGAGGGGGAAAAAATGATATATATATATATATATAATAAATATATGATATTTTTTTTCCTGATTGATACCTTATCAAATCCATCTAATGTGGAGCCAAAACAAGTTGATCGACAGGAAATCAATCGTCCACAGTTTTGATAATCTAGTAAACGTTTAATGCATTTATCAAGGAAAAAGTCCCAATATTTGCTGGTTTGAATTTGTCAAATGTGAAAATTTGCTATTTCCCTCTCTTTTATGATATATAATTTAAATATTTGGGTATTTAAATGATTGGCAAAGACAAATCTATTTCACAGTTACCTTGGGCACCGAGGACCTGGACATTTGTCACTATTTTGTGATATTTTATAGAACAAACAAATAATTGATTAATCAAAAAATAAATCAACATATTGAGTTGCAGCCCCTTATATTGGTACACAAAAACTGACCTTGGCTTCCTGAGACAGGGCCTGCTGCTGTAGCCTCCTCTTCTCCTGCTCAGTCCTTTCTCGCAGTCGTTCTCGTGCTTTCGCAATCTCAGTCCTGGCCTCCTCCCTGGCTCGGCCGTAGTCGCGCAACAGCTGCTCAATGTCAGACGGACACTGGCCCTCCCCTCGTGGGGGGTCTGATATTCTGTCAATTAGATAATTCAGTGAGATCCAGTCAAGTTTTCAACACTAAACCTAAAAACATTTATGTTTTAAATTTAAGACTAGTATGGGTATTTATTTTTGTTTTGATCTTGTGAGAGAACTAGTGTCTTACCTGGAGCTGTCTATCACCTCTTGGCGGAGATGTTGCAGGTATTCTTTACGTCGACTGGGCATGGCGGCAGACACCTTGGAGCCAGCCTCTGGTGGAGAGGAGCGGGGATGTTTGCTGGGACTCAGACTACGAGCTCTCCGGTAAGTCTGGAGACGTTCCTCCCTGTCCTGCCTTAAACCTTCAATACTCCTGCGGTGTCTGAGAGGAGAGAATCACAGAAATAGAAAATAGAAGGACACAAATCAGGTTAAAGTCTTAGAGTCTTTTAGCAAATTCTGCAGTACATTTAGGTAGTTTAGGTCACCTCGTTTTATCAGTTTTAGAACCGAGAATTGGACGTTAATACCTTTACAATACAAAAGTGTCTGCAGTATCAAGTATCAAATACTGTCAGGCATCGAACGCTGGCATCAAATGTGTGGTCAGATTTTTTGTCTTGTCTACTTCGTCTTTGATCATTTCCTGATCAAAATTAGGAAAGTTTCTAAAGAAAATAAGGTTTAAAATTTTTTAAGAAATTGGCATTTCTTATATAGCCGCTTGTGTTGAAACAATATTAAACAGTGATGCATTAACAAGTTTAGTTTTTGCTAAAACGAAACCTAGCCCTAATCTGTTTAAGACAATGGCATTATATATAAAAAAAGGAGTATTTGGGTCATGTGTATTCTTACCTAGCATACAGCTGCTGTTTGGTAGTTGCAGAGGTCGGGGGCTCCAGCTCTTCTCTGGTCCTCGGGGACAGCATCTTTAACAGTGTATCCGTCTCTCCGAGGCCGTAGTGTAGCTTAGCCTCTGTCAGCTCCACAGTCAGCGGTGTCGGGTTCATGCTGAGGTTGACCGTCGCCATCACCTGCTCTCTCTCCTGTCGCAGCCTCTCTATCTCTCTCGTCCTTCTGCCGCTCTGGGCTGCGAACTCTACATTTGAGTCGCAGCTCTCCATCTCGCCCCACTGGGCAAAGTTTCTGCTCTTGTCGTGTTCTTTGGTAGGAAATGTGGCCACTTTGTTGGAGTGTTGTGAGTGCTGAAGGTTAATGCCCGACCAGTTGGTGAACTTGTTGTGCATGGGCAGGTCTTCTGGGTCCATCTGGTGGTGTTTACACTGGGACACACTGGCGATGGGTTTAATGTTCACGAGGACGTCTGTGCTGCACTCGCTGGGTGCCATCGACACCACATCGTCCTCTTGGAGTTGAACCGTTCTGCTGCTGACCGGGGGTGAATTGTAGGAATCAGGGCAAAAATCACCAGAATCAACTGCAGGTCTTGATGTTCTTCCATGTCTAGCTTTAGCCTGCTGTTTGTGCACATCAGTCTGTCTTAATATGGGAGAGATGTTGTTCTGCATAGTTAAATCTTTTGTTGAAGCAGAAGTCCGCCACTGCTGAGAGCTCATCTGCCATTTGGAGTCTTTATAGGTAACACTTCCCCTGTCAGTCTCTGTATATCTATCCAGTGATGAATTTATAGAGCACTTATCAGCGCCTTTAGGGCTTGAGCAACTCATTTCACTCACCTTCTCAAGTGATACAGACTCTGATGTACAAGAGGAAACATCACAATCCGGTCTGGGCATTTGATCATCCTCTGAAACAGCTGTGCAAGCTAAGTGTTTGCTAGAAGACACAGTAAGGCTGTCTCTCTCAGAATGATGGTGTGTATTTAGTGTTGATTGGTTTACTGTCTGCTTCATCTGCAATCTTACTCCCACAGTCAGTATGGGAGATGATGCACGGTCTGTGTATGTAGCTTGTTTCTTTAAAAAAAGCGATGGGTCATTTCTTAAAGAGGGACTGTGATTTTCTTGGTAGGCGTTTTTTGATGATCTGCGGGAGACTTCAGATACTGTAACACTCTTTTGGCCCAGTGCCTCGGGCGTGCTTTGCTTTGAGCCTCTAGAAGAAGCAGATCTTACACGTCGTTGACATTCACCTGCAGTCTTTAAAGGAAGTGATTTCAGAAGGCCATTAGACCTTTGTGCTGCAGCAGAGGTGTTAAAGATCAGCTCAGGCATGCTCTGCATCTTTTCATCTGTACTCTTCACCGCACAGTGCACATTTTTGTCTTGGGACACACTGACAACCTCAGAACCAATCACTTTGACTATCACATTGACTTCATGAGGTTTTGGACCTCTCACTGGGTGATGAGCTGCGACCTTCTCTGCTGGTGTTGGAGACCTTTCTGTTTGGATCCCAACATCTATGGCTGTTTGAGTTGAGCAGTCTCTCCGTGTGCAGTCATTAGACTCACTGTAAGACATGCTCATATTTGACAAGTTGACACTCCTCAGACTTGACTGGAGGGCTTTGCCTGTTCTCATTTCCTGGACGTCCCCCAGCAGGTCCGAGGTGCTGTCGATAAGCTTTGAGAGGCGAGCCGACATGCTTTCCATACTGGCCCACGTTGGAGATTCTTTAATGTCTACTTTGGTTTTCTGTGTTACAGGTACATCAGTGTTACTCCTTTTGTGCCGCTCTCTCCTCTTTGGAGCACTACTGCTGTTACCAATATTTACCGTCTGAAGGCCACACTCTGTTTGAGTGCCATGCTCACATGTCCTCCTTCTTTGTGCCTGTGTTTTGCTTGCCTGAGACTCTTGCTCAGACGAGTACACAAACATAATTTCATCCACCTGACTGGAGTTGTTACCAAAACCCCCAGGATGATTGTCACTTGAAGAACTGCCGGTCACTGTCAGATTGGCTATATGATTGTGAATATCAAGGGACGCCTGATGACAGGGCGGGAGTGGAGATGTTTTGTTCCCTTGTTCCTTATAATCCTCCATACTGCTAAGCGTACTGGAGAGTCCCTTGTTGGTGGCATAAGTGCTCAGATGTGAATTGAAAGGAGAGTTCTGCCTGTTCAAACCATTGTCAACGCTACAGCATCTTGTTATACGTTTCTCAGCGCTGTTCAAAAGTGGAGATTTACAGGATAGGTCAGCAGCACTCCCAAATGCTGGGTTCTTATAACAGTGTTGGTCCGAGTCGTCGCCTTGCCACTGGTGAACAAACGGGTTGATGTCACTGGAGGCAAAATGCATATGGGAGTCCTGCTGTGGTTCACTTTTCTTTGCATACAGGATGTTTTTTGTCCTTTGTGACAATGCTTGAGGGGATAAAGAGTGACTTTTTTGGGAGTAATCTCTGATGACTTTAACTTCACTTTTACCCTGAGTTCCAGCAAAACAAGTCTTCATTTTAAATTTGCTCGCTGACACTGTGGTAGACGTATCTGCAGCCTGTCTGACTTCTTCTTTGCCATTACTCTGAGCGCCAAGCTTTACACATTTGGAGGAGAGCCGGCTGTGATGCCCTCTGGTGGTTATGTCTTCCTCCTCATCCTCATCTGATGACTTAAGAGAGGACTCGTATGAAGACGGGGGATGAGTCTGGATCTTAGACTTTCTGAACCTCTTAGACTTGGCCTTCTTAGACATCAGAGCATGATTCTCCTGTTTATCACCAGGTGTGTTAAGCTCAACCTGTTTTTTGGACATCACAGATCCATAGCAACTTGTATTTGTGACGGCATTCCCCTGTGGTATTTTGGGTTGTTGCTGCATAGAACCAGAAATCCTTGCTTCATATTTTGACTCTGCGAAGATCTTTGGGGTGAATGTCTCTTTGTCTTTTTTCACCGCCCAATCTTGTCGGCTGTCAATATGAGTATCCTGATCAAATTTGCACAGTGAATTTGATACATTTTGGCATTTGCTGTTGTAATTCAAATTGACCACACAAGTCTGAGCCAAGTCATTTAAATGACTCTGTGGACAGCTGAACTCATCCTGTGCTGTGACACAAGGTTTACCCCCTTTTGTGTTGACTGTTCCACCATTTCCATTACGGCCAGGAGAAACATCAAACCCTTTCATAGAGGCATTCTCATCAGTGGGTGTCTTCTGGCTGCTGTAATGTATGTGTGGTTTGAGTTGAAGACTTCCTCCATCAGATAATGATTGTATGGCTCCAGATGCGTCAGGACTATTTTGGAAATGTTGAATCGTCCTCGGAGCGTTCCGTTTGTACGAGTAACAACCTTTATAGTCAACACTTAATGTGGCTTCCACATTGACATCCTTTACGGGATTAGATCCGCAGTTTTCTTTTGCATCACCCATGGTGGAAGGTTTTTTATGGGGTATTCTGTGAAGTTCAGGATTCACAGCAGGGGCATCCAAACAGCTCTGGAGGTTCACTTCATTCAAGCAGGCATCATGAATGATGGGATTAAGATGAGAGGTTACTTTTTGTTTACCTGAATCATTCACTTCTTGACACATAGCATCTTTCTCCACAGCAGTTCCTTGAGAATTATCGGAGGAATCACTCATTGAGGACAAACTAGGCGTATTCGGTTGCAAAGTGGGGTTGCCAGAGTGCTCAGACTCTCCGTGGCTGTTGGGTGTCAGATTTGATTGGATGTTTTTGGCAGAGGGGTTTTGGAAAAAACAATGGTCGATTACTAGCTTGTTTGGTGTCACATCAGAGAAGTTTTGAGCTTGGTCAATCTTCGGTGTTACTTCAGTAGATAAAAGCATGTTGCTCTCAAGGCTAGTCCTCAATTGAGCTGGCAGATCTGATGCCAGGTGCACACTGTTGTCCACTGGGTTTTCACTTAACCTTTCCAGTGAAAGGTGTTCAAGGATTGCTCCTTCCTTTATCTGATCACTCATTTTATCTCTCAGCTCTTTTTCTGTCCCTCTATTTTCATCACTATTACAGCCAAATTTACACACGGATGATGACAAAGCATTCAGGCTTTGACTCCTGCTCTTCCTGTCATCATTGCTGCCAATCAATGACAGTCTCATGTGCTCTTTGACCACCTCTGAGATTCTCAGGTCAATGGCACTACAAATAGCATCTGACTTGCATATGTGTTTTCTGTTTTCTTGATGTTTTCTGGTGTTATGACTTTGTGATTCCCCTGCTTTTGTTTCTGCAGCTACCGCCTTTATTGTTACATCTCCCTTTTCAACGGCTTCCCTCTCTCCCGCAGAGGTACCACTCTGAGGACTATTGTCACCACATTCAGAGTCCTCAAAGATCCGTCCAAGTTTCCTGCTCATGGGATCAGAAACTGGCGACACCTCTGAAGCCACTTTGTCCTGTCTAACGCTGCCATTAACACAAACAGAATGCACGGCAGACTGTTCGCCTTTTGTGTTATTATTGTCATCAGGCCAAATATAATCCTGGCTGCCAGCTGCTGCAGAGCAGAAAGTTACCAACTCTCTGCTGTTGCTCCTTTTTGGAATTTTCAGGCTGCACATGAAAGCATCCTGTTGGTCTTTGTTCCTCTTCCTGGAATTTTTACAAGCTGATTTAACAAGCTCCTGCTGTAGTGCAATGTACTGCTCAGTGCCTTGGGTTTCAGCCTCATCCAACATTTCCTCCCTAGATCCATATTTGGCGTTTCCAAGCTCGTATTGCTGACTATTTTTCAACTTTTCTGTTGCACCATCTAGGCTGCATAGTGCTTCATCTTCGGTTGACAGTCTGAAAGCACTTGCAGGGTCAGACATCTTGTTCAATACTGGACCTTGGTTAGTAGGACTTGTAGAGAAATGCATTACTGACGGACAACCTGACATACACATTTCAGTGTCAGAGGACATCGTAGTGTCAACGGTCACCATGTCAGGTTCATCTGTGAACACCTGAAGCAATTGTACCTGTAATTCTTGTTGTTTAGTGTAGAGGATCTCAGTGGGTGACACACGATTGGTTTGATGTAAGGTTGGTAAGGATGCTGGGCTTTTGATGCTGCTGTAGTCTGGAGTAGCTATAGCTGCCTTCCCCTTATTTTCTACTTGTCCGTCTGATTGTTCTACACAACATCCTACTTCCTTCAGGGCTTCATCTGGCGTTGTCAGAATCTCAGAGTCTTGAAAATCGAATGTGTCTAATGCGCCCCTTGAATTTTCAACACTGGGTTGATCCTGCACGGTTACATTTACACCCTCAGTGCTGGTGAATGTTGAGCTGTAGCTTCTAGATCCGCTCTGAGAATCTGAGAGGTTCATATTGGTTGGACTGGGACTGCTGCTGCTTCTGCTGCTGCTCTCTACACCTTTGAACATCATTTTTCTTTGGAAAGGCAGAGAGTCTCTGTAAATTCTGGGACTATCTGCTGCGTCAGTGGAGGACCAGGCATCGGTGAGTGCCAGCATGTTTTCTGGCTCCATCACGCTGCAGCTACTCAGGGAGCGTGGGCTGATGGTCGAAGTGGTCTGCATGTTCCCAAAGTCCTCAATCATTTTGTGTACAGTGTCTCTGCCTCTGGAATCTGCTACTAATGAGTTGCGGGAAAGAGGCTTCCTTGTTGCACCACTGTGTCTTGATTTTGGGGAGTTTTGCTGGCTCCAATACGCCTCTGCTGGGATTGCCTGAGGTTTCTGAGGGCTGTCCCGGTCTAAACTGATCTCTGCTGTTCTATTGTGTCGCATGGATGAATGGGAGCAATCTGTCACCAATGAGTAAGTTGGCACCACTGTTCGGCTAAGTTTCTCCACTGTTGAGTATTTCCCACTGCTCTCCACAGCCAATGAATCCTTAGACATCTGACTGTCTTCGCTCTCTGCTTCACTCTGAGCTGCTTCCTCGTGTCTCAGCTGCTCTGCTAAGGCTGTCACATAAGCGGAGGACAGCGAATCAAGAGAGAAAAGGCTCTCACAGTCTGACGTTCCTTCATCTCGGTCTTCTTGCTCTTCCTCCCATCCCATCAATCCCTGCTGTCTCTCGACCCATGTG
This sequence comes from Perca fluviatilis, assembly GCF_010015445.1. NCBI lineage: Eukaryota > Metazoa > Chordata > Actinopteri > Perciformes > Percidae > Perca > Perca fluviatilis. The sequence goes on along the minus strand of NC_053131.1, from coordinate 12,919,687 downwards.
CTGGTCTTGTTCATCAGAGCCTCTGTGCTATGCCACCGCCTTTGTTTAATGTCCTCAGACAGAGTCCTTTGGTCAAGCTCCTCACACGAGACCGCTGTTTTAACAGCACATTTGCTTCGGCTAATTTTGGTATCTTTAAGGCTCCTGTCTCTTCTTTGTTTCCAGTAAAATTTGCTAGCTATTCTCCCCAGAGGTTTGGGACCTCGGCCTCCAGTCACACCTGATGGTGGTTTCCTGAACACTTTGGACAGGGCCATTTTTAACCTGGGCCCAACAGAACGAGAGGAAGTCTTCTCTGTGGTTTCTGGTCTGTTGTTACCTTTGTGACTTAACTCATTCATGCAGGGGACAATCTGAGAACTGGTTTTGCGTGCTGTGGGTTCATGTATGTTTTTATTGCCGACTGGCTGCAAAATAGTTCCAAGTGGTGACTTCAGAGTAACTGAGTTCTGATCCGATCTGTTCTTGAAAGACAGGCCTCGGTTTGGCAGCAGAGGTTTTCTTTCTGGTCGTTCCCGGCAGGGCGGAGCTTGGTGCTCCTCTTTGGCAGCTTGTCTGATATTTTCAGAAGAGCTTACTCTACTTCGGCACGTTTGACTTTGTCCTGAGAAGAACGTACCGGAACAACTTTGGGTTCTTTCCCGTGGAAGACACTCATCCGAAACCCACTCCCTGCTGCCAATGGAATCAGAAGTCGTGGAGGAATTTGACGTCAGTTCTGTGGATCTGTTTCTCTTAAGGAAGTGTCTGTCACAGAGAGAAAAAGAAAGACTAATCAGAATAAGATCTAAATTTAGGAAAATATTTATGTAAAGGAGGCACTAGCAAACACAAAACAGCTAGATAAAAAAAGTGCTGAAACATTTTGGACTGTATTAGCCTGTTAAAAGAAAAGCAAAGAAGTTTACTTTTTGCCCTTAACGCAATTAACACTAAAGGTTTTACAACTATGTGCTTACCTGAAGATAGGGGTGTTCTGTGGGTAGAGCCGGGACAGAAGATCTGCTGAGAATGAGTGTCTACGAGAAACAAATGGTCTTCCTTTGAGCTTTGTGGGGGACCCCAGCTCAGGAGACTCTGGGCTGGCTGGTCCTGGAGGCAGGGCCCTTTCCAGTCGCTGCAATTCCTTCTTAGCTTCCAACAGATGCCGCTTGCGGGCGATTCTTTCCAGCTGGTAGTGCAACTTTTTCCGACGGATGCGGCTCTCGGAGCGGCAAAGGGCGTGATGCTTTAGTAGCTCCTCCTGCACCGCCTTCTTCCTGGCCCTTACCACCGGGGACGGATGGTCCACTGTCTGACCTTCCTGGTCCTCAGATGCCTGACTTGCCCCTGGCTCCAGGAGGGGTGCGGGGATAAGGTCTGTCTGAACTCCAGACTCTTTGGTGATTCTCAGCTCTACAGTTGTTAGGCGCCGTTTCTCCTGCAAAATCCACTGCTGGACTGTTGGGTAAAGATTTACAGGAGGGAATCATAAAGGGTGGATAGCTTTCACAAGCACAATATTTATCAATATACTAAATCTGATGTGGTTATCCAGCTATAAAACTAGAAATCTAGAATTTAGGCTTGGATTTTAAAGTTAGTTGATTGTATCTGAGCAATTTTTTTTTTTTTTTTTTTTTTTTTTTTTTTTTTTTTTTTTTTTTTTTTTTTTTTTTTTTTTTTTTTTTTTTTTTTTTTTTTTTTTGTTGTTTGTAAGTGGTGGGGGGTTTTGGTGGTTTTTGGTTCTCCCCTTTTTTTTTTTTTTTTTTCCCCTCCCACCAACCACGCTGAGCCTGTCCTGTAAACAGCTAACTGGGATTGTTCAGGAGGGTGGGGGCTAATAGAAACACATGCCATCTCCACCAACTGAACTGAAACACGTATGAAGCATTGCCCTATTTCTACAGCATGAACATGGTACAACACATGTACCTCTTATCAAATATGTATGCTGTATGTTGGCAAAAAAAAAAAAACGCTCTGTGCGTCACACGCATACAGTATACTCAGAGTGATGAATATTGTGTTGTTCTGTGAGTTGGTTTTTGGAGGCAGTATTTACCTGTGGTCAGGGGTCAAGGGGCAAAGATCAATGTAGGTGCAGGTCATGCCACCTTCACTGGCCTTGAAACAGTAAAGAAAAGATCAACTTTAATATTTGCTAGAAATTAAAAAGAAATAAAAAAAATCACAAATATTCTCAACACAGTTGTATTGTAGATAATGACCAGAAACAATATAGTGCATCACTAGCATCACAGTATGTCAACCGTGGCATCTCATTAATCTGCTCATCATCAATATATGACGATTGCCATCATAACTGACAGCATCATTTTCATTTTCAGCTGAGCAGCACCCACCCGTCTGCGTTCCCGGAGGACGGCTGCCTCTGCTGGGTGGTTGAAGCGGAACCTGTGCACTCCTCCCAAGGTGATCACCATCCCTGGGGACAGAGACACATCTCTTTAATCACAAACTGTGCTCATCTGCACTGTGTTGATGTGACAGTAGGTGTATGTGCTGCAGTGAAGGAGCGGGGCATGTGAGTGGGTGTCTATAGGTTTACCCTTGGGAAGAATCTGTGTACCTTTAAATGCGCGTGCATATATAATTGTACATTAACCCATATACAGTATGTTATGAAATCTTATCAGTTCAGTGTGTGTATATAATTGTACATTAACCTATATAGGATATTCAGCATAGTGCAACAATCACATGGCAGGTCTTAATGCTCAGTGTCAAGTTCTGCTCAGGTCACTGAATGTTTATGTCTTTTCTGACAGCATCAGCAATGCTAAAAAGTTAATTGTAATATGTTTTTCTATCCATCTATTATTCATCTTTTTTGGTTTGTTTTTTACAAAACAAATTACTTACAGCAGGGGTCTTCAACGTTTTTTTAAGCCAAGGACCCCTTAACTGGAAGAGATACGGATCAGGGACCCCCTACTACATATTGTTTAAAATTAGTTGCATATAAAACTGGACCTACAATAACATGTAGGGCGGCCTAAAGCCTTTATACATACCTTTTTAGTGCATAGAATACTATGCTATTAAAATAATAATTGTTGGTATAATTTTATAAATCATGTTTTAAAGTGCTCATATTATGCTTTTTGGCGTTTTCCCTTTCCTTTATAGTGTTATACATCTTTTTTGTGCATGTAATAGGCTTCCAAAGTGAAAAAGCCCAAAGTCCACCCCAAAGGGACTTACCATCTCCAACAAAAAACACTGTTCACAAACTGCTCCAAACAGCTCTATTGTAGTCCAGCCTTTAGTTCAGAGACGAACGTGCGTCACTTTGTAACACACGTTATAATGCTCGCCTAGCTGCTAGCGTGGCACTCCCTCATACTCTGCTGCTGATTAGCTAGTAGTGCTTACTTAGCTACTGCGCATGTGCGACTCCCAACAAAGATGGAACAGAAGTGAGATGTCTCACTCTGTAGCTAAAACAGAGAGCTCAACACACAGGGTGAAAAGAGGAGCTGCAGTAATGTGCAGTACAACAAAAATATGGTGTTTTTTTGAAAATTAAACCCTGTAAACCTATTTTGATATAACCTCTAAATACAATTATGAACCTGAAAATGACTTTAATGTTAAACATACATATGGCACAGTAAGAACTGTATCTGTGGATGGCTATCTTAGTGATGACCTTCCCTATAGGCCAGTAAGCCTATAATTATAATTGCTAATAATATGTTGAATTCATGTTAATTTTTAATAAAAAAAATAAAATAAAATTTTTTTTCAAAACATTAAGAATTTGGTGGCCCCTTTGCAGTAACTCTGAGGACCCCCCTAGGGGTCCCAGACCCCCTGTTGAAGACCTCCGGCTTACAGTATGCAGTTTTGCTTCTACGTAGGTTTGGCATTTATTTTACTATAATGAATTGAATGAATTTACACTCTTTAGTTTCCCCTCTAGGTGGTAGTTTGCCATGTCAGCAGTAGAGTCCGCCATTGCCGCTCAGTGACCGTTAAACGGTTTCATTTTGAACGGAACTCTGGGACTTGTATTATTAAGACGTTCCTAGTGTCTTAGTGATACAATGACAAGTAACAAGTGTTGTACTTAGGCAAAGCTTGAGACATGAAAGTGACAATAGCTGCCTAAGGATATTAAAATAAAAATGTGTGTTTATGATCAGTCAAATAAAATTCATATGCAAGTTCAATGCCTGCATATCCACGAGGCTAACATCAGATATAAAAAACATGCTACGTAAGACGTGCAGTGGGAACAAGACAGTGTGAACAAACTGTTCTGTCAAGGACATGAGCGGACCTTGAGCCAGTCTGCAGGCCTCAGTGACTTCTCTGTCGTTGAGCAGGCAGACAGAGCCGGGCAGCGGTGTGAGCGTAACCACACCTCCGTGGTTTTCAATCTCGCAGCTGGCACTGCCCTGCAGAACTGGAAGATGAAACACAAATCACACTTATTTGTTATTAATTAATATCATGAACAGTCCATTTTAGGATATATAATGTTTGACTATGCATTCTCATAATATATTCTGCTATGTTTCATGTTTTATACTGCATGTTTTGTCTAAAGCTGCCAGTTCTCTGTATTTCTACTCTGGGATAATGCATGGTTGTAAGATGCTGGATGAGGATTTCCACTCGTGTAATGTACAATGGTTGAAAGAAAAAATAAAATAAAATGACATGACACGTATTATACAATTTTAAAAGAAATATATGCAGCTGGATAAGGAAACATGGAAACCAAATGAATAAAAAAATACCTATCTGTGGTTCTTCAAACTGATCCTGAGGTCCTATGTGGGTGACTCCTTCCTGTACGAACAAAAAAAAAAATTGTGTAAACATGGCAGCTATATTTAAAATCTACATCAAAACAACTATTGTGCATTCTGGACATTAAGCTGGTTATGCTACACAAGCAATAGTGGATCTAATGATGACAAGAATTGTACACAATGATTTGGATCACTATTGCCATTTCAATTATAATCTTGCACTTAGCTGTAAGAAAACATATCAGTTGTTTACTTTAACGTTTTATCTAATGGGATAAAAGGCTTTCATATATGGTGTCAAGACCACATGTGTTCCCAGGTGGCCTCGGCTCTTCACATGCAGGAAACAGTGTAATTGTCAGGCCTAAGGGTATGCTTGTCATTGTCAGAATCAGGACAGCTTGAGCTCCCCTGAGTCCTAGCCTCAGAACTAAGAGCCTCTTATCCAACCCCGCTTTATGCATTGTGGAAGACACACACACACACACACACACACACACACACACACACACACACACACACACACACACACACACACACACACACACACACACACACACACACACACACACACACACACCCCCCCACACGATCGACAGGAAAGTTGGAGGGTAGAGTGAAAGGAAAAGACAGTAGAAACGCACCTTTTCTCAAGGGTTTTTCTAGCAGAACAGAGAAAAATAGTAGGAAGGAGGAGGGGAAAGAATCTAGTAGAAAAAAAGACATGGTTTTAGTCAAGACAGCTGATAAATCAGGTACTTTAGAGTTGGAGAAAAGTAGAGCAAATGCAAAGAATTTCAGTTTGTGGGAGTTTGCGTCATGTTGTTCAAATGAGTGATGTGCATTCCATTCTGATATTTACTCTAAGAAAAGCACAAAATGAATAAAGAAAAAACTTCTTCAAGGAGGAAAATTAAATAATACCAAAATACAACAACATTACTCTTTATGGACACAACATATGTATTTGCCTCTTATCAACATACCCTGAGGTGATAAAAGACGACCCCGGTGCTAAGAACATCTCCATCCAGAGTAACCAGGTGTGGTTGGAAGGAGTTGATGAGGAATCCGGCCCGGTCTCGGTTGATGTCCACGCTGTACTGCTCCAGCAGCTCCTTCTTGTCGCTCCAGCTCTCCGACCAGTCCTTTGTCAGCTGCTCCACCTGAGGAGAAAACATGGATGAGGGTGATGGAGGTAGGTAATTTAAAAAAAAGGGGGTTGAAACCAGAGTGGTAAATCTGTGGTCAGGGAGACAATGATGATACCAATATAAACAGCCACTACTGTTACTACTACTACTACTACTACTACCGCTGCTACTACTTACATTTCCTAACTTTCTTTTAAGAAATTTCAAAGTCAGAAGAAAAACATACTGTGTCACAGATATGTACTTCCAACACACAGATTTTGTGATATCCACTGCTGACACATCTGCTGCCATCCCGATACAACAGAGGTGAACGAAGCTCAATACATTTAAAAAACATACAATTGAAAATATCAACAGGGATGTTTTATTCAACAAACAATGTCCTAGTTACTCATGATAATCCCCAGACTCGCTGAGAATTTTCCTCATTAGGTTCGACAAATAGCAGGCAATAACCTCAAAATTATATGGGGGGGGGGGGGAAGCTAGCTGGATACAGCAAGGATTTAGTCGAAAGAAAATGTTTAATGTGACTTGGGTGAACCAATGTTGATATCATACACATTTAGAAATAAATGTGCATGACATATCTTTTTTTTATTGTCAATTTGTGGAGTGCCAAACTCATGATGCTTGATTTGTCCAGGACTACTGTATCTGTCAGGCAGATGTAACCATGTGTGTCCACCCTGCGTTACCTTTAATTCGTTCTGTAGCACAATGTCAGAAAGATTTCCATCCCTCTCATCGCTAAGGGATGGACTGGGATTACGCCGCTGTCAGTCAAGAGGGGGAAAAATGATCAGTTAAAATAGTGGGCAAAAGAAAAATGTCACATGCGTTACAATGCAATTCAATCTTTACCACACATGGGAATAAAATTGTCACAAAGACACAAAGCACTGTATTTGCTACAAAAATGTGCAATGTGGGAATCTCTTTTATTCAAAGCCTTAAAGTACTAAGGGGGGGGGACCCCGTAGGCTGTATCCCTCGGAGAGTGAGCGCTATGCTCTAGTGATGAAAGGTCACCATACCATTTCAAAGCTGAGCAGCATGCTCTTCAACCTGTCAATCTCCTCTCTCAGTTCCCTGATCAGGCGTACATTGGCATCCTGCACAGAAATAGAAGTACACATTAAAGCTGTAGTGCGTAGTTTCTGCCGCCCCAATGAGGAATTCTAGATAATGACAACAAAACTGTCAGCGCATCCACATGACACAAGCCTTCCGTGATCGTGAATGTAACGGCCGTTCATTAATATCAACAAGTTTCGCACTAAAGCTTTAACCTACTCAACACATTTAGATCAAACATTAAGTCTTGGCATCGGACTCTTCACAGCCACTGACCTCATTAACCCGAGGCTTGTTGACAATATTTCTGGCATGGGCCGCATAGCGCAGGGTGCTGAGGGTCTCGTTGTAACTGCTAGCCGAGGGCGAGACCGCTGCAACACAAAAACACACCAGTAAAAGACACACACAGCAATTAGCAATGACATCACAAAAAAAAATTATTTCAGGAGTGAGACTTAAGGGACCATGGTGGTTTTGCCAGCGTGTGGTCACGTTACTCAAACCATTTTCATAAAGCAAACCATTACTTTTTAGATTTAATTTCCAACTTTCCAGACAGCCATTCGATTATATACAAAAACATAAGAAATGCCTTGCAGACTTCTATTTTTATCAAAGTTACATTATCTCGTCGTGATACTGCTGCAGCTGTGAGGAGCGTTTTTTTTTTTAAGTCTTCAATATTGGTGAGTTTAAGAGCTTATAAGAAACTCTGTAACAAGAGGGATTTAAGAGTTGTCTGGCATAAAAAAAACTAGCAAATTTACATTTTCACTATCAATTATTCCTTTAATTTTCCATATTTTCCTTTAGGGTTTGATATTGATAAACAGATCAGCGCTTGATCGCAACAATGTTCAACTCGAAACCTTCTGTTAAAGCTTATATAAGCACATGCAATTTATAGTTAATGAACCAAAACGTGCAAAATCTCAGCCATGTTTCTTTCACAATACCAACATGTGTTCCACTTACTTGCAATCATGATGGTCTTGGAGTTGCCGCCCAGGCTGTCTTTCAGCAGCCAGGTTAGGACCGAGTCTCTGTAGGGGATGAAGCAGTGCCTCCTCCCACCTCCTCCAGACAGGGAGCTGCTGTGGCTTCCTGCCGTGCTGCCATCGCCCTCAGATGCCATGCTGTTGATACTCTGACAGCTGCTGGACATCTGGGAGTTCTGGGCTGTGGAGGCAGTGGTAAGAAGATGTACAAAAGGTGGAGGGATTAATGGAGAGAGTGCTACAGAAGAGAAGGGAATACTGTGAGGATCAAGGAAATGTGGAAGGAAAAACAGGAATTTGTGAAGGTCCGTGCTAGATTTAATTCCAAATAAAAGCTTTTTTTAGACATCATCACTTCAACTCCAAATGGAATCATGAGCAGTGTCATCATTTACCAAGAGCAGATATGACGATGCCCAAAGTGACCAGTGACTTGTTGATGTTAGAGCCCTCTGTCAATCTATCCCTGCAGTAGTGGGGGTCTGCTCGCTCACTGTCAGAAACAACATAAACACAACATGAGGTACATGTTACTTACAATGATTAAAGACACAGATTGACTAACAAAAATGTGTGGAAATGAAGAGAAAAAAAATCTCAGGGCTGTAGCCAAGATCCACTAGGGGGCAGTTTAATCAATGACTTTGACTCAAAAGATGTTGAGCAAAAACACACAACAGAAGGAAATAACAGTTTCACCTCCCAGCCAAGTCCACCAGGTTAATCTTGCTGACAGTTTCTGAAGGAAGGTTTTTTTCTAGGATTGCCTGTGGAGAAAAAGACAAGAGGAATCAGACTGGCATCTGCAAATACTGATACGTGTCCCACCTGAAAATAGAGACTAACAATATTAACCAAACTTTGGAATCCATTTAAAAGTTAGAAAGAGGACCGTTAGCAGACTGACTCATTCACAGATGAGTGTAGCTGTTATATAGAAGCTAATTGGAGAGCTGAGAGAGATGATGACCTGTGTGTACTGGATGGTGAAGATGGCGTGGGATCTGCTGCTGGCATCGTGGTTGTGGGTTGCTGCGGTGATTCGGTTGGCGATGCCTTCCTCCAAAAGATCCATGGCATGCTTGCAGTCTGAGACCACGTGCTGCGACAGGTCTGATTAGAGAGAAACAACATACTGAGAAATCTAAAGCAAATAAACCAAAGAGGTTAAGTTTAGACATCGACCGCAAAATGTTTACTAATTGACTTAATTTCCGCAGTGGGAAGTAACTCCTGTTAAACTTAGGGTGGAAAACTCGGTGTTTGGTGTTTTAAGCCCCCTACATCGTCTTACAGGCAGCACTGCCTGGAAGGCACTAGGATTAGGCAATGGTTAGGGTTAAGGTTAGGGGATAGGTGCCTTGAAGTTGACAGTTGCAGCGCTGCCTTGGAGTCGACGTTGGGGGCTTAAAACACCATCAAGCGGAAAACTCCCTGTAAGAGTAAGAGTAGTACAAGATGAACATTATACAACAGCTGGGAATTAAAAAAAAACTTGATTTTTCAAATAAAATTTAAAATTAAAAATATTGAAAGAAATGACGCTAGAGGATATATAGGTTTCACTTTTTAAGGTTATAGTTATGTATGGCTAACTGCCATAGGAATATTAGTAAAAATAATAATAATAATATAAAAGATACGCTATTTAACACTTTTAGTAAACAGTTTTTAGAGATAGCTCTGAAAAACAACAAGCATAAAACTAACAGTGACCTAACACTGATAACACTTCAGCAAACATTAAAAGAAACAGAGAGATAGAAATGTAAAAAAGACACAAACAGGAAATGCCTCATCAAAACTTGCTGACGCTTGATCTGTAATATTTTCCTACAGCATTTAGAAGCAAAAAATCTCAACAATGCTCTACTTCCAGGTGTGAATCACATCTTAAGAGGCTGTTAAACACATGCGCACACAGAGCCTCGTGGTGCTATAACATGCTTTTCCTTAATCCTGGTTTTAATATGGACATTTTATACAAATATTTAAATTACTTCGACAGAATAAACCTAACAGTGAAACACTGTTTGATGGACACGTGTTGATGGAGAAGAAGTTTAATAGCTGGGAGCCCTAAATGTGCTCTGTGTATGTGTGTGTGTGTGTGTGTGTGTGTGTGTGTGTGTGTGTGTGTGTGTGTGTGTGTGTGTGTGTGTGTGTTCTCCTTGGAACCACGAGGAAATGACTTCACTTCCTCTGGTCAACTGGGATTTCTCCTGATACTGACAATGAAATCATGCGGGGCTTTAAACATAGAAACGCAGAACGGCGAATGAGAGGGAGAGAAGGAAAGAGGGGGAAAGGATGAGGAGGCAGATGGAGAAAGCGAGAGAGTAAGATAAACTACATGAGGAATCTGGATTAAAGCCATGACGGACAATTCAGGACAAGATCCAAAGCTTAACAACTGAACAAAATTCCATCCCTGACGGCATACCACCGTGACTTATAAACTAAACTTACAAGACACAAGCATTACTCTTCTTCGGACTTTGGTATCCACTCTCATATTCGCTCTCTTAATGCAAAGTGTTTCAGACAGATTTGTCTGAAGGGTTTGTATATATTTTGAAAATGGTTATTGGACACTTCTTAGAGCTCATAGCCCGTGAAGGCACCTAATCATCAAGACCATAACATTTAAATACTGAAAGTCCAAGTGTATGTCTGAGATTATTCTAAAGAACGTCTGCACAGATTTATCCTCGTTTTAATCTTGGTGAAATGATCATAGTAAGGTAATGAGAATTTGAAGCCTCTAGACCTCTAGTTAAGTATTTAATAAGTAGGACAGACTAATAAAGACAAAAGGCAGAAATAATCTGTTGATTTTTTTAGCTCAACATTTTGTGCAAAACACCTGGAACTGTGGGGTCATGTTTGAATACTGAATTAAAATTTTAATTCATTTAATTTGTTTTACTGCTTTGTGTTTTTAGATATATATGTCTTTTGTACCAATTATCCCCTTCTATGCATCTGTGTGCATATTGGTAGGTGTACATGTAGGTGTGTTTGTGTATATATTGTGTATAGGATTGTCTCCCTGTATCATCTCTTTTACATTGCAAACTAATGAAGTGAATTACAACAAACAACACTTGGTGTTGGGGGCCGCAAGTTACAAGAGCAGAGAATCAGCATCTTAAGTTTCTTATTTATTCTTTGCAAGGGCAAAGAAAGGATGGCTTTAGAATTTAAACTGAGTTCAGCCCTGGGAGGTACAGTATGTCTTTGCTGTCCACCACTTCACAAAGTACAGATTCAGGTGTCTTGAACACTCACCTTGTACATAGGGTCCTTTCTCCGGGTGTTCTCTAACTCTCAGGGAGGCTCTTTTCTTCTGCTCTCCTCCTCTCAGCAGGTCTCGCACACGCTCGTTATAGATCTCCAGGAAGCTGCAGGGACAGAGGGATGAGTGGGCATTCACACAGCCAGCGTCGGCCCTCAGATGGTGCGGCAAAAACACGGGTCTTTCCATTCATTTTGAATGTGGGTACTGCGTTTAGGCTGCAGTGAGGGGTGGCGGGTTTGCCGCAGGGGGGACATGCAAAAAAAAAAAAAAACACAGCGGGCCTGCGGCGAAAAGTTGAGACCGACTCAACTTTTGGAGAAATGCAACCCCACATCACGCTGAGGTAGCCAATCATGTAACCGCCGATCAGACTTGTCAGTGTGTTTTGAGGCGGTGTGAGAGTCCCGTACAGTAAACAGGAAACATCACTGACCCTATCGCTGCCACAAGAAACTTTTAAGTGCCCAGGAGTTTGTGTAAAAGCTGAACCAGCCAAACAACCAAACAACAAAGCACAATCGATCCGTCTCGCTCGTCTCTTTTCTTTCTCTCTTTCTCAGGTCGTCAGAAATGTCGAGCTCTATAAACGATCTGACGGAAAACAGTAGTTGTGAAATATAAAGTCTACTTGGGGGGTTACAAAACACAACAGGACGTCACACAAATGGGCCGGTTCAGTGACACTCCCCCCGCCGCACAACCCTTGCGGAACATCGCCAGATCGCCGTTTCCCTGTCTGAACGCAGCCTAAGACAACATCCTGCTATGAAGACACAAACTTAATATGATGTCAATGATGATTATTTAATGTCAATTTGCCTATATACAGTCCCTTTACACAATATGTGAGTTGTTTTGTAAGTTCATCATCTGCATTTTCCAAAACATGTCAGGGACATCTTTAAGTTAAACTTTCGTCAGGGAGAACCCATAAAAGCATATTTGCGTTTTTCAAATTAACATGGCCTTCAAGACGTTGGGGATAAGAAAAACCGACAAGGAAATCCAGTTTTTGATATGCATTGTTTTGCCTGTAGCTTTGCAGCATAACTGTTTGAATGTCTACATCAGGAAACCGGTAACTTAAAATTGCAGCGCTTTAAAAAGACGAAGCCATTCACACAGTCAGACATTAATAACACAGTACCTGATCTCCACTCTGCTTGAGTTTTGCCCATCAGAAAAAGTGTCTTCAGACCTAAAGAGACCCTGCAAGGAAAAGAGAAATGCAGTTGACTTTACACTACAACACCGGATACACAAATAGTTGAATTATTAGTACATTGAATTGTACAATCCACTGATGTACCTGACAGATCCGAGGAGTCAAGCCAATGGAGTCCTGACATCGTACAGAAGAGAAACAAAAAACAAAACGGAAAGTGAGGTAGTATTGTTTTGACAGCTGCCATGGAGAATTGGGTCACAACTAAATATTGCTGTTCATTACAGAATGTAACATTTCCATATTTGCAGTGCAGCATGGTTTGGATATAGATTTTGAAGAACGGTTGCATTGCCTAAAATGTGCCTGGTGAGTATGTATATAGTGCCATGCAGTGATTTTACCGGTGTCCCCATCATGGTGTACGTCTTTCCAGATCCTGTTTGGCCATAAGCAAATAGACACACATTGTAGCCCTCTGAGGCTGCGGACAGCACAGAAACACCCAGGTCCTGGAACACCTAAAGAACATTAACACACACAACCTAAATCACAAATACACAAAGAAAGACTGACTAAAACTAGGTCAGGACACGCCCTATATGAGAGGTCTATATAAATTTATACCTGGGTGCAGTCAAAAATGTCTAGACAATTAAGAAGGGTGCTGATTCAGGATGTCAATTCAAGTCTTTTAGGTAAGAATGAGAATGCCTGCAAACCCATCTGAAAGCGTGTTTTACTAGAAAAAAGTAGGTGCTCTTGTGGGCTGATGAGGTGTTTACAGTGTAAGCCGATGTCCTTGATCTTAATCGCATTGTGTTTTTACACGAGTGTAGATTTACACCAAGGTTTCACAGTCACAATGCTGTGGCACCGGGCCAGTGGTGGGGAGGTAATGTTGCTTCCTGCTGAGGTGTTTGGGTAAGGAGCAGGGAGGTCAGTTAATACTCTGGGTAAACAACTTTGCAAAATGTGTATGTGAGAGAATCAAATGTGAGGGTAAAAGGGTGACTGGGTCAGGAAAATAAACCTTGCCTAAAAAGGTACTGTGGTGAGACGGGGGATCCGCGAGATTCCCAATCAAAACAACCAACTGAGGCCTCTTGTTTTCCTTCTCTCTGTAGGTCTGCATCTGAGAGTCTGGAGATTATTTAGCACGAGGCCTAATCAATGACAACTTTAACTTGTCAGAAGGTGTATGAAATGTTACCAATTAAAAGGTCCCATGGCATGAAAATTTCACTTTATGAGGTTTTTTAACATTAATATGCGTTCCCCTAGCCTGCCTATGCCCCCCAGTGGCTTGAAATGGTGATAGGTGTAAACCGAGCCCTGGGTATCCTGCTCTGCCTTTGAGAAAATGAAAGCTCAGATCGGCCGATCTGGAATCTTCTCCTTATGAGGTCATAAGGAGCAAGGTTACCTCCCCTTTCTCTGCTTTGCCCCCCCAGATAATTTGGCCCACCCATGAGAGAGAGACATCATGGCTTTCAAACTTGCAAAGTGGCAGTTGGTCAAGGCCACATCTCCACCCTCCACCTTGCCCCCCCTCTCTCCTCCTCAATAGCTACAGACACAGAAATGGCACATCCTAAGGAAAGCTCATTGTGGGACTGGCTCTAGTGGCTGTAATTCTGCACCAAGGCTGAATTTCGGTAAAGAGACTTCAGATACAGTATTAGGGGACCACTAAGGTCTATATAAAAACATCCAAAGAGCACCATGTCATGGGACCTTTAACAATTTATCATGACAATATCATACAGAAACTCCTGATGGTCATCCCTTGTTCATTACTACTGACTCACAGTCATATGATAACATACATATCAAATTAGTTTTGTATAAAATGCAATTTACATTAAACTGTTATCAGGATATTGTCATATGTAGTTTAGCCATGATAACTGATTGATGCATGCCTATAATTTAATATTACAAGAAGATATACATATACTGGAATATAAACTCAGTTGTCTGTTTATTAGGTACACCTATCTTAAATGTATGCAGTCTAATGCAACAGTCTTGTTACAGTCTTGTTATAAATCCTACCCACATAAAAGGTTGCAATGTTCAGTTTTTGTTGAGGTGAGAGGGGTTGATTAAATTTCATGGTCATTTTGGAAGCTGCTGTTTATGGTGCTTGTAGGAGCCACGTGTTGGCTGTTGTTTATGGTCTCATTCATGATGTTTGTTGATTATTGTGTTGTCCTTTGATGTTGTGGGTGGTGGGCGTTTTATCGCGGTTTGAGCGGAAGTGATAGTCTATTTGTTTGCTTCACCTGTGCACCTGGGTTTTGGGCATTGACAGAGAGGGGGTGAGCTTGGGAGCGAACACTTTTGTTGACCGCATCACGCTGCATTAACGCAATTATTCTACTCACCAGGTAACGATTACATTTGGTAACTGCAGTGCTAAGTGTATTTTACGTGTGGAAGAAGAAGAATAAAAAATCATTGCAATACAATCTCGAGCGCGTCAGTGTGCATCTCTCAGTGTTTAGCCCCTCGCGGCAGCACTTTTTGGACTGCTTACAGCCGCAATAGTGCTGTTGATTGGTTGTTTCAGCTCTATATTTGGCACCATTGTTGTTCAATTTACACTAGTTGGAAAAACTGATGCCAGGGGAGAAATATGGACCTGATTCACTTTCAGAGCTGACAAACAGCAAACCAGCATATTAAATTCAAAAGTGTCAGCAAACCTGTTTTTTTTACTTGGCGTCACAGAGGCATAGAATTTGCAGATACTTATCTTCGTATGGGTGTCAAAGTCAAATATCTTTGCATTGTGAGAGCACAACGGATACATAATGGAACACCTTGCTCAACACGACACATTGTGAATGGTGAGCAATGTGGGCGTTTTCTGCGTAATATCATTTATTATAGGTCAGCAGCGGCTATAGTACTTTCTGTGTGTGCATGTTACTGGTTAGAGGTAAGGCAAATGGACAAATGATCAATCTTCTCTGTTGTTATCTTTCCATTGTTCATTACTGATAAGCAAAAAGAAACTTCATCAGAACGAGTTCCAGGGGACATGTGGCCCCATCGGCAATCCAAAGGCTCAGTCCAAAGGCAATACATGCCTCGGGGGGGAAGCAACCTGATCTAGAGCAGACCTGAGACACAGCACATTCCCCCCCAGAACCATAACACACCTCAGCGATCAGTGAGGGGTCCTGAACCACAGATACTGGTGGGTAAATACACAGAGGAGAGAGGAGGAATGCTCTCAAAGCTACCACAACCTCCACGGATCAAACACAGAAATCTTTTCAACATACCTCCCGTGTGTGTGACGGCCAACCACTATCGGGAGAAGCGAGAACCTGGAGCTAAGCCTGTGTATACTCTAGGCTTACAAAACGGTGGGAATAGGTTTAGGTTGGATGTGGTTGAAAGCTCTTGTGAAAGGCCCTGGCCTTGTGAAAGCACCCTGAAAGGATTCAATGCTCATCTGGTTGGTCTCAGGAGTGTGTGAAATCTGTGTGTGTTAATATTCAATAGCCTTAGGATTTCTCTGAGAAATATAAAATGTTCAACACTCACACAGAGATCAATGTCTTATCTAACCACAGCGGACCAACTGATAAAGCAAAAACCAGCGCACAAACAAACAGCCAAGGATAGGACAGGGACTTCAAATGTGATACAGAATACTGATTAACTGCTTGAAATGTTAATCAGCACCATAGGTCACTAAAATATAGTAAACATGTTTTAACAGTAACATTAATGTTACTTTGCTTTCATAAGTCACAGAATATGCAGTTGAAACATTTTTGCCAAACAAATTATTTTTCATTTATTGATTAATCTGCTGATCATTTAATCAATTAAACAAGTTAAAGAATAATGAAAAATGTCCAACCAACCTTGATGCCCCCCTCCCTCTATTTTTTATTTATTTTTTTTATTTTGTTGTTGTTGTTCTTTTAGTAGGGCTGCAACTAACGATTATTTTCATAGTCGATTAATCTGTTGATTTTTTTTCTGTATTAATCGATTAGTTGTTTGGTCTATAAAATGTCAGAAAATGTGGAAAATTTTGGATCAGGGTTTCCCAAAAGCCCAAGATGATGTCCTCAAATGTCTTGTTTTGTCCACAACTCAAAGATATTCAGTTTACTGTCACAGAGGAGAGAAGAAACTAGAAAACATTCATATTTAAAGAGGCTGGGATCAGAGAATTTTGACTTTTGTCTTAAAAAATTACTCAAACCGACTAATCGATTATCAAAATAGTTGCCGATTAATTTAAGAGTTGACAACTAATCGATTAATCGTTGCAGCTCTAGCTTTTAGTTTTACAATTTATTTTAGATTTGACTTTACTAAACTTAATATTTTACTTGTAGTGTTGTAATGCTAGTTCAAGGCACTTTGATGAAAGATGTTTATGATGGATGTTTAAAGAAAAAGGTTAGAAAAAAATGGATTTCCATCAATAAACAGATAAAAAAAAAATAAAAAAATGTCCGACCAACAATCCAAAACCAAAGACATTAAATTTACTATCATCGAAGAAAATGAGCAAATATTCACAATTTACAAGCTGGAACCACTGATTCCTTTGGCAGTTTTTGCTTTAAAAATTACAAATCGATTATTAAGATCGTTACCAATTCATTTTCTGTCAATCAATTATTGAATTATCGACTAATACCATTTACAGAACAAGAAGTATGACTAATGCTACCCTGCTTTTTACTGAGATGCAAAGTATTAGTTACATTTATTACATTCAGATTACAGGAATCATTTTACATTTCTGATAATAGCTGATTAGTCATTAAAACAAAATTAACAAGCTTGATAATAGATTAAGCCTTTAAGTTATGACAGTTTACAGACTAAACTATTTATCAAAAAAGAACTACACAGAATATTAAATGAAGAAAATAACTGTTACCTAAACCCTACAAACACATTTTTCATTACTCTGTAGCCTAGCCAACCATCTGCAGACAACAGCCACGTGGAACTAGTAAAAGTGCTGCCACAACAGCTGTCTTACTCATGACCTTATAAATCACCCAACAGGCACTGTGGTAAAGACATCCAACACATCATTATTCTTATGTATGGAATCCATTTGAACACGTTTAGCACTAACTGGGGAATGCAACTACTTTCCAATTATTCTGTAGACTATTTCATTGAATATATCGATTAATCGTGTTTAGTTTAGTTTTTTTTAAGTCAGAAAATAGTGGAAAATGCCCATTATGCCGAACATGACTTATTCAGATTGCTTACTTTATCAGACTTACATTTTAAAAACCCAAATTAATATTACATTTACTATCATACATGACAAAGAAAAAGCATAAAATCCTCACATTTCAGAAGATGTAAACAGAATGTGTGTTTGTTTTTGCTTGGCATGTGACTGAAGCGATAAATCAGTTACCAAAATAGCTGCTGATTAATTTTCTATCAACTGATTGATCAAACAATAGACTAATTAGTTCAGCTCTAAGCCTAACTAACTGCTGTTACATCTATTTCCCCAGGGACCTTGCTAAAAAAGCCGGGAATGTAAGCAATATAGCGTACATAAACCATAAATGAATTTTAGCCAACAAAGTATAACCTATTTCCTAAATTTTATTTCATGTCAAAAAGAAAATGAGTACCTTATAACCTTATACCTTGTAACTGTTGCCCAAGTTGTAGTAATGTGACAAAGTGCGCAGCCCCCTGGAGTCCAGACCACCGAGCGTTGCCCCCTGCCTCTTGGCTGAATGGAGGCTTAAACATGAAGACAAAAAGCTGCGCCGCCCCGGTCTTGTCCTCATCCTAATGTTCAAAAACAGACACGGACACCCTCTCCTCCCTCACACAGAGAATCAATACGGCTCTTGTTAAAGTTGACCCTCTTAAACTTACTCTATGGGGGCTACGACTACGACTGAGGCTGAGGGTCCTTCCAGGCTTAGCACAAAGAGCAGGAACTCCACTTCAACTGTGCACGTTCTCTCTAAACTTGACTCTCTCTTTTCTCTCTGTACACTATTCCTTTTGTTTTCTCTGTTTCTACCTTTTTTGCTTTTTGCCCATGTAGTTTTATCAAAACTCTGCAAAATACTTAAAATGACCTCTGAACAAAACCACAAGAGGAAGCATAAACTTATTCCAACCTCTTGAGCGAATTAAAACTGTATGTATGAGTTTGTCTAGACAGGCCATGTCGGGCAACATTAAAACAATCCTGTCGTTTGTCATTACGGTCACACCAAATTAAATCAGAAGACTGTAATTTGTGCCATCACGCTCCGGCTGTATAAATGGACATAATGGCCCTCTGTCACAACCTACTTTCACAGTTTCCCTGCAGCATTGGGAGGTATTTTTGGACGAACAAAGCAGTTGATGTAAGCGACAGGTTGCATTGTGGGAATGGAAATGTACTCCAGGATCAAATGAAGCAGGAGAAAAAACAGCCTGGAGATAAAGCAACTGGGCCAGAGCCACAGTAAGCTTGCAGGCTTGTCGGTCGCCTCAAAACACACAAGGGACAGACTAAACACCTCCATTAACAGGAAGGCGGTTGTCATCAGCAGGCCACTGCACGTGCATGTGTATGTGCATGTGTGTGTGTCTCTGCTCGGTTAAGCCACTTAGAGGAAACATCATCCACAACAAGGACAAAAGCCTCACAGTTTGCTTCCCTTTCTGACAAAAAAAAATGTGCAAACAATCAAACAATGAAAGAGGAAAAGCAGAATATAGATTTCATTCTTCTACAGGAAATGCAGGTCAAACTCATCCGGTCAAAACAGAGAGTTAGGAAGGAAGAATTAAACAAGGCTTTGGGGTAAGAAAAGGTGGCAAAGGGGCTCCAGATCTAGCAGAAGGCAAAGAAAAGGAGAGTCTGCTTTGGCTTAAATGCATGACATATACTGTGGAGAACTTATGAAGAGCAGGTTATGATCAAAACATGGCCTTTTGCACAAGTCATCCACTTCCTCCCATCTTTGCCTCATAAAAATCATATGATCAAGTAGAAAAACAGCTATTAGAGAAAAGAATTTAATTGCATGTCACATAATGCTGCTATACGTACAGCCTTTTCCTTTCATTTTTTAAATCATCCAGTCATGCAGGGATGCATTAACAGAGATATTTGGCTGCATAATACTCTCATCTGCAAACGCCACAATCACTGCACACTACTATCTCCAAGACTAATATTTCAAGCAATGTAATGTCAGCAGACGGAAAGAGACAGCATGTTAACGTACACACAAGTTTAAATTAATACCGCCACATGATATGCATGACAGACAGTTTTAAATAAAGTAGTGACATACAAAGAAATGTTATCTTGTACAATCCTACTTTGGCAACAGATATCAAAAGGATCGTTGAAATTGTCACGTGTGTGTCTAACTAAGTTGAACCAGACCTCTTTCAGGAAAATGAGGTCTCCTGAAAAGCAGCTGGGTTTCTTGTCAGAGATCTGCACCATGATTTAAAAAAAAAAACTGTGTTCCATGTTTGTTTTGAAACACTTTTTTCCTAAAGTGGCAGCCTAGTTGGTGGCCTGGTAACACAAAAACAAGTGGAGGAAGGCAGCAGAGTGGGTGAGAAATGTTGAAAAAGGACAGCAATAGTGAAAGAGAAAGACAGAATGATAAAGACTGACAAGAGTGAAAAAGTAATGGTGTAATGCCTATGTAATGAGTTTAGTCCTGTAATCACTGGCTGTGGAAAATACCAATTGCTGGTCTGGTTTTATGTGGCCTTGCTTTACACTAAACCCTGGAGAAGTATTTATGTGAAGTGTGTGTGTGTGTGTGTGTGTGTGTGTGTGTGTGTGTGTGTGTGTGTGTGTGTGTGTGTGTGTGTGTGTGTGTTTGTGTGTGTGTTTGTGTGTGTGTGTGTCGTTGTCAAGGGTGATGGCAAAAGGCCAGACAAGCAATGTGAAGCACTTCGCCACATTTAAAAACTTCAGCTTCTCAGTGCTTTTGCCAGGTTTGACGCAACCAAGAGGACCGAGATTTATTTTCCCTCCACAACTGCTCTCACTGGGAGGACGTCTCTGAGCTCAATGGAAAGACTTGACGCTGCAAGCGAAAAAATAAGTGCAAACGGAGATGCAACTTTCTCCCAAACGGTCAGTCAAACAAACAAAACTGCTATCTGCTTGTGTAAAATATTTTCCCCTCACTCTGCTCCATGTCCAGGACTGGACAGCTGCAGAAGAGATGAGGGTCGCTTGGTTCCCATCCCATGCTTTCCAACTGGGTTACATAAACAGCTGGGCCCTGAGCAAAAACTAAATTCTTTTGTTTAGACACAGGAAAAGAAATGTCACTGGAGATTCTTGTCCTGACTTCCTGCTAGAAATCTAGGTTAGACAATCAGAGGTGAAAGAGGGGGACATTTGTAGAGTGGACTACAGTGAGGGAGGGAGGACACAGACAGGGAGACAGAATCACATGCAGAAAGAAGAGAGAGAGGAAGCTGTATGGCGGGGAGTTAAACAACGCACTCGTTTGTCACACTTGGACAGAATTTGTAGGTCAAAAAAGCTTGGGAGGGCACAGAGGCTGCAGGAGAGGGAGGAGGGAGACAGAGATGCGCAAGCCAGACAGATAGGCTGCTCTTCATTACTCAGGCCTCCCTACACATGGGAATGAAGGACAATTGGGGAAAGAGAGGAACACAGGACAGGAAAGTGAATAAAATGAAGGCAGGAGGCTCTCTGGAAGAGAATTCCATGTTTCAGTGTACACATTGGTTGCAACTGACACTGGGGCAAAGGAGAGACATAAAACAAATAAATAAAACCATATCTGGAGAGAGTTGGGGATTTGCTGCTCCTCCCCCAACCTTGTTAAAGGGACCATAACACAACACTGTAGAGCGGAGCTGCACGTCACACTCTTTATGGCAGGCTGGAAATGACTTCCCCAGCCTTCAGACTGATGGGAGCCTTGTGTGATATCCATAGGGCACCTTCACTAGGGAATTAACTGGTGCAACATTACTACAGTTTGACATGAGCTCAACTACTATTCTTACACTACTGGATATCATTTGAGTGTGTGATTTGAAAACCCACACAAATTGGTTAGTCCATAAATATTAAAACTATGGCTGAATACTATGTAGAAAATATGCGATTAAACAAAGACTGCCTAGTTCTGTCCTTTAGGACTCCATTTGTGATCACTTATTTTGTGTTACTGACACACGTGTGTATTTCTGTTGCCAGATGATGTCACAAAGTGAGCACATGTACATCCACAAAGGCTGCAACATTTTTTTAGTTATTTTAACAATACAAAAAATACTGCTTCTGGATGTGCATCAAATATACTGTACATTCCAGACTCATTTCATTAAATTATGTGCAGCTATGAGGGGAAAAGAAGAACATTTAAAAAAGAAATGCCCTATTGTTAAGAAATCCTTTAAGAAAATTCGGTTTCCAAAACTGCAACAAAAGCTAATCACTCGCTCCTTGTTCCATGACCTAACTTTCTACCAGGTTTTTGAGATATGAACAAAAACAAGACCAAAAACACAACCTCCTTCCTATAAAAAAAATAAAATGCAGCAATACAAACACAAATTCGGTTTGGAGGTCATCGAAAAGGTTGTTCTTATCACTGATGGCAAAGAAAAAGCTGTAACCTGCCAAAATAAAAGAGAACCTACAGTGTGTCTACCATGTTTGTGAAAAGGTTCCTCTGCTGTCTCAACTCAGTCTTTAAGAAATACAGTGGTCAGATAGAACAATAATACTCAATAATAATCGCATCATGGCCATTTTTACCTAGCCTGACAAGCCAGACCGAACATCTGGGAACACCATTGGCAGGGCTCAAACCGAGGGGCGGGATAAACGGTTGTCTTTCAAATTCCCTCTGCAGTCATAGCCAACCAGAGCAATGCTAGTTGATAGATTAAACTTTTTCCCGTATCGGCAAAACTCTGAACACATCTTCCTTTTTTAAG
The DNA here is from genome assembly GCF_010015445.1 of Perca fluviatilis. Taxonomy (NCBI): domain Eukaryota; kingdom Metazoa; phylum Chordata; class Actinopteri; order Perciformes; family Percidae; genus Perca; species Perca fluviatilis. The sequence goes on along the minus strand of NC_053131.1, from coordinate 12,897,236 downwards.
AAAGACTTCAGTGCTTAACTCCAAGTCTTCCAGAGTCGTGGCCAAAGCCGATTCGAAAGACTGCTGTTCGCCAGCAGCAGCAGCCATCTTCTTTGTTTTCAAGTAGCAGCAACTCTGCCGTCCTTATGTTAAGCCCGCCCACCGATTCTATACACGACGTGATTGGCCTGGCCAGAGTTTGGTTTTTCCGCTCGCAAGCCAACGGAGAGTTGCTAGGTTGACCCTGGCTGCAAATGACATTTGCTGCCGCTAGGGTGCGTCTAGATTTCTAGGCTAATTTTTACCATTTTATAGACAACATTTTTAATTGAGAAAATAATTGGCGGATAATTAAATCTTAGTTAGATCTTCATCAGTCAGTTAACAAAAGATTTAACTTTGGCACCCAGATTGGCAATTGACAGTGTGCCGTTAGAGTTATAATTTGCAGACTGTACTCTTCTTTTTAAGGGGAGTTACATGAACCTTTTGTGATGTACATCCATCCAACCACATGTAGTCTCTCTTACAACTCCTCGCAGTTAGTCCATACATAAATCACAGGTGCTTGTCCTGCATTTGTACGGCGTAGATCGTAGATCTCCTATTTCTTTGTTGACAGCATGTGGTTTATTTGGTGCCCAGTTTGTGGTTAATTCAAACCAGGCTGAACTGGACCAGACTGTGTTAGGGGGGGGGGAGTAAATGCACACGTGTGCGTGGAGGATACACAGAGAAGCTATTCTCTCTCCCTAGTCTACAGCACCGTTGACACACAGACCTAGAAACACTGAGCATAATCAAATCACAAACACACACACACACACACACACACAGAAGAGGAGGAGGAGAAGGAGGAAAACCCCAGCAAGCCGACTCCTTTTGGCAATAAAAAAACAGCATTGTGCTCTGAGACGAATCCTCAGCAGTGACGTCCTTGCGCTGAAATTTAACTGTAAAAAATGACTTAGTGATGCAGCTGTGAGTTTGGCAGGCGAAAGCTGGGGGCTGCAGACGCACAGTGGGCCCCCTGCCCATTTCCCCTCCTGCCCTCCGCTTCTGCTCCTCCTCTACCCGAGGAATTCACATTTGCACTCTCTCTTCGTGCCCAATCAGTTTCTCTTGCCATTCCCCGTCTCAGTCCTCTGCTTTTCTTTTCCTTCCCTCTCCCATGTTTCTTACTGTCAGAAGCAATAAACAAGCTGAGGGTTTTGGGTTATTAAATAGTGGAAAAAGCTATTTATTAGTTCAATACCTAGCCCCAAAACAAAGGCAGCGTTTAGACAAACAGTCCCAACAGCTGGCTCCCATTATGGATTATGGATCTCTTCCAAAAAACCTACTTCTTCTCACCTGGCAGAGCCTTTCTCCTTCCTCTCTGCTCAACCTTCTTCTAGAAACTCTTTTGACCCACAGATACAACTTCAAAACTGAGCCTCCCATTTGGTAAGACAAGCCTTTTTCTTGTGGGGAGCCTTCAGCGACACGTATGCAACCACATCGGCACCCCAACATATAGTTAGCTACCACATTTCTGTCTACTCTCTCCGTTTTAACAGTGTATCAGGACGGAAACCCTCACAAGTATGTGGTGTAAACTATCAGTGATGCATGGACATGTACAGCAGAAAGTACAGCGCAGGAGTGGGGAGGGGCCGGGCAGCCAGTCTCTGAGGGGCGCTGGGTGTGGTGGGATAGCACTGGACTGGAAAAGCAAGAGTTAAGATCCCCTTGTCTCATTCCACCACTGGCTCAGATTGTCTCAGTCTCATGGGGACAACAGTGCAAGACGAATTCGGAGCAAGTCTGTCTTTCTGCTCTAAAAAAAGAAAAGCATGCTTAAAGATATTTTAAAAGTAGAAACTGAAAAATCCAGGCCTGGCAAAAACAGCATCAACTCATTAATGTGTTAATTATGTATGTTGTTGGATCCCAGCTAAGAGAGAAACTAAATCCATACCCTCACTTGAGAGCCAAAATGTAATGCTATTATGTGAAACGAGGCGACACAACAGTGTGGAAAATTTAACATCAAGTCCCAACATTACTGTAAGATTTTGGTTGGGTGGATAACAAATCTGCCTCCTAAACCCACCACTTAGACAGGCTCGTCACTGTTCTAATAAGCAATTTGTCTGGTAAAATATTTACAATGGCTCTTGAACGATAGTGTCCACCTGCGACTGTGCTCCATTAATCTGGCTTGCTGCCCTACAACCCAAACACAGCATTTTCTTCTTTTTACATCTACCAGAGAAATGCCTAATTCAAATATATACAACTGTGACGTGATCGGCAAATGGCTGACGTGGTCTTCTACAGGATTCTTTGTTAAAGAGGCAATTCTTTGGATTCTGGTGCAGGAAGAGGGGTCAAATATAAAATCCAGCAGCTCTGTCCTTCGCTGGTGTCTTTTCGCCCACCCCGGGTCAACAGAGGAATGTCGTGTGGCAACCAGGCCACTGTGACTGGACATAATTCTGCTGAGGACAGCGGCAACCAAAGCCAGAGCCAGAGAGAGAAATGAAAAGGAGGTTTAAAAGGACGAAGTGTTGTCTGTGTGTGGGCCGTCATCACAGCACGGCCTTTCTCAAACACATACAAAGGCAGCTCTGACAAGAGGAGGGACGGGCAATGAGGGAGTGGCAGAGGATAGAAAAAGTGACTGTAACAGTAATGGAGCAGCTATTGTGCTCAACAATGAAAACTTGATGTAAATACAAATTATTGAGAGAACTTATCTAAAATTAAAAAAAAGAATAGGTTTGGAGAGCTTTCCTGTAATAGACTCGGGGACCACTTCCTTTTGATGAGGAGCCCGTCTCAGGTTCCTGCAACACCCCCTAATCAAAACAACACAAAGATATCTAATCGCCCAATCAAAGCCAGGACATGAAAGAGAGATGACTCTAGTAATGCCATGTCGGAGGCAACAAGACTTCTGGGTAACAGATGGAGCTGATATCATATCCCCCGAGTGGCCATCTGTGTAAAAACATAGACAACACACACAACACACACAACACACACAACACACACAACACACACACAGTGTTGTGGTTTGTCTACAAGGACAGCGTTTCCTTTGGGCTTTTTTTTTTTCTTGGTACAGAGGTTGTGTTTGCCCAGTGTCAATTTGTGGCCAAAAGCCTGGATCAGCACGCACTTGGTCTCCACCCACGAGAAGGCATATAACATGGCACGAAAACAAAACAAATCTTTAGGTACCGCTGCACAAATGGCTACCTGTCAAACCAGATCCTACCAAATTACACATATACTATATTCATCCATAACAAAGGACATAAACCATTGACTAATCTCACTTACTATACTGACTGCAATGTTCAATTATGAAAATGCCATGTAAACAGAAAATATGTCCTGATTGTTTTTCCACCAGGAGAACCCTCTTTGTGTTGGATTTCCTTTTACAATCCACTCTTGCGTGTATCTGTAAAGGAATCTGTCAAAGCACTGTTTATTTGCTATATTTCCACTAAAATAACGACAAGGAGGAGGAACCACAGGACAGTTGGGTTTGAGGCTGAATACTGGATGTAAACTCTTATGTTGTCATTATTGAGGCTATGCCTCAAAGTATGTAAATGGAAATAATATTGGAATGGTGTACTAGATCAGTGATTGTATTTGGTGAACATTGGAATACTACCTTATATAGCGTAAGGCCAGAAGCTGGATATTCCAGTGTTGACTGAATAGACACATTTAGTTAGGGAGTTAGGTCATTACCTCCTCCTGCGAGGCATAGTGAGGCTCTGCAGGGTCCACCGACCAGTAGCAGTAGTCAAAACAATACTCCAGAAGCTTCTCCCTCGAATCTACAGCACCGTCTGTACGTCCATCCAGCTTCACAGAGGAAAACAGAAGAGTAAAGTACAAAAGGATTACTTTCTACAAATACTTAATTTGGTAAGTACAAGAAATAAATGAATTGATCTTTCAATACTTAATAGCTAATTAATTGCATACTAAAATGTATAAGGATAACACCTGCTTACATTTAATAACATAAACAATTGAGCAAAAAAGAAAAAGGAGCTATTTAAAAAAAGAAATGTGTGTATGGGACTGCTATGGAGTGGAATTGCAAGCAAGTTGTTTCCATTCATTAGCAACGCATTCACTCCTCATCCAGTTCTTTAGTCGGCTCACTGCATCAACGGTAAACACCTTTCTGCTTACTGTGAGTGAACCCTGAACGGAGGAAAGACAGCACATCAGCATTAGGACTTGCCCAGGCACAACAGCTGCACTGGAGAAACCGTACGGCATCTTAACATTTCTTCTAAATCACTGCTTTCAACCTGGAGAACGCTATTGTTCTCACTGGGAGCACCTGACTGAGTGGAAATATGCCCTCTGATACCTACGCTGTCATTTTCAATTTGTGACAAATGTTTTCCAGGAAAAAAAAATGTAATACAGGGTTGTAAAGCTCTTCAGGTGTGCCCACTTTACTTAAAACTTACTCAAACTATTTGCATATAGAAGAAATTATTCAAGTTTGTTAGCACTGTATTTTTTACAACATGTATTTTAGCTGCAATTAATCTTTTTTTTTTGAGGTAAATGTCAGTGGAGAAAGTGTCTTTCTCAATGATTTTTGATAGAGCTGGGTAATATATTACTATAATATTATAAGGCAACATATCGCCTGGGTTAAATAACTGTTGTCCTGATAAAACAAAACATTGTTCCAGCATAACCGTTACAATATTCAGTATCTATTCGGATGTTTTAGCACGGTTAAACAGCTTTAATTCTAATTTCAATAATGATCTGCTCCTTTTAAAAATATTTGATTTAATACATTGACCAATACAATTGATTATCTGTGCGCACCAGTTATTTAGATTAACCTATGTATGTAGTATGTGTATACCATCACATTATTGCCGTCAAAGTATTGAGTCGCACAGCTCTTGTTTAACAGTGCCAAGAATTTTAAGCCCTTTCTCTTTCATTCTGAAGGCTGACAACAGAACATGAAATTGACCTTCCTTTTTTGGCATATGATATTTTGTGTTACTATCAGATTCCAGTGTAATTTCACTGGAAAATGTTTGAGGTGACATCAGGGTATCATGTTTACATTTGGCGAGTGCAGGTTTAGTTGCAAAATCAGCATTGTTGGAGCTGGTAAAAGTTAAAATGTCTTGCTCAAGGACACTTCAGTGGTAGAGTCACATTACGGAGAGGGCTGGGAAAAGGGTCCTTTAGTCACTTGTGTACTTCAAACCAAGCAGTCAATTATCTAAATCATTATCCAAATGATAAACCCACCCAACCATCTATGTAAATAGCTGTTCCTTTCTCTAACTGCAGCATTAGGCAACACTAAGCTCTGGGTATCAATTTTGTTCACAGCAATTGGCTTGCCTGAAAGCATGATTGTTTAACCCCTCAGCACTTTTAGGAAATTCAACAATGGCCTTGTAGTAAGGGATTAGCCAAGAGCAATGCTGGCCACAGGCCTACAGAGCTCCGAACCACTGATAAAGACATGTTTTACAACCAAATCAAGTTGGGAGACACTGAATAGTTGCAAAACATCACCCTTTATCTTTTTCTTACTTTTAATCTAGTTCAGTAGCTCTTTATAGCTTGTAGTACGTGCTGTTTGTAACTTAGTTTTATTGTCTTTTAAAATCTACCCTTTTTTCTTTCCGACTCAGATCTTCCAAAACTGTCCCACTTCCCATAAATAATTATTCCCATGAGACCCGCAAGAGCCTTGGAGTCTTGATCCTTTTCAATGGCAGAGGGAGGCCATATGTGGTTTGTCTCCATCAGATCATTTGTAACAGATTTTCTCCTCCCCCACCCTAATTCTCTCTATACGTCACCAAATGTAAACCAAAAGGGGTAGTTCTGTAACTACCCATTTGATCAACAAAAGGTCTTCATGTACGCGCCTAGTTTGAATGTTGTAACTAAATGTGACTTTTAAAATTAGTTGAAAGCTGAATTTCTTTTATCTTTTTGCATGTTTGCATTACACAAGAGATAAACATTTCACTATACGATCCTCAACAATCGTCACTGTTTTTTGCATCTACAAGCCATAGCCTTCAAAACACACAAAAGTTTTATCATCTCGATATTAGCTAATGCAAACATTCACAAGGAAATGTTTGCATGCAGCACCAGGCTGTCTGCAGGCAATGCAGCTCAACCAATCAGACAAGTCTACTCAGCCATCGGACACAGCACGTTGGTAAATTAGAGAAAGTATCAGCTTACAGGAATGTGTCGCTAACATAATAATTATTTCAAAATGTGCAGAACCACCTTGAAACCTAAAACAACTAAAAAAGAACCATACAGTAAAAAAACATTGTACACTCTTCTTGTCTTTCAGTCTATTTAGTATATTCTTCTGTATTGCTGTGCAGAGTGTCAGAGTGCATGTTTTTGACAGGAGGGGTCTCTCAATCCATGTGTATGTGTGATCTCAACACATATAATAAACAACAGTGACATCAAGCAGGAAAAGACTGATCCAAGGCTGTAAACATCCTGTTGCTGCGACAGATACCCTCTACGCACTACTCCCAATTCACCCAGTCCTCCCTACAAAGGACACACACAACTAATAATAATATTGGATATAACTGTGCAGCAGTGCGGATATTTTCACACCAAAAAACACTCACCTTTACATTTTTGATGCTCACAAGCTTGTCCTCCACCTGAACTGCTAGCCTTCCTCCATCCGCGCTCTCCCTGTGAGCAAGAAGACAACGATTGTTTCAGTCAACTCTGTAAACATCCATATCTGGAGGCGTAAAGAAACGTGAATGTTTATGAGAAGTGAGAGAAAACAAACCGGAGAGAAAACATTAAGACATGCCTCCAATAGAGAAGAGAGGATTTAAGGGACGCTCTATCAGTATTGATCAGTGTCTCCCATTCCAAATGCAAACCGACCACAGATTTAACAAAGGTTTCACTTTGGATTCAACACCCTCCACACTGATTCAAATAGGTTGAAAATCCTCTTTTTGGCCGATGCAGATGTAATTGAGAGGGTGTCCAGATAAATTTAGGCGACTTGACTTGAGGCTGTCACATGACAGTTAACACAATGAATCTTTGTGTGTGTGATCCATGAAATTGCCACTGACTAGTTTCAGATTCAAATGAAAACAGACCCTCACATACTCCAGAGACTTCCTCTGATGAGGCATGTTGGTTGGGCTGTTTCCACAAAGTTGAGAGCATGCACAAGTTTTGCGTGTGCGCGTGTGCGTGTGTGTGTGCGTGCGTGTGCAAATGGGACCAGAGTGTGTTGTCGCATTTGTTTAAAACAAGGTCAGTTCGACTATGTGTGCTTTAACAGCTGGACCAAGCACATCTGATGCAACATACACGAAAATGGAGGCAATCACAACATGGAGCTGAGAGAATTTTGATCTCCAGGAGCGATAATGATGGCGAATGCTGTCTGTAGTGGAAACGCTTCGTCCCTGTGGTGGGTCAGCTCTCCCTGTGCTTCACCATGCGGGACTCATTTTGCCAACCCCAGCAGTGGCCCAACCCAAAACCACCAACCTTCAATGTTAGGCTCAAAGTAGCATGAAGTAGAGGAGGTTGGTGGTGGAAAATAGTAAACCTCATAAAAAATGTGTGTTGATACAAACCCAAGACGAGCAATGACACAATCAAGCTGACATGTTTTTTGCACATGCGAGTGGCTTCTTGCATTCTCAGTGGCGCGCATTGAATCCTAAAACAATGGGCAACACACTTCTGTGCCCGGCCGAATGAGGAATGCAGCTGACCAGGCTGGTGTTAATGTTATCTCCGTCACACAGCAGGTCCATACTCAAATATAAAAGTATGGAAATACAGCCTCGACTTAAAAAAAAAAAAAAAAATAGAAAAGAGCAGAGGGAAGTGAGACTGACAGAACCAGAAATCAGGAAGCAGAGATTTGCATGACAGTGAACATAATGTAGAAGAAATTCTATTGTTATGCAAACTACCAGGAAGGCTGGTTAAAAGAGTCATTGTCCAGCCCTCCATAGCCTGAATAATGCTTTGTTATGGTACTGTAGTGGCCTTTCAGATTATGCACCCCTCAAAACATTCTGCAGGAGTTCAATTTAATTCAATGTACTACTATAGACTTTATATGTACTATATCCCCAGATCCAGAGTATCTGTTATTCAGCATGTTGTAGCAATTTGTCTGTTAATGTAAAGGGGAGCTCCAGTGAAGCAAAGCAACTTTACAACCTCCCTGTGTTACTCTGCTACTTAAACAGCACATTTCACAGCAGTGTAAAACGGGAGGAAAACTTTTTCCATAAATGTCTCTCACTAAACGAAAGGAATAGCTTAAAGTAAAATGAGCAAATGAGAGTTAAGACTGTTTTGTATATGAAACATTTTACTTCGAAGAATGGCTCACAGAGTTAATTATCTAAACAACAAAAGAAGAAAATGAGTACAAGCCTAAATAACATAAGGTGACTTCATCTTCTTTCCTGTTTCATGTTATGAAATTTACCACTTTTACGGTTACGCCGGTGGGCTATTCGTTACAAACTTATTCTGTGCAAGCAAACATTGCACATAAAACCTTGTAGACGTTTATATCAAGAAGTCTATAGTCAATGTTAGTGGAGATCCCAAAGTTCCCCAATGTCAGGTTAAATTTAAGGGGGATTTGTATAAAATGATGCACAAGACATCCAGAGTATTTCCATTTAATGGAAAGGAGCAGCCATGTAAAACATGGAGTTGTGGGTTGAACATTTTACTGAGTGTAAACCTCCTTTAGCTTCAATAAAACAGCTGGAGCAAGCTGACACACAATATACTATGTATGATACTCTAATACAATGTGGAACAAGTAGGGCTGCAACTAATATTGATTTTCAATATTGATTTTTTTGTCTATACAAACAATTTTCCAGCAATTGTTTAGGATGTATGCCCGAAATTGATACTACTAATTCAATCGTTTGTTATCTGATCGACTCATTGATTAATCATCGGTTGTAATGTTTGTTTGTTTTCAACCTTAAAGCTAACTGGAGAAAAAAAAAAAGGAAAAATTGGCTGTTAAGGGGGTGAATACTTGGGGTTTCTTGAACTCTTGAGATAAAAACTAGGCTCTGGTGTTTCATTTATTAACTTTTTGAATACATGACAATTCTTGTCTAATTATACACCATATTACCTTAATAGTTGTTGTGTTAAGATAACTGGCGGCAGTGAGACACTTTAAACCTCAACTAGCTCACGTTTTATGTACATTACTCAGCACCACACACACTTACACTACAAACAAGCTGCTTAGTCAGACAACACTACTGACAGCCACAGTTGTCATCATCCACCATGTGCACCACTGCAGAGTTTTTAGCTAGCTAACTTAACGTTCGTTTCTGTTATGACTTCGGTAACGTTAAAGCAACTTAGTGCTAACGTTAATACAAAAGGCAACACGAGAAGCATATTGTTTTGTATGTATATAGCATCAAGCAGCAGCCCAAGTCCCATGACTGGCAACAACAGTTCTCATATGAAGTGAAATGTGGAGGCGACTACAATAAAGTTAGCTCTTATAATGTCCATGTATTAAGTCGTTTAATAAGCACTACCTTAACTAACTGTTAGATAAGATTAACGTTAAAACGTACCTTGCGGTGAGAGGACGGACTCGAATGGCAACTTTAACGTTTGCCATAATGCCTTTACGAATACAACTCAACAGTTAACTAACTCGGAGCTGGTGTAAAATACCAGTTCCCGTCTGAGCATTTTGAGTCTTCTTGCATATTAGCTAGCTAGTCCGATAAAGCTTCGAGACCGGGAGGAAACTGTCCTGCCATCCGTTGTTCAAGTCATTCTCTACAGGCTGGTTGTTGGTTCAATCCTACGGTTATAACCGCCCGCCCCGTCTCAACAACTACTCCCAACTGAAGAAGTTAAACTTCCTGCTGGACAGAAAGGGAGGGGAGATGCTGCTGGATACTCCTCCTCCTACTACTACACCATATTCAAATATGTTTGGGGCCCGGGTACGACTGAAAGTGCGAAGAACCTATTGTTTTTGTAAAGATTAGTATTAGATAGGGCCCGAGAACTAAAGTGCCAGGGGCCCAGCGGTCCCAAAAATTCCCAAGTCGTCAGCAACTGAGCTAGCTAGCAAGCAATTAACACGCTCGCTAGCTCTGGGAACTTTTCCCCATCAGTAAAACTCTTTTGTGAATTAGCAGATTTGTTAATGTAACAGCAGCCTCATTACACAAAGAGGTAAACGGAGTAGTGTTTTGTAATGGACTGCTGTATTATATTAATATCTTTGTCATGAGGTAGTTATACCAAATTAAACAAAACCAAAAAAATCTAAAGAAAGGTCCGTGCGTGACACGAACTTAATCTTGGTCATAATTTATAAAAGCAAAGTATAAATGAGATGGTGGTCTCATTTTTATTCAATTGACTGACTAAGCTATGAAACTTCATTTCATATTGACGTTTCCTCTAACGTTACATAAATGAGGTACATAAATACATCTAAATATTGTCTTACTTTTTAAATACAATAGCATCTTTATTACCAGGATGATGACTCAAGTGGAAATCCTGTGAAAACGTGATGGACTGATGGCTAGTTTGCATAACATAATCTTTCTAGCCATTATGAAGTAATAAAATCTGTATGACAACGATAGCACAGACAATCATTGAAAACCAGAATACATCTTTATTAATATTTTTGTGGCAACATATAAAATATTTCAATTTAAAAAAGCAGCAGGGAATACAGCGCTCGTTCAACATGAACTAAAAACAATCACAAATGCAGTCTTGCATTTATGAAATAAAACATGCGATCACTAGTAGTGGCAGTCAAAGGCAATGTGTGAAAGTGCTATACTAAAATAAAGACATTTCATTTTCTCTGAGTCTAAAAACCAACAAAGAATATCTAATTTTTCAGTCCATTTTTAGTAAGAAGTGTTTCTTGAAAAACTATGGCTTGTGTGCTGGAATTTTACATGTAAAAAATTGGGAACATAACTGTACATTTTCACAAGTCAAGGTCTTTAGGATAACACTGAAGTTTCTCAGTTTGAATCCTTGGCAGTGGGATGTTGACCCTTCGGTCTTTGCCAATTCTCTGCTGTGGTCTTCTTGAATGTTTCATCTACTGTACTAGTATTTCCCTTCAGACACAATCACTACCAGGTTCGATTGCAGGGAAGTTTAAAGATCTAAAAGGTGTGAGATGGTGTGGTCCCCTAGCAACAAAAGTCTTAAGCTTGCAAAGCCTGTGCAGAGACCGTCTGTGGAACAGCTTTGATGAGCTGTGCAGTGGCAAAAATCGAAACATGGTCAACAACAAGAAGTCACCCAGATCTGTCTCTCTCCTGAACACACACTGACAGATTTGACATAAAACACTATGGGGATCACCGAAAAGATGCTATGGAATACTGGGTAGTATTATTGTTGTCATGTAGCTCCATCTACAGTCTGTTGTGAGACCTGCAGCATGTCCATGTGGCTCTGCAATTCGGCCAGAGGCAAGGGGGGTTTGATACTCTGTGACTGCAGCTGGAAATTCTCTATCAGCTCCTGAAATTACACAGAATTGAGAGAAAAAAAAGTGAGCAATAAGAGGTCAAATGACTAGTAAAAAGACATTATTTCCAAGGAATACAAGATGATGTGAACTCACCGCTGGCAAGGTCAAGTTTGTTAGCTTCTTCCAATGAGATATGACCTCTTCCTCGCTCAATACTCCTCTGTCAACCAGCTTTCTAACCAGGAACAGGTAGTTGTTCCACTAAAAAGATAAAAAAAAAAAAAAAGAGATAAAACGAATGCATTGCAAAAGGTTAGGAGACAGAGTTAAACAACTTTTAGAAAGAAACTAACATAGAAAAGGTTAAATCTAACAAAAAATGTCATCAAACATGTGTTTTTGTCCCTCCTTTCCTATCTGTCTCTATAGTCCAACTGACAAAAAATCTAAAATAAATGTAATTTATCTTACAAATAACAAATGTTATAAATCTGCAGCAAATAATGAAAATAACTCATCCCAACAATCAAAAAGTGACAAAAAAAAAGCACATTTTTAGCATCATCTGATTGGCAACAGAAAAAACGATTCAGGAGAAAAAAAAACTATAATATGTTCCTGCAATAGAGGAAGCTGAAGTTTCAGGACCACATTTCTACAACCCTAGTTCCAACAAAACTGGCATACTGAGCAAGCGTCAACACTTAAGTTGGCAGGTAGCTAGCTGTGAAGGGTTAAGGTTAGGTTGGTTAGTGTTGCCTGCACCGTGTTATCAAAGCCGGTCTACGGAAAGCCTTTCCACTCCCTCTTCGGCCCCATTGTACTGAATTTGGTTGCAGTTCCACCATAGTTCCACTGGGGGTGATCACGGTCCAGTGCAAAATGAATGGGACTCAGAACCAGAATGTCAGAGTGAATATTTCGGCGTGGTCTTTAAAACATTAGCAAACCTCTTTCTAGCATGTGTATTGACAGGGAGAGCCTAATCTGTCAGCTGTGTTGTCGATGCCTCGAGAGAAAAAAGGAAGCGACTCAGAGCTTGCCGTTAAGCAGTATCTCTGGGCGTATATGTGTATGACGTCACTGACATTTTAAAAAGCTTTTTAGAACAAAAATACACTCTAAAAAATCTAACACCTAGCAGTGTTTATTTTCTTAGCCTCCCCTTTCAAATGCAACATTCAAATTACCAGACAAAAAATGATATCCTGAGAAAAGTGGATTTTGAGGGGTATAGCTCTATAGAGTCCCATTCATTCTGCACTGGCCTGTGAGCGCCCCCTATATGGAACTCTGGTGGAACTGCAACCAGTTCAGAAGACGGAAGTAACGAAAGAGTGGAACTTCTTCCCTTATTAGAAATTCTTTGGTGTTATCCTCCTGCTAGCATTAGCCATGTGAAGCGATTCCTTCCGAGTGAACACAGTGAATATGACTGCAGTAGATGTGAAAGAATTGCATAAATGTTGTGCTTATTTAGGCTCTGTTTAGTTCCGGTGTTGAGACGGCAAGACGAAAAGAGATACAAAAATATTTATTAATTTAATGATTAAATAAGATAGTGTCTCCAAACTTACCTCAATTATAACTTGTCTCCTACTAGGTGTAATACAGCACTTCCTTTTTAAAAAATAAGCATATGCCTATTTTTGAAAATATTTTTGTATCTCTTTTCGGTGTTGTAGTTTGTAGACAAGGCAAGGCAAGGCAAGGCAGCTTTATTTCTATAGCACATTTCAGACGGTCCCTAAGCACTCGTCTTGCCATATCAACACCGGAACTAAACAGAGCTGAATAATAAAGCACAACTTTTATGCATTTCTTTCACATATACTGCAGTCAGATTCACTGTGTTCACTCAGAAGGAATCACTTCACATGGGTAGGCACTTGTAATGACATTTCGAACATTTGCCGGGTTTCAGCCTTCTGGGTGCTAACGCTAGCAGGGCGATAACACGGTGTAAGCAAAACCGATTGTTTTCGTTTTTCTCGCTACTGACAGCACTCCAAATTTACCAACAACAGAGCTACGTGTTGAAATCGACCGGAATTCTCCTTTAACTACATTTGTAGCCATCTCTCGTCCTGAAACTGCAGCTTCCTTTATTGCAAGAAAATGCTACTCAAAAAAATAAATAAATCCAGTGCAAACATGCCATAACTACATCAGACCACTTTTTAAAAGAGTCCCAAATATTGGTTTAAAACCATTCAAGTTACATATATTATGCTTTGTACACAGAAGATTTAATCATTTTGTGTTCTGTTCCATTTTAAATTAGTAATATGACATTTGCGCAACGGCTGCTTAAAATCCTTGATCTGTAATGCTTACAGGGTCTATAGAGAGCCATATAGTATGTACCGGTAGTGAGGTATGTGAGGGGAATATCCTATTGACATATAAAAAGGTAGAAGGGGATGTAGTAGTAGGGCTGGATGATTAATTGAAAAATAATCGAAACCGAAATTCAGAGCCTATAACAGACGTAATTTTACCAAGTCGATTATTTCGGTCTTTTAATCCTATTAATATTTCCATGCCGCCCACTGTGTGTTAATGTACTTTCCCCTTAAAACATATTATGGCCGCCGCGTGTGTAGTCACATGACTCCGCCTGTTTACATTAAAACTTAATTTACTTTTTAATTTTTATTTCATTGTAAAATCTACAGTTGTAGATTTAAGTTCAATTGTTTGAAATATTTAATAAATAAGCATTAATTGCTATTTGTGTGTTGTTTCCTTATTTTAGAATCACAAATTATGATTATGCACTCTTTCATTAGAAAAAATAACCGTGAACATATTTACAGTAGCCTATAAGAACATTTTTCTTTTTTAAATAATCGTTCAATAATCGTAATCAAGGTAACTTCTTCGATTAATCGCGATTATGATTTTAGCCCAAATCGTCCAGCCCTATGTAGTAGCATCATTAATAATAATACCTTGGATTTATAAAGCGCTTTTCAAAGTCCTTATACTAATAGATCAGTGATAACAGCAGTGGTAGACGTACCTCAGTGTCGCTGGCCTTCAGCACAGCAGTGACAGTGAGTGGGGTGAAGAGCAGGTGGAGGGGGGCTGAGGAACAGCAGTCTCCCTCCCACAGCTCAGCAAGCTGCTCGAGCAGCACTCTGACAGGAGGCTCTGATCCTGAACCAGGACCCACAACAACCCCATCACCTCCGCTGCACCGTGACAGAGACAGTACGGGCAGCTCCGCAGACACTGAGCAGACGCACACAACAGGCACTCAGGTCTGTTACACAGTACATCAACTAGACTTTATGTTGCTATTAAACAGTTTACAGTTTAACAGTAAATACATTGCATGTCATAAAGACAGTTCCTTGTTATTAAGAGTCTATCATTCATAGCCACTCTTACCCAGTTTGCAGGCCAGTAGGACGGTACAGTTCAGTAGCATCTGCTCTGACACCACAGTTGAGAACTAAGTGATGAGTAAAGAATGAGTGTGATAAATACTGGTAAAAAAATTAAATAATCAGTAAATCCCAATCCCAAAAAAATTTGTTTTGTTGCACTTGTGTGTTTGATGTACCTTTCTGCAGGCCAGTGTGTCTCCCACTCTCTGCAGCAACGTTTTGAGCTGAGAGCCGCTCAGCAGCTCCTCGTCAGTCCTGGGGCCTACTGCAATGCTCAGCAACTCCTGGATTGAAATTCAAGCAGAGGTTCAGACAGACATCATTCACTTTTACTTAGTGAGAAGTAAGGTTTATTCTTTGATATTTTTATTATTTTTTTTTATAATTTCCTTTCCCCAATGTTAAGATATATGAAAAATGAAATGCCAAAACTCATGAAATTTTTGCAGAATAACTACTGAAGTGAAGTTCTGTGCAATTCACCCTATATGGATTTGTATTTCCTCTCATGCAGGCATACCTTCATCTCAATGATGATGTCAGAGGGGAGTGAAGCACTGTGGTTGCAGTGTGGAGGGCAGGATCTCACTCTCTCACTTCCTTGTTTCCTCTTGGGAGTAGTCGACTGCTCCTGGGTGACCAGCTCAAGCACAGCCCCCTCCACATCCCTCGAGTCTGGAGCCACTGGGCTACCCACAGCCTTCATCACACGATCATACCTGCTCTTCCACTCTCGTCTTATCAGGGCTGATGGTGAGAAAGAATTACATTAGTAAGTAATTTAGCTGACGCAAAGCGACTTCCATTTTCATCTATAATGCTGTTCTGTTACAGGGTCTTAGTAGCACACAGAGCTTTAAGGCTCAGTCCTTGAAAAGGATTAGTGTTTTTATGTTTTAGCATGCTTTTTCTGTTAGAACATGCAAAAACACAAGCATGCTGCATTAAGTAGCTACCTGTGATGTTGGCAGAGAGCCAGCTGCAGGCTTTTTCTGTTGCAAGACGTTTGGTGATGTTTTCAGATGTGGTCAGGACCTGCAGAGATAGTGAGTAATAAAACATGGGAAAACGCATGCATACAAGTTTCTAATGTGTGTGTTTTTTTCCTGTTAGAAAGATTTTTGGAATTATTTTTTTGACATGAAGATATATCATCATTTCTGCATATGTGATTTTTACAGGACTTACAGCAGGGGAGGTCTCATCTGGGAGCAGAATTCGTATGGCCTCAGGGCTCTTCTCACTGCAAAATCTGCAAAACCACATTGAGATTACCACACAGAATAGAAAAGCTAATGATGTGTGATTCGGAACCCAGAAGGGCAACATGTTCTTTTACTTCAAAAGAAAATGTCCAACAGTCAAATGGCCATTCACTCATACATACATACAGGCTGTTTAAAAAGGGGCTGGTACTAATATCTATGGTCTTAGACGAGGAAACTGTTACACTGGCTGCCTGTAAAGGAAGTTGTCGTACCCGGTGGCTTTTGCCAGGGCCTCCAATCCTGCGACACACAGCTGAGCACAGATGGAGTCATTTAGTTTTGAAGGATTTGAGTTTGGCGACTTCAGTCCATCTCTCAGCATCTTTTCACCTCGTTCCACCAACTCACTCACTAGTGTGGCCCTGTTGAGGATCCCCAAATAGACGTGAACACACAAAGCACACACGTACATAGACAAAAATCACTTACGTTATGTACAGTTCAATTCTGATTGTGTTAAACATAGTCCTTGGATACACATACATCTACACAGGGTGGTGAATTCACACCAGCCACCATCTAAGTGCTGGTAAATTTGGACTGTTAAGCAGTCACTAGCTCCTTAGGTAGGCAACCAACCAAAGTAACAGGCTGATTAACTGCTATTCTGAGGGCTGATGAAAGTAAAATAAAGAAATGTGAAAGATACACTCTCTGGTCAATTCTCTGTGAAACTAACTTCATATGCTTGACGGCGTTGGATCCAACTCTCTCAGCTACAAACTCCACGGAGCGACGCAGCGACGGAGGCTGGTTGTGAAAGAAGGCTTGCTCGAGGTCCACCTGTCACATTTAAGTGATTGGTTTAAATACACACAGGCAATTAAATGACATCCTCATTTCAATTCCTCTCCCGTTGACTCACCTGTAGTTTCTGCTGCGACCGGTCGGCAGTTGGCGTATCCCTGAGCTCGGCAGATGTGGGAGTGATCTTGCGGATAATTCCTCCACTCTTGGCTGCGCTTCCAGACACAAAGGCAGCTAGGAGCTTACGGAACTCACCTGCACCGATAAAAAAACCAGGCAGAACATCGATACACAGCTTAAACAAGTGCATGTTGCTTTGTGGCCCATTTAGACTAAACGTGATCCAAGATATCTGGCTTCTGATTAACAACCTTTTACCTCTTCTATACAAAAATAACGTAACCACACTTAAAAATGTGCCCTTAATCCCTGAGGGGGCATAAAAGATGTCTTTTCATGTTCCACTCACCAAGAAATGGACAGCATGTATAGAGAAGCTGCTGATCCACCAGGGGAATGCAGTCCTACAAAATGACAAGAGAAATCTCAGTATAAATGAAAAACCAGCAGTGGTCAATTCATGGACAGATAGCTACTTGAACAAACATTTCACTTACGAGCCCTGCAGCACTCGTGATGTCTTCCTCCAGCTTGGCCACCTCAGTGAATTCATTGGTGAAGAAAATGTCCTCAGGAATTACTGGGATCTACAAGTTTAAAAAGAAATAAAAATGAATTTCAGAGAAACACAAAAATTAGCTCTGTAGGTTTTTGAATTGGAAGTCGTGTTCTACTACTCCGTCGTGTCTCACCTGGAAAAGCCAACCCAACACAGACACTATTAGTAGCTTGTTCAGGTAACACACTTCTCCACATCTTCCCAGCAACATTCTCCTAAATGCAAACAAACGTAATATTTAACATAATATGTTTAAGAAGGGAACAAGAGGTCAAACAACAACAAAAAGAAAACATTTAATTGCGTTACATGTCATTTAGCTGACGCTTTTATCCAAAGCAACTTCCAATTAAGTGCTTTCAGAAAGAAAAGAAAGAAGTGTTTGTTTATATAAGGTTCTTTAGACAAGGTCAAGTTAGTTATTTTCAGTGTGAAAGTCTATTAAAAAGGTATACTTTATATTTTTACATTCTAAGGGGAAAAAACAACCTCAAGCTGTTTAACTGGAGTTTTATAAGATAATGAACACTATTAATCAGAATCAATGACAAAATCAGAATCAGAAAAGGGTTTCTTGCCACATTAAGTGAAGAATAGGCATAGAAAGGTATCAGTGGAGACTGATTGTCAGAAATGGAGACAGACCTGTACAGGAGAAGCAGTTTGCCCAATGCAGTTCTATAGCAGAGCAGCAGAGGACCAATAAAGTCCAGCATGGAGAGGAACTCCACCAGCCAGGGCACAGTCAGGATGGTGCGCCTCCTTTTCATACTGTTACTCAGCACAGCACACACATCCAGCACTGGAACACTCTGAGGGGTCAAGAGATTGTTTTTATGAAATGAAATGCCCTGGCAGCAAACATGGATTTCCTTATTGAGATACAACGCACCCACTTAGAGGAAAACAATCCTTTTGTTTGCCTTTTACTGAAGTTTGGCTTTTACACAAGAAGTAGTTTGTATGCTTTTTTAACCCCTCACCTTGCTGCGCAAGGCCAATGCAGTCTCCTGTATCTCTCTGGATGGTCTCTCAGATATTTGGTAAGGCAGAAAGGAAATCAGTCCCAGAAACTTAGCCAGAAGACGAGCGAGGAGCAGAACGGAGGTGAACCGCTGCTTCTCATCCTGATGAGGTGGATGAACGGAGAGACAAAGGTTTACAGTATATGATTAACAGCATGTCGGTCAGATTTGCCTTTTCTGAATCTGACATGTTGCGATTTGACAGACTATCCAAAATCAGTGACAATGACATTGCAATAACATCCCTTAGTCGGGCTCTGAGAGTATACCTGCTGCTCCATGTCCCCATCTCCCTCCTCCTCTACCTCCCCGATGGAAGCAGGAGGGCTCAGGATGGACACCTCGTCCAGCTGGAGGAGCTGCTGACACAGGCTGTCCTGCAAGTGCTGGTTTAGCTGGCAGCTGGTAAATAATATATAAGACATGTTAGATAACAGACTGACAGCAGACACTAAAAGCTTTTAGCTTTTGTCAAAGAAAATGTTTAATTTGGTTAAAAAGGGACATGAAATACTTAGAAAGTAAAAGCACTGCTATTAGTAAAAGGACATAATGGGATATTATGAATGCAGTTTTGGATTATTAATAATTATGGGATAAAAAAACATCTTGCAACATAGCCACACCTTTTATGAAACGTGAGACTTGACCCTAACTGGCTTGTCAGGTTAGGTAACTCTGAAATAAATTCAATGTTTTAATGCTAGGTGTCAATTTTATATTTTTTACATGAAATATTGTAATTGGTGGTATGTGCTTACCAGCTAGCTGTTTGCAGGAAACCCCTGAAGAACTCCTGGTGACCAGGGAAGGATGGAGGAGGGCAGGGGCCAACAACTCCCTGAGGTTGAATGAGACGCTCCTCAAGACGTTTCAGACGCCCCAGGCTGTCAGCTCCCAGCATGCCTAGCAGGTCAGCATCGGGAGTATCCCCAGGAGAGCTGTTCACACGGGGGCCTTTACACATCTGGGGACAAAAAACATAGGCGGATTTATTGTGCCAACTGTGTGTAATATGCCACTCTTCTGTTTAAAAGGAGAAATGTTATCACTGTCAATAAAAATCCATATGACGTATTTAGTATAGTATATAGTATTTGTTCAGAATTATAGCGTAGGTGCGGATGAGGTGCCACAGTCTACCTGCACAAGCTGCTTCAGGAACAGACGAGCAAAATGGGAATGGTTTCCTGCAGAGGTTAGTTGACTCATCATTCCTCTAAAAAAGAAAATGGAACAATGAAGTGCATAGAACAAAAGTAGGTCAGATAGGTGGATTAGATAGAAACTATGTTAATATTTAAATTACACCTGATCCACAAGCTAAAAAGTTAAAAAAGCTAAAAAGTTCAATTGGACTTGCCTTATCCTACTGCCAAGAGCAGCATCAAAGTTCCACCCCGGTTCCTTGTGAAAGTCCTCCCATTCTCGTAACACCTCATAAAAAATATCTCTGAGAAAATAGCAAAAACATTGAATGTAAAAGTGATGATAATGTCTAATTCAGCAGTTTCTTGAAGTGCAGTTTGTAATCATGAACCTTGAATCTAGAAGTTTTACTCGATCTGTTACACACTTCAACTTTCATACAGGTAGTTTTTACTGAACATGAAGCAAGGAGGGCAGCTATGCATATATATACACACCTTTGTTTTTTAAATGTGTGGAAGGCCTTGTCACTCCCAAAGTTGGACCGGTTGTCAGTAGCAGGCTGGAATGGGACTGAGTGGATGAAAGTGGAAACTGAAGGAGAGAGCTGGAATAGATGGAGGGATAAAAACATATTAACCAAACAAGACGTAGTATGGTAGAGAGTAGATTACAAAAATGTTAGTGCTGACTTAAAACAAATGTTGTAATAAGTGAAGGAAGTGGCATCTACGATATATTTTTAAACATTAATACAAAATTAATAAAACAATCTAATAAACTATTTTAAAACAGGTGCTGTCTTAGAAACAACATGGTGTATTGACCTGATATTTAATTATATTCGATAGCACTCAGCAGTGTTTCCTTTAGGATTTTTTTTAGTAGTGGGGGCAGGTTCGCAGGTGAAGAATACAAACAACGAAAATCACCAGTTAACTTAATTTAAATTTGCAAGACCAGGCTTAAATGAACTGACAACATAAGTTATACGACTTACAGTTCTCAAGGACGTACACACACGATCTCAACTGGCTAGTTATCCTTGTGTGTCCGCGCTATTCTCCCACATGCACTCTAACAATGCAGCCCTATTTCTGATACCGTGGGGGGCAGAAATGTTGCCGTGGGGGGCCGCCACAGTCAAATCAACATAGAGGAAACACTGCTCAGGGATAAATAAGCATTTATAGCAGTACAATACAGTACAGGTTTGTTACCTTGGCTGTGCTTCCGTCCTGTGCCTGAGTCAGATGGTCCCGGAGATCCGGAGAGAAGGACACCACCCTTTCGTTCTCTGCCAGCAGACGCAAGGTACACTTGTCCAAATGAGCTACCAACCTGACAAGAAAACATAGCTAGGAATTAACTCAGCAGTATCACTTTATTAGGTAGCTGTGTGTTTGTATTAGGGGTGCACGATTCAGAAAATGTCACGATTCGATATCGATTTTTAGGCTTAAGCTTCGATTCAAAAGCGATTTTCAATTCCAAAGCAATTTTCGATTAAAAAAACCAATTCACAGTATGTAAATGTAGTTACTTTTCCCATGTGATTGCAGTAGACATACAATAAAAAAATTTATAAAAATATGAATTGATTTTTGGAATTGTATAAATCGATTTTGAATCGGTAGAGCTTGAATCACAATATGAATGTGAATAGATTTTTTTGCACACCCCTAATTTATATATTCTTGTTAGTAAAGAGGAGAAATTCTTGGAAAACCTGTGACACAAGATATAAAGCTACTCACTGAAACTGATTCTCCAGAACCTTCACTGCAAAATACACACAGTTGTGAACTTGTCTCAGGTAACATCTCTCCAGAACTTCTGAAAATGTGAAAAGAAGGGGCTCAATCCCATTTCCAATTTAAAACGAAAGTTGAAAAATCCTAATATTTTTATGTTACAGGACTAAAGAGACATACAAACTAATTACACACCTGAATTCACCGCACACAAACTTTCCTGTTCATCATCATGAGTGTGAGGAGACCGAGACGTTAGCAACTGCACCACAAAGAAAAGCTCCAAGAAAATGTTTGGAACAAGGTTTTCTGTAAGACATGATGATAACAAAAACAAACCCATTTTCTTAAAGTTTGGAGATATTTAAAATAACTTCTTACATACATTTTTCTACTTACTCTTAAAACCATGTTGACTCCAAATATATTATTAGGTTTATGTTTTAGGTCTGACTGCTTGATTATTTAATTTGTTTGATTTATTTTTGCATTACTCTCTGTAAAATTATCTTAAGAATTGATATTTCAAAATACAATTTTGTTCCCATAGCACATAAGCACCACCTTGTGGTCACTTACCAGAAATGCAGGTACAGTACAGCTCTGCCAGGAGATCCAGTTCCAAAGAGAAGGTGACTTTAGATGGTTCAGGACAGGGTGTTTGCAGATCGGGTGTAACTTTAGATCCCATCCTATGACCCAACTTGGTGGGGGTGCAAGGGTCCAGAGAGGACGGTAGAGGAGAGCCGACCTGCTGAGCTCGCTTGGTCCTATAAACAAGACATTTCTGATTATGAAACACACCAGTGAAACTTCACTGGGGTGAAGAGCAAGTGATGCTGCAGAATAGCCAAAAACAGCAGAGGCTATTATTGATTATAAAAAAAAGAAATTAGATATTCTTGTTATTTTATATATGTAGAAATATGTTAAGGAATACAATTTTCATAATGATGTATAAAATATTAATTACAAAATCTAGAATACAGCAAGGCATTACCCATCTACAATGTAGAATGGCAAACAGTAAAAGGCACGTACCACTGGCCAGGTCAAAAGTATAAACATATGCAATTGTAGTGTGACCTTTTCTTTCGCTCCTCAAACGGGTATAGTAAAGGGAGCCACTTTTGTGTGAGAATAAGTAGAATGTTCTCCATGTGCACTTACTTTTCCCTCTTTAGTAGCTCCCTCTCTTCCTGCAGGCTTAGAGGACTGCCCACTGTCGTTGAGCCCTCAAGTGCCTCCACAACTAATGAGGGACTAGAAGATTCACTAAATGGGGTGGAGGTGAAGCAGGTCTTTGGTTTGGAGTGTGGCCGCTCTGCACCGACTGGTGTTGGGTTTATTCTTCTAGATGGTTTGGATGCCCTGAAGGATAATGAAAACTGTTAGAAAAATCAATGACGGAATCAGTGTTGACTTTTGTTAAACTAAGAGTTGTGTGGACTCACGCAGGTGAAATGGGTGATGACCCAACAGGAGGGAAGTCCTCCAAGTTGTTGAAGTTGAGCTGCCCCATAGATGGAGGCGAAACCTGCTCGCTTATCCTACTGTTCCCCCCTCCTCCCCCTCCTCCCCCCCCTCCTCCTCCTCCTCTACCTGACCTCCTCCCCCCGCTTTCCCAACGTCCAATCTCATCACTGTGATGTCCTCCACGCCATCCTCCATGTTTCCCTTGTCCCCCCACTGCCATGCTGCCACCACTTCTCCTGCGGCCCTTCTGTGACTGGGAGTTGGGGCTGTTGTGGAGGTCAGAAGGAGAAACCACGTAGTCCCCAAGACTGATTCTCTGGCCAGGCCGGCGCTCAGAGCCTGAAGGCCTGGATGCAGGGCTCCATCCTGTAGGAAAGGAGGGGCTGCTGAAGGCAGACTGGGACCCTGACTGACAAGCAGCATCCCACTCAGATCCAGATGACACAGAGGAAGCAGGAGAAAACAGCTGGACCCGGCTGGCACTCCGAGAACCAGCTCCATTACCAGCAGACCTGCAACCTCTCCTGTCACTGAAGCCCTGAGTCTGTACAGCGGGTCTGGGGCGGCTGGGGGTCTTGGCTGGCGTGGCAGGACCATGGGTCAGTGCTTGACTGCTCTGCTCTCTCAAAAAGTTTAAAAGAAATGGGACAAATTCTTGTTTGTGAACTGTCACCCCAAGTTCACTGAATGCCAGTCGGTCACCCTCCTGTTGAAAAGAGACATAACTAAAATAATGAACTGTTACAAATATAGGAATTTATAAAGCTGAAAGGACTCACATGATCAACGCTATTTAATGCAAGAAAGAGAGTAACTAGGTCAATAAATGTTTTGCTGGACAGCTTCAGGACATTTCTGCAGAAGATAGCCTGTTGACCTAACTAGCTAACAACGCGCTGACAAACATTCGCAAAACTGCAGAGCCCTCTTCAGATGGTAATAATAATAAGTGTAGCAAACAACTATGGTAAGCTTTGTTTTAACGCTACATTTTGCGGAAGTAACGTTAGAGTTGACAACGTAGCGTCCCTGCCAGTCCAGGCTACAGCTAACCTAGCTCGCTAGCTCTCCAGCTAACGTTAAAAGTTTTGTTTACAATCAGTGGTGAGCTATGTCATCTTATAAAACACATTATACAAGGTCAAGCGCGTATAATACGTCTCACTCGTGTGGTTTATAATCTTTTCGGACCTACCTCATCATTCTTTAGCCAGTCCGAGACCGTTTTGATATCAACTTTCTGCAACAGAAGAGATTCCAAAAGAGCCGCCATTCTGGTGAGGAGCTACGGGAGCTACAGGGGACGGAGGCGGGGTCAGCGTGTACGCAGGCGCGTAATGCGTATGACGTATGCCAAATACGTGTGCAGCTGACACAAGCTGACAGTCCATCCTTTGACCTTTGACTGAAGTGAAATGTCTGAAACTCAAAACATGGGGGCTACTAGCCAGGTTGTTCTCTCCTACGGGGGGGTTCTACCTCTTGTTATCTTTGTTTTTTTTGTCCTTTCAATTATCAGTCTGGTTGAACCATTGTTGAACCATTGTACAGTGTTTTGTTCTCCATGTTAAAAACATTGCTTTTTTAGAAAAAATAAACAAAATATCATCTATTTGTAAAGAGGACTTTCTACAACCTAAAAGCTTAAAATGCCATTAAAAAATATAGAGTGGTCCTCTCAGCCATTTGACTGTACCCAATCAAGCATTTGTGGCAGGCAATTCCAAATGGTGGTGTATCTCTCAAGCAACATCTTTCCCTATCTTCTCGCTCTTACTTGTCATTTTGCCTTTCATTATTTTAGTAGTGTAATGCTGCTGAGGTTGTATTTGCCATTGCAGATGAGTTAGGTAGCAGTCACATTTAACTTCACGGGAAAAAGGCTTTCTGACTGCACTTTGGTGTGTTTATATTGAAAAGTTGGACAGTTAGGTGCAGTTTGTTAAATGTAAATACAACTTTTATTTTATGCATTATTTTGTTTTGCTTGCATTATAATCTATAAAATAAAATAAAAATGGGAAAGATCAGTAGAGATTTAAACAAAAAAACAAACAAAAAAAAACGGAGGACGGACTTACCCAGGGACGTAGCACTAAATTCTGGGCCCTGTAGAAAGGCATTTTCTATGGGCCCCTCCCCGCATCCAAAGCTATTCATTTTAGCATCTTTTTGGGCCCTCCTCACATGAGGGCCCTGGGTACTCAGTCCCCTTTTTTCCCCCAGTCCGATGCCCCTGGACTTACCACAAAACATTTTGGGGGGCTAGATTAGCCCGCAGGCCGGTAGTTTGACGACCCTGCTTGAGGAATATTTAGGGGTTTTCAATTACAGCACATTCACTGCATTCTTCCTACTCTAAAAGATACAATTAATTTGATATAATTCCTCATACATAAATGAAATGTTTTTAAATCTTCCACAAATTTCTTTTTTTGCCAATGTTTTGTGGTATTTTGATTGTATCTTTTGTATTCATTTTAAATCTTAATCTGATATTTAATTCACTTACTTTTTGTTCAGTCTGTGATGTCGGATTGTTTTTTTTTATTGAAGATGTTAAACAAAACAACAGCCAAGTGAATAAAAAAAATTCAGGATTAAAACAGAAACCTTTCACAAGATTCTGTCTGCATGCGGAATGAGTATTTTATTTATAACCAGTTTATAAAAATAAAATACAAAATAATTTAAAAACAAAAAAGAAGAAAAAACACTGTACAAGGCATTGATATGATACACATGATAGAATAAGCATAAATAATTACAGTTATATACAATGCAAAACTCCCACTTGTTACATTCTTTCCTTGAGACTGTACAGTTACATTTCAAAACCATGACATACATTACAACACAAAAATAGCAACCATTAAAAAATCCCGACAATTGAAGTCAAATGATAGATGGGCAAATTAGCAAATGTCACGATAAATAATTTCTGTCAAGTATTTATAAGTTACTAACAAGTGATCCGATGTTATGATATGAGAGGTGTCCCAGTGCACACCAAAGCTTTCATGAGTTTTCATCTCACCTTTTCAAAATAAAATAAAACAGCTGGGTTTGTTCTTATTGGCCTATGGGTATCTGTAAGGTCAAATACCCTGCAAGCTACTATAAATACCTTTTACTATACACCTTTCTATGAGCAGGCCACTTTAAAAAGTGACAAAGAAAATCTCAACCGAAAGGTAACACTAGTACTACAACGTCACACCAACTATGTGCAATAATAATTAAAAAAGAAACATGAGAAGAAATCTGATCATCTTTTAAAACCAGCAGCACTGCTCAGTGTCTGTTCCTCCCTTTCACTGAAGCCTGTTAGTGTATAACTTATGGTATTACAATAATTATTTTATTTAAATAATTACTCTATATTTTACAAGTATATATTAAAAGTCTGCACAACAGCGTTCTGATCTTTGAAAGCTTGAAATATCTTGAAATCTGTGAGCCTGAAATAGAGAGTTGAAAGAGGGAGGATTCAAAGATTGATTCCCAGCGACATGTAGACATTGCAGGCCCCTGTTTGACAGCGTACAAGCTATCGCATTAACAAACACATGAATGCTGCACCCTGAAATTCTTTCCATTTCCACCAGTCGATCGATAAATGGCCCCACGAATTCTCAGAGAAAAAGAGGGAGTTCTCCGGTTGAAGCACAGCGTTGTAAGCACGAGTCCGACAGCACTGATTTCAGTGGTGATATATTGAGCACGCTGACAGGCATGGCAGCACATGCCATTTACACACAAGAGAGAAGTGACCGGAAGGCTTGGCTTGGTGGTACAGTGGAATGATCTCCAACACAGACAAGGCTCAGTCATCCCTCACTATGCACAGAGGGACAGAGAGGAAACATTAAGGCGACTGACTGACTGAACGCTGTCTGCCTTCAGGATGAGTCATCATAGCTGCTCTGTGAGGCTAGCGCAGGTATCTGCAAGATCTGCATCAAACAGCACACTTTATATATCTACAAAGCAATGAGCCCATTCAATCTCTATATGCTCCCATATTCATAATCTATCAAAATCTATCAAAATATTTGGCAATGTGATTTTTTTTTTTCTTCGTCCATGTGTGCAGCCTTGGCTATGACTGTCTTTCAACTCATGTTTTGTTTCCTACAAGCATGTTAAACACAGCAAAGTCTATTCCCCTCTGTTTATTTTTCTGGTTATTTCTTTTGTGCATCAAAAGTCAGCTAGTTGCACTGATTAAAAAATGCAATCTATCATATTCCAGCAACACAATCATCCCAAGTCAGTGCAGGAAGCACAGAAAACTAGTCATACATCAGGTGGGAGGAGGAATAGTGAAAGAAAATATATAGATTCAAAAGGTAATGAGGTCACTGCTGGGTTAAAATCTTTACGAGATAGATGGTGTGTGACGGTAAGTGATATGCAGCTTTTTACTCAGTAGTCGATTCTTTGTTTTCACTGTTAAGCATGCAAAGAGTAGCATCGGAAGGAAGCTGGAGCTATTTTACAGTATCGTACAAGCAGAGGAGTGGGAGGAGGTTGTGGAGAAGAGTTTCAGTGAGGAATCCTAACTAAATCAAACACAAACAATACTCGGATTTCTTTCCCTTGTGCACAAATATACTGTATGTCTTTATATAAAGGACGTACTCCGACGTGGGAGGAACAAAGAAAACATTCTTGCACATGGAAGCATGGAACATCATTTTGGTGTGAGAAATATATTTACACATGGCCTCCATTTCTAATAGCATTTGACAAAATGTTTTTGAGGTCTAAAAATTCACTTTTTTTTTTTATCTCAAACACTGACCTGATATATCAGGACAGCTAAGACTGGTTTTTACTTGAAATACTTCCTTTTTGCCATTACAAATAATAGCTACTTAAGTAAACTGTTGCTCAAATTATGTTTGATTTACAAACATTTGTGTTGCTACCTTTTCTTCGTTAAAAGAATACTGGTGAAAAGGGCCGTCTTTTAACGGCTGGCACAGGTTTTTGGCTCCTTTTTTGTCTAATTACAAACAAAGCGAATCCTCAAGCTGCCCAAAGTGCCAAGGCACACGCTGAGACAAACATCTGTGTCTGAACATTACTCATCAGTAACGTACCTTGTGTTGCTTAAGCGTACTACTGCTACTGAACAACTACCACTACCACAATTCTAACCTGTAATCAGTGCGAGATTTTGATTCCCTCTTAGCAACACAGTAGGCACAAAAAGGTGTGTGTCCTCACGCACTTGACATGATTGATTGTATTAAAGGGTCACTTTGGAGTAATCCCTTCGATTTAAACAGTTAAAACTAATACGAGTGACACAAAACCATACATCCACTATCACACAGAAGAGGGTAGAAGTCATAAGCATCGCTAAGCATCAAAATAAATATCTCAATAAATACAACTGTACACAAATTCTGGCTTTATGCATTCACATATAGCATAAGGTAAATAGTATACCCTGCCAGCAATCTCCGAATGCAGAGGAGATAACTGAGTCAACCCCAGGCCAATATTTACGTAAATTGTGATTAGCATTACTGATATTCCATCAGTATAATCCAAGTGCATCATTACTGGGGATAAATACGTTTTATTATACTGTGGTGCAGGATGCATGGCATGAAGATGAATAAACAGGAATATGATTTATTTATGTGCCCACTGGCCCAACTCTATCGATTTACATATTATAGTACTGCCTGCATTGGGAAATCACCATTTAATTTCGCAGCTAAACTATTTTGCTCTACAACATGATAATATAAATAAAATGAGACCCTGACATGTCAACATCTCTTGTCTAATAAGTTCTCTTAAAGGGGCACTCCACCGATTTTACACACTTACTGTAGTTTACTCAGCTACATTCAGCCTGTGAGGCCTGAGACTTTTTAACAGAAAGCCTGCATTACAAACCGGAGGAGTTTGAAAAAAGTGGGCACTTATGCTATTGAGTTGCATTGTGGGAAATGTGGAAATCAGCACTTTTCGTGCTTAAAGGATTAAAAGTCCGGACAGATTTCGATCACTTTTTTTTTATTTTTTTTTTTTTATCTCAAGTCTCTTAGTCCAACAACTTTATGGAAGTGGAATACTAAATCTTTGGAGTACCCCTTTAAAGCTAGGCACATAAATGAATGTCAAACCCTGTGTGCAAATCGAAGGAGTGAAGAGAACAGTGGGAAACAGCGAGACAAGTTTCAGACGGACGGCGAAAAAAGAGAAACTTTTACAGGAAGACTCAGGCTTTTATCCTGACAGCGGTCTACCCTATCATGATAAGAATCTTCCCATCCTCTGCTATTGCAGCGCAACCTGGTGGGCAACTATCTGCTCAGCTTGCTGGAGCACTTGCCCTCTCGGCTACAGCTTTTTCCCCTGGACAGGTGGAAGGGGACCGTGCGAGCTTGGCGGCTGCAGCACGTCTCCTGGTGGTGAGTGTAAAAGCGGCGGGGAGGCGGTGAGCCAGAGAAGCTCGGAGGCGAGCGGCTGCGGCCTAGGCAACCCCCTCCCCCGCCGCCACGGTGCTCGTGGCGGGAGGGCGAGGAGCTGACGGAGCGCTGCAGGGAGGAAGAGCTGCGCGGGGAGGCGCTGGAGCTGCGGTGGTGGTGCGGAGAGCTTGTCAGGCTGCAGATGCCCATCCTGGAGCCCCCGTGCTGGGCTGCGGAGCGATGGTGAAGGGGGGAGCCACGGGAACCATGCATTAGCTGAGCAAGGCATGTCAGGAGGTCTGAGTCACTGTTGCTGCCAGCTCGGATGCGGTAACGCCTAAGCCTGAATGGGTACAAAAAGCAGAGCAGGTTATGAATACCAGCCAAGTCATATTTTTCAAAGCAAACCAGGAAACAGAGTGATAAATCAAACTGAGACTTGGATGAGAGGGTCAGTATCACTCTTCTAAGCTAAGCCAGCCAGTCGTTAGCTTAGCTTAGCTTAGCATAAAGACTGGAAGCAGGCGCCTCTAAATTGTGCTGAAACAAATTTGTGGCCAGGATGACTCCAGAAAGTCACTGCGCCCAACCAAGTAATAGTTCCAGCATCGTTAAAATTAAACAAACAAGACAACGCGTTAATTAACAAAAATGTAGAGCCAGGTCTGCTGTTTTCCCCTGCTTTCAGTCTTTATGCTAAGCTAAGCTAATCACCTGCTGGCTGGCTGTATCATATTTAGCGTACAGACATTACAGTGCTATCAATGATTTTATTTCACTATCTGCAAAAAAAGCATAAATAAGCAAAAAATATCCAACGATTCCTTTAATCACAAGAATCAATCAGCAAAAGGAATTAAGTTGTAATGGGTTTTTATTTTTTTCACATCTTAACGCTGTCTTCTGCTTTTCATCATAAATGTTTGAGAACAATAATGGTTTGGTTAACTATTAAACTTTGGATCCATGAAAAGCAAAAGAAGCAGATCAACAAATTACCTGCCCTCCGCTGTGGGGCGGCAAGGTGGCTTTCCAGGGGGCGGGCGCGGCAGGAATTGGGCAGCCAGCTGCTCAGCGGAAGAAGCTGAATGAACAGGACGGGGGATCCTGCTCTTGCGGGACAGAGGGCTGGATGAGGAGGAGAGGGAAGGAGCATCATCTCCCTGGCGGTCAGAACGGGAGCCCATAAGAGAATCCTCGTCCTGAGAACGGTCAGAGGTGGAGGACAGCGGGTCCCTAGCAAGGGAGGCCACCATGGGGCCACGCCTATCAGAGAGGGACGGTGAGGCGGTGGGAGAGGGGACCGGGCCCTGGTGGTTAGCTTTCTTCTGCAGGAGTTTCTCCTTAGCAGACCCTGCAGGCGGGAGCTCCAGCAGGCTGGAAGGCTCCAGGACTGGGATGCGACTTTGCCTCCGGCTAGGGTCCTTACGAGGGGCAGCCGGGGACGAGGAGGCTGGTCCATTGGTCTGATCTGGGGCGTGGTCTACTGCTCTGCTCCCCTCCCCCCTTAGCTGAGGCTCTGTGGCACAGGGAGTCGGGCCAGAATCATTTTCAGGGTCTTTCAGCTTGGGGAATGCTCCATTAGTTAAATCCCTTTGGCTGTAAACTGGAGGGGAGAGGTGGCCATTGGCAAACACAGGGCTGCGAGGAGAGCGAGGAGAGCGTGGAGAGCGTGGAGAGCCAGGAGAGCGTGGAGAGCCAGGAGAGCATGGAGAGGAAGGCGAGCGCCAAGGAGGCGTGTGTGGAGAACGGGGGGAGCGTGGGGAAGACACGCGGTTTGGTGCAGGGCTTTGAGCTTTGATGTGGATGTCTCCATTGACCAGCATCTCAGCCAGGGGGTCTGTGGGTGTCCCTGGATGGGTGGGCACATTGTCCTGGGGGGAGCTGATGTCCTCTGTGTGCTCCTGGACCTGCTGAGACTCAGCTTCAGCTTCACCACGCCTCTCCAGCAAGAGGCACTGTGGAGCACTGTCCGATCCTAACTGGGAGGACAGCCCAGAGGGACGCTGAGCTGTCAACTGGAGGGGAGGGGGAGGTGGAGACATGGGAGGAAGGAGAAAGACACACAGGTGTTATTTAAAAAAATCAACCATACTAAAAATGGGAAAAACATTCCAATTGTCAAAGGCATGTTGCTGATAGACTACAACATGTCGAGTTGTGCTGTAGTTCTGTAGCAAGAGCCTGATGCAGATGTGTGAAAAGAGAAGAATTTTATAATATGGGGTAATAAATGGTGATTAGTTTGGCAACAGCATGCAGTACCATAGCTACCATTATCAGACCGAAACACACAAGTGCTATGGCAGTGTCAGTCAAGCTGTGAGTACTAAACCAGCAAGTAGGACAGGAAACGTTCACGCAACTTCGCAGGGGGCTTCAGCGAAGAGAGGGTGAGGAACAAATACAGGGAGAGAGAGAGAAAGAGAAAGATAGAGAGGACAAAGACGATCTGAAACAAAAGAGACCATGCAACCTGAAGTCATGACTCGACATTCCAAACACACATGCCACAATCAGACAAACACACACCCCTATTCAGATCATAAGGACACATGTCCAGACACATCTGACCCATGCTCTGTCTGGCCTGCACAATGCCCCATGGTTTCTGGAGAGAGCTGCCTGACAACAACACAATGAGCAAGCCAACTGAACAAAGAAGCCAAAAAAAATAAGCAACTTAAACAAAAACAAAAAAAAAAGAAAAAAAAAAAAAAACGGTGACAGCCAGCCGGTGTATTGCTACTGGCGTAGAGGAAGCTCAATGGAGTTTTTTTTTTTTTTTTTACGAGATTGTGATGGGCTCATCACCTGCTGGAGCTGGGCACGAGTGATGCGTATGACAGAGGGAAACTTGGCGTTTGCAGCACCCGCCGGGATGGCCGGCAGTTTCCTGCGACTGGGTGAGCGGGTGCCGGGGGCAGGGTTTGGTGGCAGTGGTAGGGAGGCGTGGCAGGAGGAGGATGAGGAGGGGCGCTCCTGCTGCTGCTGGTCGGCCGACAGGCTGCGCCTCATGCCCGGCGACTGGCGCAGGTGCAACGGGTCCGACAAGGTGGTCAGGAGTGTGTGAGGGCTGGGAGAGCGCAGAGGGATGGGGCTGGATGTCCGGATCACCACCTCCTCAGGCAGGGACGGAGGAGAGGTGGGGAGCTAAGAGAGGGGAAGGAGAGAAGTGGGAGGTAGAAAGAGAGGAGGGGTTGTGAGACTAGTGAGGAAGTGAGAAGATGGAGGAGGTATGGTGGAAGTGCTGTGAGGTAGGACAAGCAGGTGGGGAGCACGATGTCGAGTTTTTTTGAACGGGTAAAGCAACGAAAGGATTTTAAAAATAAGTGGATGATCTTAGGCTAGGGAAGGAATACAAAGGCTAGGTAGGGCGATTTTGGGAAGGCCGTGTACATTATTTACTTGGAGGCAGTTGTTCTGGAGGTAAGAGAGAATGAGGGGACAGTTATTCCTCTTGTAGTGCAAAAAAACACAAATTGTGTAAAAGCGGTTTATGTTGAACTTGTAGATTGAGCAGGATTCCGGTGGGCTGGTTGAAAGTTATAAAAAGTAAAAGAGAAAAAAAGTAATTTAAACTAAGCATAACAAAGTATATTTATTTAAACTAAGCAAACCGAAGCATGTTAAGAATTTCATTTATGAAGTAAATAAAACCAACCAAACACATTGCAAATGTCGGCAAATAAGATAAAATGATGCATATCTTACGCAAATCAAAATGTATTTCAAAGCCATAAGCTCTCTTGCCCCCCCCCATGCTGTGATCTGATAAAAAAGCTCTGCATTTGTAACACAAATATCTTCTTATTCTAACAAATAAACACAAGCGAATAAGCGAGAAAACATAAAGCAGTAACATTTAGCTTCAAACTACAGCAAGATGCAGCTGGTGGAACTCTGACTGTTGTATGGTATTAGCATTGACGTTCTAAAGCTAGAACTCTGACTCTGTACAGCTTTTTAACTTTGTAAAATGCTGACTACAGTCAGTATCATGTATGCCATGTTGTGAGATGGCCTTCAAATGAAAATGGCTTACCTGAGTGAGTACTCCCTCAGCCAGAGCTTCCGCTGGGCTGGTTGGAGTGACGGGGGGCAGAGCCCCTCCAGGTCCCACGCTAAGCTCCAACTTGTCCACTTTTGCACTTCCCTTGGAGGAAGCCACGCTTTCTTGTTGAGCTTTGCCAGAGTGAGGGCTTGGATTGCCCTTTTCCCATCCAGGAGACTGATCCCCTGGCTGGAGCACCTCTGGCTCCTCATCCTCCTCTGAGGGGCTGGTGGTAACCTTGGCTCCTGGAGAGCCACTGGGCGGATCCACCATCACCCACTCCCTTGAATCAATGTCCTGCCTCCCAGAGCTCAGATTGAGGGCCACAAAGCCCCTGCAGCTGGCTGCCCCCTCTCCCTGCTCCAGAGATCCACAGGATACTGGCTTGGGAGAACCACCACCAGACAAGAACTCCTCATCATAGTGCCAGATCCTGTCAGGACGCTCCCCGCCAGGTACAGCTGGACCCTGAGTGACTGGGATGATTGCAGCCCTGTCAGCCTCCTTCTCCTGGTGCTGGGTGCTAAGCTGCTGCTTCCCTGAGCTGTACAGACACAAGACAGTTGCAAACAATCTACTCTCTGCTCTATCCTCAGGAAAATTTAGGAAATAAATGATGTTAACATACCTGGCCTCCAGGAAGCACTCTGGACTGGGCTTGGACTCTAGGCCAAGCCTCCTCTCCAGCTCAAAACTGTGAATGTTGCGTAGCTTCCTCAGCAGGGGGGCATCACGGTCTGAAGCCACCACCTCAGAGTGCAGTTTGACTGGAGAACCCAGGCTTGGCCCAGCATAGGGGCTCTGGTGTCCGTGGTTGCCCTGGTTGTTGCTGTGTTCCTCCTCCGCCTATGGAAAGCAGTCGGTTTTGTTAGTGACTGATTACAATAATAATTGAGGTATCAATTCTCTGAGAGCGCTTGAGGTGTTTTATCATAGTCTACCTTCCAGACTGCCGTCCTGATGCGGTTACGATTGCGGTCCAGCTCCTCCCACACATCAGCCTCCTGGTTGCGGTGCGGGTGGAGGGGAGAGCCCGGCAGGCGCTCCGGAGCAGGGTTGTTCTCCACGTCGCTGAGCTGCTCGTCCTGCAGAACCTCGTCTGTGTTTTCCCTCATCAGGTCGCCAGGGATCAGGGAGGCATTCGCCATACTGGGGCAACACAGGGTACAAACATTATTTCATGTTAGAGGCTATAAAAGACAGAGGCAAGTGTGATATTGTCAACCATAGTTATCTACAGTATTTAATACAAATAACACCTACATTTAATTCTACTAAAAGTGTTTAACGTACCCCATGTGTGCCGGAGTGAGGCGGGTGTGGTGTTGCGGTGTTGTGGCACTGGCACTGATTGTCAAAGTGCCATCAGTGCCGGTCCGCTCCCAGTCATAAGGGTCATTCTCCACAACATTGTAGGTCTTCATGCTGTTGTCAAACACTGACATCAGCAGCTGTAACAACACGAAAATACGTTATTAACCTTTTTTTTTGGTTTTTTTTGTATTCAGTGAGATTCCACAGGAATCCACAAAAAGAGGGTTTCGAACAACAGGCAGATAACACATATGGACTTCTAGATCATGCACTGCACACTTTACTGAAATGTCAAACTATATCATCACTTGCTGAAACATGCTGCACTTCTATGTAATCAGAAAACACTCTTTAATACTGTAAATCCAAATCAGAGCCATGTGTCACCTGGTAGTCAGGCTTAGTGAAGTAGTCGAGGCTGGAGATGTGTTCCAGGAACACGCCAAACTCTGCCGGCAGGTGTTTGAGCATCAGACGATGGTCGTAAGTATCCTTCAGCTTCCCCACATGTTCCTGGGAGTGAACAAACACACACACACACACACTCACATACCTGTCACATCTCATTACTTGCAGCTACCTGGACAGGGCTGTTTAGGTTCCGTGAAGGACAGCGATTACTGGTTGTACTTACTTTGTCCTTGATCTTCCTCCACGGCAATTGACCGACCAGAAACTCCACCAGCATGTAGAAAAGAGACCACAGATCATCGTGACGACCCATCTCCTGCAGGATTACACCAGGGTTGAGTTCATCTTTATCAATTACTGTATATTTGATCATTGACCACTCATGACAAAAAAGTGTAAAGGCCATGAATGAACACGCGTGGGACAGCACATCAGCTGCAGTAAAGGGAAGATGGATACTGACCTTATTCTTGTGTGCATTGACAGATGCATAGCGGACTGTTCCCCTGAACCCTGCCACTGGACGGGGCTGAAGAACAAATACAGAAACAAATGCTGATATAAATGTATTTTAATTAAAGACGTTCAGCTACAAATAACACCAAAAACTGAAAAGAATTTTCACCAATCGTTCATCTAACCTCCATTAATCTGTTCCAGTTGCGAACAGCTCAACAAGCAGAACAATTTTGAAATCTCACATCATTTCACACCAACAAAAAAAACTAGGCTATTATTCATCAATAATGATAAGTGTAGCTTGAAGCTCAGTATATACTCAGTAACAAAGGAGGGCTCTTACAGGTCGGACCTCCTGGCAAGAGTTGGTGAACTGACGAGCTAAACCAAAGTCCAGCATGTAGCAGGTTCGACAGGTACTTGGGAAGCGGCCCATTGCGAAATTGGACTGAAGTAGAAAAACAGGAGGCAATGGTTAAAAGAAGAATTAAATCACTTATGTTTAAATGCAATATTTATGTAATAAGGTATATTTATATTTGTGTAGCGCTGGCGGAAATAAATGTGTCCCTATGGAAGAATATAATTAAATACAGCAGCTCAGATGACAGAAGATGTTTACATCCAGCTACATTTTGGACGTTTAGCCAACACACACAGTGAGCCAGCTTACTGCAAGTGCAACAATATACTGAATCAGCAACAACACTAGCAGCCAGTTATAAAACAAAAATGCACAGTGTCACAAACACTACCCAGACAGCAGAAATAAAAAATATTCTCATCTGTCGGGAATATGTAGAAGCTAGGTAATGAAATGAGAGCCAGGCAGAAAATGTCCGCTGCTTCACCCTGCTAACTGTGACTCACCGGTTTGATGTCACGATGCAGGAAGCCGACAGAGTGGATGCTCTCTATGGCCTCCAGGATCTGCCGTCCCAGACGCAGGGTGGTGCTGATGCTGAAGGTTCCCCGGGTCATACTCCTCCTCAGGTCAGCCAGGTTACGACCCTGAGAGAGCACACGTACCAGATCAGTTAGTCTGATATTAAGAACACAGCAGCTGTTGATTCCATGTGCAGAAACTGCCTTTTTTTTGGAGTATTACCAGGCCATTGCATATTGGGGAGGAAAATAAGAGGTGGTATTGCCTTTGCATCCTTATTAGCACGTAGAAGGATATTGTTGGAGTGGAAGTCACCATTTTCCTCCAAAGCTTTTCTTCATGACTCAAAGACCTCATATGTACTATCTCTGGAGAAAATTAAATACAGCTCAAGGGGGTCAGCGGGAAAATTCAAGTCCGTTTGGGGGGACACTACAGAAAGGTCACTACAGGATGAAGGCCATGCGCAACACTGATTCCTCCTAAGTACACTTGAAATCATTTTAAATGATATATGATCTATAGCGCCACTGCTTTGCATTCTCTATTCGTGTACCATTGCCTATGTGCTTTAAAGACAAGAGAGGGATTTCTCATTTAATTTTCCTTTGCTTTTTTATTTTATTTATGTTTCTTTCTTCTTTCTTTTGTATATGTGCATAAATGTATACATATGCACATATGTGCATACATGTGTCCTCCTATATATTCATCTTATTGCATTATGTGTACAGACGTATGTGTGTGCACAAAAAATTCCCACTGTTGTTATACTTGCAAAAGTTTATATGGGACCTGGGATTGGGGTGAAAGCATAAGGAAATAAGTCCTTTATGTTTATTGTAAAATTTTCTGTGGAATCATAAAAAAGATTTAAAAAAAATAAAAACTGTCTTGACACACATGTCATAAAAAACTAAAACGTATTTATCTAGTTCTC
Source organism: Perca fluviatilis (assembly GCF_010015445.1). Classification (NCBI taxonomy): domain Eukaryota; kingdom Metazoa; phylum Chordata; class Actinopteri; order Perciformes; family Percidae; genus Perca; species Perca fluviatilis. Next base: position 12,859,694 of record NC_053131.1, on the reverse strand, counting down.
TTTTGGAAGCAACACACAGTAACTGGAATAAAAATAAAATCACTATTACAAGTTTTACTGGCTGAAATGTTTTGACAGTGGCGAGTGACAGCCAAATATGTTGAGTGGACAGAAAACAAGCCAACAGCGAAACAAAATTCAGCTGCACCGATCACCTATAATTAAACACATGGTGCGGTCAGGAGTTGGTGCTGTACACGAAAACGTACCATTCCTGTGGGTATGCTTGTATCAATCAAAACCACACCACACTTTCAAAACATTTAAAGCTCAGATAAAGTATTGGTTTATTTGTGCCCACACTGAGATGTCTGAAAATGATCTGAAAATTGTGCCAGTCACAATTTTTCAGAGCATTTTTTGACATGTATACATGGCTTGAGGAGTTCCTGAACCGAACCTTATAAGTATGGAAAAAAGCAGCTTCCTTATTGGTATATCCAGATGGGGGTGGGACATTGACATATATAAAAAGGGGTGGGAATGGCTTATGGGCGTCATTCCTTGACTCACAACCCAATCCTAATTTTAGAAACTGGAACCAGCAAACGTTTGGCATTTCTTCTTACCAAATGACCTAAACAATTCATAATTTATCAAATTTGTTGACAATAATTTATTAGTTTGATGTGTCACACTGGGCTCGAAAGAATCTGTTAAAAGTGAGTGCTTATTATGAGGCATTAAGTCCTCTGCATTTAGACCAACCTGAAGCTCCATCACCACGTAGTTAAAGCGGTCGTTGCGGCCACATCCCACAAATCGACATACGTGGTCTTTACCTAAGAAATAAAAGGAGGAGAAGCGAGTTTCAGGGTACTTTCGGAGGAGAAGATGAGGTCACTTCAATAGTCACCTGACGCCGGCTGCATCATTTGACGGTGCTGCTGTGTGAATCATGATGACATGCACGTTCATATTTCCCTGCCCTTGCCTCTCTACAGCTCACTGCCTACCCATCACCAGCGTCCCTGTATGACTACCCTGCTGATTTACACGCTATAGCACATAACACCAGGTCTACACATGTGCATGAACTGCCTTGTGTGTTTGCGCACACGTGTGCGTGTGAGCAAATGCGCGTGTGCTCTGGACCGGTCTCAAAGGACATTGCTGCACTGGCAGCTAAACCGCAGCCACACCCCAAACCCTTCAGAAAGAAAGAGTTACTAACAAAACCCCCAATGTTAAAAACACTACTTTTAAGATTCACCTGATCCTTATAAAATAAATCAAAATAAGGATCCAAATCAAAAACAAAAGAAGGTATTATTATCTTGATGTGACCCATTAGTCTTTTTATAAGGCCGTGGGACGATGTTAACTCCTTACAGCTGGGCGGGTCGGCAATGTTTGGCGGGGTAGGGGCTGGAGTTCAGTCCGTCTCAAGTTACATGCTGGTTCCCTGAGGAAGCAACAAACCCGTGATGCCTGAGGACGCAGCTATTAGACCGCAAACATGATCTCAGCCCATTGATTTTCCTCTCAGAGGGGAGAGGGGAGAGAGAGAGAGAGAGAGAGAGAGAGAGAGAAAGGCGTAGTGGTCAAAAGGCAGGAAGGGAGAGGTGAGGGAAAAAGACAAGGTTAAAAAAAAATACAGAGAGGTGTAAAACTCCCCCTGAAGGAGCTTTCTTGTGTTGATCCCGTGTCTCTGCTGTGAGACGTTGGGAGTGTCCAGGCACACAAACATATACTTCCTCTCGCGCTAGCACTCGGTCGCTGCGGTTTCTGTCATGTGTAACTTTTACATTCAAACTCTCAACACGTAAACCAGGATTAAAACGCGATATGTCAAATGATTTATCTGCAGAAAGACATTGTGTCTGGCACTGCAGAGACTGAAGCAAACTGAGCTGAACCCCGGGACAAATTGTGTTTTCAGATGAGTCGGATGATCTATATCTGGTCTCAGAGAGGTAGATTTTTTTATACTACGCTAATCGATGCACAAAGGCTATCCCTGCATGACGTTTCCTGGATTGCTCTGCTTCTTTTACGTTTGTTTTATCAATCCAGGAGAAATTATTGACAGATAATGTTTCACTTCTCTTAAGCATTCGCTTTTTTTGTTGACAAGAATGATGCGCCCAGTGTCCTGTTTTCAATAGGTCGCACGGTGCCGGGGAGGATCAATCAATTCCAGAAATGTAACCAAATCCACTGAATCCATTTCGACTCACCCTGGAGCTTCTTGAGCACGGCGACCTCCATCTTGAGCACCTGTTTGGGCTGCTGGGCAGACTCCACCTTCAGCGCCACGCTGACCCGCGTCAGCAGGTCCACCGCCTCGTAGATCTCCCCAAACCCGCCACCCCCAATCTTCTTCACCTAGAGGAAGACAATGAAATATTGCATAAGAAAAAAATAAAAGATTTACAGTCTGTGCATGGACAGTGAGTTTATAAAACATAAAAAAAAAAAATGTTGGGCATTTTAGGCCTTTATTGGATAGGACAGCTTAGACGTGAAAGGGGAGAGAGAGGGGGAATGACATGCCGCAAAGGGCCGCAGGTCGGAACCGAACCTGTGGCCACTGCGTCGAGGACTGAGCCTCTGCACATGGGCGTGTGCTCCACCAGGTGAGCCAGCCAGGCGCCCATAAAACATTACATTTATAAAAACTATGGAAAAAATGTCAGCAGGGGAGAAGGCTTGTCATGTAAAGGCTTGAAACTGTCCCCACTTAGCTCCCCCATTGAGGTTTCAATGAGGTTAGATAGCATTATCAATATGAAATCTCGTTTTTTTTTTTGTTTTTTTTTTATTTGTTTTTTTATTGAAGGAAGTACAGAGTGATGCATCACATACAGAACAAATTTAACAATACTCCTTGTTTTTACAGTTTTTTCCACTTTCCCACAACCCACCCACTGAACAGAGAAGAAAAAAAACATAAAAATAAAAAAATATATAAAAAAATAAAAATTTAAAAAAAAATTTAAAAAAAAGGGGAAAAAAGAAAAAGAACAAAGTTCTTATGTTGCAAACAGTGAGAAAATAATTGACAACATTGTTAGCCAAATGTGTCGGATTACCTCATCCGATCGAATGTATACAGGTCTTTTGATATCAATAATTATATTATATTAGTTTGGGGGAAGAGTTGCATTCTTTTCAAAATAAGAAATCATTGGGGTCCATACAGAATAAAAACGTTTGGTGGAACCTCTAAGAAAATATTTAATTTTCTCCAGTTTTAAAAATAGCATCACATCACTAAGCCATAGTGAAACTAAGGGTGGTTTACTTGACTTCCAATCAAGTAATATTCTTCTGCGAGCCAAAAGACATGCAAAAGCACATGCGTCTTATGAAATCTCCTTTGATGACAACACTGTCACCATGGCATTAATTTAGGCACTGTGCAATACCTATGTATGATACCCTATGTGATTATGTATGCATGCACTGTAAAACTAACTTTATTTTTAACCATCCACACTTATTGCAAGGTTTTTTGTATCGTTTGTAGTTATAATAAACCAAAGATATTATATTTATATACAACTTAAAGTGCTGCACTATAAACTACTCTATGTACCCACTATGTAGAACTGTAATATACAGTGTGTACTGATAGATTAGACTTGGACTTCAGATATTGTGGTCAATCATTTTCAAAAAGAACTGCCTGTTGTGATCCGAGTAAAATACACAGGCGACTATTCAATTGAAAACCTTAAAAATATAGTGTGTTTCAACCTTCAAAGCAGGCAGTCCAACAGTGTAATAAACTCTTAAAATCATTATGTCCAAATTCATTACAAAGATCAAACAATCAAAAATAAAATCAGAAGTGCTCTGTAAAGCAGTACAATTTAGTTGTGTGCTGGTCAAATGCAGGCAACGCAAAAAATGAAATTGGTTGAGTCTGTTTTGGTGCACTGCATGTCAAACCTAGTCATTTTGTTATAATTTAGGCAGACCTACCTCTTAATGGTGAAGAGTTAGAAATATTCTTGCAGTTTCTCATTGGGAATGCAGCAAATATTGAAATGTCAAAAGAGGCCACTGCAAAATTACCTCGGTAATGTTTATCCAGATAGTTTAAATGAGAATCTCCAGATTGCACTTTTAGGAAACAATGAGAGAGATTAATACAGACTGGTGTAATAGAATGGGCATGGGTAATGTAGGAAGCTGTATGTGAAGTCATTTGTATTTTCTGAGGTTTAGAATATCCTGGTAGGGAGCAGTGTGAAATATTGTTCTTATAATATTGTTTTTGTTTTGACTATATTCAACGGTGACATCAATATTTATTAATGAAACTACCTTTTTTTAGTTGGTTAGGCTGCAACAAAGATTATTTTCATTACAGATTAACTTTGACAATTATATTCTGAACGCATCATTTGGTCTGTAAAATGCCAGAAATATGGTGAAAGATGCTTATCACAAGGTGACATATTCACATTGCGTGTTTTGTTCCACTAATAGTCCGAAACCCCAAAATATTCCCTTTACTATCTACTACAAAAGAGAAAGTAGAAAAGAAAATTTGCAGAGCTGACAGGAATAAATGGGACTAGGTAATTCGCTCACTTGTGAATAGTTTGTGTACCTGGTGCTGATAGCATTTGCACTGATAGAGGCCTAAAGCAGGGCAAAATGGTTGCATACTTTTCTCAATAAATATGACACCAAGAAGTATGTGATGAATTACCCAATGCTCTCTTCTTTATTTCACTCTTTCAAATTGCCCCCAACAGTTTTACTGTTTCCCTCTCACCTCTCAGTACTAGTAGAGCTTCTCCCACGTGTCTTTCACTGTCACACACACACACACACACACACACACACAAAAAAACACACACACACACACACACACACACACACACACACACACACACACACACACAGTCTTGTGTCGCACTAGGAGCTAAAATCGTGGGATAAGCTGCAGCATTCTTATGTAACTCTGCTCCGTAGAAGACAGGAAGTGGTGCCAGGCTGCCAGTAAGGAATAACAGCCTCACATGGCACCCAGGCTGGCACAGCAGTGAGAGACATGAGCCCTCAGGGAGCACTGCTGCTGCTGCCTATAGCACACTGCACTGCCACAAATAGCTTTACAGTCTATTTTTGGATCTCCCATACTGCAGCCCTACCTGGTCAGAGAGATACACGACCCCAAACTGTCCGAGCCACAGGTGAGATACTTTAAAAAGGAAAGCAGGACTCACAGGCAGCGGAAAGCATTGTTTGATGAACAAGCAGTTGTTGTTGGGGGGGGTCAGAGGGTGAGCCAGGGACAGGCAGTGATGGGGCTGGACAAACACACTGCCTATTGTTTCTGAATAACACGTCACTTACCACTTTCCATCGTTCCTTGACCAGGGAGAGCACGCTTAGGATGTCAACTTGCTCCACTCCCCCGCTCATCCCGTCTGCGGACCAGGGACGCTGTCCTCACTGCTTCCCCCTCGATCAGCAGGCCTCAGACTGGGACGGGCATTTGGGCCTTGATGGAGAACCCTATGGAAGCCCAAGAGGCACACAACTGTCAGAAACTGAGGAATAAATGAGTTGAATTCTGGTTATTTAGGCTAATCTGCAGTAAACTGATCATCTTGAGATAATGTTGTTGGGTGTTTAACAAGGATGTTTCATAGAGTTGAATATGAATAAGGACTGGTTGAACTATATGTGAAGGTTTAAAAGTCTCCCCAGTTGAGAGACAGAGTTAAATGCCTGGCTTAATGGCTGGAGCTTTCTGATCCTCGGCCATCCCTGCAGCTGCCACACCTGCTGCCAGCAGCTGCCTTTCTAGACAAACTCACCCCACCAACTCGCAGACAAAAGTCCTGCATCTTAAATTACAAAAAGGCTTCATCTCAGTATCATTTTCCCAGCCATTTATCTTCCGTGTATGACAGCCAAGGAGCAGGTCTTATAAAGAAACTATTTGTCTAATTTTGCATTAGCTCTGGTTGCATAATAGGGCAGACACAGTTTGCATCATGGTAAAAAGAAAGCATTATTTTGAACTAAAACAATATCTTATCACTCACACATACAGCAGCATATGTTTTGTATAAATACATTGATGTTCATCATATTGAACTGTATAAAGTTGTATTAATATGCTTCAGATAGCATTTTGTTGAGTTTTTGATAGAGTTGTACTTGTATTCCTAATTTAAGGTTATAGAAATGTGTATCACAATAACTCAAATTCATCATAATATAATTATTTGAAGTGAGGTTACACTGTACCAGCAGATTTTTGATTTTTTTTTTTTTTCAGATTGTGAAACCCCAAATTCACAGATGTAAATTAGTCAGTTATGCTAATGCCCCCGTATAAAAGGTTTATAAGTTGGCTTACTGAGCTTTTTTAATTATTAATGGTTTATGAATAATTTACTTACAGTTTATAAATCAGTTATATATAGTTATTTGCCCCACTTTATATTTCTGAATTATTGTGTCCACTAACCAGGGTGAGATCACTGGGATCTGCTGACCCAGGTCTTCTGGTTGTCCCGATGTCTAGGCCTAAAACCAAAGGGGACCGCTCCCACCCTCGGGAATAGTCTTTCCCTAGTTATAAAAATTGCAGAGTCAGTCGATGGTTTTAAGAATCTGTTAAAAACTCATCTGCTTAGTATGCACTTTGTTCTGTAATGTGTGTTGTGCCTTTCTGGATGGTTTTTATTGTTTAACTTTTGTTTGCCTTTTATTTTATAGTTTTTATTATTAGCATTACTTTGTTTTTATATTGTTATCTCCCGCTTTTATAACTTTCTATTTTTAATAAATGTTGACTAGTACAGTACTTTGTAACCTTGGTTTTGAAAGGCGCATTATACATTTATAAATATAAATTACTTACTTACTTACTATAAGCAATGTTTGGGTTGCCAAATTGGAAAAAATCTTTCTTCCTATCCTCTAAGAAGCCACCAAGTCTGCAGTTATACACGTTGATAAGTTGTAAATACCATAACTTGCAGGTTTTTCCAACATGTGAATAAATTAAAGAGCTTAAAACACAATTGTCCTGCTGGAGGGTTTCTTTGCTTCCTGGACACCTAAAAGTTGATCTTATTTATGGCGTATAACTGATTTACAAAACAGTAGTAAATTGTTCATAATAAAAGCATCAGATACAACTTGCAAAGCCTTTAGGAAGGGTGACTTATAAGAGTTCTGAACACATGTATTGCCATGTTGCACAATCAAGCTGTCTGTACAGCAAGAATTAAATGGAGTTTCCCCTGGATAAAGCTGTGTATACACTCCTGTATTATACAACATCTATGGAGAAGCTTTCCTCAGGAGAGCACACGCTGGTGATTTCCTTCAGTCTGGCTTCAAACACTCGCAAAAAGCAAACCTCATTTAAATTCATCATTCTGCACACTGCGTGCAGGCGTCTACTGTTATGCAACGAGCCTTCAAAACACTATTTGGTTACGGGGCATGATCCTCACATCAAGGAGGCAATCAATCCCATCATGCACCAGGAGGAGGTTGGAAGATGAAAGAGGGCAAAGCGTGATTAGACTTAGATAGCATTGAAATGACAAGCATGAAATGTGACCCAGGGTTGAGAGTCAGCAGTTAGAGTGGACTCTAACACACAGACGACACTACTGGACGTCAGGTCTCAGGTTTATAAATCTCTTCTTAAGACATATTATTCTAATAGCCTTTGAACTGTATTCTATTAGTATGAAGTTAATACGTATTACCATTGCCTATCATAATGTCTGGACTTATGTGAATTACTATGAACACTGATCAAGATTATGATAACATTTTTATATACTATAAATGTAAAACACACAATCTATATCTATATTTTCATGGATAATAAAATATCCCCCTCTTAGTGCAACTTTATTAAGATAAAAAAAAAAAAATGCACTATATGGTTGAACTGAAAAGGGAGTTTAAGAGGAGACCTTGAGAACAGTGAGCCTTTTTTTAACCATTATGAGCAATCCACAGAAAAATAACACACAAATGGTATTTTCCTTTCGAATCTTATGAAGATTGTGTGCTTAAAAATGAGCAATACTTATAGTCTACAGCCATGCTGTTGGTTCTGTTAGTCTACTTTAGGCACAAGGCTGCTTTGAGCTAAATGCTAACGTCAGCATGCACAAAATAATGCTAACATGCTGATGTTTAGCAGGTAATGTTTGTTAACCATGGAGGCATGGACACTGTTTAGCGTGTTAGTATGCGATCATTTGCTGATTCGCAACGTTTTTCACATCCCTAAACATTTTTGCACATCCCGCACTAAACCATTCAGCCTCTTTCTTGTGTTAAACAGCTATTTTGTATATATTTGTTTCTGTATTTATTGTTAATTTCATATTAATGTTTAATATGTTTATGTATGTACCAACCACCAAGGCAAATTCCTTCTAACTGTTACTTACTTGGCAATAAATCCTTTTCTGATTCTGATTCTGAAACAGAAAGTACAGGTGAGGCTGAGGGGGATATCATTAGTTTTGTAGGTATTTTGGCAAATAAACCAAAGTACAATTATGACCTGATGGCATTTGATACAAAGTCAGGGGTCACCAAATTTATTACAGGTCATCCTATGGGGAACGTGGGGGTGTGTGTACCAAATGTCAGGGCAATCCATCAAGCAGTTGTTGAGACATTTCACTCTGGACCAGACCAAGTGGTGGAGCGACCGACAGACATCGCCAGAGAAAACAAAAGGGAACAGAAGTTGTATTGAATTAAGCTTTTGGGCCGTGTTTTGTGCAAATGCCTCTCTTTAAAGCCATACTGGCCAAAGCTGAACCAAACTATAACAGTCTCTTTCTGGCAACATAAAACCCTGTATATTCTCCTCATGTGTAGCATCTGCAAATCTTTTTATACACACAGAAACCAAGTGAGAGGGGTCTTGTTAAAGGTCCCATGACATGGTGCTCTTTGGATGCTTTTATAGACCTTAGTGGTCCCCTAATACTGTATCTGAAGTCTCTTTCCCGAAATTCAGCCTTGGTGCAGAATTACAGCCACTAGAGCCAGTCCCACAATGAGCTTTTTTTTTTTTTTTTTTTTGTAGGAGGGGGGAAGGGGGGGGGGGGGGTTCCCACTTTGCTCGTTTGAAAGCCATGATGTCTCTCTCTCATGGGTGGGTCAAATTCTCTGGGCGGGCAAAGCAGAGTAAGGGGAGGTAACCTTCCAGATCGGCCCATCTGAGCTTTCATTTTCTCAAAGGCAGAGTAGGATACCCAGGGCTCGGTTTATATCTATCACCATTTCTAGCCACTGGGGGACCATAGGCAGGCTGGGGGAACGCATATTAATGTAAAAAATAAAGTGACATTTTCATGTCATGGGACCTTTAAAACACCAGTGGAATTCTTGATATTAATGCCAATCGGTGACCAGGCAAACACCTGGAGCCCGCCATAAATACCATAGAAGATACAAAACCCTTTGAACCACAGAGGGATGAGAGAGACTCGCTGTAAACACTGATTAAATAACCTCTGCTGCGAGTCTAGTGTCAGGACTGCAAGGTCACCCCACCTTCTAGTGTTTTCCTTCTTTCATAGAGAGAATCACTTGTTCTATCACATCACAACTATCGTGCGCAAGACATTTCTTTATTTATAATCACAGTGGGATGAGTGGGTAATTTGGCAGAGATGGCTGACATTTAACCTTTACAGCTTAAGAGTGTGAATGTGAGAAAATCAGAAGCTTCTGACAGAGGCGTGGAAGATATAGGCTTAGAAGAAACGATGGATGTCTTGGTAGTTCTCTGCTACCTAACAACCTTTACAACCTAACCTACTGTATACTTTTAGGTGAAGAGTCTGGAGATGTCTAAGCCATCTTGTACCTTTTTTTGAATCCCTCAAAAACAGCCCAGGTGTGTCAGAAAAGCAGGAAAGATACTGGGTCGTAGGGAGCACAGGGACACTACCTGCCATTCAGCCCCATAGACTGCATATAACAAGCCACTTTGCTAACACACATGACATGTTCGTACACACATTGCATAAGCACACACGCTTATGCACACAAGGCAGGCTGCCTCCCGCTGTGACTAATCTCACACCTCATATGGCTCTGCTCTTCCTCCTCCTCCACCATACAAACCACCATCAATGAATAAAAAAAAAAGACTTTGGACCAAAAATTAAACCAATCTGTGACAACCAGTTCCAGTCTCATCATGAATCACACTTCCTGACCCCCGCATCTCCACGGAGACGATGGTGCAGTGCCATTTTCATTTGCTGACTGCAGCTTCTCTCGCCTCTGTCCTTTCGGTCTGCTACGAAAGCTGCAAGTTTTTTACGGCTTCATAAAAGAATCATGACATGCCAGTGAGTGATCCCACCCACAGAGGATTTCTCCTGCTCCTCCACTCAAAACTGAATTGTGGAAATGTTTTGTTGGTAAATATTGACAAAAAAAAAGAAGCAGTAATCTACATGTCCAACACACATGACTGGAGTGAGAATAACTTGACCGAAAATCAAACATCTGCTTAATTTTCTGTCTAATAGGTGTGTGGCCTGGCTCAGTATAACAAGACAGGGAGACCTGTCGAGCTGCTGCTGGATGAAATAAGTGTCTGGTCAACTCTGTGCAGGACAAGCCCTGGAGAGGAGCCAGCGTGGGGAGGCCCTCCACACTCAATCACAGCATGGATGCAACTGATCCAGTCTGAAGAAACAGTGAAGGATGAGTGTGTGGATTTATATGGCATAATGGCTCCACTGAAGCCATCAAGAATGCACTCACCTAAAGAGCAGTAGGCCTACTCAGTTTGGGTTATTGCTTTAATGAACAGTGCCTCAAATCCTTCATTTTAAGAGCAATTTGTGCAAAACAGAAGCCAAAACACAAACCTCGGGTACGTTGTTTTTAATGGGATGTGACAGGTAGCAAGCTGCAGCAATGTCCCCCAACACATTTGTCAAGCCAGCTGTCATGCTGGTCTCCAGAAATCAAACCAACCAACCTCCCCGCAGTGGACTGACTGACTGACTGACTGACTGACTGGCTGGCTGGCTGGCTGGCTGGCTTTGCTGTGGAGAGCTGTTGCATAGCGAGTTGGTTGCCACAGCAGATTACTCAGGCGCGTCCACGCACATTGGCCGTCCACACAGGCCACGCAACCTCATCTTGCCTGGCGTGTGGGAGGTTATACTGTAAACTCTGACAACATGCAGAATAACAAACTCAACGCATGCAGCGGCACGCGACAACGATTTTGGGTGTCAAGGGGTGGTAGAAAAGGGACGAAACCGAAGAGGGAGAAGCATAGCACGGCCTCTTGATTTCTGAATCCTCTTACCTCGGGTCTTTTGCTGCCAATCCTTGATCCAAAGAAGAGCCGGGTGTGGTTACAAAAAATCCTCTACGTTTGGAGGCGGCGGGAACGACAATGAGCGGAATCCCATAGCGAGCAAACCGTCCATGGAAAAAAAAAGGTGGCGGCGGTGGTTAGAAATAAACGAGCGGAGGGTGAAATATGTCTGAGTGTGATCGTCCCTTTTCTCCTTCTGCCTGTCACCTCAGCATCTCTATCGGGTCGCTGCGGATCCGTGACGTGACGAGTCTCTGTGATGATCATCAACCTTCCTGCGCGCGCGGCCCCGATTCGATCGCCCCTCGCAACAAGCTCGGGCGCGCGCACCGGGGTCTTTAAATGCTCGTTCGCGGTAACAGTCGACGCGCGCGCCGTACACAATCACAGATCAACGTTTTATTTTTTTACAGCTTTCACATTTTGTCGAGTATTATACCATATACACGTCGTGCAACAAAACCCCCTAATGTTTTAGATATCAAATTAAGCTAAAAAATCTAAAAACAAACAAGTAATCTCTGTTGTGTTTGAGGATACATGTTTGGAACACGGCCACTGAGGAAAAAAAAGACACTTTTCGCTAATACCACTGGGAGGCGACATTAAATCAAAGATGACGTATGTAACTGATGGTTATAGTTAATACATCCATTCACACAGCGATTTAAAAAAACAATCCCTCACTTTGCAGTGTAAATTTTCTATTCCTCAGTCAATTTTAAAATTTTAAAATAAAATGCATAGCCTATTTTAACTATGGGTGTTCAAACTGTTTCAACTTGGATGCAGAAGCCTAACAATCTCACCACTTTCCCATTAGCACCAATAAATTGACATGACATTGACATTAATGGCTGAAATATGTTCAAAACCACAAAGCTAAGAAAATGTGTATATCTTCCATTTGATAAAAAGCAGTGTCTGACAGACACATTGTAAAACTCAATTTCCTAATAATGCTGATTTGTTTTTGGAGCAGACCTCTATAATCAGAATCAGCTTTATTGTTAAGTTGGCTTGGTTTTTTTTGTTGCTCTCAGTGTACTTACACAGAAACAGACATACAGCTAAAAAACAAGGACAACAAAGCTGGACAAGGTAAACATAAACATTTGACTACTGTGTACATATATACATATAATACATATAAAAAAAAGAAAGTATCTATATATTAAAAACAACAACACAATGAAATTTGTAAACAGTACGACATTAGTGCAAAGGTGCAGAGTGTGCAAAGGGTGCTGGAATAAATATGGAATGATTAATGTAACAGGTTGCTTTATATACATGATGTGGGTTAATATGACAGTGTGTACAGTGTATACAGCATGCTTGGATATATAGGCTATTGATATGCCAAGTTCTTTGGGAGTTTGTTTCAGATACTGGTGCATATAAATTGTGTGCTGCATCTCCATATTGCTAATAATAATATTAATTGGAAATACATTGTACAATAATAGGGCCACACTACTGTAATACACTGACTGAACATTAGTTCACAAAGGTAATATTGTGTATTATTATAGTAAGGTGCTGGATTGAGTTTGCATAGATTAAAATCAAGTCAACAGTAGGTGGTGATGGCGCAGTGGATATGACACATAGGCTACCTTTGGTGTGGGAGATTTGGGTTTGATTCCCACTTCGTTACATCAACCAATGTGTCCTTGAGCAAGACACTTAACCCATAGTTGCTCCAGAGGCTTGTGACCTCTGATCACCTTTAAGATTATTAGGAACACCTGTAAGATTTCTCATTAATGCAATTATCTTATCAATCAATCACATGGCAGCTTCTTCAATGCATTTAGGGGTGTGGTCCAGGTCTAGACAATCTCCTGAACTCCCAACTGAATGTCAGGATGGGAAAGAAAGGTGATCTAAGCAACTTTGAGCGTGACATGGTTGTTGGTGCCAGACGGGCTGATCTGAGTATTTCCCAATCTGCTCAGTTACTGGGATTTTCACGCACAACCATTTCTAGGGTTTACAAAGAATGGTCTGAAAAAGGAAAAACATCCAGTATGCTGCAGTCCTCTGGGCGAAAATGCCTTGTTGATGCTAGAGGTCAGAGGAGAATGGGCCGACTGATTCCAGCTGATAGAAGATCAACTTTGACTCAAATAACCACTCGTTACAACCGAGGTATGCAGCAAAGCATTTGTGAAGCCACAACCTTGAGGCGGATGGGCTACACCAGCAGAAGACCCCACCGGGTACCACTCATCTCCACTAAAAATGGAGTGGGGGATGTTTTATTGGCACACATTAGGGCCCTTACTACCAATTGGGCATTGTTTAAATGCCACAGCCTACTGAGCAAATTGGTTTCTTGAACAGGACAATGAGTTCACTGTACTAAAATGGCCCCCACAATCACCAGATCTCAACCCAATAAAACATCTTTGGGATGTGGTGGAATGGGAGCTTCGTGCCTTGGATGTGCATCCCACAAATCTCCATCAACTGCAAGATGCTATCCTATCAATATGGGCCAACATTTCTAAAGAATGCTTCCAGCACCTTGTTGAATCAATGCCACAAAGAATTAAGGCAGTTCTGAAGGCGAAAGGGGGTCAAACACGGTCTTAGTAGGGTGTTCCTAATAATCCTTTAGGTGAGTGTATATACCAATTGTAAGTCGCTTTGCATAAAAGCGTCTGCTAAATGTAATGTAACAGTACATGAAATATATATGTGATGTAAAGCAAAAGAAAAAAGATAAACAAACGCTTATTGAGCTATGTGAGATAGTTCAATGGAGATATATATATATATATATATATATATATATATATATATATATATATATATATGCCTATATATATATAGCCTATATATATATATATATATATATATATATATATATATATATATATAAAACATTCAAAAAAATATATAAGCTGTTAATCAATTCAGAAATCAAATTCTTCTCATTAAAAAACAGAAATTACTTAGAAACCCACCACTCCTCAGGATGTGAGAGTGACTGTTCCGTTATTCCCAAAAATCATCGCGATGACTGGTGCATAAATATTGCGGGCGATTCTGCGGTACTCGTAAAACACTCAAAGTGGGAGCTCTTTCTCTACACACTCTCTCGGTGACGTTTTCACTTTGCATCCAACCATTCAGAGTATTTTTTTTCCCCAGGATGGCGAAGGGCTCTGGTCCTGCCCTACTCTGTCTTACTCTGCCTCTGATTGGCTTACCCTAACATTCTTACCCTAACCCTAACCAATACCATTCATCTTGACTAAACCTAACCAACCCAACCAACCACGACAACACGTACGAGCCAATCAGAGGGAGAGTAGGGCAGGTCATACTTTTCCGATGCCTTCGCTATCCTAGGAAAGAAAATTGGCCGACCGGTCAGTATTCTGTGTTGGTAGCTGGTAGGTTGCAAGCTAACCTGCTGAGTTTCCGCCTCTGAAGGCAGCTGAGCCGAGCCGTGAATGAACCCCGCACCTCAATGTATCTCCCGTGGCCGCGATGGCAGCGACAGAAACGGTCTGAGTCTAAAATCTTAGCTATGTAGCTAAATGGTTCATACTACCTGTAGTTAATGTCAGTGGGATTCGTGTCCTTAGCTATTTCCACCAGTAGCTAGTTTTTTTCTTTCTGGGACACACGGCGGCAGCTAGCCCCCTCTCTCGCCACTACAGGAGGATGCTGAAGCTGTTCGGTGCACTGGTTATCCTCGGACTGGTCCTGGCGTGCATCACCTCCTGGGTGCTGGACAGCTATGACACGGCTTGGCACCCGAAACGGAGCGTTCAGCACCCGACTGTCCGTGATGGGGATGACTCTAAGGGGAGTTCGCCACCATTTCCCGGCGGCGAGTTGAGCAATATATTCTGGTTTATACAGGTAGGCTTTATTTCATCTCGCTAGCTAGCTTTGTTTGGTCTTTGGTCATTTACCATAAAAGGAACGATGAATTCCAAATGTAACCAATATGTCAATTTTTAATATTACTTACATTTAACATGAATGTAGAATACCTACCTTTGGCTTTGCAGTGTTGTCATAGGAAGCTAGCGGCGGTAGTTAACCCAGTGAACTCTCTCTGAATGATTGACAGAAAGAGGTCACTGACCACAGAAGTGTGTAAATGTAAGGTAAATGTTTGGTAATAAGGTGGTTCAGCAACACATTAAGTTGTAGTCAGACGTCATACCTTTTTGTGTTTTACAGCTCTCATATTAATGGAATAAAAAGGCAGATTTAAGACCCTTTTTAGCCCCTTTTTTATTTTGTATAAATCTATCCCTGATTCAGTTTTTTATGTCTGGTTCAAGGTGTCCGACATTCACATTAGCCGATTTCATGACCCAAGACGTATTCCAGATTTTGAAAACTTCTGCACTGACACAATTGAAGTGATTAAGCCAGTTCTAGTGCTTGCAACAGGTACAGTAATCTTCCCCATCTTTAACTAAAGCTATTATTATGTATGGTATGTTGTTCAAACTGTGTGTGTGTGTGTGTGTGTGTGTGTGTGTGTGTGTGTGTGTGTGTGTACGTGCGTGTGTGTGTGTGTGTGTGTGCGTACGTGTGTGTGTGTGTGTGTGTGTGTGTTTTTGCACCATGTTTTTGTTGTATTTTCAGCAGACCCTGTATGTGTCCAAGACAAATTTCCAATGAAGGCTATCTTATTATTATCTTATTATTATCTTATTAACTCTTGTAATTGAGGCCGACTGGCTGTTGCCATGTTGTTTCTCAGATGTATCTTTTCCACCTCCACAGGGGATCTGACAGATGCTAAAACAGAGAGTAAGGTGGGTTCCCTCCAGCATGAGGTGGAGTGGCAGGCTTACCACAACATCCTGAAGAGGTCACGTGTGATGGAGCGCACTAGGTGGATAGACATCCGTGGAAATCATGGTGATTAACCACAGCATTTTGTTATCTCAATGCTCTCTTCATGCTCAGTGGTTCAATGGAAACATCCCAGAGTACAATTATCAATTATCTGATGAATCCATTAACTGTGGTTCGCTTTCCCCTCTGTTATTGGATTGTAAGCTATTAGATGTGAAAGAAGATATCTTTAATTTGTAACTGTCAAAAAAAGAGGAGTGCTAATGTATGGATCTAGAGCTCCTCTGACCGCTATTATTGATCGCAGTTGTTGATGTGTGTCTTGTCTGTTTATCTGGTTCTATGGCAACAACATATTTTGTTCGATATCTTGCAGAAACATTAGCAAATCTGATTTGTGGATTGAATATGTGTTGTTCCTTTGGGAATTTCTCCATTAGACATTCTGCTCCTTAGCAGTACATTTTAAAGCTGTGGACTTGCCTTTTCTAGTTTATATTCTGCCAAATCTCACCATTATTTAATTTCTTCTGACAGATGCCTTCAATATTATTTCATTGGACAGCGTCAACAATTATTACCGGTCAGTATTCAAAGTTTAACACTACAGTAAATGTCTGATTTACATCCAGTCACAGTCTACTGCATGTCTTATACTGTAGCAGCAAGCTGAGTGTGAAGTCGATCAGAGCACACAGTAACTTCAATGCCTCTGAAACATGAGTAGTTGCAGACCTATTTATTGACAATAATCCAAGCTGTCTGAGCTTCCTGAGGACTAAAATAGAAGCAGAATCTGCATGAACAGAGACTGACTCTCTTGTCTTCTGATACAAATTATGTTTTATGTGACATTGCAGCTTCTGTTAATGCTGACTGATCTTTTATCTCCTAATGATGTGGTCATCCTCTGCCAGACAAAGTCTGTCTCCTATGCAAGCCTAATTTATTTATTTAAAATGCATCAAATTATCTCAGGACTCTATTAGGATTGGAGCGGCTGGCTCCATCCCAGACCACCGTATCTTGTTGATCACGTTGAATTTGTTCATTCCCTAGGAAATACTCGGCCAATCAGAAAGTAGGCTCTTTCCACTATGTTCACAAAACTCCCTTTGGCAACTACTCTTTTGTCTGTGCGGATGCCACTCTGACTCCAGGACCCAAGAGGCCGTACAATTTCTTTGGTATTCTCAACCAGGTACAACTGGCGAGCACCTTTTCTTGACAGAACATAAACATTTGCTGAATATTGTGACAAACTTCAGAAAGCAGAGAAACTATGAATACTGCAAGCACTCATTCTTTTATTACACTTGAAGATTAGAGAAGACAAATGATTTAAGGTTGCATTATATTACAAGGCAATGCATTGAATAGTAAACAGAAAAACAAAATGTGTTTATTTAAGAAATAGGCAAAGAGAAGGTTGTACTAACACACATTACAACCAATACAGATTCCTTGTACTTTAAATGGTCAACAGTGCTGTAAATGTGAATTTACTGAAAGGAAAACATAGTTCACAATCATTTTGGGGTGGCAGTAGCTCAGTCAGTAGGGAGTTGGGTTGGGAATTGGAGGGTTGCTGGTTCAAGTCCCTATACGGACCAAAGTACGGTGGTGGACTGGTAGCTGGAGAGGTGCTAGTTCACCTCCTGGGCACTGCCAAGGTGCTCTTGGGCAAGGCACTGCACCCCCAACTGCTCGCGGCACCTTTCCATGGGCAGCTCCCTCACTCTGACATCTCTCCATTAGTGCATGTATAGGTACTGAGCATGTGTGGGTAATTCAGGCATGTGTGTAATAACAGAGTGAAAACATTCTAATTTCCCCTTGCAGGATTAATAAAGTATACATTATTATTTTTCTGTGTTCAAATTAATAAATAAAGCACACAGTAGACGTTTTTTTCTCAATATATGACAGACTCAAATGGACTTGCTGGACACGTTCAGAGCTGAGAGTCTGAAAAGCAACCAGTCGATCTGGTTTGGCCACTACACCACCTCAACTGTCGTCTCCCCGTCTCCAGGAGTTCGGGACATGATGAGGTAAGAAAATGCTAACAGGGTGTGTAAATACATATTGTCATGCCATGCCATGACATAGTCTGCAAACATTCAACAGCCTGCTCTTTCGACATGCAAACTAACGAGACATTTATAACACAATCTCAGAGTGATGAACTCAAAGGTTGGCGGCATTTGACTGGCAGCAGGTTTTAATTTCCTCCTGTTAATCCTATTCAAGTACAAGTGATGGGACATTTTTCTTTTATTTTGCATTTTCAAGAATATTCAAAATATTTGTTTTGGCATATTATGACTAAGTTCTTACAGTTCTTACATTTTGACCTCTTGTGTTTAGATCTGCAGTTGCATATCTGTGTGGCCACCTGCACACACTGGGCGGCCTGATGCCCGTCCTCCACAGCAGACATCCCCAAGGCACCCTGGAGCTGGAGCTGGGTGACTGGATGGACAACCGCAGGTACGGAAAACAAAAAAGGGCCTTAGTGTTACAATTCAGGGGATTAAAGGACCCAAATGCAGGGAGAGGCAGGCAGGCAGGAGAAGGGCGGAGCTCGAGGATTTATTAATAAAAACACTAAAATGAACCAAGGGAGTCGTGGGAGAAGCAGCAGGCAAAAAAACAATTCCAAAATAAGTAAAAGGGATCCAAAAAAACCAAGGGAGTACAAAAACCAGGGAAATACAGGAAGGATAGAAATTGACCAGAACTGACACAGGGAAAGCACACAAACACACACACAAAACTATCTGACAAGAGACAAAGGGAACACCAAGGCTAAATACAAGAGGTAATGATCAAACAAGGAACAGGTGATACAACAGGTGAAACACATCAGGGCGGGGCAGGACAATCAGACAGACGGGAAAACACAGGAAGAAAAGACAAGACAGAAAACCAGACTGCCAAAATAAAACAGGAAACCGAAATAATCATCAAAGAACAGGAATACACAATACAAACAGGAAGACTAAACATAAACAATCCATGGAAAATATAGGAACTACAAACAGAAATACATACATAATAACATAAAAAACAGGGAAACAAAACCCTCAACACCACAACACTTCAATCAATGAATTCAATCGGTGGCCATAGGCAGTAATGTTTAGTTGTAAAAAAAATAAAAATAAATAAATAAAAATGTGTACCCCATTGCAATAATGCAATGTGCAACAATAGTGGATTATGCACATAGAAAATTGTTAAATCCTTTTTTGTCACGTTTCAGTCAGAACCCAACCAAAAAGTCACTGCTGCTCGCTACAGTAGCTAGGAAGCTCATCCACTCATAATAGGCAAGTGTCAATTTTAGCAAAAAATGAAATTTACTTAAATTAATTCATCATTTTTAATTATGCTGTTTATTCGGGTCCAGTTTGCCCTAATGTAATTAATTGTATCAGTCTAAGTATAAGTTTAGCTTGGTGAAGCTTGCAGAAACCCCGTCTCACATCTGTCTCCAGGTACAGGGTTCTGGCCTTTGACCACGACCTGCTGAGTTTCTCCGACCTGAGGTTTGAGCAGTGGCCTGCCGTGCTCATCACCAACCCCAAGGACGCACAGTATCTGCATCCTGGAGTGGAGCCGCTGGCTCGAATACGGAGATCAACACACATCAGGTGTCTGTTCTGTGTGTGTTGAACCATGAGGCCCTCACTGGCTCTACTACACATGTTTCCACAACAAACATTTTTACAGAGCACCTGCCCCTGTTACGTAATATACCCAGCTTGCAGTGTGGGATATTACATTACCGTTAAATAAACTGCAGTTACCTCTGCCTAGGAGGTTTTGGTTTTGTTACTAGCAGTATTGTATATGTCAAAATCTTGGTTTTTCGATGCCATTTAATAGACCGTTAGATCATGGCCCAGGGAACAAGTTAGTTAGTAAGTTAATCTTTTAAAGGACAAGTTAACGGGGCCACCTCTAGCTCACCCAGTAAGAGCGTGCGCCCCATGTAGGCTGAGGCCTTTGCAGCGGGTTCGAATCCAACCTGCGGCCCTTTGCTGCGTGTCATGCCCCATCTCTCTCCCACCGTTCCTGTCTATCCACTGTCACTCTGAAATACAGGAGAAAAAAAATTTAAAGTTAACATTATGAGACATGATGTGTCTCATGAATTAGTGCACTTTAAATGAAAATAACAAGCATGTACACCCTGTAATTGTCAATTATTTAATGTATCATGGTGCAGATTTTTGTCAGTAACACGTTTACAACATCGGCAGAGGTTGATCATAAAGTGTTTTTCACTAGGCGACAAGTAAGCATGATAACATAGCCTTTATCTTATTTTCAATATTACAAAATGTTAATTTTCTTTGTTCTCAATAGGATCTTGGCCTTCTCAGAGGCCCCAATCAAAGCGGTGCATGTAAGCGTAGATGGGAAACCTCTGGGGAAAGGCCACGCAGCCGGAGGGCCTCTCTATGTTCTGCTGTGGGATCCATCTCTCTACCTCACTGGACTGCACACCATCAGAGTTAAAGTGGAGGTCAGTACTAGGGCTGCACAATATATAAATATATAAAATATCATTTTTTTATTTTTTTATTGTTATGGCAATATCAACTGGCGCAAAAAAAACATCCTGAATGGCTGCGACATATCGCAGAAGACACTCCTGAGTTAGTTGAAAAAGCGTATCAGTAGAAAACTACACTTTAAAATGTAACTGTCATTCTTTAGTGGTACCTTTTATGTTAAATTCTTTCAATAAAATAATGTTGTGATGTTTTTTTTTTTATTCATCAAGCAATTTGCTGTATATTAGAATACTGAAAGCAGCAGAACTGAGCAGGGGAATGTGAACGAGTGGGAGGAGTGAGTGCTGGTGACGGTGGGACCCTGACACTGGGCACTGTGACGTTTTTTTTGTGCACATTTTCAGCCTTTATTTCGATAGGACAGCAGAAGACACGAAAGGGGAGAGAGAGGGGGAATGACATGCAGCAAAGGGCCGCAGGTCAGAGTCGAACCCAGGCCCGCTGCGTCGAGTAAACCTCTATATATGGGCGCCCACTCTACCAACTGAGTTATCCGGGCGCCCGTGTGCATGTTAAAATCCACTAAGTAGACAGGAGAGGACTTAAAAGTTTAACAAGTATATTATTTATATTAAAATCATAAATAGCATTAAGGTAGGTATACGTTGATCATTTATAATTCATATAAATCAGACTATTTTTATGTTATTAAAAGTTGGAGTTTAGTTGTTTTTATCAGTTGTAAGATCAATAAGCACTGTTGGTCAAGATCAAAGTAACTTTTGGAAGAAAATAAAATTAAAATGATGAAAAAAAAAAAAAACCCTTTTTCATAAGAATTACTTTCATGGTCAAACTGATATTAACTTTGTTGCTGCGCTCTTGTTGCTTTCTGACCACCGTCATACAGTGCTGCTTTCTGCACACACAACAGTATCCTTTTCTCATTTTGCCTGACTAAGCTGTCACAGTGCTCTTCCACTAAACACACTAAACACACAATACTATTCAACTATAATTTGTGTCCTCATACAGCACAGCCAGCTTGACTGATTATTTTTATTTCTTACACCCGGCACTGTGACTTTTAAAGTGCTGATATTATGCTCATTTTCAGGTTCATAACTGTATTTAGAGGTTGTACCAGAATAGGTTTATGTGGTATAATTTTCAAAAAACACCATATCTTTGTTGTACTGCACATTGCTGCAGCTCATCTTTTCACCCTGTGTGTTGAGTTCTCTGTTTTAGCTACAGAGTGAGGCATCTCACTTCTATCCCATCTTTGTTGGGCGTTGCACATGCGCTGTAGCTAGGTACGGCGCTACTAGCTAGAAGCTAACGCTGCTAGCGGTTAGCCACCTCGTTCTCAATGGCAAAACACTGCTACAACACACACGAGTTCACCCTATATATAGATGTATAGAGATGTATATGTATAGAGAGATGTATATGTATAGAACTACTTACGTGTCCCTCGTCTGCAGGTATTCCCCGTAGAGATGTTCCGATACCGATGCTGCCTAAAACGCTGGTATCGGTATCGGGAAGTACTGGTGTTCATGCACTGATCCGATACCTCGTAATAAAGCCCTAAAGAAAATCTACGTTAAAGTAGTTTATTTATCTTCTTTTTCCATTATAACTGACTGTCAAACTGCATAATAAAAGAAAGTTATGTGGCATTCAACAACAAAGATAGAAATAATATCCCATCCATACAGGGATAGTAGTATACAGTTGTTAAAACATAATAAAATATATGACACACTGGTATCGGATCGGTAGTCGGTATCGGCCGATACGCAAGTTCAGGTATCAGAATCGGTATCAGGAAGCAAAAATTGGTATCAGGCCATCTCTAATTCCACGCAAAGTTGGAAGTGCGCCCTCGTCCCCCGGCTAATCCTGCCTTGTAACTGACCGAAGTTGGAGAAACAGCTAGCTGATGTGGCATTAACTAAAGTGGTTAGCACACACCAAATGTTTCGGCCGATGACGTAGGCGGCCGTGCCGATTTTGACCAGCTCACCCGGAGACTGAAGGCAGGATACATTCAGAAACCCGTATCTCACTCAAAACAGCATGGATGTATTTTTTTTTTCAAGTTTGTATGCGTGTAGAAGCAACAGAGACACAAAATAACACCCCAAATCCCTGAAAAAGTGATTTGTTTTATTTATTTATTTTTCATAATATGGGCACTTTAATGTGGACTTTCTCATAGAACTTAAAAGTTTTATAAGACTTATGGAATTAACAATTAGCTCCTTTCTTACCTTTTTGTGTGTGCGTGTCAGGACTCGGCAGGCCGATCGTCAGTGCGGGAGCAGCACTTTACTCTGGAGGACGACCTGACTCCCAGCTTTGGTTTCGTGCAGTCCTTCGTCCTCCTCACAGACCACTACATCCTGGCCCGAGTGGCCTTCGTTTTTATCACGCTGCTGAATGTCGGGGTGCTGCTGGCCTTCAGATTCCTGCGTGTTCCAAGTGGAAGAGGTTAACTGTCACTAAATACCATTCATATAAATACATCATCATAATTTCATATTGATTACAGGCAAGTGAAGTGCAATTAACTGATGTTAGGATCTGCATGTGTGTGTGTGTGTGTGTGTGTGTGTGTGTGTGTGTGTGTGTGTGTGTGTGTGTGTGTGTGTGTGTGTGTGTGTGTGTGTGTGTGTGTGTGTGTGTGTGTGTGTGTGTCGAAAGGGTGTGTCAGATGTTTGTTGGGTGACCGTACAGATGTTTTTTTGTGTTTGTTAATGTTATCTGTTGATTGTTGGAGCAGACGATGCAAGAAAATGTCTGAATGTCTGAACAGACTATAAAATTCTATCTTATCTTAACATGTAGACTAAATGTTAGTGTATCATGTTAATAAATATAGGCTTAAGTAATTATTTAAATAACAATTGTTCTTGATATATTCATACATTTTTGTTTTGTCTATCATGGCCAGGATTGACCTCTCAAGCCTGTGTGTCCCTCCATCTGGTCAGCACAATGGACACCTTCTACTACTCCCTGCTGCTGTTTAACCTGTGTACAGCCTTAGGTGGGTCAACTGCTTTGTCTCATTCCCTCTTTGTCTGGCGCGTGACATAGTTCTTTCAAAATGCTGCTTTGCTTCACAGGCTTTCCTTGTAATCTTGCATCTGTTCCTATATAAATAACTCCTTGCTGTGCGGCTTCCCTCAGGTCCGTGGTTCATAGGAGAGATGATAGATGGCCATAGCGGTGCCTGCTTCGCCTTTGGGGTGTTCGTCGATGGACACTTCCTGGAGGGCAGTCTCACTTATGTTATTGGAGTCGTTCAAGTAAGTAAATCAATTTTATTCAGCACTTCTACATCTCAGTAATGTGTGTACATTAGCAAAAGGTCATATGACTACTTGTATGTGAAAGGGTTGGCTCGTAGTGATGAACCCACAGAGGATTATTATTACCCGGCTTAGCTCTACAGAGCTTTATAATGATTTCAGTTAATTGTTTTGTTTTTTTGGCCCACGATTTTACTGTTTTTGGTTAAGTCTCACCGCTCTCCTAGTGTTTTCTGCTACAGCAGGCAGGCTATTTTTTTTTTATCACAAAATCCTTTAAAACCAACATGCATGCTACCTGCCCAGCACCAAATGGCAGACAGACGCATTTAGCGACTAGCTGGTGAACACAGTGCAGCATTTAGCAACTAAAGAGGCAGATATTTACCTCGAGAGAGTGAATGTTGAACTTGCATTCATCAGGTGAAACACAACCCCAAATAAGTGTTAATGTTTCTCCATATCTGTGTAAGGCAACTGTTAAAAAGTTTGTAATATGTAAAAAAACAAAAAAAACAAAAGCACTTATATGTGGCTCTCTGTAGTTGGGCTTATTAGAAGCTAATGTACTTCTATATGATTCTTGCTGTTCTGAGTTTGTCCCTTCATGGTTGAATGCACCTACTGGAAGTCGTTGGATAAAAAGCGTCGGCTAAATGTAATGTCAAGGTGGTAATACGTCAGTGTCAGCTTGTTTCCGCTGCACCCAAGTGGCCCAAAAATAAGTTCTTAGAGTTTTAACTTTTTGAGTTTCTGACATATTAATCATGAAATAAATTAAAATCTTTTAGCGTTTTCTTGTAAAATGCTGAATACTTAACTCTTCAGCCTATACAAATCATGTATGAGCTGCTTATAAGTCATATTTACTCTAACCTGTGATGAGAGCACACAGGTAAATATCTCTTCATTTTCAGGGGTCACAAGCCATACAGGTTGTGAACCAACTTGCACTTAACATGGTCCGTCCCCTTGCTGTATTAGTGCTTCCTTGTACTACCTACATTGATAATCAAGAACTAATCACATCTAACTGGACTCATTTCCTCTCTGCCAGCTGCTATTCTTCAACATGCCCCTCACCTGTTATCTCTGCTGGTGCCTCCATCACCGTTGCCGCGGCAACACCTTCCGATCCCACTTCCTGGGGCCGGGCTGCCGCTGGCGGACTCTGGCAGTTCACCTCTTAATGCTGCTGCTGCTCACCTGGCAGGTTCACTCCTGCTATTTTCTCTTTGAGACCTACGGCCTTGTGGCATTTTTCCTGTCTCCAGTCCGCACATGGGCGTTAGGGCTCAGTCTGCTATTGGTCTACCGCGCCTGGACAGGCCCCACCCCTCTTGTTCGCGACAACAGCAAGAGCGTCTCTCCCTCTTGACAGTAATTGTGCCGCCACGATTTCCATCAAGTGTGACTCAGATATATTCTGCTGTCTCTATCCAACCTGAAAGCCCCCCACCTCCTTTCTTTCTTTCTCTCTCTCTCTCTCTCTCTCTCCCCCCCCTCTTTCCAAAAGCCAATTCACAGTACATCACTCAATATCCTGTTTAATGATAGTATTGTTTACTTAATATGCATGTTATTGTAAAGCACCGGTGAGCACATTTCTGGCCATATTCATAGCAATGTGTGCAAAATAGCCAAGTAAAATAGCCTATTTGAGAGGACTCGTCCAATGTGTGCCGCAGTTAACAGTATATTCTGCTGTGATTTAAGCTGACTCATTTACTTGAGCATTAGCACTTTTTTGGAAGTGTTGCCTAGGCCTAATGCCACTTCACCACTGCCAAAGGATGAATAAGCAAGATTTCACCTTTTATTCTTCCCTCTGAAAATCATTGTCATTCACTAATATAGGCTGGACGTGCCAAACCGATCCTCATGTTTACCTTCCGACACAAATTGGGTGGATAAGAAAGCTTCATTTTGTACACTGTAAGCTTTCCTATTTCCCCCATGGCTGACAGAGCATGGTAGTGACAATAACTCTGGTGAAGATAACCCAGGTAATGCAAGCTAAACGATCAAATTTTCAAGTTTTATTCTACACAATTACAGGACATCAAATTAGGGAAATTACAGATCTGTAGTTGATCTGTGTACAAGTAGTTATTGACTACACGCGTTTTTAATTAAAATGAATTTGTGGAAAATGAATGAAACCATTGCACACAACTGCCACTTAAAAATTGTCTCAATATTCGCATTGAATAGTTATATCAAAAACTTAAATGCCACTTGCCACCAAAACACAACAACAAGTTGGCTAGACTCTTCGTGCTCCTTCAAACGTGACTACAGAAGCAGCTGTTTGTTTCTCAGGAATGTGAGCACTTTAACAAAAGGCTGGTCCCAGTAGTATTTCAGGACAATGTTTTTATACTCCATAGTAGCTCAGTGAACTAAAACCCATGTTAAACAATCGAGATGTGTGGTGGCTAAAAAACAAAATGAATGTGTTATAGATGTGGTGAAATAAGATGAACCAGTACTATGCTGTTTTAATTTATTCTTTCTGATTGTATTGAGTGATTTCTTTTTTTATAATCCCTTCATGTTATATATCTGCACAGGAAATGGGCATTTCTTGCATTGGAAGGTAATTGGACCGCTCTGTGTGTAAAAAAAAAAAACTGTTTGTCTGTAACGTTCCAATTTCCTTTTTGTGAAGGTGTGAGCAGTAAACTGTGTCTGTTGCACTCTTTTAATCCTTTCTAGTCAGTAGTATCAGGTGCCTGGATTCCCCAAGAACAAACTGATCTTAAAACAAAAAGGGTGAAGACCACATTTATCAAGTGTTTTAATGGAAGCAATGTTCCAACAGTTAGAGTTAAATCATGGTTGTTTTTTAAGCCATACCCAGTGTGTGTGCAGAATAATTGCTGTGTTGTAATAAGACATGCAGTTTAATATTAGAACAGCTGCTAGACTCTGAGAAAACAAAATTATGTGCACTCTTGATGGCAATGTTTTTACTAACTTTTCCTCCCCCTTCTCTGCAAAAACAAGTATTTTTGTACAGGAGCACTACCAAATGTATAATTCCAGCATAAAGACGGATATTAAAAATGTATGGATTTTTGTTATTGGAGAGTTCTTCTCCAATGACGCTGAGTACCTCTCACAAGCTATGTAATCTGTCCACAAGGAGGCAGAATTGTGTTGCATTTCACTCCCACCCTTCGAATCATGCATGGAATTTTATTTTTATTTTTTTCCTTTTTCTTTTTGCAGAAAAGCACCAAAACCATATCTCGATGAGACAATTGTGATAATGTATTAATGCTCACTGAATATGTTTAACTATGAATCTGGGTGTGATGGGTCTGTACTGTACATCGATTTGACTGTTGACAAGAAAAACAGACATCGACCCCACCACCATTATGTCTCTGAGAAGGAATATATGGCAATTGATACTGGTACTGGTGTTCACTTATTGACCTATTCTGCATCCCCTCCTATGTTCAAACACTAAAAGTGTATGAATGAAAAGATGATGATTTTACACCAGCCACATATTTTTCTTGTGACTACTGAAATTGGAGCCAACCACAATTTTATTTTATTAATGGTTTATAGTGCTGTGGAATAAAATGTTCATTACAGTAAATCATATACATTGTGTTTGTCTTTACGTTATTGTCACATAATGTCACACAGGAGTGTACAACAAGAATACAGAGCCCAACACTACCCAAACATGAGTAAAAAAAAAAAATATGATTTTGTCAATAATAGGCTACTGTTAAATAAAATGGAATGCAAAATAAATGAAAAAAGAAAATACTTTATATTTCTCCTTTGAAGTCCAATCAGCTGCACTCTTATTTTACTTTTTCTAGCTCTTTTTCCTGTTTGTTTGATCTTGGTACCCATTTAATAATTTATCTACATCTAACATGTCCTACTTCATGCATATGATAATGATACTGGCATTGGTATGTAGCTTTACTGAAAACTTTGGCAGGGAAATAAATACAATAAGCACCAGCATTTTCAGCTAGTTATAGCTCTTCATGAAACTAAACCTGCTAGTTAATGTACTATTTATCATCTATACTGCTAAAGCATCAGTCTTATAGTCTTTGTTGCTGAAGCACTTTAGTTGAAAAGCTTGTGCAAACAAAATTAAGTTAGCTAATGCTACTTTAAAATCTTTAGTTAAAACAGTTTATTAAGAAACAAGACATTACTTCTTCACACAGGCAACATCAAGTACCTAGGGATTCAGATTTCCCCCAAGCTATCAGAACTTTTCACCCTCAACTATACTGCCCTTCTCAGGAAAATCGAAGACGAATATAAACGCTGGTCTTAACACCCACTCACACTCATTGGAAGAATAGCTGCAGTCAAAATGAAAACCTTACCCCAGATTAACTACCTTTTTTCTATGATCCCCATCACTCCTACAGACAAATGGTTCAAAACTCTCAATTAATTAACAACACAATTTTATTGGAAAAACAAAAAACCGAGAATATAACTCTCAACACTACAAAATAAAAAATCACATTGTGGGCTTGAGGCACCAAACTTCTATCACTACTTCCTGGCAAATCAATTACAGTACATGGTTAAATGTATCAATATACATAAGCACAATTACCCATGGCTGGAACTGGAACAAAACCAATGCACAAACATCCCAATTGCAGATCTCCCCTTCCTCTCACAATCAATCAAGAAATCCAACTTCTGCCAACGCATTACCATCTATTCAACTCTGACAGCCTGGTGGAAAACAAACCAAATCACAAAATCATCACTAGAATTAAACAAGTTCACCCCACTCTGGCACAATCCAGTGTTCATGTTACAGAACAAACCTTTTTACTTCTCCATATGGGCACAAAAAGGAATCACACACCTTCACCACCTATTTGAGAACAACCATTTCATGTCATTTAACACACTCACAGAGAAATATGGGGTTGGGAGAGAACAGTTCCTTCAATATCAACAACTTAGACTTAAAATAAAAGATAAAATCCGAATCACTGGAAATTCAGGAATCCGTTGTTCATTTCTCTAGCTGGCCTCCAAAACTGGAAATCAAAGAATTCTTGCCACATCAATCACTGGACAAATTTAATCTCAGAATACATCTCAATGGAAAAACACAATGCACACAGAGAGAAGCAAATATCAGCCTTTGAAGATACCTGGTCCCCATTTCTAACATTTCTAAATTCAACAAAAATATAACTACAAGCTGTACATTATTTATATAATTTAATTATTCTAATTTCTCTTTTTTTTCCCTTTTCATTATTTTTTTCCTTACAGTTATCACTTTACTCATACACACACTAGCAACACCATCCACACTTATGCATAACATGTTTTTCCAACTCCCTTCAAACACGAAAACCGTGATCAACCAAATATGAATCGTAGATCATTCTACCCAATTATTAATAATACATTCTGGGGTGGTGGTAGGAAAAAAAGAAACAAGACATTAAATCCCATCTACACAATGTCAAGGATACAACAATACAGTCCAGTTTTCTTCTTAAAACTAAGCCACCCGTAATGTTAATTGGGTTCATGCTGTATTCTGCTGGCGTCACTGTATTAACTCTTGCACTTTTTTTGTAGCTAAAAGCACTTTAGCAAGCAAGCTGCAAAGTTAGCTAGCTAAAATATCTTTCACTTAGTTATTATAACATAACATTATGAGAGACAATAAATCACATATACACAGTAAAGTCCAAAGTTTCCATTGTGGTCCAGGAGACATGACAATAATGCTATGAAGATAGAAGCTACTTTCAAATAGTTTTTGCACACTAACTTTTGTTATTAGCTTGCCAGCCTTTTGCTGCATATTTATTTAGACAGTGATGCTTAAGCAATATACAGTATATGGATGATTAACATTAGACCTTCATATACATAGTTTTATGATTCAAGTTTGGGCTAGGTAGCTAGCTGAGAAGGCTGGTAATTTGTGTGTTCATTAAGCTAGCAGTGTTTTCAGCTAAGCTAACTAGGCAGTGTCCTTGATTGCTACAGTGACTTAGTTATTTTACCTCCAATCAGATATTTTTTCAACTGATTGAAAGTAAAAGAAGAAGAAAAACTCCTTTTGTATTATTGTACTAAAAATTTTTGTCATTGACCTTTTACTGCCTTTTGTCAGTTTCGGGGCTCCATACAAGAAGACATCTGCTGATGTCATATTATGGTACTGGTACAGTATGGGCAGTGATTTTGTAGATTATTATCATTAGGCAGTACTGGAATATTGTACTCTACAGTATTACTGCTACAACTATTTCCAAAAGTCTAAATCAATAAGTATTCAATTCAAGACTTAGATTGAACTTTTAAATTTAATTTATTTTTTCTCAAGAACACAATTTCAAAGAACATTGTGCAATTTTTCATTCATGGTTTATAATTGTAATCAACTGGCATCAGCTAATCAATGCAATATATTACTACAGTTCATTAAGTTAATGTTAATGGTGATAGAAAGGCAACTGTGAGTTAATTTCCCAAGGCGTCCGTCTTGTCAGAGCAGCTACAGTGATTTTCTTCACTCTGATATCTTTATAATTTGCTTGCCAATGTTTCCCCCTTTCATCATAGAGCAAAATGCATCTGCAAGAAAATGAAAAGAATGATTCAACTCCTGTCACGTTAACAAAAAAAGTCATACAAAATGCAAAAATTAAAACCTACATACCTCCCATATTTTCGATGCCATTAACCACAGTTTCCAGCACCTGCAGAGTGAAAGCAGAATTACTAAAGGATGTGACGAGACAGACGGGGAAGAGGCATGCATTTTGCAAACGAACAAGGACACCCACACACTCAACCACGCATCATCACCATTTCCTCC
The DNA here is from genome assembly GCF_010015445.1 of Perca fluviatilis. Taxonomy (NCBI): domain Eukaryota; kingdom Metazoa; phylum Chordata; class Actinopteri; order Perciformes; family Percidae; genus Perca; species Perca fluviatilis. The sequence continues at coordinate 12,828,830 of NC_053131.1, read as the reverse complement.
TTACATTGATTTGGCCTGATTTAACTCGCTGGCTCAGTTCACAGAGGGCAGCTTCTGCTTTGTGCATGTAGTTAAGCACCATAAATCGCTCCCGGGTGATGTTCTTCCTTCGCAGGGTTTCGTGTATCTCCTCGCTCAGGGGCGGAGGATACGGCACGTCCTTGTTGTACTGCGAGATCTGCCCACACAGGATCACATGGCCGTCTTTGTTCATCTGGAGGTAAGAAGAGTTGGAGAGGTCAATGTGTGAGATTGAATTCATAAGACACAAAACACTCACTTCAGAATCACACTTCTAATTTGCTAATGTTGCTAGCACAATGGACCTTTTTCACAGCAGACATTTTGACTTGTCATAGTAGGAAAAACACAGCTGAAATTAGTAACCTTAACACTGGCTCAATTCCATCAAGTGTCCCAGTAAGCTATTTCAGTGAGTCAGCATGCACAATACCAGGGCCTCTCCTAAGTGGAATGCAGCCATCAGTAATGGTTTGGAATACACCTGTGCTTTTCCTACTATGACATGTCAACATGTGTGCCGTGAAAAAGGTCTATAAGGGAAAGAAAACAAACTAACACTTTAAATTCACATATTTTCCAGCCAGATAAACCACAAATGAAAGTACAACATACACTACATTATTCTCTGCACACGCAGACACAACTCAAGCAGTACCTGTGCGATTACAGTATCACTGATGGCACCTCCCACGTTATCAAAGTAAACATCTATGCCATCAGGGCAGTGGTCCTTGAGCCTTGTAGGGACATCCTCTTGACGGTAGTTGATGGCTGCAGAAAAGCCCAGGTCATCCACTAAAGCTCTGCACTTCTCATCAGAACCGCAAATCCCAACCACTCTCACACAGCCATCCAGCCTGCCAAACTGGAAAAATGGAAGCAGGGTGAAATGATACAATCAGGATTTGAGTTCCTTTTCTTTGTGATCTAATCTCGGTTTATGTTAGCATATGTGGTTAGCTAGATTAGATCTGCTATCCTGAGTGTGGTATTTGGAATATAACAGTTATATCTCCCACCAACCATCTTGCCTTTATCTTCCTTACATTTAAACCCATTAAAAATCTGAAATATTCTTACCTACTCTAAGAAAACTTGGTATACCACAAAGTAAACGTGTAGAAACCCTACAATTTTAAGAATGCTGTTTCCATGCATTTGGCTAGTATCTCAGTTAGCTACAATTGTGTGCAAGATACTTATTGGACCCGAATGTGAAATACGCTGTAGTTACCTGTCCAGCTATGGAGCCACAGGCCCCAGCTGCACCGCTCACCACCATGGTCTGATTGGCTCCTTGGATCACATTACCCTTCTCCCTTATGCCCAACAGTGCAGTGAGGCCTGTCATGCCAACTGCACCCAAAAGGTAGGACAAGTGCCCATCAACCAACTGTGGGTCAACCTGCAATAGACAGAAGGTAATATCACAAGCGTTGGTATTAATTATGTCAGTATTCACAGACGGCTTGCTTGTCATATGCAGGTAACTTTTAGTTCATGCATGCATTTTAAAGTCATTCTCTTTTTTTTTGTGCAAAATATTAACTATGTCCCCAATGTTGACAAACATCAATATGCCACACCTTCTGTAAGACACTTCCTTTCATAACAGCATAGGTCTGCCAAGGCCAGTTGAATGCAGTGACCACACCTCCCTCACTGCAAGTAGTGCAGCGGCTGGACTCAACCACGCCGACACCTCCACCATCCACACTCTCAGACAGCTGCCATGGAGCCACATAATCAACACCGGTGTCTTCATTCATTCTGCATCGCTGAGAAGCAAAAACAGATAGATACGTAGAAATTATGGAGATGGGAAGCTTTGCGTGTGTTTTTTGCTTGAGTCTTGCCTTAACCTTTCTATAGATAACACATATAGACCACTAGCTGACATAACTTTGGTTGTTTAATTGCAGTGACAAAAAGAAGCTTGAGTCCTAGTTTCTTCACTGAAAACCTTTTGTTTCGTAACTTTAAATTTATACCAGACAGTCTTTTTTTTAACCAGACAATCCTTAATATGCATAAGCAGATACAATAACTTCAAATGTAGGTCCATTCTGACTGTATCAATACCATGTAAGGGTCTACAGAGAGGCAAAGCGTCCGAACAAGAACCTCCCCATCTTTCAGGTCAGGTACCAAAGTCGTCTCCTCCACACGGAAATTTTCAGGAACTGGCGCCCCGTTTTTACCTTAGGGTATAAATAAGTGGTTAGAGGGAACGTTAGCCGCACGGTTGCACTAATGTTGCAGCACGGGACACAAGACAACAGGTCATCTTCTGTTATGAAAAGTTTCCTACCTGGTCGTGAGTTGAGAACGACTCTCTGCACCTGCATCCTTGAAAAGTGACGTTAGCCTTAATACGTAACGTTACGCCGAGTGGTATCTAACCAGACCTGGCAACAAACGTCAGGCTTAACGTCAGGCTTTTATGTGTGCAAAGGTCACAGCGTTAAAAAAGTGTTAAAAGGTGGATGCAACACGAGAAAATGACCAACTAATTACAAAACCTTTTCTAAATACTGTGTTTACGGTGGACGGGTTGCTTTTGTTGTCTGTATGGTCTGTAGGCTAACGTAGCAGAAAGTCTCATTAAGTGCAAAGCGAGAGGCTTCCCTGTTACCAACTTCTGTCTTCGTTTAAATCCCGTTAGGCACTTGGAACAATATTCTGGGAGCATGCTATGGAGCATCTCATATTTTATTCAGTGTCTATTTTTTTAAAACATATTTAATTAAACAGTGAGCTAGTGACCGTTGCCGTGTGACACCCACTGTCGATATCTTTTTAAAAACATGTCTCTTTAAGTTTAGCAGGCAGCCGTTTCATTTAGCGCATGCGTAATATGCCATATGTCGAATTAATGGCCAACGTTAGCTACATTTCTAAGCTCTAAATGCTAATGTTAGCTATGAAAGTGCGACATTATATTCCCGATGCTCTAGTGTAGGGGGTATTTACTATCTTGCCGGTCCTTGTTGGTCTTTTCCTATGTGCAGTTGAGCCGTTAAAGCAGCAAATCAGAAACGGTACGCGTCCTCAACAACCTTTTTTTTTTTATTAATTCAGCTCATCGACACTGCAGCTATGGAAGTATATTTAGCAGTGAATTTGAATACATTTACAATCTGTGTTGCCAATGCAATCGATCCGTTTCTCATCAAAGATTGTAAACGTGGGTAGGTCCCAGTAGATTGCAGTATTGATTGCTAGCTGAAAGTGTTTCAAAGTGGGAAGTGACGCTTTGTGGAGGAATCTGAGGAAAAAAATAAAAAGTTTACGGTTTCATTAGTAAATCGCTGCCGTTACACTAGCTTACTGTCAACTTTAGCTGCAGCAGGACACCGTCAAAACGGGGAAATGAAGGCGCATGTGCCATGGAGGAACAGAGTTTAATGTAAGTACTGTAGCTGAAGTTATTCGCTTATGCATGCCATCTATGCTAAGTGTTTCTGATGGTTTAGTACGCTGTCATTAGCCACATGAATGTGTTGTTTCTAGACAGCTAGCTTTAGACAGAATATAGCGTTAGCTAGCTTCGCACCTGATCTGATCTCTCTTCTCTTCCCCCTCACACACGAAATGTCAAGTTCCAAGAAGGTCCCAGAGGAAAGACACCCATTCATATAGCTACATCACCAGTAACGTTAGCTAAGTTTGTATTATAGATCCTTGATCTTTGCTGTGCAGAAAAAAAAACCCTCCTACAAAATATGTCATCAACATGATCAGCATGATCAGCAGATAACATGCTGAGTTTGTAAGTCAGTTCTAAAAATCAAGTATTTCCAGTATTATCCATATTATTCTTTTATAAAAAAAAAAATCAAGCCCAATCAATCAAGGGTTTGAACTATAAAATGTCGTGGTCCCTCACCATATCCTTTAAAGATATTATCTTTACAATGAAATAAAACAGAAAAGGGTAGCAAAGCTATACTTTCAAGGGTATGCAAACGTCAGTTATTTGGCATTTTTGCTTGAAAAATAAGGATTATTTGATTATTACCAGTTTCTGAATAATTGTTTGTCAGTTGACTTTTAAACACTATTGGTATCAGCTTCGAAAAAGCATGCAGCCAAGAGAAAAGGCTGTTTGACACAAACACATACACCACAATTCCCAGTGCAGTGGCAGTGTCATCAGTGGCAGACATGTCAGTCTGACTCGACTTCTTGTCAATGGCATCTGTGAATATTTTCAGGCTTTGCACGTTATTTTAAGGGTCACAGAGAAGAGAGAGAGAGAGAGAGTCTGGGAGAGCCAGACTGCAGTCCTGCAGAGTCTGGATGACACATGCCTGGTCATGTCCAATGCCGTGATATTGTAACATTTCCAACATCTTCCCATTATACTTGCTTTTTTTCACAGCAGACATTTCACCTTGTCGTAGTAGGAAAAGCACAAGTGTCACTAATAACAGTATGTGTCCCAGAAAGCTGTGGCAGTGTGACAGTAGTAGCATGACCCTTACACTGAAATGGCTAAATGAAATTCACCAATGGCATCAATCATTTTATTATTTACACCTGTGCTTTTCCTTTTGTGACGTGTCAGAATGTCTGCTGTGAAAAAGACCTATGCAGTCTTGTGATGATCACCTACATTCATTTTCTATTTAACAACTAATCGATACATCAACTAACCGTCTAAGCCATGAGTCTTCAAGGCCAAGGACCCCTTAGCTAAAAGAGACAGAGCTGGGACCTCCTCCTGCATATATTGTATTAAACTGAGCTGCACATTAAACTGGGTGGATGGATGGATATTCACACATTATTTATACATCATATTTTAATGTTAAACATAGATGGGAAAGGCACAGTGTTTAATTTTAATGTATATTTTCAGACAATTTAAAAAATGTATCAAACAATAATTTGGCGGCCCCCTGGAGTAATTCTGAGGACCCCCAAAGTGTTGCGGACCCCCTGTTGAAGATCTCTGGTTTAAACTCTATACTGAATTATCAATATTGATTATTTTGTTTGGCTGACTGATTAGTCAGCAAATTGTTTCCAGACTGCTTTACAGGCGGTTGTTTGCCTCATGATGACCAGGGTCACTTTTTATGTAGGCTACATTACATCACTGAATAGTCCACAGATCTCCTTGCAACATTTAGGCCTGGTTAAGGATTCATCAGGTATGATTTTAAAGTGCTCATATTATGCTCATTTTCAGGTTCATAATTGTATTTAGAGGTTGTACCAGAATAGGTTTATGTGGTTTAATTTTCAGAAAACACCATATTTTTGTTGTACTGCACATTGCTGCAGCTCCTCTTTTCACCCTGTGTGTTGAGCTCTCTGTTTTAGCTACAGAGTGAGGCATCTCACTTCTGTTCCATCTTTGTTGGGAGTCGCACATGCGCAGTACCTAGGTAAGGACTACTAGCCAGCCAGCAGCAGAGTATGAGGGAGTGCCACGCTAGCAGCTAGGCGAGCATTATAACGTGTGTTACAAAGTGACGCACGTTTGTCTCTGAAGTAAAGGCTGGACTACAATAGAGCTGTTTGGAGCAGTTTGTGAACAGTGTTTTCTGTTGGAGATGGTAAGTCCCTTTGGGGTGGACTTTGGGCTTTTTCACTTTGTAAACCTGTAATGTGCACAAAAAGATATATATATAACCCAATACAGGAAACGGAAAAAGCCAAAAAGCATAATATGAGCACTTTAATTCATCCTGAAACTCACACGCACACAGGTTAAGGCCAGTTAAACACTAAGATAATACTGTTTGTAACTATCCTAAGTTAGACATTATGTCTTTCTTCTTGTTATTTAACAATATCTTGTATTTTGATAATCTATTTTTTTTTTAAACAAGCAAAAATGCTAGACACTATCTGGTATATTGTGAGGATTTGCTGCTTATCTCTGTTTTCTATCATTTTAAGTAAACGTGAAGGCATTAGACCTTAGGATTTTTCACAATTTTATGAAATTTTCGATACCAAATGATAAATTGAGAAAATAATCAGCAGATTAATTGATAATGAAAATAATTGTTTGTTGCAGCCCCAATGTATTCGTTGTGTATGTCATTTATTAAGTAACATCACCAAACTAGCTTCTTCTTTTTCTCTGTCTCAGTATAAATTGAGTACCTTTTAGGTTTAGGGCTGCAGCTAAGACTTAAAAAAAGTAAACCTTTAAAATCATTTCGGGATTTGATGTGTGATGGATATGTACGTGTATATGTGATTTTTCTAAAATTATTTAGAAACACTCATTTCATACTGAAAGTATCACCAGCAGCTTTAACATAAACAAAATGTGTTTTCATATTTTCTCCCACACCCTCATGGGGCCTTTCTGCAGCTGCTGCTCGCTGTGTCATGTGCATAAACCACGCGTGCATTTCAAGAGAAAGTTGGTCTGTAAAAAGAAGTGTGTGACTTTGAAAGAAAAGTCCATTTAAAACTGTACTGTGCCCGGTGCGTCCTTTCCCCTCCATCCCCGCGGTCCTCCCATATGTGTCGGAATTTCCCGCATGGACTGAGAGGGATCTTGCCCCGTAAATTACAGCGCCTTGCATGTCAGAGGAAGGCCTTTTATGGGCATGGAAGTAGGTGTGGCCAGCGAGCTGGCGGTGGAAAGGGGGGGGGAATCACAAGACAAGCAAGCAGAGAGACACAGGGAGAGTCGATGTGCAGCAAAAGGCCGCATTGCCAGTTTGAGTTTTTTTTTGTGTGCAATCCTATTGCACTAACGTGCAACAGACAGCGGCGGCATTGCGCCCGCGTTTCTGCAGATTGGCGTTGCCGACCGGGAAGGACTCTGTTTACGCATCGACCCTGTTTTCCTGTTGACTTTATAGCAAAGGTGGGAGGGGGGCGGCTTGTTGAAGGAAAAAGTACCAGTGAGTGAGGTCAGCAGCATAGCATGAGTCAACCTTGGGGATGTGTGCAGTCATCATCGGAGGTCTGTATTGTGCGGGCTTGCTGCCGCTGCTGGCCGCACAGAGCTGCCAGTGTGCGACCCTGCGGGCTGGGCTGCCCTTAGTAGCAGCTTTCATCACTAACACAGTAAGTATCGGGACAGACAGTGCTGCAGCTGCGGTGTCGATGACTGTGGCGGCGTTGTTGTTGTTGTGGTCGGCAGTTCATGTTATTGTTGCCACATCTCGCTGACAAAGTTTTGTTTACCTCGCTGAGACGCACTGCTGTTGACCAAGCGTCTGTGGGATGTTTTTTAATGTCACGATCAAGGCGGATTGACTGCACAGAAAGAGACATGTGACTTATCAACCACCTTTTTGACAAGTTGAATCGATCCACGGTATGTGTTAGTTTGCTGTGCCACCACACTTTTTATCACGCGGGCTGCATTGTTGGCTCGGTTTGTTGCAATGGGACATGGCATTAGTGACTGGATAATCCGTTTTCTGCAACAAAGGGTTTCTCGTAAATAGCGCTGAGCTGGCTGGCCACAGAAAGTGATGTGTAGGGACGGGGACGGGGGTGGGGGGGAAGCGAAGAGTCCTGTTGTGGTTTTTTTCTTCTCATATTTTCTTTTATTTGTCGTCTCTTGCACGCTGCAGGCCTAGCATGCCCGCTGATGTGCGAGCAGTGCAACACGGGCTGGTTTTAAATTAGGAAACAGCGATGGATTAGGGCGGCTAATTTCCCTTGCCATGTATCTTTAGCCGATTTGAACTGTTAGCCTACTTTGTTTACTGGGATAAACCCCAGGGTTGTGTAAGGTTGCACTGGTGATGCGTCACGATGATCCTTTACCTCGGATGGAGTCTGTTTGATGCACAGAGACTGCTCACACAGCATGGTCGCTCAGTGAGCACCACTTGTGTTTTTTGCTCATTCTGCAAAGAAATTGTGAATTTTGTGTGTGTGTGTGTGTGTGTGCGCGCGCGCGCGCGTGCACCTTTTTTTTCATAGAAGATGTTTCATAGGATTTGACAGCATGGCTTTAGGCATGTGTAACATCACATGGTATTGCTGGTGCACCCACACACTGTTTGTTAGCAACATAGCATGGCCATTCAGTTTCCTCAGTCAGTGGTGCCCCTGAGCCAGTGCAGGATCTGAACAGCTGCAGCTGTCTATTTTAAGAAGTGTGTGTTTTACTCATGGATGTATTAAGAGAGCGGTTTTACTAGGCCACCAGAGTAAAGGGTGACTTTTATCAGTTGCTTCCTCGGTTGCTCTGGCATGTCCGTGTTGTAGAGATTCTAGTATTAATTTACATAATCAGCATGACAAACTGTTTAGTTTTTTTAAACACGAGTGCTGCAGATTAAAGAGAAAAGGCCTTAATGGTTGTCTGTTTAGGCATTTGACTGCTGCACAAGAGTGGCATGATTTCTATCTCATACAGATGGAGCAAGGATTGCGATTTTAACAGAAACAGTCGGGATCTGTGTGCTTCTTGAAATTTGGCAGACTGCACCGTGTCAAAAATCTGCTCCAAAACCTTGCCATCAGATAATATTTTTGATAATCACCACGGGTTACCATGGCAATTGTCAAGAAGCAAGCTATGAAAGCCTGCAAGGCCATTTTTACTTTTTCCCCTCACAGAAATCGTATCCCTATGACTCAATGCTTGCTCACTTTCAGTTGCCTTTCCTTTTTGAGTCTGCAGCCACGGTTCAAAGGGCACAGGTTCCCTTTTTTCACCCCAGATGAGTCACAGTTGTACAAAGAGGTTTCTATCACGTTCAACCTGCTGTCTGTTCTGTAGTTTGGCGGGAAAGAGAGCTTCTGTTGAGGTTCAGTCGATTGAGCCATGAGTGGTTTTTGATTGTTAAGTTGGAGGCTTCAATGATTTTCATTTTTTCAGTGTGTGTATGTCCTCCAGTGCTGATGTCAGGGCCCATCATCAAACATGGCGCAGTAATATCTTGTAATGACATTTCCAGGAACCATTTATTAAGCTATCTCTACCAACTACCTTCCAATAATATTATGCAGGTCAGTTATACGTGTTAGCCTGCATGCAGGAACTTATCCCTGTCATGTGAGCTTAGCGCATAATGACACAGTTTAGGCCTTCCCCCTCCCTTCCTCTACTCTCACACCCAATACCTTTCAGTAGAAGTCTATTGTTGAAAAAGCAAACAGCAGGTTTTTACATGGTTGAGGCAGGGGTGATAATGAGATGCCCCCTGTTGGGACCCCTTTAGCCTGTGGCTCAATGCTTGACCTCTCTCTCATTTTCTCTATACAGAGTGTTGCCCATGAATGAGAAAAACGCCGACTTCTTCAGATCTGCCCACCCCAGGCCGGTGCCCTCTGAGTGGGTCACGAAGAACTTCAGAGGGGAAGAGAAGATTATCCTGGTTGACCTTATTACTGCCAGCTCTGATGTCAATGTAGTTTTACAGCCTTATTTCACTGATATTTGGATTTGATATATCCAAGTGATCCAGTGGAGCATTACTAGCTGGTTTGGTTGAAAATATTCACCTGGCTCGGCTTCTTCATGCCCGTCATGAGTGTACCAGCCCAGCAGAAACCCAGCGCCAAGAGAACAGGCAAACGCATAACGTTTTTCAACGATCAAAGCCTAGCAATGAAGGAGACTTCTCAACACCCCGAGGGGTCCTACTATGTCCCGGGTGGCACTGCCTCAGACCCCGGACAGAGCGAGGCTGCAAGAACTGTGACTTCCAATCCAGAGGCCCCTCACATGTACCTCAACTCTGTCATCTTCAGCCCAGATAAGGGTGACCAGAGCAGGGGTCATTATCAGCAGACCGTGCCTATGAAATGGGCCCACCAGGAGCCCAGTCAACAGCAGCCATCTCTGTCCCAGCAGCACAGAGCTGCCTCCTGGAATACCATGACAAACTGGGGACAAAACTTTGCTAATTACATCGGAGGAGTTAATGTACCAGACTCAAGGACCCAGAATGCATTTGTGAAGTCGATGCATGAGACTTCTGGCTTACAGCCACATCAGCAGCCCCCCACCAGAGCTGCAGACAAGCAGCCTCTGGGGCCTAACCCTGCAGTCGAAGTGTACAGCGATGCGGTTAAGGCTCGGGGACTGGATTGGGATCAGCAGCAGCAGTCCCAGGCCTTTCAGGAGACATTGAAACCTGGGGTGCTGAACACCCAACAGCACAGCACATCCCATCCAGGAGGAAGCTCGGTCTTGCAGCCCTTCCAATTGGCCTTTGGTCAGCCCAAGCAGCACCTGCCAGCGTACTACCAGACCTTTCAAGGCAACAGGACAACCCTACCTAACCCACCTAACTACTCAACACAAGCAAAAACCCCACACCAGTTGCAGCAGAAGCAAGAGCAAATCCAACGCCAGCAGCAACATCACATAATCCAGCAGCAAATTCAGCAGCAGCACCATCAACAAATGCAGCAGCAACAAATCATTCAGCATCAACAGCATGTACAGCAACAGCTTCAGCAACAAGTACAGCACGAGCAGCAACAACAAAAGATACAACAGCAGCAGCAGCAGCAGCAGCTTCAAATTCAGCAGCAAATGCAACATCAGCAGTTGCAACAACAAAACCCTCATGTGCTTGACTATTACTCCGGTGCACAAAATGCCCACCCCCACCCGCATCCACAGCCTGTGGTGGTACACTCCCAGGAGTCCTCTGCTCCAGCTGCCCCAAAGATCCCGGAACCAATTATCCAGGACATCACCCCAGAACCCCAGCAGCCTTCAGATCCGCTGCTGCCCCCGCTCCAGTCCGAGCCCCTGTCCCAGTCACAACCCCAGACGCAATCCCAAACGCAGCTCCGCAGATCACGACGGCTCTCAAAGGAAGGCGGGGCGCCGTCCGACAACCCTTTCCTCCCGGTCTCTTCGGACCAGGCTTCCCTGGGGCCGCAGGGCTCCCAGAACGGGGGCCTCGACATCCAGGCAGCCCCAACAGGCGTCATCCAGAGCACGCGGAGGAAACGCAGGGTCTCCCAGGAGGTCAACCTGGAGACCCTTGCTCAGAAGGCCTCGGAAATGGAGTCTCTACCGTCACATGTGTTAAAGGTAAGTGCTCAGTTCAATTTTGACACTGTCAAAATGTTTGACCATTCTTTGACTCTTTCTTTGTTTTGGTTTCTTTTGACTTTGTATGCCTCCGCCCTGGCGACAGCCGTGGCCGAATATATGTTGTTGGTTTTTTTTTATCGTCATCGCGATATCCACTAACCACGGCTGCATCATAGAAAGACCCGCTAGGTTGAAAGAAAATATCAGTGGAAAACTGCACTTCAAAATGTAACTTTTTTTTTTAGTGAAGTCTTTTATGTTCAATTCAATCTTCAATTTGTTCTATAAACGAATGTTGGAAATGAGTTCCTTTCATCTGTTTTTAAATTCAACAAGCTATTTGTTGTATTTTATCAAAATACTGAAAGCAGCAGAACTGAGTACACTTTAAGTACACCGTTTATGTATCGCAAGTAATATCGTTATCGCAATATTCAACAACGTTAACGCATATTTTCCTCATATCGTGCAGCCTTTTGAAGGCATTATGTATTCGGTTTGTCCATCCGTACGTACGTCCCATTCTCGTAAACGTGAGATCTCAGAAACGCCTTGAGGGAGTTTCTTCAAATTTTGCACAAACGTCCACTTGGACTCCAGGATGAACTGATTGGATTTTGATATTCAAAGGTCAGGTCACTGTGAACTCACACAACACATTTTTGGTTATAACTCAATTATTCATACGCTAATTATGACATTTTACACAAATGTCTCATAGGAAGAAAAAAAAAAAAACTGGAGTGATGGCATTTTATATCCAAAAGGTCAAAGGTCAACTTCACTGTGACATAGTAATGTTCCGTTCCGTTCACTTATTCCCTTTTTTATTTAATTCCTGTCAAAGCCTTCACCACTAATATTCTATGAGCCTGGGCGGACATGGATGTAAACTGCAACTTGACATGTTTGCAGAGGCATATAACCGCGAGGCAGTAATTCTTCTTCTTTCTGTTTTCCTTGTTCTTTTGTGTTTCTTAGCTGGTGTTGGACTAAGTGTTCTAAATCCCGATGATTACATATCAGTTTAATATCTAAGGCTAGAAGCCTTAATTGTGAATATCTCGGCGAGAGCTAAAAAAATCTATTTTTCTAGTGTTATCCCAGGGTATAATTGCAGTGGGATTTTAGCTCCCTGAACAAGAGCGGGAACTGGAGCAAACTGCCTAACGCAACTGCCAGGAAAACTGTGCCAGAACTTGTGTTGTTTGTGATTAACGTGTTGCTGGAAGAGAAGCTGAATTTAATCAACGCCCAGCAAAGTTTACACCACAGAACTGGGCTGCTCAGCTCTGCCTTGTGAGGAAAATCTGTAGCTAAAACCAAGACCTTGCATTGTGAATTTTGTCACAAGGTAAATATATATTTCACAAATATGTGCTTTTCGGCTCTCGCTAGATGAATCAATAAAGTCATACACTTATCTATGTTTATGTGCTGAATATCTTGATTGTGCAACAAGTTCTGTTGCCAAACAGCACTGAGTCAGTATGTCTGCAGTTCAGCATGGCTGTGCCCTGGATTCGCCTCACGGGTAGCTGATCATACAGCCAGTGTGTTTGGTTACATGCCTGCACACCTCCCCCGCCTCCCCCCGCGCCCCCCCATCCCATCAAAGGAGAGAAACTCCAGCCTGGCCTCGACTGCCCTCCCCCCTCTGTACAGGGAGGGGTGCAGGGTTGACCTGCCTGCAGTGCTCAGCAGAATATCTCTCCACCGCTCTGGCGTAGGGGCTGGAGTTTTCCACCCGCAATAACGAGCACAGATCCAGCGTAGCCACACTGCTGCATGCCTCCCCTGCCCATGAAGAAGCCGTGTGCAGTGACAGAATGCATCTGTCTTCAATGATGTGGTGGTTTAGATGGCTTTAAAGTTGCACACAGGCTGCCCATGCCCACTCATTATGGCTTCTCAAAGAAAAAAATGTGGAGAATGCTTTTCGGGACGGGTCCTTTGGCATGTATCTAAAGTCTGTCACTTAAGTGCTGCACCTAACAGTACTGTATCAAGGTGCGGACGTACAACATTCTTGTTTGGTAACTGAGGCTTTCGCTGAAACATCCAAGGCCATATTTTGAATTCCAGTGTCTCTTTTTTTTTTATTTTTTTTTTATGTTTATTCTTGATGATGGATGATGTTGATTCTGTCCCTTAGAAATCCATCTCAGGCTTGTTCAGTGCTGTATTGACCCATCTTTTACACTCCATTTGAGTATTGACATGAGTTTCTCATGTTTCTCTTTGTTTTTGCGCGAGGTAAGGAACAAGCTTTCAGGGTTCCCCATTTACTGTTGTGATTATAATTTGGCAGGCTGCTCTGGTACATTTCTGTTTAATATTCATTGTGCTGGTGCTAAGCTACAATTACTTACCTAAGTTGTTATTCTTTGCACCAGTTGCGCAGTGCTCTGTATCCACTACACAAGTTGCTGTGTTTGAAAATGTGTCACCCGAAATACTTAATGTGATGAGCATTTAAGAAGCTGCGACATAAAGTATTGCAAGCAACACCAGGAGGAAATTTCTTTTTGTCTATTTTTGCTTCAAATCAGTCTTTACTGTGGTTTACTGTGTAGAACTTTTGCAATGTGCAATTCATGCATTTGCATATCCTCTAGGTGTTTTATGTTAAGGAGAAATCAATGAATAAGTAGCATTGTAACCTTTTTCCTCATTCACTGTCTTTCTCAGGAGCCCCACAGACCGTGGAGTCCCTCTGAAACAGGGGGTCTGAACGCCAAGCGTCCTCGAGACGACAGCCTCCTTCCGCTTGTCATCCCTGTGTCTGTTCCAGTGCGAAGGCAGGAGCCCTACTCTCCAGACAGAGATGAAGCAGCCCTGGCCTCCAACTGGCCCCCCAGGCCTTTAAACCCCCACGACCTCGGCTGCGCCGACCACAAGCCCTCGGTCATCGTCACCCGGAGACGCTCACTCAGGAACTCCTTGTCGGAGAGCTCAGAGCAGGTACATACTTATATCTATATATGTGCTTTTGTTTTCTTTACTTTTTTGGAGTTGGTGTACTTTAATGCCATTTTTAACGGGTATATTTTTATATATTTTTTTTTACATACATTATTTGTTATCTGTCAGAATTGATGTTGGTGGCGGTAAAGTAGTAGGTTGGCTATCCACTGTCTTCCTTCATCTGTTTTCAGTCTGTCTAAACTCCGGCTATTAAGTCCTTGCATTTATGCCAACACAACACTCCCTTCCCCCCAGCATGCTCCACGTCTCCCCTGCCCCCATTCCAGTCCTTCACACTTTTCTGCCTTTCCCTGTTTTATTTGGGGGGTGGGTTTAGTGAACTGATTGCCCTGTCCCAGATCAGGCAGATTATCAGGGTTTAGCACTGCCATACTGTACACTATGTACCATACCGTCGAGGGTTGGGGTGCCTTGTGGTGCGTTCCATTTGAACATGGAAGTCAGAATTTACAAATTCCCAGTCGGAAATTTTAGCTGGAATGCCCCCTGAAGTCGGATTTCCGACTCGGAAAGTCGGAGAACCTCAAAATCCAACATGTCTGCTCTGTGCATCAACAGTAGTGAAAGCTGTAGTAATATACTGTTTATTAGCACATCTGTCGTATTTGTGTCTCATTAAATTAGTTGTACACACAGTACTGTCCAACTTCTATCTGGGGACATGTAGCTATGGTGTTTGTATGAAACAAAGTACAGCGTAATGGGTTGTTATCAACTGGTATTGCTAACAATGGCTAACCTGGCTAGAGCAAACCCCACTGTGAAATAATGGTTAATTCTGACTTGTGCTGGAACGCGGTCAACCTGGGTGTGACGTCATTCCCAGCTCCGACAATTTTCCGAGTCGGAAATTGAACGCAGCGTTGTTCTACTAAATGAGCGTGCATGCGTATCTATAGTTGAGTTGTGTATGTGTGTGTGTTCTTGCGTGTTTCACAATGCACTGTGATAAATCTAGCTCCCTAAAAATATGTTTTTTTCCTCACCAGAATGGAAGAACTGAAGGGGAGAAAGACGATGACGGCAAAAAGTCTAAACGGCGTCCCCGGCCTGAGCCTCTTTTCATCCCGCCGCCTAAACCTGGTTTATTCATCGCCCCTCCTGTCTACTCCAGCATCACGCCCTACCAGAGCCACCTACGTTCCCCAGTTCGCCTCACCGAAAACCCCCTCTCCATTCCCCCCTACACGCCTCCGCCAATCCTCAGCCCTGTCCGTGAGGGCTCTGGCCTTTACTTCTCCACTTTCCTGTCGTCTGCTGCAGCCAGCGGCCAGGGCCTGCCACCTCCTGCGACACCCAAGTCGGCAACACGCAGCCTGTTGCGCTCCAGTAAGTAAAAAAATAAGACCTCCCCGTATTATCCACAGGACATCTGAACTGTAGGAATTCAAACAAGCTCTGGACACGTGTAATAAGCATCTGGCAATGATTTCCCATAAACCATCTGATATCAGACTATATGTATGATTTGTAAGTGAATTAGGATAGTTGCTGTATAAATATTAGTTAAGACTGATTTGTGCATTAGATGTTCTTGTTATCTTTGCTCTAACCCTAACCCTTGTACTGTATATCACAATATATCCAAAAACTCCTGTGATTCCAGCAAAAAAAAAAAAAAAGATGATTTTTGTTTTGCTGCTCTTTTAGACAGCTGCGACATCACACCACCAGTTCTGTCCGCGATGGGCGAGGCCACTCCAGTCAGCATAGAGCCGTGAGTATTATTTCCCCCTCAACATCCCCAATTCATATCTTCCATTGTGGAACAGTTTTTGGGGTTTGTGTGTCATATTGCATTGGCACTCAAAGCAGAGCATGCATTACGAAAGCTGGAGTAGGAGCTCTGCAGTCAATTATTCTTACCTCAACACTGGGCTGCATCATGAAATGTCTTGAAAGAGAACACAGACTTCTTGAAATACTAAAGCCATCCTTTAAGGCGGCGCTCCTCTCCGCCACTGTTACCACTGGAATCTTTTGCCCTGTCATCCACAGCTAGCCTTAGTGGCAGCGATCGCCTTCTCATCTGACTTTGCAGTCTAATGTCTCTCTCAACAAAAGTGCATCCTGTCATAACGGCTCCATAGTAACTGTCAAATGAAAGCCTTAAAACCTTTTGAAAAGTTGTGGCAGTAAGTACATCAGAGGCCTTTGCTCTTTAACGTACATGCACAGAGAATGTAGTTTTGGTTATATGTAAGTATCTGGAGTTTAACCGTATATCATATGTGGCTTTTGTTAACCTTGCAATCCAACAACAAATGCGGGTTGAGCAGCTACTTTGTCAGAAATACAGACACGCCACTGGTGCATCTGTTAGTGTTTGCACTGCAACCATACAGACCCACATTGTTTTAATAAAGACGTCAGTAATAACTTCAATCTGATACCTGTTACACTGCTGAGGAGGAAATAAAGAAAAAAGAAAAAAGATCCAGTGTCAAAAATAAAAGTAGAAAATGCTTGTCTTTGTTTTGTAGATGGATTTTTGATAACAGACTGTGGTTAGTCCTAACACGGCTGACAATGTTAGCTGTGGCTGCTTCACAGTAAAAACCACCCTGTGTTTCACATGTTGAATACTTTTAATGTAAAGCAGCGGCAGAAAGACGTTCTGTTTGCATGAGCAGTGACTTAATACGGCCCGGACAGTGTGTAAAGAGAGTAAACAGCGATGCTGTTATCAGTGAGATACAATTACGCTGCATTACATGCTGCACGGTCTCCTGTGACTCCCTCATACTTGCGTCGGTAGGCGCCTTGACAATAACAATAATAACAACATTAAGAGGTGATTGCTGAATGTAAATACATATGGATAAAAAATAAAATGCATAAACATACCGATCATAAATAGTATCAGAAATTGGGTTTGATTTCAATAAAAAAAAATTGATTATAACTTTAAACAGCTTGAACCAAACAAGACCTTTAGTAGAACATGGCCAACAGCCACGTTACTCCATACCATCAGTCAGGGATTCTTTTTTTGTAGTTATTTTTTTTTGTAGTTGCATCAACAGTTGCAGTTTTGTAAGCTGCATTGAGCAAGCTGTTTGCCCAACCTGTGCCAGCTGCTGAGCAGTTAGTCAGGGACGAGGCAGTGATGCTTCCCATAAATCATGCTTTCAGCTGGGCCTGTTGCACTCCCAAACACACTAGAGCCATCGCAGTTCAACTTTTAGCAGCCCACCTTCACTGGGGGAGGCTGCCAGAATACTAACACACACTCAACTGGAAATACTGCAGGCCTACTGGAAATGCAGGGGTGGGAGGGGGCATGCTGGAACAAGATTGTCTGTCTGTTAATGTAAAGCGGCATGATTTTCACAACTATAGCACTGAGGTCTCTGGTTTGATTTTGAGTCTGTTTTCCTACTTGAACATAACCTTTGTCCCACACCAGGATGAGGATCCATTTACTTTCAATTCAGTGAATTCAAGAAGTGCACTCTGTTTCAAATATAAATTTTGAAAGGAATTTGCATTTTATTCACTATGCTGAGAGAACAAAGGAGAGGCTGTATAACAGGCTGGAATTCAAAACAGTGCAAGGATTTCAGTTCTCAGAGCCACAGTGCCTCAACAATCTTCCTGTGACTATTTAAAGATCACGGCAGAAAGAAAAGCCGAGAAATTCAAATGTGATCTCAGAAATAAAACAAGCTTTACTCTGAAAAGAAATGTGTTACTGATATATGAGGTCTTGACTGAAATATTCAAGAGTGATTAACAGCAAAGGCGCTTGATGAATTTTGAATGGATCAAGTTCAAGGCCTTGTCGCTCACACTGATGTCCTGTTCCCAGACGGATAAATATTGGGTCGCGGTACCAGGCCGAGGTGCCAGAGCTAAGGCAGCGGACAGCTGTCGAGCTGGATCATCATCGAGCTGAGCTGGTCTGGGCTCCACTGACTGAACTGGAGGAAAAACCTGACTTCCAGCAGAGAGGTAATAGACAGTCGTTACATCACCTGAAACTGATTATTTATTGTGAAACTGACCTCCTGTTTCCAGAATTCCTTTTTATTATGATCTTTTTGTATATAAATAATCAGGAAGAGACCGACTTTCTTTCTTTTTTCTTAAAACTAATTAGTTTGTATTGAGTAATTTCCTTGTTTATGAAATACAGAAGGAACTTCCTGTTATCATCTTAAAGAGTGTGTGTTTAAGTACTCACCCTAAAGCTGTTGCAACCTTAATATGTCTCGAGCAGCAAATTGCTTTTTAATGTTTGCTATATTACATTTGGACACTTGCATTTTCAGTGAGAAGCTGCAAGCAGTTTTCTGGGCATATGATGCAATCTAATATAGTAAAACAGACTTAATTGTCACTGTGGGGAGGTTTGTTTTTTGGACTTGGAGCACCACTGACACTGCATAATTAAACAACAACAACAACAACACACGTTTCACATTTTAATCAATTATCTTCTAATTACAGATTTTTCAGATTTTCATTCTCTCACTCACAAGAAGAAAATATCATCACCACTGTATGCAAAATAATAACTAACTTAACCTTTTTTCCTATGTCTTTCAGTGGAAGACCTCATGCACCTGGCCTGCTCCAGTGCTTTGTGTGGAGGAGGCACCAACCAGGAGTTAGCCCACCATTGTCTGTACGAGTGCAAAGGGGACATAATGGTGAGCACAACAGAACAATCCACAAGTCACGGACTTCTATTATTGAATAGAATAGAATAGAAACATGACAGACAGCTGTGTTCAGCACTGTGCAGACATGAGTCAGGTTCTAACTCACGTGAGCACACCAAGCTGTTTTACCCTTTTAAAGACTGACTTTCACGTTTGAAAAATTACTTAAAGGCCCTGAAAACTTTTATTTTCTCTGAGTAATGGGATCTTACATAAACATAGTATTTTCTGCCAAAGTTGGACAACAATTGTGGTTGTTTGGTATGAGAGAAATAGCTGCATCTGTGTTTTCCTCTGTGCTCTTCTCACTGGGTTGAAGTGAGAAGGGCTCAGTGGGAGAAAAAAGGGGACGTCACGTACTGCCGTGTACCAATCAGGATTTAGCAACGTGCGTTGTTTGGGCACTGTCGATCAAATCATACTTTTATCAGAACTGATAAAACAGATTTAAGATTAAGATTGGTGAAATGCATAATATATAACAAGAAAATATGTTTTATATAGTCATTCATATTTAAGGTTCTGGAGCAGAGATCTTCAACAGGAGGTCCGGGACTCCTAGTAAGACTCCTAATAAAAAAAAAAAATTGAATGAATGTATGAAAATGTCTTAACAACATATTATTAGCAAATATAAATCCCCACTGAAGATAGCCCAACTGACCTATAGGTAAGACAGTCACTAAGGTAGCCATCCAAAGATACAGTATATCCTAAGGATTCACTGTGCCACATGTATGTTTAAAATTAAAAGAGGATTTATAAATCATGCCAGAAATTATTATTTTAATAGCATTCCTGTCATGAATGGAAGAAATTGTAAAGCCTCATGCACATAATTATTATTAGAAATGCACCGATTACAACTTTCTAGGACGATTCCGATTTTCTTTGAGTTAGGCCAGCCGATACCGATTTTAGCCGATTCCGATTTCATTTTTTCTAACCACTTTACAGCACACACAAATTTGCAACATACAACATTTTGCACAGAACATGAAAACATTTTTTGAACAGATAATGGATCACTATAAAATAGAACTATATAAATTACTCCTGGTGTGTGAAATTCACACACATCTAAAGTGCAATGTTAGAACCATTTCCTTCTTTTCGCATCCAATATCCAACAAAAAAAATTTGGTTTGATTTTGGTTTTTGGTGTTGTCCCTCCACGCCCTACTTTTTCCTTGTCTTCTGCACACACCATCCATCCATCTTCGTCCGCTTATCCGCTGAAGAATTTCCAAACCGCTGACATGTTGCAGGTTCATTCACGCAGTTCCCTACATGTGCGACAATAGCACGGACACGCGGTTTCACACCGCGAGCGGGTACACGCCACACACGGTGGAAAAGTATTATTATTATTATTATTATTATTATTATTATTATTATTATTATTATGACCAGTCGTTAGTGCACAGAAGCAGATTACACCAGATTGTAAACCCTTAACATTGTTCTATCCGGGTTTTTATACGTGCAGAAGTGCTCCAAGATAGTGGCGTTGTGACTTTATTCATAGTGGTGCGTCCTTGTATCCAAAATAATGAAATCCAAAGCCCAACCAGGACCGAAACGTGTCAAAGCATAGCTTCGAATCTCTCTAATGCACTGAAAGTATGCCAGGCTTCGTTAAAAACATATTCATAATCAGATTACTGACAAGCTGAATGCAAACATTAAAGTAATGAGGTTTGTTGCAATGCACGTACGTGTGTCCTCCGACTTCCTGCCTAAGCTGGTACCTTCCACTAACCTGGTTTCTCGTGTGCATGCCACGGTAGTAATTGAATGCCTTTATCTTAGCTGTCAATGATTTCTGAACGGAAGTGACTGATCTGTAGACTTTCATTATGCTATGTACTGAAAGTGGTGTGGTGGCCTGAGACGACTGAGATAGTGAAATGATTTGGATATATAGCCCAAGGTGTGGAGGCCACTATGTAGAGAAGAAGAGCGGCACATGCTTTCAGTGAGGTGTGATGCACAGTTTTAACTGTGCAGCAGAGATAAGTAGTAGATTAAACGATAGACGGAAAATTAAATGGCAACTTTCTTGATAATGCATAAATAGTTTGTCATTTTTGGTAGCTCAGTTGGTAGAGCGGGCGCCCATATGCAGAGGTTTACTTCTCGACGCGGCGAGCCTGGGTTCGACTCCGACCTGTGGTCCTTTGCTGCATGCCATTACCCCCTCTCTCTCCCTTTTCATGTCCTCAGCTGTCCTGTTAAAAAATAAAGGCCGAAAATGCTCCAAAAAAAATAATCTTAAAATAGTTTGTCATTTTTTTTTAAGCCAAACATGACAAGAATTCTCTTCCAGCTTCTCAAATCTGCTTTTCTTTCTTTGTCTTCTGTGATAATAAACTGAATATCTTTGGGTTTTTGGCTGATTGTCAGACAAAACAAGACCTTGGAAGATGTCACCCCAGGCTTTAGGAAACTATAATGGGTATTTCTCGCAATCTTTTGACATTTTGAAGATTTTTCGATGAATCAGAAAAAATAACCATCAGATTAATCGATGATTATGAAAATAATCGTTATTTGCAGCCCTAGTTAAGTGGTACTGTGTTGTAGCCATGCGGTGCTAAAATGGCCAGCATTATACAGTATATTGCCCTTAACTAATGAATGTAATTATATTAGGTTTGCATGTACATGTTTATTAGCTGTACTTGAAAGCACCTTCAGCAACCAGACAAAACCTCCAAGTCATAAATACGCCTGTGGAAGGTTGGGAGTAAGTCATACATTTTTATGAGTTTACAATCAGTCATTGTGTCACCAAGAAATTGATTGGTCAGATGGGTGCTCCACCTATACTGCAGCAATGATGCACGCTGTGTCTCATACTATTGCATCACCGCCAGACCACTAATAACATCAGTGCTCATCGTCAGGGCAGAGTGCCTTGACCTCGAGTATAAAAGCGCTATTTCAAGCACATTGCCATGCTCAAGTAAAACACACTTTATTTATAATAATAAATCTGCCGTTCCACTGATTACATTTAACAAAAAAAAGGAACAACGTGCTGTTTGTGGTAATGAGGCCAAATAACGGTCACTGTTAAACGTTATGCGGCATATCGAGTGGCACTTTCCTGGTCACATTATATGTATCATTATTTAAGAGAAGCAGACGGATGCTGGGATAATAAAAAAAGGAAAAAGGGAAGCTTGCCATCTCAGAATAGCCTTGCTACATGGGACCAGCTTGTGTCTTATGATGTTAATAATTAGGGCTGCGACTAACCGTTATTTTCATTATCGATCTGCCAGTTTTCTTCTGGATTAATCAAATATTCATTTTGTGTTTCAAATGGTGAAAAATACAGTTTCCTGAAGCCCAAAGAGATGTCTTCACATATCTTGTTTTGTCCGACTCAACAGTCCAACAACCCAAAGATATTGAATTTATTATAATGTTAAGACAATATAAAGCAGCAAATTAACAAATTTGAGAAGCTGGAACTACAAAATGTTTGACATTTTTGCTTGAAAAAGGACTCCAACAATTAACTGTTTATCTAAATAGTCTTAAAAAGTCTAAAAAAATCTCAAATTTAAAAATCTAATGTAGGCCTTTAAAAAGTCTTAAATTCGCTAAAGTATTGTGTTCTAGGTCTTAAATCATTTTAATCGGGTCTTAATTTCCCTACGTCCATGTAGCATTACCTCTAATGCTTATTGAAATGTTAATTTTTTAATTCTGTGGTGTTGTAGTTCTTTCGCCCGTCCAAATATAATTACCTGTATATGTATAGATTAATATTACTGTGTAGCTTTTATTCAATTTGAATACATTTATTCACTTTACAAGTACTTTTGAGACTCTGCATTCTGTTGTACTTTTATGTCGTGATATAGGTCTTGAATTTCATTCATAAAGGTCTTAAAAATTCTTAAATTTGACATGGTGAAACCTGCAGAAACCTTGTTAATATTTTGTTAATCAATTTACTGATTAATTGACTAATCGTTGCAGCTAAAGGTTACAAAGTGCTTAACAATATAAATCCAAATAGCAATATAAAGCGATATTAGAACAACATTATAAAGTGCTTTTAACATGATTGCTAAAAGAAAAAATACATGTTTAGATAACTGAGGCACCTAATCTTTCTAAGTATCAAAGTCACATTTTTAAATCAGATTTGTAACCCATACACTATTTTTGTGTGTTTTGTAAAGAAGACCGGTTTCGTAACGATACATTAGGGTGTATCTATTAGATGAATTATTTGACAGTGATCAATAAGAAAAGGCCCTTTAACTTCACAGAGAAAACAAATCTTTACAATGTACATGACTTTGTTTTTACAGTGACTTGATCCTAGGCCGTGATCCTAAATCAATATTTCCATTATTGAAGATGTGCAAGTTGCCTCGCAGAGTAACAGCAGAGCTGTAGTGATTTGTGGTACTGGTGGAGATGTTGAAGCGCCCACTCTCTGCAGCAGTCCGGCTAAAACAAACTGCCGTCTTTCAACATTCATGCACAGTCGAGACTTTTTCCGTCTTAAAGAGCACAAAGTTGATTCTTACTTTGACCGTGCCAGAGAGAGAGTATAATCATGATATGATGCACACTAGTACCTGATACATGCAGGAAAAATGAGAACGATGGTTATCTCGCTCCCTGGTTACCTGTAAGCTATGGTTCATTGTTTGGCTCCGTGTGTTTTCACGGGTTTAGAGAGCGCAACTGGAGCGCCTAAAGGACCCATGAGTCAGCTGGCTTGGCAGGAGCGACCTGCTCTGTAGAGGCTCATAACAATCCTGTGCGGCTAATGTTTGTTCCCTTTCAAGCATTGTTAAAATGTTGTTTGTTTCTCAGGCTGCTCTTTCCCTCCTGATGCTGAGGAATCCAATTTTCCCCAAGTCTCATCCTATTGCGAACTACCACTACTCAGGTAAGTCATATACAAATAGCATTTATTCTGTCTTTATTGTTTATTATATAAACTTTATTTTTTAACCTGCAATATTAAATGGCTGTTTACTGAGGGATGAAACAATTAGGTCACGAGTTGTTTGGCAGAAAGTCAACTATTTGGGTAATCGATCAATTGTTTCTGTCATTCTGCAGCTTCTCAGTCTCTTATGTGATTATAAACTGATCATATTTGGGTTTTAGACTGTTGAGCGGACATAACAAGTTATTTGATTATATCAACTGTCTTTTTTTTTTTTTTTACTTTTTTTCTGGACAAAACAATTCATTGATTCATTGAGAAAATAGCAATAGGCCAGTTGATAAAAAACATAATCGACATTACCAGTCACAGAAAGTTGACTTAATTGATTCTGATATAATTGTCATAATTTTCTGGCTGCAAACAATTTTCTGGCGTCCATTTTTGCCTTATCTGATAAACCCCACCCAGCTGGCATTCAAATGCTCAAAACAAACAAAAAAAAATTAGTTTCAAAATCCTGATTTCAGCCGAGATGTATTCTGAACACGTTTGTGTTTTGGTTCATAATAATGGGACTGTCAGCAACCCTTTTCCTCCCACTTTTTCTTTTAACCATCTACTGTATCAGGGATTTTCTAAGGCCTTGCCTCAAATCAATGGCAGCTGCAGTAGTGAGAGTGTCAGGGTGGTGGTGGGTGGGGGGAGTGGGTGACTGTGGAGGATTGTCAGGGTCAACAGCATGAGGGAAGGAG
This sequence comes from Perca fluviatilis, assembly GCF_010015445.1. Classification (NCBI taxonomy): domain Eukaryota; kingdom Metazoa; phylum Chordata; class Actinopteri; order Perciformes; family Percidae; genus Perca; species Perca fluviatilis. The sequence continues at coordinate 12,804,473 of NC_053131.1, read as the reverse complement.
AGGAGCAGGGAGGGGGGTTTACAGCATGTGGCTAATCCCAAACAGAAGACAGGAGAGCCATTGTTTATCGTATGGGTGTGTGTGTGGTGTGTGTGTGGTTTTAAGGGTGGGATTAAGTATGTCAGGATCTGCACCCATTCACAATATAGTCTGGAAGCAGATACTTGCTGATTGTTTTTAAACTGCTGCATCCCTCTGTTTTTAAATGTCTGTCCCTCAGGATCAGACAGCTGGACCGCAGCGGAGAGACGCCAGTTCAACAAAGGCATCACTGCATACAAGAAGGACTTCTTCATGGTACAGAAACAGGTAAATTGGGGTTTCAAGCACAAGAACGGGAAAATAGAAACTCTTTGTTTTAGTGTAAGCCACACATTAGCTGTGGACTGATAAACCTTCCCAAAAGAAAACTGTGCTTGCACAATACTGTATTTTTCCTGAGAATCTGTGGATGGTGATAAGGAAATACAGTCACTCTGGAACAATGTTTCCTTCTAGTTTAATCTTTTGCCGTGTCTCAGTCAATTATTGTTTTTCCACAGGACTGTATAACTATTTAATTTTAACCACTTCAGTGATCAAGAAGCAGGCCAAATTATGTTCACTGTTCAGTTGAAATTTGATTTCTGAATGTGCTTTAGGCTTTCGTTGTTGTCTTTGCAATAGCGAGTAGCTGCAATAAAGCTTCTCAAAACAAATCTCATTTTATTGTATTATCTTAAAAAAAAAAAAAAAGGACATTTATTCGTCAGGGCTACAAAAAAAGACAACCGTAAACAATGAAAAGTATACAGAATAAAAACAGACGATACATATAAAAGCTGCATGTCATCTAGGAGGTTCTGTGTTTTTTTTCCTTCTACTTAGCAGCTTTAAAATGACCTGAAAAATGATCTTATCTGCTCAATAACATGTAGTGACATTTAAAAAAAACCAAAAAAACAGAGAGAAATTAAAATGGTGTGACTGTGTGTGTCTTGGTTTACAGGTGAACACTAAGTCAGTGGCGCAGTGTGTGGAGTTTTACTACACGTATAAGAAACATGTCAAGATCGGGCGCAACGGGACGCTGATCTATGGCGAGGCGGAGCCGCTTGAGAGCAAGACCACTGAGGAGGAGACGGATCACAAGGTTAGTCAGTGCATTTACATGCACAGCAGTAACCGGGGTATTACCCCGGTTAAGTGAATAACCGGGTTATGCTTGTTCTCCTCGTATACATGAGCAGGGGAGAATGGGGAGAATACAGTAGGTGGCGCTCTGCCAAACGCTTTTTTTTTTCTCCGCTTGACCTATGTCAACATTACACAGACTGGCCACTAAATTAGTCAAATGTAACTACTTCACACGCTCTTGTCACAGCGTAGGAAAGCACAGTGCTCTCACCAGATGACTGACAACTTTGTTTGGCTCGTTATCTGTAACCAATGTCGCCCAGTGCCGGGTGGAATTGGCAAGCTAATGTTAGCTAACTCACATTAACGTCACATTAGCGGCCGCAGCGCGGGGGGGGGCTACTCGGGCCCTCCACTTTTTTGCTGAGACACAGCGTTTACAGCCCCTCCCGGTGTTGGCCGCTACCTCGGCGGGGAGTAAAACAGACGGGCCATAGGCTCTTTGCTGCAGAGGGCCCACCGCTGATTTGGGCCAACGCCGTTTTGTTGTATCACAGCAACGATTTGTATTATTTCCGGGTCAAAAAACACTCCAGCGGGGCGCCTGGGTAGCCCACATGGTAGAGCGCGCACCCATATACAGAGGCTCAGTCCTGGACGCACCGGCCGCGGATTCAGTTCCAACCTGCGGCACTTTGCTGTCCCCCTCTCTCTGCCCTTTAATGTCTAAGCTGTCCTGTCACAAATAAAGGCCTACAGAAAAATACTTTGCATATCTACAACGTGAGACATGTGCGTCGGAGGGGGACAAGCAAGTCAAAAGTTGCGGAGAAAATTCCTGCACACTCTACCTTGCAAAAATATATTACGTTTAATAGTAGGCAACGTTTCGGTACTAGACCATCTTCAGGCAAAAATGTGTTTGCATTGAAGATGGTCTAGTACTGAAACGTTGCCTACTATAACAAATAAAGGCCTAAAATATAATAAAAATAAAAAACACTCAAGCGGAGTGGGGAGGGGCAGTGGGAGCATGCGCAGACGTTTAACCCGATCTTAAGCTAAGTTTAAGGTAGCTGTGGTGTGGCATGCGAGTAGAACCAAAGCTTTACTCTGGTTAAGATGTATACATGCAGGACTGGTATCATGAGTGACATGCCATGTTTAAAATTTGTTGTTGCTAATGTATAGACGAGCAAAAGGTCATTTTGGAGAACCAAGACCCTGACATTATGCAGAACAAACCTGTTACAAACAACAGCGTACAAAATATTCATTTGCAATGATTTTTCCTGACAACGGGGTACAAGCTTCTGTCAAAGTGATTTCAGGAGCCGGAGTTTGACTGCAGGGTGATCTGATTTAAACATGGAACAGCAGAGGTTTGATTTAGATGTGAAGCTGCAGTGTGTCGGTTCAGAAATAACGCAGCTCAGAATATCTACGATGACCACTCGATTCTTAAAATAAAGCGTGCAAACGGCTGCAGCTCACGCCAGCTATGTCACCATAGCACCTTCAGCAGAAACATTACAGGTACAGGCTGGGTGGTCGGCATGGTGACTGTGCAAAGCTACATGCACGCATGGAAACGTAGGGTTGCAACTAACGGTTCTTTTCATTGTCGATTTTAATCTGCTGATTATTTATCACGATTCATTGATTGGGTGTTTGGTCTATAAAATGTCAGGTTTTTCCAAAACCCAAGATGACGTCCTCAAATGTCTTGTTTTGTCCACAACTCAAAGATATTCACTTTACTGTCGGAGAGAAGAAAGTAGAAAAAGAAATGACTCAAACCGATTCATCGATTATCAAAATAGTTGGCGATTAAATGCATAGTTGACAACTATTCCATTAATGGATTGATCTTTGCAGCTCTAATGGAAACTCATGTTCAAGAGATGCAGTTTGACACTTCTCATGTAATATCGCCCCACTGCAGAGCTTTCTAGACCCGCATCACGCTGTAAATGTATCTCCTTTGTGTCTCACACTCGTCTCCTTTGGGGCCAGCAGGGCTCTCACAGATTGGAGCCACAGAGGGAGGAGGACAGCAGGAAATGGGAAGGGTCAGCTGACAGGAAACAGGATGTCGGCCCCACCAGGGTGACACACACGCTGCATGCCGCTGAGAATGTGAGTGTGAAATGAATTATGAGCTCTAAAGGAAAGTATAATAAAATAAAGTAGACCAAAGGATGAATGGTCATCCCACATTGCAGTGCGTCTTTGCCCTCGACGATAACATGAAAAGGGTTAAAGGATATGATTTCATTCTGTAAATCATAACATCGCTGTTTGTTTACTTTCCGGCATGAACCAACTCCCAGTGTGTAACCATTGTCATGGGCAGAGACATTTATTTTTACGTGTTTTTTTGTCTGTGATCAGTTTGCCATGAACCCTCGTTTTGCTTCTTGTATTTACAGCTAAGGAAGTGTCTTCTAAAGTCTTTTTAAATATCATTCATGGTAATGAAGTATTTTCCTGTATTTGCCCCATATTTAAGATGACTCTCCCTTTTCCAACACCTGTTTTGGACACCTGTTTTTTTGTTCTGTGTGTCACCTTACACTTGCCATCACAAACTCTAGAAGACTCAGCTGGGCTTCCTGAACACTTTTAGGGCTGACAAAGCTTGCCAGCCTAGCTCCTTTTTTTAATGGCTACAAACAACCCATAATGCAACACTCTCTGTAGTTACACTGTGTTTCAAAATAACACTACTTTTTTCAATTTCTTTCATTTCCAGAATAAATAATGTTGTCAATGATAATAAAAAATAACATGGTCATGATATCATCATGATAAACTAGAGAAGTAGGCCAGTACTCCAGAGGGATTACTGTCACTGTTTTCAATTGATTAATACTGTGGTGGTGGTTATAGTCTTAATTACCATACTGTTGTTATCTATGCAAAAGTGCAATTTCTCAAAGCCAAGCCTCAACATGTTTGTTGACAGACAGACAGACAGACAGACAGACAGACAGACAGACAGACAGACAGACAGACAGACAGACAGACAGAGAGAGAGAGAGCTTAGAAACCTCATTTGGCCTCATCACACTTTGACACACTTGTCCTTCCTGTGTTGTCCTGGAGGCTGCCTGTTGGATTTGCTTCCCCCTGCTGGATATTGGAGAGGAGAGAACTTGGCTGATGTCCACCTCTCTGGATTGCGTAACCCCCATTATGTCTGTTAGCAAACAATGACTCGACAAGAAACCTTTGTCATTTGCATTGCATTTAACCGTTTAGCACACATAATAAGTTGTCGATCAAAGTGCCCGGGCTATGTGTAATTTAGTTTTCTTAAACTGTGTGTACATATACAGTACATGTTAACGGGCACATTTGTGCATGCCATTGTAATGCTGTCCGACATAAAAGGTTCTCATAAAGTAGCTTCAGGCTCATTATTTATATTCTAATTGCTCTCCGTGACCGTGTTAAACATCTTTTGGAGCTTTCATGTTAACAACCCCTCTCACTTTTGGTGTGTGTGTGTGTGTGTGTGTGTGTGTGTGTGTGTGCGTGTGCGCGTGTGTGTGTGTGTGTGTGTGTAGCCTGGGACCGTCCTGATCATGAAAGGCCAGGAGGACGTGGGGAAGGAGCAGCAGCAGCCGCCGCCGTCCTGGGTCATCCACCCCCCTCAGCCACCCCCTCCCAGCTCCAAAGCTCGCAACGACAGCAACGTACGCAAGACCAGCCCTCCAACAGCCAACAAAGGCCCAGCTGGTCAGGAGGGCGAGTTCCCCTGCAAGAAATGTGGCAGGTCAGTGATCTTAAACATCCCATCAGTCACTGCTGTCGTGTTGGAGACGTTGGCATGGCTCTGGGTACTCATGCAAAGCTGACAGCAGCAATTTACATGAGTGGCGTTCCACTGAACTAGCTGGATATAAAATACCACATTTCTGCAGGAAATGTTGCTACTGCTGTTGCCCACTTGGACTATGCATTGGTAAATAGAGGCAAGTGTCTCATGGTGTTTGAAGAAATCGACCCCTCCTGTAAAGCTTTGATTAAATAACAGCCTGTACTCTGACAACACCGGGGCCTGTTGTTATTGCCAACTGTGTCCTAGCAACCGAAACACAGAGTAGAGTAATACAGCACATTGGGCCTCTCGTCAGTGCAACTCTACCCAGTGACATGACAAGAGCTTCACTCGCCCCTTTAAGTTCTCACTTTAAAGTGTGCTCATTATAGATGATCATGATCATCACCACTTCAGAGTCTCATAATGCATGTTTACTGGATCTCCAACCAGGCCGAGTAGCCATTTTACAGTTGTTTGATACACATGGATGCACATTTCATGCAGCTGCAGACCCACTGCTGTGAGATCCATTGTTCTGGTATAGCCTGTTATTACTCAGCCTATATTTCCATACATCATACTGCACTTTGATCACGGTCTTTATGAAGAGACTTAGGCAGTGATAATTATTATTTAGGGCTGCACAATATATCGTTTTTTTTATCATCATGGCAATATCAACTTAAATTCACATTGCAAAAGGCTGCAACGTATCGCAATAGACAATAGACACACAGAAAACTACACATTTAAAATGTAACTGTCATTCTTTTTTTAAATGGTGCCTTTTCTGTTTAATTTAATGTTCAATAGGAGAATGTTGGAAATTATTTCCTTTCATTAGTCTTAAACTCAACAAGTGATTTGTTGTATTTAGCAGAACATGAAAGCAGCAGAAATGCAGAACTAATTATACTTTAATATCTGTTAATTTATAGCAAGTTATATCATCGCCATATTCAACAATGTTATTGCATATCGCATATTTTCCTCCTATCGTGCAGCCCTACTATTATTACAAAATGACTGGCTTCAGAAACAGAATGTGTGTAAGAACCTTGTACTTGTAGTGTCGAATAATAAGCACATTTTGCCAGTTTTAGCACCCAACTAAGCCCAAAGTATTATTGCCTATATGATGAGGGGGCTCCCAGTTGGTATTTTCCAGAATTCGCTGTTCCCATTTCTAAGTCTGGCTGATGGATGATGTTGATGCTGTGCGTTGGTATTCTGGGATGTTTACAGAAAGTCACCAAACTCCTTACACTAATAAGAATGATAGCATTTTACCCTTTCAGACACGCACCTCTTTACAGAAATGTAAGGACTATTTTTAAATGTCGGTCTTGTGTCTCATCAAGCGACAAAGTTCAGTCACACATCACACACGTTCCAGTCCCACTTCCTACACGGAACAGATCTGAATTGAACGCTGTCCGATTGACGTCCACAGCAGCACAAGGGTCAAATATGCAGATCAAAGGCACGTCCTTCTCCTTAAGTGCTCTGTCATAAACATATCACTCAATTGTCATCTTCTTTACGCAAGTATTTTATAAACTGACTGTGTGCGAGCCAACATTAAGCCAAATGTTTTTCCCTCTTGTGTTACGGGGCAAATGACACAACCCTAATAATAAACAATCAGACCAGCTGTCATCCATGACAACTGCAGGAAATAAACTGACGTCCAATGTCCGATATCCAATCAAATGTTTCAGGTACAGCTGCTGAGTGAAAAAAGAATAATGTGAAAGTCCCAACTTAACAACATGTCATTTTAGGCAGCATGATTCTTTATCATAGAAATGATTGAACTGATGAAAAGGGTTTTAAAAGAGGATTCACCGGTGGGAAGTAGGGAAAGCTTCCTGCGCACCCACCGTGGGTATTAATTAATAATTAATTTCCCAACAGCTTTAAAATCTTCCATCTTTGATGGAGCATGTAAGAGAACCGAGACCACCTCCTTTTGATGTTGTTACTTTTCCGCTTCCTCTGGGCCACCAGGTGAAAGATGCAGCATGTGAGCACTGTGGCTCGGACAAAAACGTCTCAATGACCAAAAGGCCACGACCTCACCAGCCTGATAAGCCCGTTAAAGTTGCATATCCCAGGTCTGAAAAAGAGCTTCAGCAATAAGCTCTTCCCTCTTTTCCCCGCAGGATTTTCTACAAGGTGAAGAGCCGCAGCGCCCACATGAAGAGCCATGCCGAGCAGGAGAAGAAGGCGGCAGCGCTGCGGCAGAAAGAGGCCGAGGAACGAGCCGCCGCCGAGGCCGCCGCCCTCGCCGCACGGCAGCAGAACGGGACGCGACAGTTGGGCGGAGACAGCACCAACGACGATTCGTCGGACGCGGAGGACGTGGATGATGAGGACTGGCAGTAAGAGAAAGGCCGCACACACTGACTGCACCATGCAGCGTGGCTTTACTCTCTGGGACGGAAGGAGGGAAATTAAAAAAAATAAGAAGAAGAAGAATCCCCTTCTGTGAACTGTGTATTTTGTGGAACAAGACTTCTGTTGCTTGGCGCTGTGTGTGTGTGTGCGTGTGTGTGTGTGTGCGTGTGCGTGCGTGTGCGTGTGTGTGTGTGTGTGTCAAAGAGTGTGTATGTGCTTTCCAAAACTCACCAAGGCCCCCCTTTACTCTGCTTGAAAAGCTTTTCAGGAGTTACCTCTCTTGGTCACAGGGCTCGGTAAAAATCAAAGCCATGCTCTCGGCGCTCTCCATGCCCGGCCGCGGCCTTTCTCAGCCCTTCGAGTCTCGCCCTGCTTCTTTCGACGGGCGGAGAACTTGTTGGATCCCTTTTTTTTTTTTTTTTCTGTCTCTAGATGAGCCACAACACGCGCTTGCTTAAGCTGCATCCCAACTGGATGAAGTTTTGGCGATATGAACACTGAAATCTTGACAGCTGGGGGAGTGCGGCGAGGCGAACAAACGGAGGGCCGTGCTGTTGGCGTCTCTGGTCTAAGACGGACGGAAGGACGGACAGTTTGAGAGATGGCATGTGCAAACCGTTGCCTTTGTTTCGCCGTTCTCCTGCACTCTAGGCTGCCAAAAGCTTTCTCAGACGCATGATGTGCACCAAATGGGTTCTCTCTCTCTCTCTCTCTCTCGGTGTGAGCGTTGTTCATTTGGGCTTTAGTTCTGTGAATCCCCCCCTCAACCCCTGTCACTTTTTATAGTTCCCAGTTTGTTCCTCACTGTTGATGCCTTGGATGTTTTGATGCTTTTTATCTTGAAATGACAATCAATTTTACACTGTTGTTTTTGTTTTTTATAAATATATATACAGGTAAACGTTACTTTTTCTGCCTGTGTCGCTATATATGGTTAGTGTTGTTTTTGTGAATATTCTTGTTGGTGATTATTATTATTATTATTATTATTATTATTATTATTATTATAATATCCTGGTTTTGGCTGCAATTTAATTGAGCGCTTTTCTTTACTTTTTTTTTTTTTTTTTTTTTTTTTATTTAAACGAAAAACTAAAATAATGCTACTTGCTGCCTGTTTTTAACTGTGAGATTCTTTTGGAAGCCAGAAATGAAGAAAAGGCAGAAACGTATGTGCAATAGAACAAGTTGACCCCCTGTTACCAGAGCGTCCAAGCCCCCCCCCCCACCTCTCTTCTGCTTACGATTGGCTGCTCTGGATGCCTCGTTGTCAACCCTGTAACTGATAGGAGGTACCGACTCGGACAGTTGAAAACTGCAGGTCTCTATAGATACACACAACGAAGTGGGAAAGACAAGAAACAGCACAAACAAATTCAAGACATGTTTTGACACAACAGAACATATGTCAAGGTTTATGACACGCTTACTACCATGACATTTCAGCCAGAGGGAATCATTTGCTGAGACGGGCATTAAGAGAGGCAGAAGCATTCTTGACTGTGAACCAAACTTAACCCAGATTTTGCAGCTTTTAAACGGGAGATTTTAAATGCAGACATTAAAGACTTGATGTGTTTTTTTGCTTTTTAAAACCAGAATATCAAATCTCACTAAATTATTTACGGTCATCAACAAACTGACCTTAAGAGAAGCAAAAGCATTCTTTACTGTAAACCAAACTTAACCCATATTTTGAAGGTTTTAACAAGAGCTTTTGAGTGCAGACACAAGACATACATTTTCTTTGCTTTTTAGAACCATATATCTACATCTATAATATATGTTCCCTACTTAGACATTTCAGCTTGACTTTTTTTACACCCTCCCTCGGACTGTGAATATGTCAGTAAATGATTTACTCTCATCAACAAACTATGAATTAAGATTAAGAGAAGCAGGAGGATTCTTTTTAATATGTACTTTTAATCAGAATATTGCAGGTTGTTACAGGGCTGTCGTGAGACGCCCGCTAAAACCCCCGTTTGCTGATATTTGGTGACTCTGAAGTGAAACCTGTTATTCCAGCAAATTCGGGAGAATGGATTCTCTTGCATCTCAAAGTGTGTTACGGTTGTTGTGACACTAACCCGCTCTGTTGAAACCTTGACTATGTGGGTCAGCGGTTTACTGAAGGGCAGCGTGACACATTTTCTAAAAACACATTGGGACAACTATTGAATGATTTAATGGAAAAAGATGTGTAAATATATTAAAAAAGTAAATGCGGATAGGGGCGGTGAGGAAAGAATTCACAACATCTTGAGGTGGACAGACTGCCTGGCTGTTACTAGCGGCTCAATATTTCCAGGTCTAACCCTAACATGTGTATCTATAGTTGACTTTATTTCTGTTTACCTTGTTGCTGATAGCAGGCACTGAATTGGACTATGGAAACGGCATGTTTTGATCGGTCTATCTCTACATATCTTGACATTAAGCCCTTCGGCCTGGAGACAGCTTATGTTGCCATAGCAACAAATGGGTTAAAGGGTTATTTTCCTTTCAAGGACAAACCACAGTGGGGAATTTTGGGAAGAAACTGCTCCAATTACCAGTTACTCCACAAAGTTAAGCAGTTTAAAAAAAAAAAGAAAAAAAGAGCAGAATTATGGATGAAATCGAGGCCGTCGACAACCACACAGCTGTAAACTTTCCTTATTTCATCCAGTCGGTTAAGGGAATTTTAAGGGGACAAAAGGTTTATTTAGCTAAAGATTAGAAAAAATATATATGAATGAAATTCTATGTTTGCATACTTTCTATGCTATTTTCATATATGGGGTTCACACTAATGACGAAAAACGGAAAGGAATCTCAAGTGCTTTTTACTACAGTGTAACTTATTTGTTTCGATTTGATTTTTACCACCTGTGTTTTTAGTAATGATTTATGAAGCACTGTATATTAAAGTTTTAAAATATTCATGAAGCTTTTGAATGGGTTATTTATTGCTTTTTAATTCTCCGACATCCTACTTAAAATCAGAGTGATGTCGGTGTTGTTGATGCACAAGGGGGCAGGGTTGTTGTAGCAGTTGAGGCACTCGAGTACCTCCAAAGAGCAGAGGAGGGCGCTGTTGTAACACCAGCTGAGAGCCAAGCTGGAGCCAAGCTGTGCTGGATTTATTTGGTGGAGACTTAACCCTTGTGTTGTTGTTTTTCAAAGTGTTTATCTATCTATCTATCTATCTATCTATCTATCTATCTATCTATCTATCATATTGATTTCTTACAACTAAATTGTCCCAAAATAACATACATACACAACCATGCATCCATGTTCTTCGCAGGTAAACGTCATGATTACATCCACTGAATTTTGGTTGATTTATTTAATTTCATGGCATTTGATTTTAAATGGTTTCAAAACAGCATCTTGACCAAAGTTTGACATAAACCAGTCTGTGATTCACTCAGCATCCTCTGATTTTAACTATTCTATTAGTCAAAACAATTCAGAATATCTGCTTTTTTCAAACCGAAAAATTAGGTATAATGTCATTTAAATTAGGTTTATTTACAATGAATAAAAAAAGCATTGAAAAGAGGGACAATAACGTTAAAAGTGCCAAAAGCATAGAAAAAGCGACACAAAAGGCAGAAAAAGTGTAAAAAAATTTGACCCAGAATGACAGGTTTATGGACGATGGTGAAGACAACACAAGGGTTAAACTTCTTTTGGTTAGTCATATTGTCAATTTTATTTCTGTATTTTTTTAACAAAGGCTGTGCATCTGTTTCGTTACATTTCTTTTTTTTTTTTTTATAAGAAACAACACACACTAACATTTCTGTTACTGTGGCAGTGTTAGCCAGCCAGCTAATTCTCTTTCTTGTCCTTTTATGTATTTGTTGTATCTACAGTATGTTGCGGCCCAGCATAGTCATGCAAATCATTAACACTGTTCTAGGCAAGATTGTATCTCAGACACACCCATCACATCGGCTCAAATCAAAATATGGAGCTGCAAGAGAGAAAAGCATCCCATCTGCCCTGGTTGAGACCTGATACGTTTGCTCTTTTTGCCCAAAAGAATATCTGGCGTTAGGAGCATATTAAGCTGAGCAATCCTTCTATATTATCATGTTATCCTTAAACAAAATGACGTTGCCCAAATGCTAGCACAAAGTTCTTGTTTTACATGCAGGTCATTGCACTGAACATTAAGTTTATTATTTTATGTGAATATGCCAATTTATTTGCCCATATATGTTGCTTATAAATGTTGGTAAAAATATTTATATTAATGTTGTGATAATGATTTCAATCCCCAGAAAGTGAAATATGGAAACTGTAGAACACATTTTTAAGTCACATTCTTTAAAGCATGAAGCAATTATCTAATATCTGGCTCAGTTGTAAGATAATTTAGATGTGCAGTGTGCATTTTGAAAAGTTACCTAGAACACCCTACAAGCAATGCTGCATTCTCACCGTAAGATTATTCAGTTTCTTTTATGTAGTCCTTTCACCATATTTTTTTTTACTCCGTGTTGTGTTTTGAACTGCTTGATGAAGCAGTTACGGTGTGGAAAATGCAAAATAACTGCCATGTCTGTGTGACCGTGTAGGATGATTAGGAGATAACTGTAGTGCAGTAGGATCTGACAGTGGAGATAAAACTATGAGGGGAACTGCCAACTCCCACTAGCACCAGCAGCAGGGCAATCTGGGAAAGGCAAACAAGCACAGCATGCGGCTCAGATGTTGCCTCGCGTCCTCTTTTTGCTTGTTCCAAATCGTGGGAGGAGGAGGACAAATGGGAGGGATGGGGAGTCGAGGAATCCTGAGTGCGAGAACGCAACTTTATCGGACTTATCTTACAGCTGGAGAGAATCAGACATCAGAGCGAGGTCTTTGAGGGGTTTCGATGGGAAACGCTGAATCCCAAAATTGCACGAAAGCTCATTCGCATTCCATCTCTCCGTGTCACTTGACTTTGAAAAATTGCACTCGTCTTTTACATTCAGAAACATGCTTCTGAGAAACTCCTCCAGCTTAATGATAACTTATATTTGCACTGGTATTGCGGAGCATCCATCACACGGACACACAAAAGACCACAGGTTATTTATCACAGCCGTCGTACAGTTAAACTGTCTACAAATCCCTCAGAGCTCAGACAACATGTCAAGAGAAAACCTGACGATCGTGGCCAGGTGCTGTGAGGAACAAGAGTTTGTGTAGGAGCCAGAGAGAGGAAATGGATGTGGGGTGTTGGGGGGTTTTCATGGCCCTTTTACACATGCAAAAACACTCATCAACCCATCACATGCTCAACCATGGAAATGATACCGTGTATGGCTGGACATCAGATCTGAGCCCAACAGGAGGTGTGATATGAGGACTCTCAGCCTGAGGCCAAGAGCCTGCCAAACCCAGGAGGTGGGATCTGCCATAAGGAGTTTAGTTTATAAAATGTCAGAAACAAGTAGACAACACCTATTAACAATTTCCCAGACCCCAAGGGTTTTGTTTTGTCCAGCTGACAGTCGAAAAACTGAAAACTATTCAATTTAAAATAACATGAAACTGAGAAAACCGGTAAAATGTAGCATTTAATAGGACTATCTCACACTAACTAGTGTATGAATTGCAATGAAATTTGGTGCACAAATTCGTCTTCCTCACAAGATGCCTTGTAATAACTCTGGTGATTACTTCACCTTTCATCTAGCGCCACACTCAGGTCAAAAATTGTAATACTTTGTTTTATGACCTGCCAACTAATCAACATCCCCTTCAGCCTCCACTGCACTTTGTGTTTAGTGCTAATTATCAAATGTTAGCATGCTAACAGTCTAAGCTAAGATGGTGAACATGGTAGGCTACACAGCACCGCTGGCTGTAGCCTCTTCAAGCCAGGAGACTGAATGAACTTATTGTCTAATCAGTTGATTTATCATTCAAATTAGATTTCTGTCGATCCGCCAATCACTTCAGCCCTGGTTTTAACTCAGAAATAGTAATTAAGACGTTTCTTATAGACACCGAGAACAGAGGGTGTTCACAGCAGCCTGAACTAATGTTGGTGTTTAATTGCACTCTAATAGGGAGATGCTTGTTATTGAAGCTGCTGGAAGCCTAATTGGAGGAGAGGAGGGTTTACCACTCTTACCCTTTGGCGTAGGAGGGTAAAAAAAAAACATGATTGATGCGCCAAGATTTTTTTTGGAGATCCGGGCCCAGGCTCAGAGGCTTTGCTGCCTCATTATCTATTTGTATGGCTGATAATGGCAGCAGCTCTTTTTTTCTGCACACACACTGGATCCTTATTAGCAATTACAACGCCAAAGGGACTATTTATACACATGTGCTGAGACGGGGCGCTGCAGTGGAAACAGATACATCCAGCAGCACTAATTAACTACAGCCCAGTAATGGTAAATGAGATGGGAGGTAGTATGGAAGGAGGTAGGGAGTAATGGGAAGAGGGAAGGTGGAAATACAAAAACAAAGGAGGTGCAGCGATGGAAGGGGAAAGGAGGAAAGGAAGGATAAGAAGGAAAGAATTAAGGAGGGATAGGGATGGAACAGAGGGAGTATCTGAGACAGCCATGCACATTCAATCACAGAAATGAGAAGCAGATTCTGTTCAGTAACCGCCACAAGGCCTGACTGGTCGTCTGCCACAAATATAACTCTGCTGGAGCCTCTGGGTTGATATGTTCAGCCAGACTCCAACAGGACACTGGGGTGTGCTGCACAGGCCTGAAGGCGCTCCCCGCATTACCATTTCTCAAGACAAGCTTGTTTCTGAATTCCACACACTGGATTTTATTTGGCCAGTGATGATGATGATGATGATAGGAGGGATGTGTTACAGCAGAGTCAGGGGTTTCCAATATTAGCTGCCTTTTTGTAAAATAAAATATTGTTGCAGTGTTTGATGCATAATGTGTCCTGATGCCACTCTGGACTGAACTGGATCTTTAAAGGAATCGTTCAATATTTTAGTCTTAATACGGATTTCTCAACCAGAGTTAGATGAGAAGGTTGATACCACTCTCATCTCTCATGTCTGTAGGTAGGCTACATATCAATGGCATGGTTAGCTTAGCACAAAGACTGGAAACATGGGGAATCAGCTAGCCTGGCTCTGTCTGAACACAACACAATCCGCCTACCAGCACCTCTGAAGTTCACTAATTAACATGTTGTATCAAATGAGATATAACATGTTAAATATTGAGCGTTACAGGTGCTGGTAAGGTTATTGCCTTTGCACAGAGCCCGGAAAGTTGTTCCTTATGCTAAGCTAAGATAACTGGCTGCTGGCTGTAGTCTTCACTGGACAGAGTGATTTCCCCAAATGTTATACGATTTCCTTTAAAGCGATGAATTTCCCATCACAAGTTGTTTCATTGAAATAATTGTTAAAGGCATTAAAGGCTATAAAATTACTTTATTTTTGGGATTATTAGAGAAATCATTTTTATGTTTTTGGTTCTCTCCCATCCAATTAATCATCTTGTGACCGTTTAAATGTATATTTGGTTTTTAGCTGCCATTGCGGTATATTGCGGATATATCATTATTTTTGAGTCATTTTTAAGGATAGTCTTTTGCGTGAGTGAAAAGTATATGGTGGATTTCCTGTTCACGTCTTATTTTAACACTCTGAAATCACATTAACAGGTTTTTGCGAGTGGAAACACTTAGAGTGAACCACATGTGCACGTACTGGTGAATGTAAAGATTATTTTCACAAATAAACTCTTATTATTTTAAGTGGTCTACTTTAGAAAATGAAATCCTGTAGGAAAGACAGATGTTCTAAATAATAATAGCCTGTTGGCAGAGACATGTGTGTGTCCATATTAAAACTGGCAGGCCGGATTTTATGACTTCCACGGTTTCACACGTGTTCCTGTTTAAAGTTCTCACTGTCGGGCTGGAGGATATGAATATTCTTTCCTGTACTTCAGTCTCACTTCTTGTCTGTTAGAAAAGCAGAAAGACCTGACATGCTGCGGAAATCTCTTAAAGGGCCTATAGATCCTCTTTTACAAGACTTAGAGCGGCTTTGGGGGTAAAATACACACAAATTCATTTATAACCAGCAATAAAAACAGCAAACTACTTGTTGCAATAACTCTGACATGCAGATTTGAACCTCTATTTCTGGATGCGAACACAAATATGCAGGTGAACACCAAAATGGGTATATGGTCTATTAGGGTGTATTTAATTAGGTGTATCAGTGTACCACCACTAGGGGTCGCCACCGCCAGATAGTTTCAAATCCTGTTTGTTGGAAGTATTTGGTAGTTGAAGCTACTCCTTGTAATTAGTTTTATTTATTCTTGTATATTTGACATGTTATTGTATTTTATGATAAAATAGATTTATAGAATTGTATTGGTTTGTTGGCCACTTTTCACTCTGTTTAAGTGCCACAACAAAAATAAGTCTGAATAAATCATACCTTCCATTCTGTAGATCTGTAGATGTGCAATATTTTACTCTGCCCTCTCATAAAAAATAAAATAAACAACACCATTACTGTCTACTGGACTAATTTAATCATTTAATTTAATTTCTTAAGCTTGACTTAAGGAATCAAGGCCACCCATGTCTGCATGAACACATGGGTAATAAAGACACTGCAGACACAGACACTTCTGCACTTATGTTCCAGTCCTCAATAGGTTTATGAGTCTAATTTGACAGTTTCATGAGGGCCTGATTCATGCTGACACAGAAGGTTTTTGGCTTCCCGCTCAAAAAAACCCTCTGGTAACACTTCACTATAAGTGCTGTGTAAGTCACCTTTAGTGCTTTGTAAATTTGCTTATTGCCTGTACGATGCTTTCATTGATCATGTCAGTAAATTATCCTCATTAGGCCTCAACACTGTGAACCAAGTATGTGCTGTGAGACTATTAAGAGCCAGAAATATAGCTTGATATAATGTAATATATGCGGACATTTAATTTACTTCCCCATTCTTCGGGTTTTTTTAACATACATGTTAACTGCACATCAGTCGACTGTGTTTTTGTGCATTTCTACTCATATTCTTTCCTTTTAAAATTGCAAAAGTATTGTTGGAGTCCTGTTAGCATTTTTACTGTATTTTAGTTAATATTTTTACTTTAAGGTAAAAGCCCAAGCTTTTGAACAGCTACAAAATAATGAGTAAATGTACTGTATATATTTTATGCCATATGCCTCTCTCACAACACACATTTTAACAAGCTACATTTGTGTTCCATTTTACAAACAATTTAGAGAAAAGGCTCAAAAATGCTTAATTGCAAAAATCCTCTGCATGTTTTCATCAGTTGCCTCAGTGTCTGTGGCCTTGGTCGAGATTTTCCTGTGACAGTGAGCGTCTTTGTTGCAGACAAAAAAAAGGGTGACTGCTAGACGGACTGAAGGGCACACTGGCTGTCTGTTAGGTCTTGTTTGTGTCTGTTGCCATAGCAACTGTCAGGCTGGGATGGCGGAGGCATGGTGGAGGGTGTTGGCTGCTACGTGATCCATGGACAGCAAGGCTGGCCGTGCAGAGCAAAGATTTGGCAACAGAGCCCAAAAGAAAAAAAGAACCAAAGAGGAAGCATCTGGTGGATCTGCAAAGACTCAGCCGCTCCGGCTTCCCACAATTTATCAGCATGGGCAGGGTTAACATTTAGATTCCTCTAAACATATGCATAGATAAAAAAACAAACATGTAAGATGTTTAGATCAGAATCAACAAAATTAAACTTTCCTGCTACTGAGATTTATAGTTTATTCCTGACAAAACCACACCACAAGGTCCAATATAATAGGCAAGCTGTTCTGGAGCTTTCAATCACATCACACATTCTTCCTCAGCAGATGGAGTTCACCCAGTTGTCAGAGTTGTAGATGTTAAAATTTCCATTTTTCTCGGCACTGTTTCCAAAATCCAAAATAAACTTTAAATCTCCATACTCACCATGGTCATAACTTCAGGGCCTGTATGTGCGGTGCCTCAAGTTAATAATATTTCTTTCGTACTGGTGAAATGGTGGTGTCGTTAAGTGTCATTCTACTTGAGCTATTACTCTGCATTTGTTGTATTTAGGTGTATTGATGTGGCAAGTAGTTTTTGGTTTAGTCTACACTGATGTAGTTTTGTGTTGAAAAGTGTTCTCACTTTCACTTGTTATCGTCTGCATTTAATTTATTTTTGTAGATTATTAAATAAATTAAATGACAAAGAAATAAAAAGGGGTGTCCTGGTTATGTCATCACCCCCTCACTCGTCCTGTATTTCATGTCTCTCTAAACTATCCTACTTCTAATTGATCAAATTATATTTTGGGGCATTTTATGCCTTTATCGATACCGGACATCAGTAAGACAACAGGAAATGACCAGGTCACCACCTTAACCCCAAGGCCACTAGGGCCCCCCTTATACCTCTTACACCCACCTGATAGACCTGATACTTAAAATAGGCAGGATCATGGACCTTAAAAAGATCCAGAAAATGGGAATTTGAATATCTACAATTGCCATCCCGAATGGGGAAGCTCCGTCGGCTCCACTTTTATTGTCCTCTAAGTTAAAAAATGTTTCATGGTTATCAAGTTCCAAACTCATTATGTTACAGCAAAAATAAATTTTAATTTAATCTAATGTGTTCAAGTATTAAAGCTGTAGTGCATTGTTTCTGTCGCCCCCATGAGGAATTCTAAGTAATGTCAACAACTTCACCATTTTGTAAACATAGCCATGCTGAGGAAATACTGAGAGAGTTGTGTGGAGCTGATAGCCTTAATTAGCTTTGTATCAACTCATTTGGCTATGGCTTGAATGTAAGAGACTTTCATTAACATAAAATAGTCATGCATTATACCTTTAAGTATTATGTAACCAGTCCACATAAACCTCAAGGGTTGAAGGGTCTAAAAACTTGGAGCGGTCTTACTTACAATGACATTTTTTAGCAGATGTTGTGCTTGAAATTCCCATATGTCACGGGTTGAAATGCAGATTCAATTACACATTGCCACTAAATGCAAGTCACTTGAATGTTGTCAGCGGCAAAGAAATTGCTCTAATGCAATTAATAAGAGTGTTTCATACAATATAAATAAAAACACAATAAAAATGACGACTGACACAACTTTAAAAAGGATTTAATCTTTATGTCCACCTTAAGAACAGGAAGAAACTAGGGGACAACCACTTCATTACTATGTCATTGGACTACACAATCATCTTCAAAAACTAGAGATCAAAAACTCTGAATGAGAATGAGTTTGTTTGCTGGTTTTTATTGAGACTCGTGAGCAATGCTGGCTTCTTCGATTCGGTGTCCAGGCAACATTGAACCTGATGAGGAAGCGGAGAAAACACGCATCAGGCAGTGCAAAGTACAAAGATGGATTTGCTTAGAGTCACGGCCTGTTTGTCTTAACAAATAGCATGGAAATGTACAAGATAAACAAACGTAAGCAAATGATTTGGTGAACAAATGTGTTCACACTACCTGTCTATTTATATGTGTGACTCTCGGTTCCACCACGTCCAAATCCTGAGAGGAAAGAGACAAGAAGCAATTACATCAGTGAACTAACATTAACAGTAGGAAGTTGAGACTTTTACTTTGACAATCTGAGAGAGAACTTTCAAGATAATAGTTGAAATGGTACCAATTATGTAAGGACTGTTTTATTGAGTGTGTGACCCTATCAGGTGACAGTGTGTGCTTTTACAGCCTCGACCCAATCAGATACAAAACACCCTCTTTACACAGGGCGTTACTGGCCTAGAGTGTTACGAGCGACAGTGACTGAGAGGAACGCGCTTACCTGTAGGTCCAAAGAGTGCACTGTAGCAGGGTTTGTGACAATATGGCTTGCCATCATGCTGTAAGAGGCAGAGTTGTATTAGCACTGAAAATATTAAAAATAAACTAAAAAAATATAAATTGTTAATTATATATAAAAAGGAATCCATTTTAGTATTTTGGAGGTGATCCTGCTTCCTATCTGTACACATTCTGCATGTAAATATTGTTTTCTGTCCTCTCCAACTCTATCCCTTTTTGTGTATAATGTACGTATATATATATATATATATATATATATATATATATATATATATATATATATATATATATATATATATATATGTGTGTGTGTAAGTATCATCAAAAAGGTTATTCATGAATTATTAGTTATCATCTTGATCTTGTGTGTTTATAGACAGAGTGGAGATGATTTAATACTGGATTCTGATTTGATGTGTTGATATGTGAAGTGCTACAGACCCCCAAACCCTGTGTACATTATTAAAGATTACAGGATATTCTTATATGTATTGTATGTATGTATTTCAGGTGTCTAACCTCAGCATGTGAGCCCGCCGACAGCGTCTTGTTGCACTTCTCACACTTCAGACAGGGCCTGTGCCAGTCCTTGCCCAGTGATGTCACTTTCTCGGCTGCCAAACACATAAAAGACCAAATTATTCACCACGGCCTTAAACATCCACCACAAAGAGAGCCACCGTAGTCTGCAGAGGAGATGGAAGTGCCACAGGAGGGTCACAATATCTGTTTTAGACTAACAAGATTATGTCTTTGCAGATAACTTGGAGAACGTTGTTTGGGTGTGGTGCTTGAGGGGAAAAGAGGACTGAGTGTCCCTGAGGAATCTGTCCTCCTCCTGCCTCATAAACTCTGATAGAGACTGTCTTTATCTGCGGGGCTGATCTGCACACCCATTAGGAGGGCTGTAAAAGTAGGAAGGAACCCGACCCGACAGTCTTGAGTTTCATGTCTTTAATGGAGGAGTTTAGATGACTTTTGAGACTCGTCACACGATTACGAGCAATGAATCTGCCCAAGAATCTACATGCAAAGATGAAAAAAATGAGGCCATTCGCTCATGCATAGCACAGGAAATGCTGAAAATAAGTGTTATCGTGAACCAAGGCTGTTTATACCAAACATGTCGTAACTGAGGAGCACAAAACTTGATTAATATCTGCAGATTTTCTGAAAAAAACAAAACAAATTCAGAAAGGACAGCAGATGTATGAACAAATACAAATAACTCTGGTTTCAGATGAAGCCCACTGACCTCCAAACCTTCAAACAATATTAGGATATGACATATTTCCTCCCTAAAAATAGCCTGATGTGGCATGAGATTATGCAATAGGCAACGGAAACTGGGAAAGTGCTCCAGGGCGAGTTCAGCCTCTCAGGCCAGTGGTATGAAAACATTTCAGCAAAATATGGTGGAGCATTGTTTGACCTGAAATAATTACTTTACTTAACTAAAATTAACAAATTAGTAGACTGAGCAAACAAGTCTGTCCAACGAATAATGGAGGGAAGTCTCACAGTAGAGCTTAGAGTTCATTCTGATCAGTTGCATGACGACCATGTAATGTTTTACTCTTGATTGTATATGGATCTGATAAAGCATACTTTTTTGTGCACAGGCCATTTATTTTACCTGACGATATGAAAAGAAATGGGGCATTAGGGACATGGAGAATAATCCAATCTGCTCTCTGCATTAACTCACACTGTCTGGAGAATTATGGAGGCAGTCCAATATACACAAACAGACACAAATCTGAATGGAAAAACACACTGCAAGGGAGGCTGTTCAACTATTCGCCTCATTCCCTCCCAAAAAAAAAAAGTCATGGTTAGGTTGTATAACTGTTTGTCAAGCTAAAAAAAGAGGCTAAGGATGCATTCCAAAGCATTTAGAGTTGAGTGAATGACCTTAAATACAGCAACACTCTTTACGGCCTGAATGTCAACTGAGTATTAAAGGAACAGTTTGGTATTTATGGAAATCAATGAAATTCTCTTTCTCGCCAAGAGATAGATTAGAAGATTGATAGGCTACCTCTCTAATGTCTAAGACATTTGGGGAAATAGGCTTTTTTTTAATTACTTTTCACAAATATGAAGCTACTGAGAACTTTAAGCAAAGGGAAACAGCTAGCCTGGCTCCGTCCAAAGCTAACAAAATCTGCTACTAACACCTCTAAATCTCACAAATTAAAGGAGTAGTTTGACATTTTGGGAAATACGTTACTTAGTCACTTTCTTGTGGAGAGTTAGATGAGCAGGTTGATATCCCTCTCATGTCTATACGATAAATATTAACCTACAGCCAGCAGCCAGTAAGCTTAACTTAGCAAAAAGACTGGAAACAGGGGGAAACAGCTAGCCTGGCTATGTCCAAAGCTAACAAAAAATGCTAACCAGCACCTCTAAAGCTCAGTAAATGACATGTTATATCTCTTTTTGTACGGATTAAACAGACAGCATACAATATGTTAATAAGTCAGTAAAGCATATTTCCCAAACTGTCAACACTAACATATTATTACTGCAACCTACACTACATGTTAGTTTATTTTCTTCCAACGCTTATTTGAAGCCCTGCAGTGGAAAGCAAGAGCAGTATACTCAAAAAATGTTTTGTCTTTGTGTAGCTGGAACTGGACCAAGTTCCCTCCTCATCATTCAGTGAGGCAGCGGTAGCCTGATTGTTTCCATCTGAGAGCTTAGAAACATTAAGACAGATGAGCTGCAATTGAGACGGAGAGAGAGAGAGAGCAGTGAGGATGGGGGAGTGGAGCACTAAGGTGTGGAGCCAGTTTTTAGAGAGGTTTGGGGGGGAAATTGATGCCGACAGTTCAGGATAATGATGAAGACTGTGCTTCCACATAAAGAAGCTTTGTTTCAGGGTACTTTTCCTCTTAGCTATATTTTAGAAAAGAGCATATTTTCTTTGGTCAGCTTGCTCAGGCTGAAACAAATTGGTTGGGCTTGTTTTGGCCAGATGGTGAAAGTTTATCCATGAAAAGGAAGAATGGGAAGCATGGCTCCCCGGTCGCACGGTCAGTTTATCTGACTGACAGTCCAAAGACTTGGCTTTGTATTGTGCATTGGCCCACTCCCTCTGTGCGTCTACCCGGAGAAGATTACTCTGTTGCACTACTGAGCTGCAGACAATGTGGTAAATGGATTAAGACACATATAAAATGGAGTTGTCCTTTCCCTCCCCGGATGCAGTAATTGCTGCCTGCTTTGATGGTGTCCTCATGAGACAGACCTACAAGCATGGAGCCGTATTTCAGGACAGAAGGAACCTGCTTCCTGCGCTGCATCGAGCCATTATTCATGTAGCTCATCATCAGCCATCAGGAAAGGCAATTCAGTTTCTACAGGGAGCACAGATCTTAAGCTCTAAACTAACTTGATAATGAGAATGCTTATAGAGTGTAGTGGACATTCTGAGGAAAGTGGGCATTAATCTGAAAAAATGTATACATATAAATAAATACAAACAGCTAATAGCGTAGACTGACAAGCTCAGGGGAGTGAGCAAGTAAGCATATAAAATTGTGATAAAACTAGTAATGGGAAGTAACTAATTACATTTACTTAAATACTGTACTTTGCTTTGAGTAATTCCATTTTCTGCTATTTTCTACTGTTATTTGAGAGTAAAATATTTTACTTTTTACTCTATAGTTACTCTTCAGATTTAACAATCCAAAACTAAAATATGATGCATTATAGATTATACTAGTTCCCAAAAGTACATAAAGGAATGTAAATTAGCACCATCTCAACCAACTACAGCATTAAAGTAGTGCTTACAGTACTGTATGTTAATGCATCAGTGGTGGACGAAGCATTCAGATCATTTACTTAAGTAAAAGTATCACACTCCAAAAAAACATTACATTAAAAGTCCTGCATTCAAAAATCTTTACTGTAGTAAAAGTACAGACGTATTATTAGGAGAATGTACTTCAAAAGTAAGTACTCCTTGTGCAGAATTGCCCCTGCATTCTCAGTGGTGGAAAGTAACGAAGTACATCTACTCAAGTACTGTACTCAAGGAGAAATTTGAGGTATTTTACCTATATATTTCAAATTCCTGCTACTTTCTACTTATACTACACTAAATGTCAGAGGACAATATTGTACTTTTTACATTTATTTCACAGTGATAGATACTGATTACTTAGCACATCAGATTTAACATACAAAATATAAATAAATGTATAATATCATGCATTTTTATTATTGAACTACCTAAAGTACATAAAGCGGTTAAAAATAGCTCCACTTCAACCAACTGCAACATAAAATACAGGTTACATGTTATTGCATGAATAGCAATAATGATCCACGGTGGCTGGCGCCATTCTGCAGAAGTACTTACTTACTTTACTTTACTTAAAAGTACAGTCATACTTTAACTGTATATTGCTGAAAATACTTCTGAACTTGTAGTTCAGTATTATCTATGCATGGAATATTTTTCTTCGTATGAAATATAAATTAAAAATGCCCGCTTGCAGACATCAGTCTTTTGGTTAAATAGAGTTTCCTGTTTCCGCGTTTGTGCTAACTTTTCATTTACCAGAAAATGTTCTCGTGCGGAAAGACGATTTTCTTTGCATGCAAAAACAAAAAAATAATTGGTGGGAAATTAAAATAAAGAGTGCAAATCTTACCGAAGTAAACTTCCTTCTGGCACTTTGGACACTTTGGCATTTTGTTGCAGCAGTGTGTGGCTTTACCGGAGAGAAAAGACGGTACCGTAGGTATCCTGTGTGTGGATGAAGTGTGACTGCAGCTGTACCGACTGGCCCACCTGTTACTGTTAGCTCGGACTGACCACGCCTCGCTCTCACAGTACAGATGTGCGCGCTCCGTCCTGTATTTATAGCACCGAGGAAATAGTTCATCTGAAACTTTTTCTCTTTTTTTTTTCTAACAGTGGGAGAGGCTTGTGTTGAGTCTGTGTAAGTGCACGTGCAGAAAACATAACATTGAGATGCTAAAATTAAAGAATTCAACAACTAAACTCTTTCTCTTTTTCTGGGCGGTATGGGCGATTTTAGATCCTTTTTATGGGATTTTATTTTTTTTTATATTCAAACATACAGAACAAGAGAAACACAATTGAACAAGAACAAAAACTTAAACTTAAAATGTTATAAACTGCAGTGCTCCCATCTGAAACACTCAACGCTAACTACAGAAAATAAGAACCAACTAGCCTACCCATAATTTACAACAAAATATTGTATATAAATATTCAAAGTCACGTGATAGAAACTCAGAAAGTAAACAAGGACCAGATTTGGCAGTTTACCAACTTGATTTTGGCAACAGTTCAATCAAGTTGGTAATGCTGCCAAATCTGGTCCTTAATTCTGAGTTTCTATCATGTGACCCTGCTGCTCTGTCATAATCTAGGCTACTCGATATGTGACTCCACCAATCTGTTCAATGCTGAATGGCACTTTAAACCTTGTGATGAATAATCCTAGTGAAGGTGAATCAACAGAGTTGGCAGTGACTGAAGACAAACACACACACACACACACACACACACACACACACACACACACACACACACACACACACACACACACACACACACACACACACACACACACACACATTTGCTATACAAGTGTTGTTGTTACGTGGTTGTAATTCTATATGTATATACTTTGTAACAAAAGAAGTGATACACCAGTGATTCCCAACCAGGGGTTCTTGTACCTTTTTTTGTGTACTTGTGGATCCACTTTTTTGAGTATTTCTAAAAATGTGTCATTTTACTTTTGCTTAAGTACTTTTTTTTAATCAATATACTTTGAAAGTAATACTTTTTAAGTATTGTACTTCACTACATTTCAAGTCCATTACAGAGTAAAAACAAAGTCCTGATAATCTGGGAGGAAGGAACAAAAAAGGGGGTGATAAAGCACCACCCGGCCAGCATGCAGAGTGACTCGAATCAAACACACCCAGAAGTTGTGTCACCAACAGGTGCATTTTGGATGTAGGTTAGCTATCATGCTAACTGCTAAAATGCTCACAGGTGGACCCTCAGTCAGAGACTTCTGCTTCCACTTAACAACCTTCAGTGAGGTGTGTGCCGGTGTTCTGCTGTTTGTGACAATAATCCCTGCTGTGACTGCTGAGAGGCTGGGTGGACTGGTTATACTGGGACCAGAGAGGCTAAGGTCACTGGTTATACTGGGACCAGAAAAGCTGAGTGGACTGGTTATACTGGGACCAGAGAGGCTGAGGTCACTGTTTATACTGGGACCAGAGAGGCTGAGTGGACTGGTTATACTGGGACCAGAGAGGCTGAGGTCACTGGTTATACTGGGACCAGAGAGGCTGAGTGGACTGGTTATACTGGGACCAGAGAGGCTGAGTGGACTGGTTATACTAGGACAGAGAGGCTGAGTGGACTGGTTATACTGGGACAGAGAGGCTGAGTGGACTGGTTATACTGGGACCAGAGAGGCTGAGGTCACTGGTTATACTGGGACAGAGAGGCTGGGTGGACTGGTTATACTGGGACCAGAGAGGCTGAGTGGACCGGTTATACTGGGACAGAGAGGCTGAGTGGACTGGTTATACTAGGACAGAGAGGCTGAGTGGACTGGTTATACTGGGACAGAGAGGCTGAGTGGACTGGTTATACTGGGACAGAGAGGCTGAGTGGACTGGTTATACTGGGACAGAGTGGTTAATATTGTGCTTTGAGAATAAAAAGCAGATAAGTTGAACCTGGAGTAGATGGATGAGCTGTTTGCAGTGCACAAGACTTGCAGAAGGCCGTTCAGACAGACTGGTGAGTACAACAACACACTCTATGAACTCCCTCTCCAGATGAGAATGTCAAAAACTGTGCAGCTCTATTTTTGCTTTAATGTATGCGGCTGCAGCCACTGTGGAGTTTTATATGTTTTAAACATCTCTGTGCTGTTGTCTGCCTTGGTGATGTTTTATTCTGCTGTTATTCTTTTAAGAAGTGTCAGGTTATTGAATTTATGTGGCCTAATAATGCTTGTTACACCCACCGCGGTGTCCACAGCGCACTTTTTTTTTTTATGAATTATCAGTCATTTCTGTTAAATTGTCTGAATTTTGTGCTCTTTCCAGTTAATTCTAGTGAGGCGACACTGAGCAAGGTGGTTGTTTATTTATAATTGATGATCAGTTGTATGCACAGGCTGCAAATGTCCATCTAGGCCTATAGAAATTGAATTTATTGTTGGTTTGGACATTATGGGCTCATGTAACAGATGTTGATCCACTAGTGTACATGTTGACATTCAATGCGCTGTATTTTGTAGTCTGATGAAGATGTTCTCTGATTTAACAGTAGTGTCATGTATCATCATGTGAAAGTAAGAAAAAAGTGTTGCACACTTTAGCTTCATATGCATTTCTCTATTTATGCAGACAACGTTTCGGCAATGAGGGCCCTGAGAGAGAAATTCATTATGCAAGAGTGAGCGACAGCATTTCTTACTTTCAAGTCTACTTCCAGTGATAAGCATCGCATGGCAGCCCTCGGTGTGACTTACTTTCCTGTATTCTATATCATCATATAACATCCCCCTTCCACAGATTAGTAGCCACACAGCTAGCCTGTTGTTTTTTGGTGACACAATGTATAAGGTTGGCTTGTGATCGCACCATAATGATGATAATGATAATGTCAGATGTCTGTCTGGCTCGGACTGTGTTTTGACTTTGAGTTCACACTTTGAGTTCTAGATGTAATCATTACAACACAAGCAGATCACACACACAACCAGGGCAACCTCTGACCTGATCAGTAGTGTCGAAAAGTTGTCGTTACTTACTTACTTACTTGTGAGTGTGTGTGTGTGTGTGTGTGTGTGTGTGTGTGTGTGTGTGTGTGTGTGTGTGTGTGTGTGTGTTTATGTATACTTTAATGTGGTGTCTATGTCTTGGGCAGATATAGACACACCTGCAGAGTGAAGCATGTTTCTGTCTGTTTTCAGAGTTGAGTGACTTCTAAAAGATAACAACGCCTCTAAGGATCTCTTTAATGAAATCACCATGGCAACCAAACAAAATCTTGTCAGACAGACCGTCAGACAGACCTGTAGTACTTTTTTTTTCTCAGATTAAATTCACTGAGCTAATAAGATTTTCCATTTTTCTAGTCTCTATTCATCTTTGACAGAGGTTGAAAGAAGGTTAAATCACAGGAAAAAAAACACAGATTAATTTATATCCTCGTAATGAAAACTTTCTAAACATCTGATGTCAGGCAGGACAAGAGACTTGGAGGGATTAACTTTTCTTTACAGTGTTTTTATTTGGTAGAAGAAATGTTAACATGAACAGCAGTGGCCAACATGTTCAAACGAAGACAGAGAAAACAACTCTAACTTGTTTTTGGGTAACTAGCAGCGTGACTAGGAATGGCAGTTAGTTGGTTTGGGGCTGGAACCTTGTGGGAAGGTATAACGGCAATGACCCAATAAAAAATAAAGACTTAGCATAGTGATTTAACATCATATCTTTTTCAGATCTGGTTTACAGTGACCGATTTCCCTGCAGGTTTTGCTGTTTGGGGAGAAGCTCTAAAGTCCTTGGGATAAGAAGGCCGCCTTGTAATTTTCTTTATGGATGGTTTCAATTTAATTGGGGATGCTAGGCAGAAGCTCTGCCCTTGGCAGATTAATCAAAGAGCTAATCTCTTCCAGCCACCCAGGTAGCCGAGGGTCTTGCCTCAGCAGCCTGCACCCTGCCCCCTGGGTTGGCTGGGCTCTGGTCCAGCCAGTGAGGTTGGCCCCTGATGTGTCTATGTTACTGCCTTGTAATTATATATTGCAGCGATCAGCCCTCCTCCCTTAAATTAGACAAGATTAAGATGGAGGTTTCAGGTTCTACATCACTAATCAAGTACAGTGGAGACACACAAACTGCTAGCACATGAAGACATTAATGTGAACAGGAGAGACATGTACTCTAGTATTGAGCTGTACAGGCAGATAAGAGCATTGATTCAAAGTAGTGCACAGAGCTGATGGTGGATGGGCAAACCAGTGCACTATTTTGTTTCTGTGAATTTGGGGTTTTTATTGACTTAGAATCAAAAATCTTACATATAGTAATTAATTTTGTGGGCTGATTCCACATATTTATTTTAGACTCAGTCTAAGTCTAAGACTCATCTTTTGTTTGAGTGGATTTATTCCAGACAAGCATGGAAGCGTGGGCTTTGGAACGGCATTTAGATTTTTGCAGAAAGTATAATCGAACAGTTACACTAAATTAACCTAACTTGGACTCATTACCTAAGTATTTCTAAAATCTTGCCCTGGGTCAAGCAACTAGTTTTTGAGTAAGAGAATGTGTTTATCTCAAAATGCTTGCAAGTTAAACGAAGGTTTATGCATATTTTGTGTTTAGCAGTGCTTCACAATGCATTTCAGCTTCACAGCCATTAGAAAACGACCCAAAGAGCTATTGACCATTGAAATCTTGTAAAGCAGTCAATTTGAAATATTTTATGACTGAAAACGGGGCGCTGGATTCTGCACCTATTGTAATCGTTGGGACTGAAAATAAGGTCCTGTTTTTCTCTAAGAGGATAGTCCCACTACTTTTTTGTGCTCCATGTACATCATTCAAACACATGCAGACAGTGCAGTGACCTTTTGACCTGTGAATTCATAAGATCCAAAAACCCCAAAAAAGAAAGTTGCTTAGTGACTCAAATTCACCAAATACAGAAGAGCTACTGTAAGAGCAGCTACTGTGTATGTTAGGTATGTTTTACTTTTAGGAGCCATAAATTATATAGCATGACATCATAGCCTGCTACAGCCACATTTGTCGGGGGAAAACCATCCTCTAAAAACATTTAATTTGACGTTTAAATTGTATGAGCATCAATTGGAATATTTCAAAAATTAGAGAAGCCTCTTAATGTGAAGATTAAATGAGGAAAGTCTGAAATGACTTGCAGAGCAGCAAAATAAGCCCAATACTTGAAGACTTGTCATGAATCTGAAAATAACCCCTGCTCTGCTTGTTTTAATTGTACCAATATTTATTGGGTTTTGCATTTGAATTTATGTAAGCAGCACTGTAATTATACAGAGTGATGGATCGGGGTTAATGCAAAGCACAAGACAAGCAAACGTGATCAGGGAGTGAAGTAAAACAAGCCGTGGCGGGGTGTCAGCCATCACTCCTACAGTTTGAGACCCAGAGGAGGGAAGAACATGAAGCCACCATAGCACACTGTGTCCATTCAGTGATGCACATGCTATTAGAGCGGCTGAGTCATAAAGGGATGGGCTTTAGTTTCACACACCTAGAAACAGGACATTCTTACACACAAATACATTTATTATAGATGTATTCAGTTTCACATTTTAGTATACTGCACATGCACATATGCTGTACATTCAGATATGTTAGCATGGATACACACAACCAAGTATATTTACTCACGTTAATACATAAAGCGGCTATTATCCATACTTTCATATTAACAATGGCTCACATGATTACTTGTATATGAAAAGGCATCGCTCGTAGTGACAAACCCATAGAAACTTATCCAGTTCCTCTCAGCTCTATATGGAGCATTTTAGCATCTTTTATCCAAAAGTTGTTGTGCCCACAACCTCCAAAAGGCCTACCTCCGTCTTTCTTTTCTTCTCTTGCTTATGCTTACAGTATTTCCCATCTTCTCTTTTCCCTTCCCTCCTTATTTTCTTATTTCTTTTGTTATTTGTTCAACTTTGGACACCTTGAGTGCATTTCTTTGCTCATACTTTATGTTTTGCAAAAATTGTGAATACAGAAACTTTACATATAATTGATTTCCCACTGTGGTAGTGATATTTTCCTTCTGCTTTGTCAAAGTAGACCTACCAAAATGGGATCCTTTGACTGGAGGGTTTGAAGTACTTCTCACCAGGGTCCCACTGGTTCTCACACTATTTCTCTCTGACACACTGCAGGTTTTTCCACGGTCACTGTCTGCACTCTTATCTCTGTTCGCCTCTGATGCTCTCATTACCTTATGCTTCACATTCGTTTCCTGGGATTTAAGTCAAACTGGGAGCATCTGCGCTGTGTTGTGGTTGCTGAGGCGATGAGTCATCTCTGGATTGATTACCTTACCCCAACATCAGAGGTCAAAGACTTGATTGTTGTCAGTGAGGACTCTAATGATGCCTTTATAATCAGAGTAAGAAAACTCTCTTCCAGAAAGACTTAATGACCCATGCCAGGATGAAGACTTAGTGTTGTATTTTGTGGGGTTTGACCAATACAGTTTTTTCAAGGACGATACCGATACCAATTATTAGTGGTTAATGAAACCGATATTTGGAACCGATATGCATTTACACTGAAAAT
This sequence comes from Perca fluviatilis, assembly GCF_010015445.1. Classification (NCBI taxonomy): domain Eukaryota; kingdom Metazoa; phylum Chordata; class Actinopteri; order Perciformes; family Percidae; genus Perca; species Perca fluviatilis. The sequence goes on along the minus strand of NC_053131.1, from coordinate 12,773,925 downwards.
GTAATCAAGTAAATCAAAATTAAGATTTTGGAATGTTACAAACTCCATACGAAACTTTGTTTAAATGCTTTAAGAATTGCTTTAATACATTAGAACTGTCAACATAACACAGAGTAAAAGATTGTCAGTGTGTAAGTAGCGCACCTTTTAATTAATTAACTTTATCGGTTATCAGGCAAATAAAACTCTGATACAGATAATCTGCAAACTGCCAAAAAACAGCCTAACCCTATTATGCCCCAAAATGAGATATTACAAAGGTGACGTGTAACCTTGAAGTGATCCTATAAAAGTTCTATTCCCAAGTGTGACTCCATTTTTAGAGGATATGACATATTGAATGTGTAATATTGGTAATGTCCATACCACAACACTGTATGCTTTCATAGAGACTTTCCTCAACTGCCCTGAACATCACCATCACTCAGCTCACTGACATGTTTGTGGAGTCATTTGTCTTGCATCACATCATCTTGGAGGCATTCTTTCTCTTTCATCATGTAGCTCGCCCTCTGCTGAGTTATACTTAGCTGTTTGAACATGCTTACCAGCTAACTGCTGCTGTAGGGCTTGCAAACAGATCCCTTTGGACTCCTGCAGGATACTGGTTGGATTCAATGAGTGAATGCTGGTGTCATGATGACCACGAGAACGATTCTGTGAGCTTGTGGGCCTGTTGACGCTGTAGAAATGCTTCCATGTGTGGCCACAGTCCCCTGCTGATCAGCTCTGGTGGAGCAGAAAGTTGTGCTACTTGGACTACTATATACAGTATAGTGTCTCTGCAGGTCTGCAACTACACAGAAAGCTGCTGCAAGAAAGTCAATCGCATTTTCTCATTGGCTTCCTGTTTCAAAGAATTGATTTTTAAAATACCAATGTTGGTTACTTTGTTTATTTACCACTGAATGGTATGGAGCCAAATTAATGCTGGATTACATTCAAGCAGAGGTGGAAATGTAGCAATATCACAGTAAAAGTCCTACATTCCAAATCTAACTAAGTAAAAGTTTTAGCATCAAAATATAGTTAATGTACCAGTTGCAAAAGTACTCATAAAGCGGAATGGCCTATTTCACAATCGTATATATCTTATGTTATTGTATTATAATTGTTGATGCGTTAATGTGTTCATCACTTTAATGTTGCAGCTGGTAAAGGAGGAGCTAATTGTAACTACTTCATATACTGCTAGGTGCGTGTGAATTTCCTTCCAGGGGTTTTGTTGATTATGTTTAATTAATATTAATCTGAATCTGCAAAGTAACGGAAGTTAAACATATAGTGGAGTAAAAAGTACAGTGTTTGCATCTAAAATGTAAATGAGTAGAAGTAAAAAAAAAAATAGCAGAAAAAGTACCATAAAATTGTACTTAAGTACAGTACTTCCACCACTGCATTCATGCTTTATTTCCTGTATATCTCCTGTGCATATGAAGGCAATTTAAATTCACCAGTAAAAATGAAAACTAGTATCAAGAAAAATAATTACATTAAATGGCTATAGCTTAAGAAATGCAGACCATAAATATAGTCCAAAACAGATTTTTTTCTCCCAAGATTTTTTTTTGGGGTTTTTCCGCCTTGAATTTAACAGGACAGCTAGGTGAGAGAGGGGGAAGACATGCAGGAAATTGTCACAGGTCGGATTCGAACCCTAGACCTCTGTGTCGAGGCATAAACCTCTTAGTATATGTGCACCTGCTCTACCACAGAACAGATAAACACAAATTGAACAAGAACAAAAACCCCTCTCCCACCCCCACCCTCTGCGGTCTCAAGGAAAACAAGACAAACAAACAAACAAACAGAAACCACACCTTATCTAGTCACTCTCTAATTCTTGTTAAGTCTGATATTTGTGCTGCTGCGCTTTTCCATAGGTTGATAGTTCTAATGCCTTTTTATGTCATATGTAGAGCACTTTGACTTGCCTTGTTGTTGAATAGCGCTATACAAATAAACGTGCATTGAACCCAGTTCTTTCTAAAGAGAGGGGGAAGCATGCCCCAGGTTTCAGAGCCTCTGTGCAAGAAGTCGGCGATGGCAGACGAGTTTAGGACATGTTTGACTTGGATGCCTTTCAGTTGTGGCTCTTCAATCAAAACAAACACTTGCACAGATTCATTCATGTACAAACACTGCCGGTCAGGGTAAGAACAGGTCAAGCAATTAGATCTTCATGGGAACTGTCAAGGGAGGAAAGCCCAAATTGGGCACAATTAAAGAAAAAAAACATTCCTGCAAACGTTTTTGATAGAAAAAGAATCCCATGAATACCAGTGGGAAAAAAAAAAAAAAAAAAAAAAAAAAAAAAAGGGATAAAGGAAAAAAATATTATTTTAAAGCATTTTTTTTTGGGGGCGGGGCACACGCTCAACTATTTAGAAGAATGAGAAAGGTCAAACAAATAAACACTGTGGTGAGCTGTAATTACCTTGGCAACTGGGTAGTTGTTTGTCAAGGAGGTTGTGTTCGCTGCTATGGCAACCGTGAGTTCCTCAATAACAGGAAATGAAGAGGCTGCATGTTTCTGAGGATACGTGTGATCATTTCCTTTTTAAAGACATAAAGGAAAGTCCCTGTTGAGTCTCTTCAAGTCAAATGTACAGATCTTGATTGAATCAGAAAGAACAAACATCACAATTGTCCCTTCACAGTCATTTCTCCATCCGTTTATCGGTGTATTAATGCGGCAATATGAGGTTTTTCAAATTGCAATTTTCAAGATTATAATGATAAGATAAGATAGACTTTGTTAATCCCACACTGGGGAAATTCCTGTATTCCTCTTTAATGCAACATCATAATGTAGCACTGCAATATGAGCCAATCTCTGGACAATATTCTGCACTATGCATATTTATTTATTTATCACTCTTTGTTACCTCCAACTATGCAATATGTCATATCTATTCACCAGCACCTTACTCATCTGTATATCTGTGTATATATACTGTCTGTTTATATAAGGGTGTTTATTGTGTAAATATGTCTCTTTTTTACTATTATTATTATTATTATAACTGACATTATAACTATTTTCTTGTTCATATACTTTATGTATATATTTTTTTCTCCTATGTCTATCCTAATGTGTATTTGTGTTATTCTGATGTGTGTACATTGTTTTTCTTTTTTTCTTTTGAGCTGCTGTAACACAGGAATTTTCCCAGTGTGGGATTAATAAAGTCTGTCTTATCTTGTGATTATAATATAATGATTTTTGTTACAGTTTAGCTAATCCCCTCTTTCGAACAGTGATTGTCAAATCATAGTTTAGCAACCGTAACAAAGCCTCGTTTCGCAAATTTGAAAATACGTTGGTGGTTCTGTAGCATTCGACCAGTAGCAAAGATGACGACCGTCGAGGGCGAGTAGTGTCCAGCGTTCCACACTCCAACGCTTTGATTGCAGCATCTGGGTACTCGCAGTGCACCGCATTTGGCCATACTTCGACTGTGTGAACGCACAATGCACTCAAAATAGCAAGTGTAAATACAGAAGTGTGTGATTTGAGACACAGCAAGTGTTTTTAACCAACTCATGCTAATATTAGCCTATAAGGTTCAAGGCAAAATCAAGGGTTTGCCTGCTAGAAACATGCTTTTTTCCCACTGTCATATAAAAACAAGCATGTTTAAAAAAATGACTAAATATTTCAAGTGGTAAATTATCAATATAAACCACATACTGTATGTAGCCTACTGTTCGAAAGTGGAAATCCTGACAGGCGTAGCAACAGTGAATCAACACAATGTCCAGACTAAATCCTGACTAAATCTAGACTTTGAAGGAAATCCAACTAAAAATGCAAAGACGTTACACTTAGGAAATATTATCCAGCATAAATCTGTGAATTAAAAATTGGATGTGTGCAAGTAGCCTGCTGCTTGGATGCTTTAGATAATATATTTTACCCAGGAGTGCCTGTATATCATCAACATCTGGTTTTGACAGCGCAGTATTTAGCCTCACAGTTTTCCCCTGAGCCTCATTTTGTGCTTTAAGATTTGTTGCACATACTTGCCTATTCATTGCAATGTAACCTGCTTCACATAATTTGTTTTCTGACTGAGAGAGAAACATCATATTTCACTGTTAACTATGCAAGCCTGTTTTCTGGATCGCAGCAGCCCTTTCTCACAAGTCTAATATTTTGCCTATTGACAGAAATCGTCTGGTGATAAGTTGCCTTTATTCTCCTTGACATACTCCAAACCTGTTTCTTTGCTCGTTTTAGAGCCACAGTTTGACAATATCACCTTACATTTACTGCCAAAAGCTGCCTTTGCTAGGACCCATTGGCTGGCTGGTAACCAGGCATGCTGGATGAAATTTAGGGGTGTTTTATTCCAAAGAGCATGACTCTAATTTTCCATAATCAGACAATTTGCTTTACCCAAAATGGCTATAGGAGCTTGGATATTATTTTGAATGAAAGCACAGCAGTTTAAGCAGAGTAACACTGTGAAACAATACCACATGTTTAATGGATTTTAGTGGTGTTGTTGTTTTGCAGCACAGATTCAAAGTGTTTTCTTCTGAATTCTGCAAACTGGCTCCTTATCATGTCTTTCTGTTCTTATGTCCTGTCCTTTTCTCTCACTCTTCTTTCCTCTATCCTGGTTTTGTCAATCAAGAAGTATTTGGTTGTTGCTAGATTGTCACTGTACATAATCATTTGCTCGTATTTCTTTACATTAACAATGGATTAAATCACTAAGTGTAATGTGACATGTACCACTGAAACCCACAGAAAATAACGTGACGCAGTTCTTCAGAATTCTGCTGAGTGTTTCAATGTCTTTCATCTCACTGAAAGCAGTTAGCAAGTTTTAGCAGCTGAAGAGCCAGACATTTCCCTCAGCAGTTGGCAGAGACAGAGCTAAAGTGGAGTGAATATTGGACTTACATTTATTAGACGGACACAAACACAACTCCAAATGAATGATCATTTTGCTGTGTCTGCTTAATGTGTTTGCTTACGCTATCACCTTAACAAGGTGAAAATATCTCAATGCTGTGTTTACAGCTTGTTGAGATGTTGATACCACACTCATGTTTGTGCATTAACTTCTGCAGGAAGGACCAAAAAAACAACCAGTTAATGCAGCTTAAATGACGTTCCCGGTTAAATAATGATCTTTTTTTGATTGCAACTGCTTGAACGCCTGTTGCTTAAACAGCCTGCCTTGCAGCTTTTTTCTTTAACTACTTTTCTGTCTGCAATTCAGTGCTATGGTTTTACACTTGTATCAATGAATGAGAAAATAGTCAGCAGAAATATGTCCAACTCTGTTGGTTAAATATTTATACTTTGTTTGGCTTGGAATGGGTTCCTCCCCAACCTCAATAACTAATCAGAAGACACAATCCCCTCTTTGTTCCCGGGCCTCCACAACTTCTGCTGTGTACAGTCAGTAAATCGTTTCTCTCCTCTGGAGTCTTGAATGCGACTTCCACTGAAACCAGTAGAACTTTCTTCCATAAACCTCCACCTTCATTGTAGATCAAGCCAATTTGCACTGAAATGTATCACCTGTTGACAGTCTCTCATGACTTTCTCTCCAAAAATCTCAATGTGTTAAGATTTCTGCTCATTAGAGCTCAATTTTGGCTGTGATACCAACTCACGCTGTTTTATTTCAGCACCATCGGGCCTTTTAAAGGTAAGAGAAATGGCCGCAGAGAGATGTTAATGTTTTTTTGGAACGTAAATGGTGACACATTAATGCAAACATGGGATTTGCAGTTGCTAGATCAAGCCTCATTTGTCAGTTTTTAGTAACTCAGTGGGTGTCGTATCACCTCATTGTAGACTTGGCACAAAGTCAGAACAATAACAAGTCTAAAAGCATTTCCCACTGAGCAGCTACAAGCTAGCTTTCTTTTCTTTTACTTGGCTTTTTCTAAAGTTTACAGTAGGTGAACACATGGTGGACTGCTTCACCAGGCTTTGACTTTTGAGATGGCTTATAAATCTGTCTTGTGCCACAATTGGTGACAATTTGTATGTCCAAGATCTGTTATGGTGCCAAGTTGGGCTTTAAAGGCTGGACTTCAGGACCAAACTCTGCAAAGAATACTTTTTGCATGCTTCCGCCATGGTGACCAAAACCTTTGAGTGCTATTTGCTATTATAGTTTGAGTAAACACTGTGTGTTCGGTGGAATATCTTTGTTATAATGCATCTCTGCTTTTAAAAGAAATGTTTGACACTTCTAGAAAATGATTTGTTTTCTTGCTGAGAATCAGATAAGAAGATTACCACACTGTGGTATCAATACACGTTGTGCATTAACTATGGAGATGGAGGTTACATGCTGCCAGTCCGACATGCCGCTATTCCGACATGCTGCTATTCCCTAACCCTAACCCCTAACCCTAACCCTAATGGAAACTAAAATTGTCGGAGTGGTGGGACGTTTGAAAACAATGGAAGTGCCGCCACTCCGACAATTAGACGTCGGAATGGATGGCGGAACCCGGAGATGGAGCCACGAGGTAATTAGCTTAGCTTAGCATAAAGACTGGAGGCAGAGGGAAACAGCTAACCTAGCTCTGTCCAAAGCTCATAAATTAACATGGTATGTCTTAAGTGTTCCGTACACATGCAAAATAGATGTGGTTTTATGGGAAGACACTGCTTCCAGTTTTTATGCTAAGCTAAGGTAATGCCTCTTGGCTTAGTTATCATAGTTATAGAAATGCAATGCACAGACATTGTGGTATCAATCTTCTCATCTAACTTTTGGCAAGAAAGTGAATGAATGTGTGACAAAATGTAGAACTATTCTTTTAAGTAGTTGAATCTTCTAGGCAGGTGGTTACTATGGGGAAAAAAATGAGAATCAAAGTAACCACATACACTTTCACAAGGTTAGCAGGTCTGGAAATTGCTCCTGCAGAAACGCACCAATCCTAGCCGCTCGCCTCATCCACTTTTAACAGGCAATTTTCATCACACAGCGGTTTTCTTTTGATTCTTTTAAAAGCTTCATGGTTGGTTTCCATCTCAGCTAAAACTGCACCTAAATCCTGAACACTGTGAGCAATCATTGACCAAAAAAGCTTTGGATAGTTACATTTTTATCTTGTAAATGCCACATAGATCCCACTTCAGATCAATCACCAGACTTAATGATTCACAAAGTGCACAGAATTACATGCTAGTGCTCTCCTTCTCCTCGTAAGTCATGTTAAGAGATTCAGCAGGAACCGTGACCACGGACGGACTGTAAATGTAACTCAAGCTGACTTCATGGTCAATAACTGAGATAGTTTTCTAGGATGATAAAAGAAACAATGCTATGCTTTATTAAGCTCATAATTTGGCAGAAATACAGTTTATATTACAGATACTGTGAAAATAGTCAGTAGGATGGATGTATTTAACCATTAAGAGAAACACATGAGGTCATTAATTGTTTTGTTTTGACTCGGATAATCAGTGAACAAAATGAAAGCAGTGCGGATGTATTCACAATTTAATGAACCAGCTGTGTGTGCGCAGTTACACCCATAATTAAAGCCATTATTTTTACTTAAATCTGATCAGATTTCACCCTGAAAGAATGCTTACATCTACAAGATTATCTACATTCTTGAACAACAGTCTTATTATCTGCACCCTCACACTTTCCCACATGCCATATTTAGAATATTACTAGGGTAAAATGACTGAATGCTGGTATTTGGAAAAACCACCACATATACTCTGTGCAAATGGAGAATGCATTCAGTGAATGGGAAAAAAATCTCATGATGTATATGACTAAATGCTTAAGATATTTATGTCCGAGCCCGACACAGTTAAAATCTCGTTTTTTTTCTTATACTAATGGCATTGGTGGAAAGCCCGCTTTTATTAAGCAACTGTAGGAAGGCATTCGGAAATGTCAACAGATGAGCACATCAGCGCACACGGGGCAACAAGCGCACGTATAACACAGGCGCGCACCAAATAAGCTTTTTTTGAATTTAAAATGTTCAATGCCTTATTGCGCTGATGTGACTGAGCCCAACCCGAACCCGAACATCATTTCTAAATATCTCTCCGAACTCGGCCCGGCCCGTCGGGTCCCAACGGGCTCGGTTCGGGTATCCATCCTCTATTATGTAAGTGTAATCCTGGAAATACACACAGTTTCAAAGAATTTATGGAAACTTGAAACTTGACTCTGACTGTGTATTTTGTTTGCTACTGCTACCAGATTCCATTTATTTCCATAAGTATGGCGGGTGGCCACAGTTTGTAGTCTTCTGGTTGCGACTGTTGTTATTCTCGTCAGCCCATTACAAGTTGTTGGCTAAACCATAAATCAAGATAGAGATTGAATTGAATTTGAAATTTGAAACATACACATAAGGATCAAACTTTTGCATTAAAAATTCTAGTGTCTTTGATTCCCTGAGTGTGTTTACTTTGTCGTCAAGGCTCAAGCTTTTAGTCTGACAGTACGCAGGCCAGTAAGGCTCACCTCCAGAATACCATTCCCTTCCCTGACTCTAGGCCTATTTCATTCAGCTCCATCTGGATGATAGTCCCATATCCAAATCGGTGCTGTAGATTTTGTAGTTGCTGAGTGTGATGTGGTCCACTTCTGGCAGCTAGGCAGGGTCCCTGTAGGCTATGTGCTGTATCTCAATGAGGGGTTTGGATGTTGCATTGAACAGAGCACCAGACACCGAGATGTGTTTTGATGTGGGTGTAGATATAAATGGATTCTGACTGTAAATTGGATCCATCGTAGAGAGTGTTTTGGGATCTTTATTTTCCAGGAAAGTTTGACTGTGCATGTGTGCTGTTTTTCATTGATGACATATTCATACACATTTACATCTGGGAGCTCTTTATATCTTTGTTGAACCACTGTTTTCTATTTAAGCTGCTGCACTGGAGGAATTGGTGTCCAAGGTTTCCATTGTCAGCCTTGTAAATGGCAGGTTCTGTCCCTTTTACAACACACAGTAAAACAGCTTATTAAATCTAGTTCTTGCACGGCACATGTGCAGTTTACAATGATAATGGTGGCTGATTTTCCACTTGAAATTCTTAGTAATTTTTGAAACAATGGGTCTTTGATTTCAGATAGGCTAGAGGTAGCAAAACAGGCTTGTCATTTGGCTAAATGAAGCTAACATCAGCTCCATGAGTTAGTTGAAAATGCTGTCTCAGGCTTCTCTTTTGTTTCCTGCAAACATTTTTTACATCAAGAGCCTGTAAAAGTATGAACTATGAAGTATGATAAGGAATAATGTATCAGCTATAAAGTTAGAATATAATCCTTTTTGGCTGCTCAGCTAGCTAACATATGATTTCATATATTCAAACAGTAACGGTATGTTTTCACTTTTAACATTACTAGAGAAACATTACTTTGAACATTGAGAAGTTAAATTTTTTTTTTCAGGGATAGCACTTTCTTTCCTGTTAGAGGGAACCGTTAAAAGGCTTGTGGTTTTCCTTGATAGATTTTTTACTTGGACCAAATCAAATAAAGCTTCTTGTGGCAGGGGGATTTTTGAGCCACAATTCTTGGCAACGCCACCAAGCCCGTCTAACCACAGACCAGTGAATAATCAAGCACTAATAATATGTTATACCTATAATAAGTCATCTTCAGACATGTTTGCATCTGGAGTAGAATACATTTCTGTCTTACACTTCCTCCACCACTGAGAATATAATGTAGTAATTTCCGCTTGAAGATGTGTTTTAGTAAAGAGGCTCTCTAAATCATACAAAAAGTGAGAGATGTTCGAAATAACTTGGAATGCTGCTCGTCTGAGAAACCCGGGTCTCCTTGGCAACCGCCTCCCCCAAAACACAAACAGCCCTCGATTCCCTCGCCAGGCAAATAAAAGCGAACGCAGAGAAAATGTTTTCCCAAGTGATAGGCTCTGGAGGGTCCCTGTGGTGGGCTTTCACTATGTGGGAACGCTCTGTGACCACTGAAGAGGTCTGTGAAATAATATCAGAGCAACAGCTGGGGTCTTTGCAGGCTAAAGTCTGCAGAATTGAGATCCTGTTAAGATTTGCTCTGGTTTCTAATCCATCTGCTGTCCAGTGTATTTGCACTCAGACTGGCATAAAGCGCAAGCATAAAACAGCTGACTTCTAAAAATACAGGCAAAACACCTGGAACTGAACTGACATTTGAGAACTATTGTTCATCATTTTCAATGTTTCAAACGAGAATAAAACCTTTTTTGGACATATTCTGTGGAAACAGTGTCTAAGTTTTTGTAGCATACTGAAACAATTATTTTATATTTATTTTATTTTATAATATCAGTGTCAGACATTTACTATATATATATATATATATATATGTATATGTATATGTGTGTATATGTGTATATATATATATATGTGTGTGTATATATATATATATATATATATATATATATATATATATATATATATATATATATATATATATATATATGTGTGTGTGTTTTAGTAAATTCATGTTTTTAATAATTACAGTGTTAAAATATGACTTATCTGAAAGCCTACGTGCTGTAAAGAATGAAAACATATTGTACTTACCCTTTAGGAGGAAAATTATCAGAGAGAACCACAGAGATTTAAGGCATTTGTTGTGTAAAGTTGCAAAAGATTAAGATGGACGTGTTTTTTGCAGTTCATTTTAGGGATACAACATTTTAAAGGTATTTGAGGGCTGGCCCTGCTAGGAGACGCGCTGTCAATCTCTGTTTCAATTCCAACGATATACAGTGTATGCTGATTTAAATTCAGCTTAAAGAACATCCTTTGTCAAGAGAAGAGAGTCAGCCCTTGTCCTCTCTGCTATTGTTGTCTCCCTACCTATCATCTCCTCTCATTGACATTCCTTTCATCTTTCATCCTCCTTCACAAGTGACTACAAACCGCTTGCAGCACATTTAGCTCAGCACCCCTCCTCACTTGTTTTCCATCTCAGTCTGGCAGCCTACACACTGGGTCCATTGTACATTACACAGAGGCTTTGCCCATTTACTGGGTACTCCACAATGAGTGAAGCTGCTGTGACGACAGCGGGCGTGTCTTTCGATGCATTGCAGACTGTATTTATGTAAGAGAGAACCAGAAATTCAACACATTAGCAGCTAAATGTTTGCCTTCTTGTTCCTCTTGTGCAACCGTTTAGCATGTGTGTGCACAGTGGCTTCAGGCCCGCTGATTAGGTCATTGTTTTTATATCTGAGCTCAATTAAAGATAAGAATTAGGTGGAGTTACTCATGACAGCTGCTGCATTCACAGACATTCAATCACGCAAACTTCAGGATTACTCAATGGACTACTCAATAGTGTTTTGTGGATCAAGGGTCAAACTGTTTATTGCAATCACATCATATTTATATCAAGTTGGTGCACAGATTCATGTGTTGGCTACTTGAATAATCCTGCTTAGTCCTTAGCAAGCTGTAAACACAACATTGACATATAATCACAATATAAAGTTGATATGGTGAACTTGTTGGCAAACAGCTGCCTATTTCCACATCCGGCAACATTAACTTAATTTGGAGTGATGTCTGTTTCCACCTGGCGAGTGTAAGTCCAATATTGACTCTCCTTTTAGCTCTGTTTTGGTCTCCATCAACCTAAATAAATGGCTTTTTAGCTGCTAAATGGTCCAGTACATGTTCACCAGCTACAGTAGCTACCTCTCTTTGTCTGTCTGCTGCAGGTAGCTTTCATTTTTATCCATCCCCAGACTAAGGGCGTACTAGACTTGGCCCAGTTGCCTTGAACCGTGCCCGAGCACGATTGTACCCACCCCCCTGTTGGCCTGTACTCACACTGCAATAAAACATTCAGGGCTAGAGCACTCTTACGTCATTACATTGCGGGACGCGCTGACTACGATTCCCGTTAATCTCTATTATTTGACAGGAGAGCTGAAGACATGAAAGGGGAGAGAGAGGGGGAAAAACGTGCAGCAAAGGGCCGCAGGTCGGAGCCAAACCCGGGCCCACTGCGTCGAGGAGTAATCCTCCACCACATATGGGCGCCTGCCCTACCAAATGAGATATCTGGGCGCCCCAATTCCCGTTAATCTCTAAGGTAAGAACCAGTCCCCTGGCACTCTTAGAGATCACACTGATGCATAAGTCCCACCTCTTTCAAGCAGGCAAGGGCACATTTTAGCGTACACTAGTCAAAAGAACAGGACTTTGGGGTCAAACGTGCTTGGGCACGGTTTAATTGGGCCAAGTGTGAGTATGCCAAACGAAATGAAATAGATCTTTGGCAGAGCTACTGTATAATTATCAATCACCTATATGTATATATCCTAATTATCTTTGATGTGTATTATAAAGACATAACTTTATGTTAACCCACCTAATAAGAATCTGGTTTGGGATGATACTGAAGTCTACTACAGTAAGACATAAATGGACTTCTGACCTTACAGTCAATGATGAGAGCCAAAAGTGTCAAAAACATTTCACTTTTCTCTGACGTATTTTCTCCAGTTGCTCAACCCTTTTCTTTTTCAATGAACATTTCATATTAGTATGTTGGCTCTGAGTGCAGCCGCCCACCTACAAACCTGGGATTGAATCCCACCAGAACTTTCTGTGCTGTCTCTCTCATGCTTAAGCACCCTCTCAGCTTTCCAACTAGCCTAACATAATTACACAAAATACTAAAGGATGAATGGACTGCCAGCTTTCCGCTACATTTTTCCAAATGAATCTCTTTTATTCTTTCCATCATTCACCTCTGACCCTTACACTCACTAACCCTCCTGTAGCTCCTGTAGGTATACATACTGAATTACAGTATACATGCACAGTGGAAAACTGCAGTAAAGAGCAGAAAAACAGGAAAAGGTGACAAAAGAGGGAAAAGACTTAGGACAGACGTGATGATGAGGAACCCGCCGTTTCATGTGATCGGTTTAACAGCTGCTTCCTGCCTGTCTGAAGGGTGTGGCTGAACATTATGTAACTGATCAGTAAAGCACATTTTCAGAGGTGAGACTTGGCAGCGCGTCTAACTTTAGTGCTTCTATTTGCCTCAGATACAGCAAAGAGGACATTGCATAACATGATTTAATTTAAACAAAGATGTTCCAGGCAAAACAAAAGTTCAGTAGGAGCTTCAAAAGCATCATTTGACTATCTAACTAAATCTTTGTTTTTATAATCTTTATCTTTTCCTGACCAGATCCACTTCAACAGACCAGATAAATGACAGCAGAAAGCCCTGCTTTTGCTCTTGGATTTGCAATCAAAGGGGCCGTCTTTGTATACCTTGATAACTAATCTATGATATGTTTAGGCTGCTTTAACTAGACTGAGCCAAAACAAAGCTTATCCTTACTGCCACCGGTCCCCAATTACCCCTGCCATGTAGTACCACAGCTCAGACACAGATAACTGTAAGTGTGAGATAACCTGGACAGGCTGCTGCTCTCTTTGAGTTACCGATATCTGTGCAAAAAATAGAGCTCACTTTACCAAAGCATGATAAAAATCCCTTCATCGTGGGCTGGGAAGGCCCTGAGGGACCAGTGGGAGAGGGGGATACAGGATTCAGAGCGTATGAGACAACAGGGAGGGAAGGTCTTGGCTTCAGGCCCAGACAGTGGCAACTTGCCATGGTTTCATGTCTCATTGCTGCTGCCTTTGTCAATGTGATACAGCAAACGGCCCACCTTTGCTGAGTGATTGTTTATGTGGGGTAAATTTTAGATTTTTAGTTTGGGCCGTCGGGGTACCAAGGAAGTTCTGGGGTTCAGCGTTTCTACAACATTATCCTCCTCACATTTTAAGTCCAGGTCCATCTGGCTGTGTTCAGGCAGGCCCGAGTCATCGAGGCCACAGGGAGGATGTTATGAGCAGAAGCAGGGAGAGGCTGTTCTTTGATTAAACTATCGCATCTGCTTCTCATCGACTCTATAGATTCAGATAACTGCCACATAAGACATGTAAAAAAAAAAAAAAAGGAGTGTGCTGGTGTTTTTTGAGGTGTGACAGCATCTGTAGGTTTGGAAAAAACCATCAGGGACAGTGGAAGGATGTAGATACAGATGGCATTGTCTCTGTGATGAGAAGGACAGTACTTATAAAGCCCCTGACGCCTTTTATTAATACGCAGGATCTGATGTAACAGTACTGTTAAACCACACTGAGTCCTTATGCAAAAACCAGGCTTGTGACAGGATGTGTGATTTATGTTATTAAGTGGGCAGCTCCCATCAGATGTTTTGCTGAATTAGACTCAGCTGAAGACATGAAAGGGGAGAGAGAGGGGGAATGACATGCAGCAAATGGCCACAGGTCGGAGTCAAACCCAGGCCCGCTGCGTCGAGGAGTAAACCTCTATATATGGGCGCCCTCTCTACCAACTGAGCTATCCAGGTGCCCTGAATTTGACTCTTGGCTGCAACGATGGCATTGGAAAAAAATCATAACTGCACTGTAAACTTCTTATGATTAGCTAGTCCCAATAAGCGTTCCGTAATGTGTAATTTAATAAACAGGAGGCGCCTCAATAATTCATTCAGCCTGATTAACTGAATGAAACAAAACAGTAATTCCCTGGCAGTGATTGACCCACCTGACTGGGGTTGAAGTTAAGCTAACATGGGTGAGATCCAGAGTACAGAGAACTCTGTACAGCTGCTTTACAGCCTCAGAGTCAGACTGGCACATGACCTCTGAGAACTGGGTGTTGTGTAAGTTATAGCAAAGGTTGCACAGTTGAAGGAAAACTGTTTTTTCTCAATCATCTTCCTACTGTGAAGAGATGGGATCCTACATGAACACAATATTTTCTGCCAAATTGCGATCAGTTTTGTTAATTTCCATTGAGACAAGTCTGAACTCCCTTTAACTGGTTTAAAGTGGGCAGGACTCACTCGGAAAAGTGGTGATGTCACGAATGTCTGTGCACCAATCAGGATTCAGCACTATTTGAATCAAAATCTGACAACAGTTGGTGTGTTGTTTGCTCATGTTGCCAAGCTACTGTCAGTCAAATGGGATCAATTGATAATTTTTTTGTGTGGAATGAGGTGTTCATGCCATATCAGAGTTATTGTATTTATGAGTTTCTGACTTGTAAATAGCTCATGTCAACATCCATGTCGCAATTACGATAATATGGAGGTGCCTGAAAACAAAACAAATATGGATGCCTCACATCAGCCAAAGACCATTGGTCAATGTAAATAAACCCAAATTTTATGTTTTGGATATATTGTAATCCTTACACAACCAACTCTGTAATCTTGTAACCTTTTTGATGAAGTCGTCAACATGGGAATCTTTTCTATTTCTATATCCATACCATATGACATGAAGGCGACATAACTAATAAATAATACCTCAGAATGTTTTTGCCCCCAAAACTTTAATTGTTGCATATTTAGTCATGAATATTTAAGGATATGGAAATATATTTAACATTTGAAAGGGGCTTAAAGGTAGCACCTTAACTCTGAAAATTGAGCCCATAAATGTTCTTCAGCATTATATATAGCCAAACTTGAAAGCAAACCATTTGAGTCGCTGCTTCATGTTTGCGAGACTGGCCTACCAGGGAAAGTGACAAAGAGATCCCCAGAGAGACTTGTCCTGGTTCTATTAAAGTGACCCCTACACTCCCTTCTCTTCCAATATGGCTGCTTTGATCACTTCGCTGAAGCTTTTGGACATCTGGTAGATGGGTTGAGACCGTGGAACGTTCATAGCTCCAGTATACAAGTTTCTATTTAGGGAATAACTGTAGATAGTGGAAATATTGTTTTATGATGTGAGACAAAGTCTCCCTCCCCTCAATGAAGAGGAAATTGTCCAAAGGAAAAGAAAGACACAGGGAGGAATTGATATCCCCTTGTTGGAAAAGCAGTTATGAAAGATATTACATAAAGTGCAGATATTTCCATATCAGACACCAATGCAGAATCACTTCATTTGCTGAGTTTAGTTTATAGAAGGTTTATTTCAGTGGTCCTCCTGAGAACTTACGACATGTTCCTAGGACAGTGTTTTTCAACCTTTTAGCTTTAGCCCCTAATGTCTACTTGTGATGTCTGTTTATGTGGACATGATTTAGGAGCAGTTTAACCAAAGAGGAGACTTTGAGGCTGGATCTCACTTGCCTTATTTGATAAGGCCGAACCGGAAGTTGTTCTGGCCCTTCTTCATGAAGGCCCTCTCAAAGCCCTTATTCGTGCCCAGAGGAGCAAGGATTGAACATCGAGGAGGGGACATAAACGTTTCTACAAAATTTGTTACAAAACATTGACCATCCTATATTTATCAAGATATTTGATATTTGATATTTGATATTTGATGTTTGAGGTTTTTCTGGGACTACGATGCTTAGAGTGGCTAGGTCAGGAAAGACTAAAATCACATGTAGCGTAAATATACATTTTAATTTCTTGGAAGCATTTCTAGGGTCTCAGCCTGGTAACTGAGTTGACGTTTTATGTCCCCAAAGGATGTCTTCACAGTTTGAACACCTTGTCATCTTTACAAACATAACCCCCCAACAATCTTTTGTTAGCATTCATTACAAAGTAATCATTGCTTTTTCCTATGTTAAATTAAAAACTCCACAATCCAGCCAGTTTGCTAGCATAGCTAGCACCAACAATGAAATGAAAACCAGAAACTTAAAAAAATATATTTCAGGTTTTCAAAAAGACAAATGACAAAAGCATGAGAATTGCTTTAAGCTAAAGGCTAACTAGGAGAAGGAGTTATCCTAATGGCACTTGTCTAAAGCTGTATAAAGAATACAACCCATCCAAAATTGACAAACAAAGAAGAGAACTCAACATACTGTACAATTTAAAAGAAAATCTTTCCACACTCAGTATTAAAACTAAGTAGAACCAACTGAAGCTGTTGACTCTTCATTCCTGAGGCTAATACTTCCTGGTGGTGACAACTGTATTGTCTGTAAGTCCTGTGTGTCTAATTTTGCCTGCAACAGATGGTTTCATTTGGCAGTCTCCATCACAAGACCACAGTCAGTCCAAGGTGTGTGTGTGTGTGTGTGTGTGTGTGTGTGTGTGTGTGTGTGTGTGTGTGTGTGTGTGTGTGTGTGTGTGTGTGTGTGTGTGTGTGTGTGTGTGTGTGTGTGTGTTGTGTGTGTGTGTGTGTGTGAGACTTATATGAAAACAATAAAGAGTGCACTTGTAGGCGGCTGTGTGACGCCATATATATATTGACATCTGTTTGGTATCCAGGCAACAATACTGTTTCCCTGGGCGCGGCGCTGCACAAACCAGGACAAAGATGTTTCCACAGTGAAATTAGAAGTGACCAAATGTGGGAAAAATGGAAGTTCATATTTTGATTTTTATGACTTAAATGATGACATGGTGTGCAACTGTAAAGCCAGTGTGTGCACAAGCAAAGCTACCGTTCCAGTCTGACGGTTAGATTTTTTTAAAGTGATGTAAGATTGAAACTGTGCCGCAGGGTGAAGCCATTCTTCCTGCTGTCAGTCATTATGTTTGGATATGTGTGTGTGTGTGAAGTGAGAAAGAGTGAGCGTTGCCTCAGTGTACTTAACTAAGCAAGGTTTCTGAATACTGTCAGCGTTTCACTTTCAACCTCAAATAAAGCAAGCTAATCCCATTATAAACTGTCAGTGTTCTGTTTCTATGTAGTGCTTCATGCGCTTACAGGACAAAGGTAGACTAAATAAAAAATAATATAAAAAATAAATTTACGCTCAATTTCCACCTTTCTGACAGCCTGAAAAAGTAAGTGATATGTAGGCTAATGACTGTGTTATTTGTTAAAGGGAAAAAAGAAATGGGGATTAATTCCAATTATTTGCTGGTGTTTTTGTCAGCAACATACATAACTGTAAAATTTGTCTTTCTTTGTAGTTGCAAATTTTAGACCTGCATACATTTCAACCATTGTGGAGAATCAGCTTTCCAATAATACATGAATATATTTTAGTATGAGATATGTGTAGTTTGACTGTTTAGTGTTTGTTTTAAATGGATTTATCCGTATTTATCAAGAAAATCCCCCCAAGTACGTATAAGCAGCATATAACATTACATAAATGGTTTATAATATGTAATAAGTGTTTATTAATGTGTATGTCAACAACTGTAAATCCTCCTGTAGGCGCACATAAGTGGAGGCTGGTGTATAAACAGATAATGAAGGACAGTATAGTTGGAATAATATAAAATGTCTTCATAGGATGTCCTTATACCATGTACAACTACATTGTGGTTTAAACCATTTATTAAGTATTCATAATGCTTATAAAGTGTTATATTATAACGTGTTACCAACAACAGCACACTCAACACAACCACATAATATAATTTAATGTTACAATATAAATGAGTTACAACTGTATTTGTACTGTCTCACAATGTAAAAAAAAACCTGTTGTTTCAATAAAATGTCAGAAATTACCAAGAAATCATGGGACCTATAAAATAAAGCGTGACTGAGACGAGCATTAGCTATTGTGCAGTTTACACCGACTAAGACTAAGAAACACCTCGTGTAACTTTTAAAGCTTTCCCACATGCGGTGCAGCTGTATTACAGTGCTTTTCTGCCTCATAAAGCATGCTGCATTACAGTTATGACAGTCCAGAGCGACCTGAGATGAATGGACCAAGCAACTCATTCAAGGAAAGCTCACTAAAGGCTCTGCTTTTTGTAATGACGTTTCACAGAAGCTAAAGGCTAGATAGACTTTTTTTTTTTATTGGGAGTGACACAGTGGTTTCCACTGCTCTCAATCACAAGAGTGTACTGTAATCTAAAAGACGTTTATAGTATTCATAGGTCAGACTTGGAGTGAATACAGTACAAGTACATGTAAAAAAAAAAAAAATCTTTTCTTGGTTAATATTTCTTATGAGTTTTTAACTTTCCGTCCAGTCAAATGTAAACAAATACCTGATACTTAGACAGGAAATACACAAACCCATACAACTTGTAGTGTTTGTTTATTGCAATTCATGAAAAGAAAAGAATCTGCTGAAACAACAATTGTAACTACAGTTTTTGAAATATTTATTCGAGGGATTAAAAAGACAAATGCAGCAGGGCTGAAGTGCAGTGTTTCAGTTCTACAAACGGTGTGCCCTGCAGTGTCTATGAAGCCCTACAATGTACAACAGATATTAAACAAACAGTAACAGTCATATAATAATACTACGATGCACATTCTTACAGAATGACTTGTCTGCAGTGTTTCTACAAGCTAAGCTACCGTTTCTGCTAAATGGCAAAAAAAATAAAATAAAAAATACTTCAAATAGCGCATCATCTCTCGGAAAATAATAGCAGGGTTATTTATTTGAAATTAACAATAAAAATCTTGATCGTAGAGATTTATACAGCTTACATTGCCTTGTTTGACCTCGTCCATAATCATTCCCATTAAGGGTAGTAGTATAATGGCTAAATAAATGTAAAGGACTTGATTTAAAGCAATAAATACACGTTTCTCTTCTGAAAAATCACAGCCCTCCCTTTGCAAAACTTCACCCACATCCCACCTCATTTTAAAATAGACATTTGTGTTATTAGCAAATTCTCCACCTTTTGAAATTAAACAGGTTATTGACATATGCTCAAAGTAAAATAAGTTCACGTTGACTCAATACAGCCTCGTGGATGTGTTGCAAATCATGTAACCGTCGCCTGAGAGACCCAATTTACCACCTTTTTTTACAATATGTTGGGACTTTTCTTTTTTGAAGGAGTGTTGTCAGGCAGCACAAACGTAAATATGGCATTCGTTAAAAATACAGATTTATTGGCAACGTGCTCCGGGGCACCAGCTGCATGCAGCAGCCTCCGAGGTGAAATTCATCTGGCTGTCAACGCGCCACACCTCTACCCACAATGCATTTTTCCACACCTGAAAATCACTCTCTATCACTTTTTCTTTTTCTTTTTTTAAAACATGCGTCATCACAAAACAGACCTCCTCAATCACACGGTTTTCAGGGTACAAAATTAAAATATAAGACCTTCGTATTTTACTGAGGTGACATTTAATGTGTCCTCATAACATTTATAAATGTGTAAACATGTCCAAAAATTGTTGAAATTATTTGTAATAATAATAATAATAACCTGTGGGAATGCTGGACGATGCTCTCCCGGAGCAAATGCAAATCTAACACAAGTTCTAGGCAATTTCAAATCGTTCCTTGTGGTGCTAAATCAGCTGGGAGCGGTGGGTCAGATTAAAGGAGAAAAGGATCAGAAGGCTGGTTGTCTCAGGTATGAACGCACAGGTGGAGCACAGGAAGAGAAAACGGCTACAACTAATACTGTGGTTGATGGTCAGTGTTGTGAAGAGAAGAGGGATGAAGCTGAGGGGACAAAAGGTTCAAGGCTGGGTCACTGCACTGGGCTCCTTCTCATAGATGTAGCTGCCAACGCCACCAGTGTTCACGCCTGGAAAAACCACAGGGACAGCAAGTGGGTGTCAGGGGGTTAACAAGAGAGGGCCAGAGGAGGTAGAACATGAGCAGGAGGGGTTGCAAAACATTTCCTCAACAAGCTGCTGTGTTGTAGATAATGCTCTGATGAAATTACTCTTGAGTAACAACGCATTGTGTGCGACGTGTGTGCAGCAGTGTGGATCACGTGCTCAGACATATTGACATTCTGTTTTCAAGTGTAGCTGATAATTGGTGGGTTGACAGCACCACCTAGCGGTTACCTTTGGGCCCAAAGAGAACAGCATAGCATGGTTTGTGGCAGTAGGGCTGGCCGTCATGCTGGAATATAAAACAAATACAGACATGAACAGGTTGAAAGACTATTACAAAGACAAACTGTTTTATATGATGATAAAGTTGTTGTTTTTTTTATGATTTTTTGGGGGCTTTTCCCTTTATTTTGAAAGTGGATAGAAATGAAAGGTGGGAGAGAGATGTGGGATGACACACAGCAAAGGGCAGCAGGTCGGATTCGAACCCGCACCGCTGCAGGACTCGGCCAACATGGGGCGAATGCTCTTACTGGGTGAGCTAGAGGTTGCCCCGATGATGATAAAGATTTTTGACCTTGATCTGTGACATATACGGCCCGATTTTAACGATCTAAGCGCATGGCGCAGCTGCGTTTAGGGCGTGTACGAATCCACTTTTGCTAGTTTGATGGCAGAAAAAAAGGGTCCGTGCGCCGGGCGCATGGTTCAAAAAGGGTTGTAGTTAGTGTCTTCATTAATCATAGGTGTGTTTTGGGCGTAACATGCAATAAACCAATCAGAGTGTCATCTCCCATTCCCTTTAAAAGCCAGGCGCGTTTGTACCTTGGTGCATTGTTATTATGGTGGCGGATTTGCTGAGCAGGAAGGAGCGATTTCCAGGAGAAGAAACTGATCTGCTGAAAGCGTGCAAGCAAATCATTTCATAATACTATTTCACATTTTAATATTTTTTTATTAATTTTTTTGCATGTTTGTGTGTTGCTGTGCTTCCCTGTGTGTGTGTGTGTGTGTGTGTGTGTGTGTGTGTGTAACAAGCATAGGTACATTTGACTAATGCGCTGTTAAAATAACAATGAAATACTGCTTTATTGAGTTTCAGGTTTTTGTTGGTCAATGGCGCGATCACTTCCCGCTGCGTTAAGATAGCAATACACCAAGAATGCACCTGAACACACCTCCCTGTAAGACCAGCACGCCCATGGGCGCAAAGATGGGAGCAGGTGCATTTGCTATTTAAACGACGCGGGTGCTAGACGGGAAACTGACAACTGCGTCGGTCTTAAACTAGCAAAGACACTTGCGTCAGGCTTTGCGCTGCACCGGTAAGATATTGTTTATTTATTGAGTAGTGATTATAGGTGTAACGAGGGAGCCGGATGTGGCTGTTAAAATTCAAGCGTCCTTGTCTGAATGTGTGATTTTTTTTTTTTTTTTGTAGCCTGAGGAAGTCCGGCGTGTGGTGGTCGATACGCGTCGGTCTTGTTTTTAAATCATGTAGCAATAAAGGCTTTTAAAATGTTATACCCTTGACATTTTTTTTTAATTAATTCATATTTTGTGAACATTGGTTTCCTGCACGTGCACCAGGAGCGCCTGTTTTATGTCACACTGCTGTCAAATCCAAGAAGCGCTCCCTCATTAGTTTTTTTTATTTATTTTTTTAAATTGAGCATTATGCGCTCTGTTGCCACTTTATTAGGTACACCAGTACACTCCAATGCAGCCCAAAACAACTGCTCTGCCATAACATCCATCTTTACGTAGCTGGTAATAATTAGTTTGTCAAAAATGTGCACATTTTGTTATTATTTATTTAATAATTATACAGGTCATTGTTAAAAGGTAGTGTTGTACCAGACTACATTATATCGAGAGGCGTTTTTTTGGGCTACCCATTTACATACAAGAGGGTGTCAGAATATTAGAAGCACCTCTAAATATAATACAGTTCGCTAAATATGACCTCATGGCTACAACATAACTGAATCAACACCTCTAATGCTGAACACTATAGGCATCGTAAAAGTTGACTTTTCTTTTGTCTTAGTTATTTTCTAACTTCTTTTTCCTCACCTCTGCGTGGCTGCCAGGAGCCAGAGTCTTGCTGCACCTCTCACAGCGCAGGCAGGGTCGATGCCAGTCCTTACCCAGTGATGTCACCTTCTCAGCTACACACACACACACACACACACACACACACACACACACACACACACACACACACACACACACACACACACACACACACACACACACACACACACACACACACACACACACACACACACACACACACACACACACACACACACACACACACACACACACACACACACACACACACACACGTGAGACACCATGGCAACCACTTTGCAGGTTCACACCTATTACTCCAATCTTTTTTTCCTCGCATCACTTCCTGAAAGTGAGGAACTACTCACCAAAATACACCTTCTTGTTGCATCGGGGACACAGGTTGGCTTCTCCGGAAAAGGTGGTGATGCCGCCAGCTGCTTCAAACATCACGCACACACACACACACACACACACACACACACACACACACACCACACACACACACCACACACACACACACACACCACACACACACCACACACACACCACACACACACCACACACACACACACACACACACACACACACACACAGCCAAAGGGAAATGGTTCAATAAATGACCACTACTTTTTCCAGTTAGGTGTTAGAGCTAATAATGTAAGGGTATAAAAATAAAATTGAGCCAAGCACTAAACAGCTTTTATATGTTTCAAGAGGGAATTATTCAGTAAAGAGGCTAAATTTGCCAAATAAAAATATTCTGGTTGCCAAGTTACTTCATTCACTCCCTCTTCTGTGTGTAATGTGTATTCTAACAACAAAAATATATAATTTCCATACGGGATTAATAAAGTATAGATTATTATTATTATTATTATTATTATTATCATTATTATTATTATTATTAACAACAGCCAATCATGGGTGTCGATGGATGTTTGGCAAACATGTAGTGTTGTTCTGGGGACTGCAGGTGGAGCCAAAAAGGCAAAGACATAAAATGACCTTCACATTCACACTTTTCCCCAAAATATTTACCAAAATCAAACCAATAAAAGCACACAGATTAAATCCTAGATAAAACTTGAACATACACAAACTCAAAACAAATAAAACAAACTATAAACAGCATATAAAACAAAGTGTTGTGAATAAAACTAAAAAAATAGGTTCAAATAACTTATTTCCATCTTTCCTGCCCAAAATCACTGAAACATGGAAGTCTTAAATTATACAGTATTACACATTATACTAATTGTAATAATACTATAGATGTTATATACTAAAGACGTTTACCCATCTATCCTCTTTTCTCTTTTGGTTAAATAAAGTTTTTAAAAACTATGAAAGATTCCAAAGATCTGTTGAGCTGATCCAAATGTTAGCCCCCCACACACTGAAAGGATTTAGATCCAGAAAAGGTTAAAAAAAAAATCCAAAATCTTTGCTGAGTTTTCTGGCTCCAACAACCCTGTGAGTAGAAAACAGACACTTACTAAAAACTGCACAGCAGAGATAAATTGGTGGAAAACAACCGATAAAATGATTTTGTTCCTGCTGTTGTTCCAGGTATTTCCCCAGAACACACACACACACGATCTAACACGTCTGAGAAAATCCTCCTCAACTCCTAAAAAAACTTTGTGTATCCGCGTTCTTATCACTGAGTCAGCAGCAGCTTTCCTTCCGACCTAAAACACCAAAATCTTTCTTTTCAACCCATTCAACACTATAGAGCAACCATTTACAGTATGAATATGCTCTTCTTCTCATTCACCTTTTGATGCTGCCTTGGGGGCGAACACTCTCTTCTCCTCAGCTTTGGGTGCCGAATCCACACTGGTGGGAGACGGGTTGTTGTTGGCTGGCGTGTCGTACACATAGGAGCCAGCTCCACCGATGTTCACACCTGAAAAAGGTACAGCAGAGGAGGTGAAAATACATAAGTGATTTTAAAAAAAAAAAAAGGAGGAGGAAATGTTCATTTGACATGTGGCATTGGCATCTGCACTAAAATTTTATATTGACGTGGCTGTAAGTTCAGTGAATAAATCAATAAATACGTAAATAAGTGTATATTTGAATGACATTAAATATTAAAAAAAGATGGCATTAAGATAATATCTATTTAAATATATAATGAAATGAAGAAACAGATAGAAAAATATTGGTAATAAATCGCTAAATGTATATATAGCTAGCTAACATCAGTAGGTGAACCAGTCAATTCATATACAGACACAAATACAGACATAAATTAATGTAGTTTTGTAAAAATGCAGTTATTCATTTGTGTGTATTGATGTTCAATCTTTTATGTATTAAAATATCGATCTATTTATGTATTCATTTCAGTCTGTAGTTTATGTATTTACTTATCTATTTATTGACGAATAAGTCATTTTTAGGCCTCCATACAGTTTTTCATTTTCCTTTATGTAACCAAGTAAAAGTCTTGTTAAGATTAAAAACTTTTTCTGAAGAGATACCTCATAAAAACATTGTTACAACAATGAAGACAAACTAAGACAACTGTCACACACTACAAAAGAGTACAACAAATCCAAATAAGATGCAATAAGAGAGTATAGACATAAACAGGTACCAACATACTGCACTTTGTTTTTTACATTGTGAATGTGGAGTAGTTTATGTTGAATAAATGGACTATGTACTTTACCTTTTGGCCCAAAGAGGGCAGCATAGCATGGTTTGTGGCAGTAGGGCCGTCCATCGTGCTTTGGGAGAGACAGAAAAACACCATGACGTACAGATAAAACAAACCGACTCAATAGGCATGTAAAGGATAAAAAAAAACAGCTGACGCAAATGGGAAAATGCAACAATGACATGTATGAATAGTCATATTTGTCACACTTTTGACATCATATATTTTAGTTTTGGAGAGGAGATGGAGAGATTGTGTTCTAAAACAGAGATGAGCCTTTTTTTCCATCTCAACACATAATAATGACGCCGGCTGTATCTAAGAAACAGGACTCTGTTGATGAATCCAGCTCCGCGTGCCTGTAGCCCCATGAAGGTCTGCCACTCGAGGGGTCAGTCTAAGACATACATGGCTTGTTTCTGATGCATTCTGGGTATGTGGCAGTCACTGTAGGAGCATGTGATCAACTTGGGTAGAGGATCAGGACAACGGTGGCCACTGGTCCAGAGCCCAATGCCCATAGAAGAGAAGAACCAAGCGCATGTCATGGGCAAGACGCCAGGCCCTGGGTGGTAAGGGGAAAACTGGCATTACAAAAAAGGGACAGACTACCCACAACCCCTTCTGCTTTGGCCACATGAGCTCCTTTTTCTCAGAAGATGGTGTGGCAGGAAAAAGGATTCTCTCACCTTTTTAATAATGAATTAACGGTGACAGGATCAGCTACTGTTAAAGCAGCCATGCACTCCTCTCACACTTCCTGTTTGACATGCATGAGATCCGTAAAGGTCTGGACGCCGCTGCTGTGAATAAGCGCTGATGACTTTCTCAGGACAGGACACACTAGGCTTCATTGTCAAGTGAACTGAGTGCTCTGTTAACAGGCTGCCGTACAGTATCGCTCTGGCTTTGAGGCAGAGGGACCCTAAAAATGGATTATCCATCGCTGCACAGCCCACTCTCTCTTCCCAGCAGTTCACATCCTGACATTTAAATCTGTTTTCTCCATCTTTTCTCTCCTGACCTCATCCTCATCTTAATCTCCATGCCCCATCGCCTCAACCTCTACTCACTCACTTTGCTGGGCTTCAGTCCCTGTGAAAGAGACTGGAATGGAGGTGGATTAACTGTGACCCCTTGGCTGTCTTTGCTCTGCTTTTTACTTACTTTATTTACAGGCTTACAGCAAAGCTACTACATGTCTTAGCAGGCAGCCGTTTTCAGAAAAGGTTAGGCTTTTAAAAGATGCTATCATGTTATGGCATTAAGCCATACAGTTCAACCAAAGAGTGGTTTTTCCTTCTTGAATTGTATCAACCAGAATGCTGTAGCCTGCTCTATCACTGCTTAAGGCTAGTGGCTCGAGGCTACATTAGCTGCTAGTAGCATAGCACACCCGAATTCAGTTGCATTATGGGTAATGTAGGGGCCAGGTTTTCTATACCTGTCGTTCAGCTGCATCGATTTTTAAATTCAAACACTTACAATTTCATGACCATTGGGATTTATAGATGTTTATCACTGGAGATTAAGTTCCACTGATTCCAACGGTGTCATGTCTGTATGTTCTGATTTGACTGAGTGCGTTGTGACTCTAAGAAGAAGGTATGCATTTTAATCCAATCCTGATCTTTTTGGGTCAACAATGGAGACTGGTCACCTTTTCCTTTCAAGCCTGGCTCTCTGCCACCAGCCTGAGGAAGCTGCTGCCCTCATTCGGCCCACAGACGACAGGCCACAGTGGGCTCCAACCTGCCCCCGACTCCTTTTAAAGAAGCAGTCAGTATTTCTCTGAGGGTCGTAACCTTTTGCATACCAGGCCTGAGATTACATCAAACATCCTCCCCAACAAAACCACAGTCCCATTTGTTATATTTAACATCTCTCAGCCTCACTCTGTTTCCATGACGATGATCGAGTATTGAGTTTTTGCCTACTAGAGTCAGGCTTGTGGCACAGTGCTGCAGCCCGGGGCGGGATTTGGATGCCGTCCATGGAGAGGGAGAGAGTGAGAGAGGAGGAGGGTGTACAGAGAGAGCGTGGGGCTTCAGAGAGATTGTGTGACTACATTACTGTAATCATGCAGAGATTAAACAGGAGAGCAGCATCCTTTGGGGTCTGCAGGGAAATTGCTTTTGTGTACAAAGACGCTGAGATCACATGCTCTTTGTGTTGAGAAAAGAGCGGGAGACTCACCCATTTACAGAGAGAGCGAGAGGGGGAGAATTGAATCGCTGGCTGGGTCATACAAGGCAAAAGCAAAATGGCATGATAAGAAAATCTCTATGTACGTTGAGAGGTAATAGTGCAGTGCGATTATGCAACAGAGAGGAAAAAGGCAAGTCATCCTTTAATGCTAAGGGGCTTCAAATTCCCACAAGGACGAGTCATTCTGACAGATGCAACCAGACACACAACATGGCAGGAAAGGAAAGCATGCAGTCAGCAATTTCCTGTAGAAAAATGCACAAGTTCTCTGAAGTGAAATGAAAGAATAGGGCTTCATATCTCTATCCACTGAACACTTGAAAAGAGCCCCTTTTAGTCTAAAGACACCAGCTATGAAAACATTTAACAAGTTCCACAAAGCAAAATTGATTGCCACTGTTGACCAATGGCAAACTATCTTAAATGTGCTTATTTTCGGCGGAAACAAAGCTGCTTATTAGCTGAGTGGCACTGTTTACTTTCATTAAACCTCCTGCGTTGAAGTAAAAGCCGTTCCACAGAAGAGGGATGGTTTACAGACAGGAGTCGACTGTACATAAAATACATCCATCCTTTCTGTTTATTAAAATGACATTATGCACAATCCTGAGAACAAACATGGGGGAGTAAACAACATGGTACAGAGAAAATGGATAGAATCTTAGCTATTGAGACTGACTAACGCCAACATCTTAGCATGTTTGCGTTAGCTCGCCAGCTACAGTAGTTCACAAACTATCCCTGTATGTAGTCCTTACATCACCAAGAGATTTAAAAAAAAAAATATATATAAAAACTTACACACTGTCCTTGTGTACAGAATAATAACTTTTCATAGTTTTTAACGATGAAAGAAGCCATTAGTTTCCCAAAGGCATAAACATGCCACACGGTTAGCATTTTTCATTGAGGATCCACTGTAGAGGAAATCTGTAAATAAGTCAATACATGACCAGGCAGCACTGGCTTCCCCTTGTTCGATTTCACAACAACAGTCAACGAAGTGTAAAGAAACCGTGGCAACGACAACACCACTGTACCGATATTTCATACAGAAAAACAACATAACTATCTAAAATAGAAAAGCCCATGAAGTCACTTCAGAAGAGCCATTTGACGGACACTTTTAGCCACAGTGCTTCACAGCATCACTAAGTGCATATAATGTTAGCATGAATGGCCTTAGCGGGAAGTGAACTCCTACCCCAGGCAATGTTGGTGACGTGTTCCATGCACACAGCTAGGCTACTATACAGGCCACAAAGAGTCTATAGCATTGCCCCAGTTACAGAGAACACATACAGTATCTCCTCCTTCCTGTTTTTCCAATTCGTTTACACTGTTAATAGGTGGACTGTGTTTAAACCCCTGCTGAAGCTGTAATTCACTTTAAATTGAATCTCTGGGTTTTGGACTGTTAAGACCCAATGAGCCATTTGTAGACATTACCTTGGCAGAAAATGATGAGGTTTTTTAACTAAACAGCTAATCAATTCATCAAAAAAGAAAGAACAGACATAATTATAATTAATGTGTAATACAAATAAGTGTTTAGTTGCCAGCAATAGAAGAGCTATTGAGATATTTTAACTAAGGAAAAAATACCACAAAATAAAAATACTGCGTTTCAAGTCCCCCATCCGAGTTCCTAAGTACAAAAAATATTAGCAGTGTGACTAAGTCGTGCAGAATGGCACTATCCAGAATGTTGTATTTATCATTGTAGCATGTTTACTGATGCATCAATGTGTAAGAAGCATTTTAAGTCTCAAATTAATGTAACTGTACTTTAGAAATTGAGCTAAAGTTGACCATTTTATAGACTAAGTTTAATAAATAACAATCTTATTTCATAAACTGATCATGTGTTTTAATTCTACAACCTTGATCTGAAAATTAAATAAAGCTTGAAGGACAACATTTCACTCTGAAATGCAGTGGAGCAGAAGTATAAAGGCATAAAATGGAATTAGATTAGTAG
Source organism: Perca fluviatilis (assembly GCF_010015445.1). Lineage (NCBI taxonomy): Eukaryota > Metazoa > Chordata > Actinopteri > Perciformes > Percidae > Perca > Perca fluviatilis. The sequence goes on along the minus strand of NC_053131.1, from coordinate 12,744,513 downwards.
CAGATGAATTGAATTAGAGGAGAGAGAGGACAGTAGTGTACTGCTGGTGTCTTACTGACCTCGGCGTGGCCTCCGGCGTTCAGGAGCTTGTTGCAGCGGTCACACTTGAGACACAACTTGTGCCAGTCCTTCCCCAGTGATGACACCTTTTCAGCTGCACATGAAAGACGAAAGAGATGGGGTTAGGGGGAAACATTCACATAAAGCAGCATTTATATACATTACTATGGACAACGTCGGGCTTTGTGCGACGTGTTGTAATGTGGCGTTTAAATCATCGCAGAGAGGGATGACGTCCCCTCATTGCTTCACTCTCCAGAATAATGATTAGCTTGTACTGTATCTCTGGGCTGATGTGCCCCTGAGGGGAATCCTGTCATCGTGCCAACTGAGTAACTGGGGGTGGGGGATACTGGGAATGCCTGTGTACCACTACAGCAGTGGTTCCCAACCTTGGCCCCCACCCCACAGCCCTGTCAGATTGACTCACATACCTCTTTATCGATATAAAAGTGGATATTGTTAATTTTTTCCTACTTGTTGAACTGTGAATATTTTAGCTTGGTTTGGTCAGCAATCATACTACAGTACTACTACAACTTGGAGTGAAGCTGGATGTTTTCAACCATTTATCCATTACTTTTAGCTAACTATTTCTTTTTGCTAACTGTCAGACCTTTTAGCCAACCATTTACGCCGCTTATGCAATACTTTTAGCTATTTCTACCATTTAATCATTACTTTGAGCTAACTATTTCTACAATTTCTACATTACTTTTAGCTACCTGTTCAAACTTGAGTTTTCACACACTCTTATATAACTGCAACAAGCAGTGTTCTGGTGTTACAGCTGATATTCTTTTAAAGTGCTCATGTGCGACTCCCAACAAAGATGGAACAGAAGTGAGATGTCTCACTCTGTAGCTAAAACAGAGAGCTCAACACACAGGGTGAAAAGAGGAGCTGCAGCAATGTGCAGTACATCAAATATTTGGTGTTTTTTGAAAATTAAACCATTTAAACCTATCCTGGTACAACCTCTAAATACAATTATGAACCCGAAAATGAGCATAATATGAGCACTTTAATCAAATCATAATTTCATTTATTTTCAAATGAGTTGAGCTGCTCTACAATCTTTCCACGTACCCCGTGGCAACAGCAGAAGTACCCCCAGGTTGGAGAATCACTGCACTACAGAATGCAGTGATGATGTCATTGCGGGATAAACAGACAGAGTCCCAATCCAGCTGGAGCAGCAGGGGGTGCCCACATCTAACCCAGATCCTTTGTTCACACTCAAACACATGCACACACCCCTCCCCCAGTTTACAGTATACCCATCCTGCTGCAGACGGCCCTTCAACCCCATTTCCGTCCCCTTTCTCTCCCAGAGCGACCACCCTTCCAGACAAGCAAAGGGACCCTAATTATACCCTTTCCAATAATAAATCTCTGCTGCGTCCACACAATGGGCCCCAAGGAGTCGTGCAGGCAGCAGAGGAAACACCTTTTCTTATCAAGGCAGGGCACAAATAGCCGGATACTGGAGTCCGTTTCCTACATACCCTCAGTCAAAAACCCACAGCATGTATGCAGACATACAGACGATTACTTCCTCCTGGACTTCCTCTCTCTAGCTGCTTTCCCTTATGTACCATAACTTGTAGAAGTGCTGTCATATTCCTGCGTCAGCGTCATGTCAGTAAGCAAATTAAAGCGATTTGAGAGTCAGTTTCTGGACAGCATGGAACTCAAATAACTGGAAAAATAAGGAATTGTGGCCAAAGACCAAGAAAAAATAACAAAAAGTAAACTTTTAGACTAAATATGGACATCACTAAAAGGATAACATGAATTGGATAGCTTCTTGCATTAAAAAAAATGTCATTATATATTATGAAAATAACGTTGACGCTAAAGTTCAAGTGGGAAATCATTTTTTGGATCTATAACAGACTTTTCAAAACCAGTCCAACACTTTGTGTTTCAATTCCACACATCTTTTTATTTTGAGAGAAAGTAGTAGCAGCTTTTTTGTATTGTTCCTTTTATGGATTGTATTGTATGCATTCTTTTCACCTTTGACCAAATGAATTCCTTTCTTCGATCATTAATTTGATTTGATGTGGACATGAAGTTATGGGTATCGTGTGCAGGAAATGCTTCTCAGTATTGCTTTAGGACATCTGACTACTTCCTGCAGAGGTTTCTGTTTGCTCTTCAATCAGTTCTCCCTGTCAATTAGGAAAACACTGAAACAAATGGCCGACAACAAGGCCCTGGAGAATAGCTGGGGTTGGGGCGCGTGACCTCCCATCAACACTTGAGAGCAGAGGAATGCTGACTCGGACATAACATACTGCCGGAAATGTTAAATCACTCTTAAAGATACAATTATTCAGAGCAGAAAGCCAGCAATAAATCATTCTTTAAAATCAATAATCCGCTCTTAAATCAGAAGATGGCCACAAAACCTTCAGACACGACCACTAGAGTTAAAAGGAGGACTCTATCACTGGTGATCACTTCAACTATTGGTGCGTTCTTTTTGTCCACCGAAGTCGTTTTACGAGTCGTTTTCCGGAGTTACGACCCGGAAGTTGCAAAAAGAACGCCCCCGAGGTCGTATTTACGACTCGTCAAGTCGTCTGAACTCAGAGGACCCCGAGTTCACTTTCAAAGATGGCTACGTCGTGCATCACACGTAGTAAACATTGTGGTTTTCTACAATTTTAAGCACTTTTGTTTTTGTTGTAACCAAATGAAGAAGTCGTACACATAGTGCTGTATGCATGTCGCTACAGTCTTATTAGGAGTTAAATACCGCCTAATTAGTTATTTTGTAGCTTGTGCAGCTGAAATTGGCTAGAGACGCTCGGTTGCTATATGACAACAATGGCTTTAAGCCGAGTCTTGAGCAGAAAGCAGAGCAGTAGCCTAACGTTAAACGTGCTAATCAAAACGTAATTTTCATGTATCAAACTGTGAAATATGTGTGTAATATGTCAATAACTGGGTGAATAGAATCCTAAATGTTACTAAAAATGTTACAAAAATCCATCTTTTCTCCGACTCGTAGTATTTTGTGACAAAAAGAATGCAACAACCCGCGGTTATTCGTTTTTCGACACAGATGTGACGTCACGCTTGAGCTACTAGTCGCGATTACAAGACAAAAAGAACACACCATAAAACTATTAAGGGTCAGCGACGGCGTTATGCTCGTACACAACTAGTTGGTACAGTGGGTTGTCCAACCACGTCAGAAATCTTATGAGTTTCTAGTTGGCCACATGATACGATACTACTTTATTGTAAGTTTACACTGCAATTCATTTTGCACACTTAGGCATTTCCATTTAAGAGATTTACACACACAGGTTGAACATACATTTACGAATACGACACTTTTCATAGCAAATTCAAACAGTCATGGCAATTAACCAGATCATATTATATCATCTGGATTCAAATCTCAGTTAGCAGCACACTGGTTTTGGAAGGCAGAGTTTGCACTTGGTCATTCACATGAAAAGTGACAGACATTGTTGTGTGAAAAAAAGGAAAGAGAGTCAGAGAGGGAAGTTCAAACCCTGGCTCCTTTCTCACCTCTGCACAGCTGGCCGATCCTGAAGTCATGAAGTGGATGTGAATGTCGGACGGCTATCGGTTCATAATGTAACAGATATGTTGTTGCAGGCGGACAAAACTTGGTGAATGATGCGTATAAAACCCATAAATCTAGAGATCTATCCTTATTATCCTTCATACTGTATAGCCTCGTAGGGCTGTGCAATCAATCGAAATTTTAAATCGCAATTACAATTTTGGCTCCTAATGATCACAAAAACAGACTAATCGAGAAAACATTTCACAGTTCTAGGTGTTCTCACTGTTGATTTGTTTTTAACTTTTTCACTGTTTTTAAAGTTTAATAATTGGAACATCTTTCCAAAAGTCAATAAGTAATTAATTAATTAATTAATCATTAGTTAATTAATCGTGATTTCAAAATTGACCAAAATAAATCGAGATTATGATTTTTTTCTCTCCCATAACTCGAGCAGCCCTATAGCCTCGACCATAAATAAAGCCAGAAAATATGCATTTAGGTTGACATTTTACATGCATGAAAAGATGAAAGGGAACAATCTAACTGACTGCACCAACAGAACGAAAGACAAAGTTCTTCTTCTCCCAGAATAGTAAACGCGGGAGCACAAATTAGGTGACTGAAATGCTACCAAGTCTTCCTCTACCTCATTATGGCAACAACCTAAGGGTAAATGCACCCACTTGTGCAAACAAACAAGCCCCTGTTCACAGGGGAAGTCTCTCCAGAAATTTACATTCACATTGTCAACACCGATGAGGATGTACCAAATCCTTTTTAGCCAATCTGTTTTCTCTCTCACAAACACACAACAAAGGATTCCAGTGTGATTTAATGTAAACAGCAGGACAGCTTTGGGAAATCACTGTCAAAGAGTTGTAGTTCATCTCACCTGACATTTGTGTCTGGTTTTGCTGGAAACCTACTGTAACCCCTAATTTCCACTAGGCGCGTCTGCGCTGCGTTCCAGGCGCGTCGCTTGCCCCGCGAGCAATCGCGGCCATTCAAATAAATGCTTGATAAGCCACCAGCTGTGCCAAGGCGCGTCCCAGAAGCGTGCGTGAAGCGGCTCTCCGCTCTGCTCAAGATACGCGCCAGGTCTATTTTCACATGAGCTATGGGCCGTTCAGACAGGAAGTGAAACTGCGAGAGTATGCTATCAGTCTACCAAAACAGTTGTTTGGTCTATAAAATCTCAGAAAAAAAGGTGAAAAATCAGTTTCCCAAAGACCAAGATGACATCCTCAAATTTGTCCACAACTCAAAAGATATTCAGTTTACTGTCAGAGGAGTGAAGAAAACCGAAACTATTCACATTTAAAGAGCTGGAATTATAGAACTTTGACTTTTTTTCTGATAAAATTACTCCAGCCAATTAATCGATTATCCATATATATCAATTAATGTAATAGCTGACAACGAATTGATTAATTTAATTCTATTCTATTTATAGTATCAAATCATAACAAGACTTATCTCAAGACACTCAATACAGATAAGAGTAGGTCTAGACCACACTCTATAATTTACAAATCATCATCTTTGCAGTGCTGTATGGAGGTACTGAAGAATTGGCAATACATTCTCACCTTGGCAGTTAATGGAACCAAAAATATAAAGATTTGGTATAAATGGCCTGGGTGGAGTAGAGGTAAGATGAACAAGCAGCAAAGACAAGAGATGACTGTGACCCAGGCGCTTTTTTTTTTTTTTAAGTATAGTTTTTTAAGTAAGTATAAGTATATAAAAGCTATTAGAGGTACAACAGCGTAATACAGCTGTATTGGTTTAATTTGTGGTGGTTGCTGACAGACGATGTTGCTGCAGGAACAGGTGAGAGGTTGAGGTAAAAATGAAAACAGAGTGCTGGTCAGAGGTCATCACCATAACCATATGATACCTGCACCACTGTAAGCTGCTTAACTTCATTTGTAAATTCCTTTTCTAAGCTCTTCAGTCTGCGGTCAGCTCCTCTGATTGCATTGTCAATATGGTTTAAATCACTGAGGCAGCCTGCTGCTGCTGACTCCTCTTCTCTCTGATTTAGCCTCAGCGTAACTTACAATTGCTCATTTCACTGATGTTACTGAACATTAACGAAGAGGAAAGGAGGCTTGAAAGTGTTTTGGGGACTGTGAAGAGGTCTGTGTGTTTGTGTGTGCACGTCAGTCAACGCAAGCCACAAAAAAAGAAACGTAAGCACAATTGCATGTGGAAAATGATGCGTATAAACACCACCCCAGCTGTGGCACTCTACCCACCTCGGCACAGTTAAGTTGATTTGGAGCCAGGAAATTACCAAACAGGCTCAAGTGCTAAAGAAAAGGTCACCTGACGCCTAACGAAAGCGGCATTACGACAGCGTGAGCGCTGCCACCGGCTTCACACTGATGATGTAAAAAAAAAATGAAGGGGTAACATCTCATCTAAACACAGTACTCCGTGCCATTCAAAACTCAGGGCATAAAAAAGTGATTTAAGTGCTTTTACGTACATGGAAAAAGCATTTAAATTGTGAATGGCTCATGCTTTCTGATTTAATAAGTTAAGACATATTTACACTATACCACTGGGTTCAGCAATGATGTACAAAGACATACTTTGAACATCTTTAAAAAAACTAAACAAAACATAACCGATAAAAACCTCACTTCGTCGTATTTTATTTTGAAAATTTGACCTTTTTTCCTACTGTTCTAATGACCTATTATCCACGATGTCAGCCAATAAGACAAAGATTTATCAGGAGCCGATACAAAAGCATTAGATAGAGCAAGTCATCATCAGAAATCCTTGATTGGGTGAGTCTAACTTTATTGCTGGGAAATTGGAGTCATAAGACATCTGATGCAAAGGGTAAAAACAGCAATCCAACATCAAATAGGCTAGCTTCTTTGAAAACGACTCGTGATGTTGCAGTGATTACGAGTGTGTGATGTGCTGGCAAACATAGAGGTACATCAGACAACTTCAAGCTGGTTATAACTCGATTTATTTTGTCATTTCTGTGACATGATTCACTTACACTTCAGATCAAATTAAGAGCGAAACCAATTATGCTCTGTGTACAGACAGCCTGTAAGAGGAGCAGCAAATGTTCTATAAAACACACTGTAATTGGACAGAACATTAAGCAACAGAAACGTAACAAAAGGGACTTCAAAGTGGGGAAACATTAACAGCCAATTTCTCCAAAACGACTTAATTATGGTTGCTTAATTGTCGACAGTGACATGGCAGCTGCACCCAAACACCAGAGCTGATGGTGGACTGAGATTCAACCCCCGGGTCAGGAGGAAATTCATCCCGTCTGTCTTACATAAAGCCTAAAAAAGTCAAAACAGATAAACAAGCTGTAGTACACGCACGGAACAACATTTATACAGCTGAACTCCCAGCATGCAATGTGGCAGCAATGTCCAACAGGGGATTGGGCTCTAAAATCTCATATGGGTGCTCTCTTTATCACTCAATAATGTGATGGGGTGCAACAGTGGGAAACAGTGGGTTTGTCAAAGATGAGGCTGAAATTAACTCCCGAGCCAGACTGATCTCAATAAGTGGCGTATGTATGACACGCCAATTCGTATGCCATTTTGGCGTTATCAAGACGCATAATCGTCTTTTAGCGTGTTTATCAACGCCGTTCGGCCGCCATTGTCCTACATTACGTGTGAATTTTCACCGTAGCGAGTAGTATGAAAGGACGTAAGTCGGGAGGGAGGTTGGATGTGGTGGTGGATGGGTAAAACACAGGACTTTCACCCAGGAGAGCCGGGATCGCGTCTCGTGTTTTTCAACTGTTTTTTTCTTCTTCTTTTTTTTAAGCCTTCCCCAATGTTTCTTTCCTAAACCTAACCATTTATTGTTTTCCTAAGCGTGTGACGTTGGTGACAGTCGTGTTTTTTTTGTCATTTTTGTTTGTGTTACTAAAGCCTTTCCCAATGTTCTTTGCCTAAACCCAACCTTTTCTTTTCTTTTCTTTTTTTAACACCATGTGACGTTCTCGCGATAGCCCGGCACGTTCTCGCGATGTGTTAACATCCGCTGTATACAGCGTAGACACGTGGATAGCTCAAAATGCATACAGATAACGCCATTTAGCGTTAGGAAAGTGACGCATGTTTTTACGCAAAGTCATGATGCCATGTTGCCCGAGTGTATGAACATTTTTGCGGCAAACGAAGCTCGTTTCTGTTGATGATGATGTAACCGATGTTATTGTAAATAGCTCTAAACCACGGTTGACTGGACTCTGTTCCGTTTCACTCTCTGGTAATGTGGACCCATCTGTTCAGCTCTTCACACACACACACACACACACACACACACACACACACACACACACAGTGACAGCTGAGTCCACGCGGGTGTTTTTCTGTTTTGGGCTTTTGTCACAGCAGTGTGATAACTGCACGTCCTAATAAACACCATACACCTGACTGACTGACTGACTTGAGGCCCAGAAGACAAAGCAGGACCCAAACATGGGAGGTACATTTAGTACAGCAAAAAAATCATATCTCAAGAGAAATGCAAGAAAGGAAAAAACAAGCAGCCTGCGTTTCCTTCTTCTGCATCCTCTCACCATTCTGTTCTCTGGAGTACAAACACCCTCAAGGACTTGTGACCTTTCATAAATTACAGACAATTGCCATTCAGCCAGTGCACACAGGGGCATTCAACCTCAACAAGGGGAAGTGACTTTGAAGGAGTTTTCAGCTTGTGCAGTAAACAAACTACTCTCGTGTTTTTCATTGAGTATGGGGCCAATCTGTGCTCCATTTCAGAATCCTCAATTGTCTTGGGTCAGGTTTACATAATTAAACCTAAAATAAGAATTATCCGAATTATTCTTGCTCGATATGGTGATCATTAATTATGATTATTTGGTCTTCTATTCTACTTTCAAGTCTAAGAGGCATCGCCAAATAATTGACATGTTTACAGCCAATGTGCAATGATTGTGAGGCTAAAAAAACGACTAACATTATAAACTGTTTGTTTTCATTGTTGATTGACCTATTGATTTTCTTTGCTTAATTTGCTAATTTCTTAAGTCTATAAAATGCCAAAACCTTAAAGACAAATGCAAGTTCCCAGAGCACAAGGTGTCCTCTTCTAATTTTCTTATAAGCAAAGGTTAGAAAAACCAAATAGGGTTTTGTTTAGGATATATGAAATGTATGAAAAGCAGCTAATACTAACATAAGAGAAACCCATGGTGACTCATTGAAATATCTTCTTTTCTCCGACAGAGAGTCAAAAACCCCAAGATATTGTATTTATATTGATATAAAATCAAAGAAAGGGAGAATATCCTCACTTTGGAAAATCTAAAAAACACAAATGTTTGGCATTATTTTTGTTAACTGACTAATCATGTCAGCACGTACATTTATTGTACAGACTGTAACATTCAACGCTACTACACGTGACACAACTACTAAAACTATGATGAATAACCCATTTATACTTAAGGTGTTGAAAGAGATGTGTATATATATATTTAGAGCGATGACCCCGCCAGTGGTGTGTTAAACATTAGAATTGATTTGTCCAGGGTGGGTGTGTGCTGTGGTGCTCACAGTGACGCTGCAGGGTGGGGCCGATGCTAAAGAGCGACTAGGAAACATGTAGTATTTGGACCTGTGGCTGATGCAACCCCGTGGCAAAACTCAGTTCCAGGAGGTCGTCTGTCGCCTCAGCCAAGGCGAGGTTTCCTCCTCAGGCTCTCGCTCTTTCTCCCCGCCCCCCCCCCTCTGTGAATAAAAGAGGCCGACCTCGTGAATCCTGCTGGCTGACGTAAATGGGCTGTAGTTAACTCGCATCCTGTCTGCGCTGGTCAGAAGGGGCCGCGGGCAAAGCACCCTCTCCACAGTCCCTCCCTGAACCCCTGGGCCCGTTTGCCCCACACGGCATTTCATCTCTAACCGGTCAGGACACCGTGTCCCAGCTACTGGGACTTCAAAAAGATCTAGTCCGCATGACTAGCTTACAGAGTAGCGGACCATGTCTTCGAAAGAGGAAGCAGGACTGTATCACTGGCACCTTCAGATGTAGCCTATGTAATTGGATAATCAGGCCTTGAGGGTGTAGACAGAGGTCATATGAAAGAGGCATAAAATGTATGAATGGGTATAGACTACTTTGAGTGAAATCATCTCAGTCTTGTAAAGAGGTGTAACAAATTGTTTATATTACAAGTGGAGTAGCTCCATTTGAAAGTGTCAAACAAGCGTATAGCTTCAAAGATAAGGAGTTAAAGTTAGAATCCTTAAAGCTAAAGTGTGTAGTTTTCACTATATTGACAGCCGCTGTGTAAGAACGCAGCTGGCCTTGAAGGGAGGAGGTCGGGGTGGATGGGCAGGGTTAACATACAGGACTTTCAAGCCAGAGAACAGAGCTCGCCCCTCCCGGGGAAAACTAAATGCATGTTCATTAGGAGTTTTTTAATCCAAACCACAATCTTTTTCCATGTGTTTTGTCCAATATGCTTCGAGTAAAAAAAGAAATGTATAGGATAATCGGCACCCTGCATAGCTATGCACCTATACATGCATAGTGAGGCCAGAGGTCTATTATATACAGGCAAAACAGAATGCAATACTGTTTATTGCTGGGGATCAAATCATAAATTATATGAAAAATGAGAGTTGATGTAATACAAATCTTTAAAGGATTAGAACTTTAAAGTCATTTGGATGAACTAACTATATGCATTTGGATGATAACTTTGCTCCTCTATGCCTCTGCGGTTATGCAACAGGTCATTCTGCTGCAAGGTGGAATGGTTTCACCTGTGTTGGGGGGGGGGGGGCTGACTTTCAACACCAAGCTTAATGCCATCTCCATTAAGGGATCATATTTGTGCCTCAAAAAGGCAGATAAAAGACCCTCATTGACTGGTGCACAGTAGCTGGCAGGTTATGCAATGGCAGCGAGCAGGAGGCAACGACTCAAGAAATGAGGTTACATAACTGACGGGGCCCATTCACACAGCCCTCTGGGCAGCCAAGTAGAAAACAGGGTACTCTAGCCTTGACAGAAAAGAGGGGAAGGATAAAAACAGGTATTGTGTGGATGTCTGGGGTAAAAGCGGGATAAAAAAAGAGGTGTGTGGGAAGCGTATCATCAGGCCGAGAGGACGAAGGTATTCTGCCTCACTGGAAACAACAAACGTGCGCAGAGACAGAACGAGCTTTGTGTGAATAGAGATGTCGCTTCTCATTATAATGCATGAGGTACTTTGAGAGTCTCCCGTTTAAAGAACAGGCAAGCCTGCATCTCACCCCATTTCCCCCAGTCCTTCTAGTTGGGGAAGAGGAATTCAGGGCTTGAGGCGAGAGCAAGTGACTGAAGAAGAGGAAAGAGAACAAAAGTGAGAGGATTTGGTGAATGAAAGAGAGAAAGAGAAACTCACAGCAGAGCGCCATTAGTTTCTCGTTGATTCACTTAGCTACACAAAGATGCATTGCTCCAATTTGTCATGCACAAGAGTTGTGGCTGGATGGCTCAGCTGAATTTGGGTCTGGAGCTGAGAGAGATTTAGTGAGCCGTGCTGTGTTGTGTCCCGCATGGACACTATCACACGCTAACAATGTACTTCCACTGGGGCTTGTCACATGTCAGCCAATAGTCCCTGGTGTATTCAAAGCATCTCTATACCACAGGAACTAACAGATGTGAAGCCACAGTGTGGACGCTGGGAATATGAATTCAGACAACGCTACAACATTTTTGGTGACGTATATTTGGATGTCTGAAAAAAAAACACTGCACAAGCAAAGAGAATGGCAGCAACAGACAACACTTGCGATTAAACTGAACCATCGCCACCATAAAACAGCTGTTCATTAAAGTAACGTACAGAAAATAATAAAAACCGAAAAAATAATTTTCATTCCAGACTGTGGCGAACCACTGCCATGCACAATTGTATTTTTTTTTTTTACAGAAGTAAAGAAAAGAAGAGTCAAGTGTTGAAAACGGATGCCTGCTAAATCCAATATTGGGCAACACCAGCTGGAGGACCAAGTGGGTAACTGCAGGGTGGGCCAATCACTGCTCTTTATAGCTACACCACGACCCACACACACACACACACAAAAAAAAGGGAAACATAATAGGACGGGAAATAGACAATTTTCTCTATCAATAACACATGTCCTGGTGTAGATCAGAAGAAGCAGGGGGTTCTCACTTTTACACCCTCATTTGTGGGACTTTAATGGTTCTGCAGACCTGAAAAGCATTTCTGGCATCTCTGGAGAGCCAAGTATCTGAGAGGAGGATGTATGTAGGTGGAGCTGCTGAGCTCGTTCTACAATATCTGAAATCCATCACTGACATCATGTTGATGCCTCAGGCTGTAGGCAGCTGCACAGGCACAACCTTTCTCCCACCCTGACCTCTCCCATGTCTCGTCATGGGTCTCACAGCCTCCCTTGCAATGACTGAAAGTTTCATATTGTCATTAACAACCTCCCTCACTCTCTACATCCTCCCTGGTTTGACGTGTGCAGCTAATTCCACCCATGCTGCTTCCTAGTAGCCGTTCATCATCCTTACAGTCGACCAAGCCCTGGGCGCTCTCCGCCCAATAAGACACACCACAAACCAGAAGTAACTCCACCAGGATGGATCTCAGTATGTTACATAAAAATATTAAAAAAAAAACATACATCACAGAGGAGCTGTGACTCACTCACTGCAGCAAATTAAGGCTAGGACGCAAATGAATACTCAGACATGCATACAATCCGTATTGGAGGAAAATAAATCTTATTTGCACAGATATTTATTCCTCTCGGGACCCATAGGATGAGCAGCAGCTGTGTTGTTTGCTGCCACTCCTGTTACGTAAGAGGACTTCCATCCACTCACATAATTGATTTTGACCCCCGTACCAGCTTTGATGTGTGCTATGAAGTGCAAAAAAGATCAACGCTGAAGAACAAGTTTTTTGTTCCCTGCAAGCTGCCAAACGTAAACACAGGATTACTTATGGTTGAACAGCAGCATGGTCCCTAAAAATACACTGGACAGGGTGCATATTGCATGTGCAACCTCCAGATTAAAGGCAGGGATGTGAATTTGTGTTTATCTTCATGGCCTGAGCTCCTTTAATCCTCTGATTTGCTCTTATCTGTGTGCATCATTTCTTACACTGTAAACAACTGTTATAGTATAGGCTATATAAGAAGCCATCGCGGTGACTAAGTGTAACGCTTTGCCCAAGTGGGTGTTTTATTTTCCCATCTTTGTTTACAAGGTTGCAAAAGATGCATGTTTACATGTTTTTATCTCGCTGACGCGGCATGATGTTGCCATGTTTCTCCATGAGTGGGCAATCTCAGCATATGGCATTTCTGCACTGTTGGCAAGGGCCTGCCTCACAAACCCTCCAAATCCAACTGCCAAGATTGGATGTTAACCAAAGAAAACAAAAATTAAAAATGACACAGATCAGTGTCAAAATAAGATAAATCATTCATCTAGTTTTTATTTCTTTTTTTAAATTGAGTGCAGACACTGCGTGTTTTCTCTCACATATAAAAGCATTTAATATTTTATAGAAATAATACATTTGTTGAAATGTTTGCTCTGACAGGGCTTCTGTTTGTTTACATTGACCCCTTTGCTTCTCCAGCTTTTATTTTCAAGGTTTGTCTCTGTGAATCATTTGCCACCAACTCTTTCCCTTAAAAAAAAAAAAAAGCCTAATCTAAGGAATGCTATGAACTTTACTTTGGTGAGAAATCCCTTTGGGAAATAGGAAGGGTTTACATTTTTCCCACCACTGAACATAAAAGCCTAAAGCAGTATTAAGCTGTATGGATCCTATAGTAGGCTACTGTCAAACATAAAAATACTTTTAATACCCTACCGTATGTTGAGATAGTTAAAAACACAGAAATAGGCAAAAGTGCATGTAACGTTATAGCCTACATTCATAACTCTATTAAAAAAGGAAAAGTAACTAGTTGTGTGATGCGTTAATATTTGTTCAATGAATGGGAATGAACTGCTTTATATCCGAACGGCACGCTATTCACTAAGTTTGTAAATTACTGTGAAATATGTCCCACAAATATCGATCTAATGAGCCGGATCATGACCCAAAAGTAATTTGAAAAGGTAGGAACAAATAAAGAGGGCAACACTTACCGAAATACACCGTCTTGTCACACTTGGGGCACTTTGAAGACATGTTGCGATGTTGTGGGTCGAGTGAAAGTGATCTGTTTTGTTTGTCCGGAGCGTCCACTCTCTCTCTGGCTCTTCTCTCCACAGCAAGTGTCTCTGCTCCGCTTCCAGAAGCCGGGAGCATCTATTCAGTCAACGGCTCCTTCATTTGCATAACCCCGCCCCTGCCACGATACGCATCCTCGTGCTCCCTTCATGGGTTGTGGGAATTGTGACAACTTGACAGCTAATGTCGAGGCTTACAATTGAGATGTCAGTTATATGATTTTTTTTTTTTTTGCGTTTTCTCTTTATAGGACATTTCTATAGGACATTTTCGTTAAAAGAACTTGCTAACAAACAACAACTAGCAACGATTCAAGATACGTTAGTCCTTTAGCAAAGTAGCTAGCTATTTAGCTAAGTAGAATTTTCAAATGAAAGCAGAAGGCTACAACTCAAATGAATTTCTATTTTCTGAATCTTTTCTGAATATTTGGAGCAGCTTTTTTAATATAGGCCTATTCTTTATTTGCCAAGTACATTTGAGAAATGTAGCTGCAGTTAACCCATTCTAAATATTTAGGAGCCATATTCCAACTCCAGTTGTAATGCCAGTACCTTCTTTAAGGCCAATGGCCAGTGCCTACTTTATACAGGCTTGTGTCAAAGAGGTTAACCTCTTTGCCACTATTTTGTTTTAATTTCAACATGTCTAAAGGGCTCAAATTAGCTACAATTTAAGGTTCCAGTAGCCTATGCCTCAAATTAAGTGCTTGTAGCTCATTGAATAGCTTGAAACTCCCACGCTCCCCAGAAAGTCAGAATTGGGGGGCCTAATCCAACACTTTTTTCTGTCAGCTCAACATTATTAAGGAGAGTCTGTCCAAAAGTGTGTGCCTATATACCTTTTTGTATGATCCATTGCGTCTAGCCCATCTTTATGCCTGTAAGTGTGGTCATTTTGCACACTTAACATTTAGATGTAGTTGCCTAACATATCGTACAACCTAGTTTGTTTCAAGCATACTAACTCCGGCCTTCAGAATCTCCATAGCTGTATTTCAAGTTGTACGTTTTACGAGCAGCACTTGAAGGCAGCATTTCTCTCTCTATAGGCCAGCCTGTGGTCCTGTCATGGCCAGCCCAGGCCAGGCGGGAAAGCTTTTTGAACAAGTGGTGGGGCAGTCCACCGGGGACACATGCACTCCCACTTCCTCTTTGCCATCTTTCCCACAAGAGGGGTAGGGGTAGTGTTTGGTTGAATCACAATGCTCTCTTTCAGAGTGAGTGACTCGTAGGAATTTGTTAGGAAGACTCTGAAACGTGGCTCGGGTGGATCAGCTTTCCCTTAAATAGGCTGCTGGCTTCCTGACAAATTGGGTCTACTGAGGGAGACAGGCGGAGCTGAAAAACAGCTTCTGAATTTCTCACAACCCAGAATGACAAGTCGTTGCATTCACTTATGACCACTAATTTAAAGACATTATCAGGTCTTACAGCAGTTTGTCTGCCTCTTTCCACTTGGGCCTCTTCAGAGTGACTGAGGTCATCTCTTTCACACATGGGTGCTGTCTGGTCTGTCTGCATAGTGACACAGTGCAGGTCCCGGTTCAGGAACAGACACTGATATTTCCCACATCTGTGTCCCAGCTGATTAGCACCCGTCAGCATGCCTGTAACCGGTTCCTCCTTATCTCTGAGCTGACTGTTAAAAAAAAGAAACGGTCAGCTTGAGACTCAACGGTCTCTTAAAGGCAGCGAAACTGTACACTGGGCAACTTTTGCTTAATCCTTATCAGCAGCAGTGCCCGAAGAGATGTTTCACAGTATTTCCTACCCAGTGTGCTGTTGGAGTAGAGAGTCGTCCTGCCTCACCGCTCCCGGTGTGTGTGTTTCATAGAGGACGTAAGTTCATTACCGTTCACCTCCAGTTGTTTGCAGTGGTTGCAGGTTTATTGCCAGTTCAGCTGTGGGCTGCGGTGCACAATCGGAGAGAGGAGAGTGGAGAGGAGAGGACGAGGTCAAATATACTACAGAGCAACACAGAGACAACGAGGGGATTGAAAGTGAGAGGACTCTGTTCTCTGAAGTCCTCGGCTCACTGAACCAATGCGATAAAGATGAAAGGAAGGGAATATTATTCACACTATCTGTAATGTAAAAATGTATGTGAGGCTGAAAATGTGTGTCAGCAAACCTTCCCTTAAAATAAAAGTTTAAAAGCTCAATTTCAATAATTTTCAAGGTTGGGAATATATGGAGTTAAAATGAATTATAAGTGAGGGAACAGATGCTCCTGACAGGCTTGTGATTTGATGCTTCTGAGGAGAGTAGGTAATCCCAGTGAGACCGAAGTGGACGTATCTAGGCCACTAGTTTTTACTTTTAACTTTGGTGCTTGGTTCAGACCCTCGCTGTTTCTCCAGAGCAGATCGAGCATCCAGCTCCACTGGGGAATGACAGGAATAGACAGAGAAGGGGGGGAGAGAGAAGGGTGAGGTGGTCCTAGGGGCTTTATAGCATGTTCGTACTTTTGTAGACTTACAATGGGGCAAACAAGGGCGGAAAAAGTACATCAAAATGTGACACAAGTGTTGCACTCTGCCAATTTCACACATGAAGATCAGTTTACTCACTATGAGGAGAACAACTCAGTCTGTGAAAACAGTTGTACAAAGTCTTCTATGGCCATGAGGAGTTTTCTAAAGTCTGAGAAACTAATCCTGATAATGGCATCAGGGTATCTCAATCCAGCTTGAGAATTCTAATTTATAGCAGAAAGCTTGCATTAAGAGCTGGGGGTGTGCAGATTGAATGTTGTGGGCATTTACAAGGCAGTGAGAGTCTAACTAAAGATGCTTTTAAGATGCATAATGGGATTTTATAGGATTTACTAGGGAGTGGGACTAAAAGTCAGGATAGCTCAAGCTCTGCTGCATCAATTTTGACCATCCTTTTAAAAACATGTCTTTTGAATAAATCACGGGGGTATCTCTTTACATATTGCCTTACAAGGGAAAAAGTGTTAGTTTAAACATATATGGAATATCCATTAGGTTTTCTTAAAATTGCATAATTATCTTGCCATTTCAGAGGCAGTTGAATGCAGTACTAAAAATCCACATGAAAGCAGAATTACAGATTTTAAAATGCAATCAAAAGAGTTAATGTATCAGAAAAAAACATCTTAATTACACTATTGACGACTACCCAGAAATATGGTGATCTTTTCTTGAGATCTCTATGACAGTAAATATTAAATTAGAAAAAAATCTAAGTTGAGGTTGAAATTAACACTCAAAAACTCGTGCCATCATCACATTTTCATTCAAATGTTAATCAAAATTCTGATTGGTATCCTCAAATACATGACATCATGTTTTCCAACTAAGCCTCGCCCCTTTCAAACTGGTGAGAAGGGCGAAGAGAAAACAAAAAAAACACATATTTTCAAATTTGTCAGCGAATTGTGTGATTATATCTGGAACCCATGACTCATAGTAAGTAGCTCATTGGTTTTCAGGGCCTTTAATAAGTCTTTACATCTCTTGCATGCATGATACCAGTGGGAAACAAACTCAGAGCCGTGTTCAGGCAGTGTTTAAAGGCTATGTTCACACTTTGCGTCTTTTTTGACAAGAAAAAGTTGACTAGGGCGCTTTTATAGTAGAAAAAAAGCTGCCAGCATTTTGGTTCTAAAAAGCAGCCGAGAGCGTCTTTTGTTGCTATAACAACAGCTACTGCTACAGTATCCCTGAACGTTGTCACTACCCGATGTGAGTCGAGTGCAGATGTGAGTTGCGCATGCTCAGATTTTTTACGGCATAATGCCAAGGGATCCGGATCCGGCAAACATTTTTAGCTATCTATGATTGTTTGATTGCTAACGTAAGCTCAAAACACCATTCAAGTGACAGCCTTTGTTGTGTTTGATTGCTAACTTGTAGCCAGCAGTGAACAAACTTCGTTATGTAGATCCATTTTTATTGTATAGACATTACAGAAGTCTCTCGTTTTGTTAGCAGGTTCTTGTAGGCTACTTCAGCGCTGCTAAGGTTAGATAAAACAAAACGTGGAGCGAGCTAGAGAAAGAACAGAGAGAGAAAGAGAGCGGTGCTACTAACGTTACATACTGTAAAACAAAGTCATATCATATAGTTCGCTGTGCTCCAAACTCATTTTTTCTTGTTGTTATGAAAACAGCAGGTCTGGCTACTCCGCTTGTCATTGGTCGGCTGTCAAAAAGTGCTTGATGTAGGGCGTTTGTTTTTTTCAAAAAAGTTGAACTGAAAAAAAGTCGGCATTGGCAAAAACAAGGTTTACTCCATAGGATTATAATGTAAAACAGACGCTGGCAGTTTAAAAAAAGACGCCAAGTGTGAACGTAGCCTAATTAGTGCTCGACCCTTTGCCCACCAGGCTTATGAATTCCAGCTGCACACCTGTCCTAAACCCCACTCACGCCAACCCACATTATATAAGCCCTGTGCCCCAAGGCCAAACAGGTGCCAAAGCTGCCTTTAACCCCAGACAGTGACAATCCTTTAGTTCCTTCCTTTTTCCTTCCTGTTCATTCCTCTAACACACAAACTCACACATCCATGCTCCACAGATGTAAAAGCAGGCATAATTCACATGGGCCACGTGACATGTCGTTTGCTCTGAAGGAGCCCACAGAACGGCCATCCTGAGCCCAGCCCAACACCACAGCAGGCTGCTTCTTTCAGCCAGCGGGCACAAGTGCTGGAGAGAGGCAACCAGATGATTTTGGTCAGATTGAGGGGTTCCGAGGCCTCTATTTAAAAGTGGACAAGCACATCATTTGAAAGACCTCAGACAGCTGTGGTATTTCCTTAAATGTAAGAACACACTGTTTGTATAGACGACACGTGATCTGCTGGGTGAGCATGTGAGTGTCTTTGAGTAAGAGAGAGAAAAAAGAGCCTGAATTAATTATTGAAATGTTCCCATAGCACACGCTCTAGAGTGGCGATTATTTTAGAAACAGTAGCCTATGTTTAGCTCTGCTAGGAGACAGGGATAAGATTAAACAGTCTCAGCAGATGATGGGCTATATTTTGTGAGGTTTTGATAGACAGCAGATACTCTATCTTTTTGGATAAGGCCGAGAGGACAACAGGGCCGGTTTTATCTGCTCTTTCTCTCTCTGGGTCTCAAAATGTGATGGACCTTGCTCTTGTTGAGCGTTGATACAAACAAGTTAACGGAAGTTACACACATAATATAATATATAATCAGTGTAAGCCTCACAACAATGAAAATAAACATGTAATTCTCTCACATTTCTATGGTTAATCAAACATTCCAAAATCAGCAGTCCTGCCCATTGGTGGTCACTTTTACCGTATTTAATTACAATGTTTCTGTGGACGATCTTCATCAAGTAGGAATTCAGTTAGAGGGCACCGATAACATAAGGTATACTAAATGCACTATATCTAAACCACTACCAATTTATTACAAAATGACCTCTCTGTGCTTACACAGGCGTTTCTTTGTGTTAGTTTGCGGTAATTTGATTAAATACAGTTTTATTTAAGAATATGCACACAATATACAGGTCTTAAAATAGTACTTTAGTGGTGCTGATCCCCTAACTTTAAATTACCAAAACTGATTGACTTCCAGTAAACTTGTGACTTGGCACCCCGTCGAGTCTGGGGCAGTTGCCCATTTAACCATGCAGCCGTGATTAGGACTTTATAGTTGGCTGGAAAATCCCAAAATCATTTATTGAATAAGGTTCTTACGGTTGTCCTGCACGCACACCAGTTGGAGACTATTCATAATGAATAATACTTTTGAAGCTCTTTTGAAATGATTTAATGTGATGTTTGACAGCAGCTGCTATCTGACTAAATGGGTGCTCCTGTTTGTTAAAGTCCCTCCTCAGGTCTACTCTGGGACTGACCCAACCCTGGGCTGGCTTTTTACAGACAAAACAACAGTCTGTTTGTGGCTCCATTACAGTATTTCTAAGTGTAGATGGGAGAGTCCTCTTGTGTTTTCTTTAGCCATGGACAGTACATTTTGAAGTATTTTACTTCAGCTTGGACTGTGAGGGGTATAGATTCCACTGAATGCCATTTTTAGTGATGTGGGTGTATTGTTTTACTTGGCACACGTCTTCACTGGTCACTGTTGGTCGAGGTTCCACAGTATGCACTTTTCACTGCTCCCTTGTCTAATCTAAAAGCCTATTTTTAGCCTGTGCAATCTGTATATGTTCAATAAATCTGTCATTTCATTTTCTGTTGTTTGTTTACAACATGAAGCGAAGCGAGGGTTTGGGGGCACATGTGCTCTGCTGTGGCGACGAGGCGTGTTGAGGGAGGGTGTGGTAGAGGGCAGCTGGCAGAAGATTTTGGAGTTTTTGATGTCTCTATCTACAAGTCCTGTGATCCTCCCTCTCACAGAGCTCCCTATCATTTCTGAGGGAATCTCTCAAGTAGCGTAAAGCACATGGGAGTTAGACTTTGAACACAGACAACCTGCATGTCTTCATGAGTTTTTAATTAAAATATTATCTTTGGAGGATAATTAACACATCAAATACCTTCTTGGAGTTGATTTGAAGTCGACTGAACCAGTATTATTAAGCTGTTTAAACCAATATGTAACATGTGTTTTTCTTTCCTACATTTCTGCACTTTGTGTAATCACACTAAAGACCCCTGGGCAGTCAGTCAAAGGTCTGACTAATTAAGGCGTTTCTGTTTGTGGGGCAGCATGTTGTTGAAGGGAAACTCGTTAATGATCAATACGTCCTGAAGACTCCATCTTACTCTGCAGATGTATCAGTGTTGAATGTGCTGTGTGAGCTTCACTCATCAAGCATCAATCAGCAGTACTACTGAAAACTGGTCGGCTGTATCAGTCATGTAGTTTGGATGTAGGCCTTTACAGTGTGAGAGTTTGACACAAACAGTACAGGAACATTTTGACATTTTAGACACCTAATCGCTTTCTTGTGCAGAGTTAGATGAAAATATTGATGCCACTCTCATGTCTGTACGCTAAATGTGAAGCTACAGTTAGCAGACAATTATCTTAGATTAGCATTAAAGACAGAAAGTAGCTAGCTTGGTTCTGTCCGAGGTAAAAAAAAAAAAACTAAAAAACACATAACTCGTCTTTTATACATTTAGATTTTTGTAAAAACAAGACATAATATGTTAATTAGTGAGCTTTAATCATGCTGGTATTTTTAGCTTTGAACTGAGCCATGCTAGCTATCTTTCCTGCTTCCAGTTATGCTAACTTACTAAGTTAGCTAGCACAATTGTCTGCTTCATATTTAGCATACAGACATGAGAGTAGTATCATTCTTCTCATCTATCGGCAAGAAAGGGAATAGGCGTATTTTTTCAAAATGTCAAACTGTCGTTTTGGGATAATGTTGTTTTGCAAAATTCAAAGTCATAACAACAGTTGAAGTCAAAAGTATTCCCAAGGAAATTCCCAAGAGAAACCGCCTAGTCTTTCACATCTGACAGGCACTCCCTTGCTATGTCTGTCCACAAACAATATCACTCACTGTGACAAGGTCTTGCCTGTTCGGCTCTTTCTCTCTCTCTCTCTCTCTCTCTCTCTCCCAAATTTTATAATAAAAAATTCAGCACTGGAAACTTTTTCTTTAGGCCTACCTCAGAATTAAACAAAGCCTGTCTGTTTCTTCCACATGAGCAAGGACATTACACACGTAGCTGCCCTACGCAGTAAAATTAACTGGTCACATATAGTACATTAAAAATGTTGTTCCAGTTGATGTAAAGAAACGTGCCGTTCACTCTGAGTTGAGCTCTTGTGGTGTATAATTAGACCCTCTGAACATGGGTGGTGCTGCGATGGAAAACAAAGCACACTCTTCCAGACCCCGTCCTGTTTTAGGTGCTTATAGAGGCCTTAAGAGACAAACCTTGATTTGTACCTCCCCTATGCTCTGCAGGATTAAAAGGTTGAAAACACCTCTCTATCACTACTGGCATCATAGCGTGGAGCATAGGGCTTCTTGTTGTCATAAGGGTACACCAAGCACATCATCTGTGTTTCACATCAATCAACCGTAATGACCTCTGGGCCGTCATGGGGTCCACTAAAGAAAAGCACGTGTGTAGAAATTACTCATATTTAACAACCTGGCAGGACAAGGCAGGACAAAGAAAGAATTATCTTACCGTTAGAAAGTTGTTCTTAGACTTCTTAGTGAGCTAACGATAAATCTAATTTAAGCGTTAGTCCTAATTAGATCCCAATAATCTAATATAGTGAAATAAAATGTCTCAAAAGACAAAAGCCCATACTCTTTTTAAACAGCCTACAAGCAAATTACAAAGCAATTATCTATACACGTCCATCCAGTATTGTTCAAACTGACATGACAATTACAATAGAGTTGTAAACAAAAAGTGTACACAGTTAATCCAATATAACTGCCTGGAGGTGTGTCACATCATAATATAGATTAGGTTTCCATCCAAACCAGGAGCCTAACAAGGTGAAATATGTAATAAGCACACCAGAATAAAAGCAGCAGTTTGGTTGGCAGCACTCAAACTCACACATGATGTAAAAACCCCAGTGATACATCACAGAGAAGCCCTCTTTAGTGGGTTTAGTCTTTGACTTTAACAGCATATGCAGCTGGCTTTTCCTATCTGCTGTATGTCACATGAAGGCCATAAAAATTTCAATTCAATTATTTGTGTATAATTGTTTTCAACGATAACACATTGTAGGACCTATAGTTGCATCTTGAATTATTAGTTATTTAAAGCAGTAGCACCTCTGTCTACCATATTGATCATTCAGTTATCTAATAGGTTGTGGTTGTGTTTAACTGGATGTATAAATGTATACATGCATGGTATGCATGTGTGTATTTTTGGGCGTCAGACATAAAAGATATGTATCACAAGTTGCTGAATCTTTAAGCTTAACATGAGATGACATCAGCTGGTGCAGCTCAGATGGTCTCGACCAATAAAATGACAAACATTCTTGCTGGAAAGAAATTCAAGACGTGACTTTCTGATGCCATTTGCCATTCCAGTGATTCCTTTTTCATGTCTGAGTGTTGTGGGTTTTCCCCACATGGCACAGTCCTCTCACCAACTGCCAGTGCCTCTCCTCTCTCTCTGAAGATGGAGACACATTTGGCGGTTCATCAGCTGTTTCACAAAAAATGTGTTGCTCTCGTCTGGCGGCTCCTGACATTTTGGCACCTTATCCTGTGGCGAAAGGGTGGACATTTGGCGATGGGATTGCCTTGCAAGGCTGGGCCAGGGACCTACGAAGGGGCCTCTTTTTGGGTGCCACATATTCAACTGTCTGCATCCATATCTGACACAGTCTTTCTTCTCAGTGTGATAATTATTCCGCTTTCATTCTGTGAAGGTCACAGTATCAATAACCCACACAAGTGCAATATGGTTAATCCCTTTGGATTAGGGCCAAGGTTTCTTGTGAGGCCTTCAAAGTATGGCTGAGTGTTTCCAGCCAAGCCATGTCTGCAGTAACAGATTACCTCTAAAAGCAACCCACACAGCAAACCAGCTTTCTAGCGCTAGCAGAGAGACAATAATGATGACACAGTTTGATTTATGTTATCCTACATGCAACATTTTTGTATCAGCCCAGATGCTACTCACTGGGATTGTCCCAGAATGTATGATAATTCACTGAAGTGTAATTTCCTCTTTAGGGATACCTTTCCCCCCTTCCCACTACATTACTAGCCATTTTACTACCACTGCTTTGTTCTGGAGCAACTGAGGACAATAGAAAAAAAAGAAAAAATAGCTATGCACTTGTGGCTTTATACTTGTTATGTGCTCAATAAAAATAAAAAATAAATTAAAAAAAAGGACAATAGAAAAGGCTGTGTGAGTGATGACCCCTGCTGGTGGAATTAGGTAAGTGCAACTTGGAGCATCTTGTTTTCCCTGTGAGTCATCGGTGCTAAGACATTTTGATGGTTTCTTACTGGTCTTGGAGCTTAACTGTATGTTTAAAATGAACTATAGATTATGGATAGCAGTGTAACCAACTATACATGCCCTTAAAGCAGCTACACCTTTGTCTTAACTGCCCATTTTGTCAAATGCAAGACAATAGCTCCCCCTGTAGTTTGATATTGATAAATACAAGCTGTATGTCCTTTGCAAGATTCTTTGTGAAGCACTGTATTTATTCAGCTACAGATATTTTTAGCTGTGAAATCTGTCTGACAGATCCCCTACAGCAGATATTCCTAATTAAAAGAGTCGGCACTGCCTCCTGCCAAAGCTTTCAGAGCAGTCAAAAACTGCTAATGAAGTCTGCAACAGAGCACTGTCATGTTCAGAACTTGTATAGAATCAAGTCAGACAATAAAAAATGATACGTGTGTGACATGATAGACTTTACCTTTTATGAGTATTTCCTTTAAATTGCAATGTGGTGGTGATGCCCTTTCAGTTTGAAGGTGCAGATGAGAAGTTTTGTGTATAGATTTGAGAATGTGGCATCTCTTTGAATTGCTGTTGGTACTGTTGCTAAGAGCATGAGTAATGTTTTTTTTGTTCAGTCACTATACATTATATCTACAGAGTCTGACTCTGTGGGGTGTTGGGAACACTGTCACCGGTATTGTTCCACAATAACAATGATTAAGTAATCCAGTTTTTCCACTGTTAATAAAAAAATACACCTATGCACAATTAGGTGTAGAGTAGAGAGTGCTCTAATAGTCCCTTTATTGCCTCCCATAGTGTCTCTGGATCCAAGCACAACCCACAGTGAGAGAACCAACCACAATCAAAGATATGGAATAGTTTCTGCCAGGAAACAGGCCTAATTGATTTCCTCTGTGTCTTTGTCCCTCCTGTGCATTTATCTGTAACTCGGAGGAGTGGAGGACAGAAAGAGGACGAGAGATAAAAGAAAGGTAGGGCCGTCAGAGGTCATCCTCTGAGACTGCAACCAAACCGAGGGGAGTTTCTGCAGACACTCTGTGTCTCGAGCCAATCCATCTCCACAGACTGAGATTCATCAGGGAAAACACCTGCACCGTTCTGCACTGTATACCGTTCTGCCTGCACTCGCCTGCCTGTCTTCCTGACTGCAGCAACATCTGGCAGAGGAGCAAGTGGATTCAAAAAGAACATCTGCACAGCAGCAAGCAGCCAAGTAAACAAACACTGCTAATGAAAGTAGTCACAGTTCCCAAACACAAGGCTTCATTGTTGACCACCTATTTTCCTTTAATTAAGACCATATTAGGTATTGGCACTGTTTTCTCAGTTTATAGGAGAAAATTACAACAGCTGAGAAGACAGCTCACTTGTGTCAGTCGCTGTATATTATTTATATATATATATATATATATATATATATAATATATATATATATATATATATATATATATCACACACACACACACACACACACACGGTGCAGGGATATGCTGTCATATACTGCAATACATTTTTATTGCTCTAAAGAAAAGTCAATTAGTAGGGTAAGCATGTAAAATAAAGTGCAATACAGGGAGCACTGTTGTAAACAGCATGCAGTAATTTTCAGTCAGATAATGGATGTGTGTTTTGTGCAGAAATGCATGTATGTTGCACATAACAGTGAGCAGCATAGTGTAAATGGGCAATAAATAGATAATGTGCAAAAATATCCATTGGGTCATAATACTCTCTCATTTCTTTAACACAGCAGTTAGTTTTGTTCCCACTTTGCACATTGGCATTAAAAAAACATTCTCAAATTCACTTTATTTTCTCTCGTTCCTTTTCATAAAAGAAACCCCGAGACACAATACAGGATCCCTCCAATGCAGCACAGTTCCAACATTGAGACTGCACACTTGAGCAGGAGTGCGTACTATAAGTACACACGATTGGCTTATGGCGGTCACGTGACTGCAGACTGTAGTCCCCTGTGTTAGGAAACAGTAATTGAGGCTTCCATATGGTATAGATCAGATGTAGCCTTCACCACAGCATTCCTCCAGCACTGAGGCTCTACGCTTGTATCCACAATGAAAACCAAGCTAATTAAACAACTATCTGCAAAAGACCATACAATATATTCTCTCTCTCGTCATACCGTATTTCACTTATTAGACACATTCTGCTACTCTTGTGTTTTTTTAGAAGCAATATTTGTTTTGATTATGGTATATTGCAATATACCAAGAAGAATATCTGTGTATGTGGTGGGTGTTGACAAGGAGAACAGTACTGCTGTTGTTTGCAGTCCAAAACATCCCATCCCTGCCTATTTTCTATTTACCTACATGCATGCACATCCCTACATTTACCTAAAAAGATGGTCGTAGTATGCTTGATAGTCCTATACCTACCTGTGATGCTGCTAGAGTCCTGTGTATCCCATAATATCATATGATCAGTAACTGTGCTGCGCTCATTGCACACTGTGTACATAATGTTGTGTAACTATTTATTTTGCAGTTATAGAGTATGAGCTAAAATATGTGCGAATATGAGCTGTATAGAACGCTCTTCTAATGGATTAACCTGCATTGCAGTATGCAAACAATTTTTCCAGCTTGATTATACCACACTGTTGCATGTGGAAAAAAGGAAACAAATAAACAGGAAAATACCAAAATTAACAACATGATTTGATTTGACCTGATCCCTGAGTCGATTTAAAGACTGTCATCATGAGAATATTTCAATTGCAGACTAATCGTACCACGTTGACATGAATATCACACATTCAATCTTATCTAGACAACCTAAAAGCAAATACTATGAAATATAAAAATGCCATGAAACAGCTTAGGGCTACATAAATGTAGTACCAATTACATAAACATAAAAACAAAAGTGTGCCACCCTGACAATTAGGCCAGGTATGCCTATAACATACTATCTGTAATATAATTTTTTTTTTTTAAACATTTGTATTCTTTATTACATTACATATAGTAATGTGATGGTTCATGGACCTCACTTGATTCCACTGAGCTTAAGGATTTGGGATGACAGCATTTGGTTTCAGGTATAGGGACAGGGGTGCTTAATTTTCTGGTACACCAAGTTCCAGGTATTCTTTTTTAGAGTCTATCATTTCTGGGGCTTAGCAAACTCTTCAAAGGTGTACAACCGGGGTTTCGGCTTAAATAATCGTGATATTTTACTGTTTGAACCAGGGTAATCACACTAATCAACCTTAAACATCTTTCATAGGTTCCTTAATATTTGCGCCAGTTTCTGTGTTTAAACATGTCCGTTTTATAAAACCGTTTCCATTTCCACACGAAAATAAAGAATTTTCCTCCTTTCACCATATAACCTAGCTAGCTGATGATACTTGTATTACATGAGTTACAAAGTACGCAGGTAACGTTAACCGACTAAATGGGATAACAGTTGATTTTGTATGACGATTTTGTAGTGACGTCACTTGTGGGACTACAACAAAGCCTGTGGCGTAGCTGTATTTTGAAAATGCTAGCTAGTAGCAAACAGTTACAACATTAAACTAGTAATTGAATAATGAATTTGTTACACTACTTTTTTCCCAAATCCTGCAGCCGAACTTCGGGTTTAGAAAAAAAAAAAAAATAGTGTACTGTCTCTTTAAGTTCCCTCAGCTAGTCTGTTTCGTATTGATCAATCCACCATTTTCCAACACACAGCGGCGGCAGTGCTAACACAGCTCCGGCAGCGCGAGAGAGAAGAGAGCCACCCCTCTACCTGGAGAGGAAGCCAGGGACCCGGGGCAGTCATGGCAGCGAACATGTACCGGGTTGGAGGTAAGATTTAGAACCTTCCCGTAATGGTCTTTTATGGTATTTACAGAGCGTGGTCCGTCTTTCCTTCCCTTCTTTTATTTCCCTAAAGCTAAAGAGCCTTGTGCTTCACAGATGATGATGGTGAAGAGGAGGATGGTGATGAAGAGTAGTGGTTCGCTTACTGCTGGATTCCCTCGTTTCTTTTGTGTTTGTTGTAACTTGCGATGATCCCAAACAACTACTTCTACATGCGGATACACCTAAAGTAACATGCATTGTGTTTCTATATATTTAAGGTAACGTTAGCATGGCGAACGTATTGTAAAAGTTTTGCGTGCCTTTCAACTATTGCCCCGGCTACTCTTTCATAATGATAACGTTAACTAACGTTAATCCACTAACCTGCAGAAACCCGGTAAGCAGCAAGTAGATGTTTTTATAGAGAAAGTGCAGATAAAGGAACCAGGATTAATTAAAAGTTAAAAGCTAGATCGTATAATTGGATTAAGAATATCATTGCATGCTTAAAGATGCATTTTCACATCTTTAACCAGTTTTTTTTGTATTATTATTTTTCTAAATAGGCATCTCCAGTTAATACCTTTTTATTAAGGTTGCTGTTTTCCCCTCCCACTCATTTTCTGCTTATGTTGTTCTGATTCATATCCAGTATGTATACTGTGTAAAAATAGGCACATGAAAGTTACTGCAGTAGTTTAGATAAGGCAGTGGCTGTTTTTTTGGGGAGACTGGATACAAAGAAAGGACAGAACAGCATAAAAGAAAAGACAGGATGGCAAGTGACAATAATCAGATGATTTACACTTGATTAGAGATTAGTGTTGCAGAGTTTTGACTCATCATGACATTTTATTAGGCTACTGGTAAACTGTTCTCTTCAAGTTTCACTGTCAAAAAGTGTCAGAACCACGACGTAAAGGTGTGCCATGGCTGTAGTAAATGGCAGGTGTAACTATACAGAGACTAGTTCCCTTATCCATTTGGAGCTGATCAGCCTGTACTTCCATCAGGCAGATATTTCCATTCATGTTTTTGATTGCAGTCTGATGTTCTCCTTCTTCTAGTTAGCCAAATAGTGTACTTCTTTTTATCAAACGTCTTTTTATTAAAGCATACGATTTAACATACATTCCACTTATACATTCTGAGAATCTTTTTTTATAGCTAATTCAAAAATCAAATAAACCGTAAACTTAAAGTGGTACGACATTAAAACAAGACAAAGCAAAACAAGACAAGTAACAATACAAAAATGATTGGAAGAGCACCACCAGGCTGACCACGATCCACCAATAGTGTACTTCTTTTTAACTGTATGCTTTGCAAACGCATATGTCAAAGCCAAGGGAGATGGAGGGAAAGCAAGAGTGACCGATAACATTCAGAAGATATATTTACATGCGATCGCTGACAATTGTCTAGTGAAACAGGAATGCTGTGACTCTCCTTGGCATGGTACACACATTAAAAATAGCCTGTAGTGAACGTCATAGCCCTCCTATTTAGTCAATTGAAAGGCCTACCTGAGTGAGAACAGGATAATGTCCAGAGCAGGGCAGGAAGTTAACACTTCATCAGCCAAATGATGCTGAATTTAGTACATATCTTCACTCTGTCAGCCTCTTAATGCTGAGATGCTAACCAGCTGAGCTTGTATGTCTCATCTGTAGAAAAGTTCAGCTTGCAAAACGGTACAACTTTGTGATTTTCACCATTTCCCTACCTGTCTGCCTGCTGTAGCTTTAAGATGGTGTATTTTGGCCCCATACGGCAGCACTCTTTGCAGTTTAAAGTGAAATGAAATGAAGTAAACTATTCACATTAACACTTTTACAACTATCAACCTACTGTATGTCCAAGTTGTCCTGTCTGTCTAAAATCCTTACAAATAGGCCTAATTGTGTAATAACCCAAACTAATCCAAAGCCACAAAGCCAAAAAAAAAAAAAAAAAAATCACATTACTGAACAAACTAATTAATACCATTAATTAGTTTTTCCACAGTCAATAATAATTTAGATAACAAACGAGCACAATTCAGGCCAAAAAACAAGCCTAATAATAATTGACTGAAGTTTCTCCTGAGACAAATTCAACCCAGCATCAGAACAAAGCAGAACCCTTGGAAAGATGGCCGCCACTTTGTAAGACAATGCAGGAACATCATGGAAAAGCAATGACTTCCCCTGTGATTGAACCGTGAACAAAAGCTGGCTCCGTAGGCCCTGATGTCTTTGTTTTTATCCTGCAGGCCACACGCCACTCTTCCTGTGCCCAGCGGCGCTCCTTCCTACTGCTTTCCCCTCATACACAGGAAAGTGTTGGTGACTAAGTATAGTCTCAGTCATGACTCTTCTTATCTTAATGGTGGGAAGGGAAGAGAGGCTAACCTAGAGATTTTGTGCACTGGCCACGGAAGTTTTAAAAGTCTGAACCTCCAAACAAGAGCCATCGGGGCGGCTGTGGCTCAGGAGGTGGAGCGGGTCATCCTTTAATCACAAGGTCGGCTCCTCCTGTCCGCATGTCCAAGTGTGGGCAAGACCCTGAACCCCAAGTACACTGAACCACTTGCATGGCAGCTCCGCCACCATCCACCTGGCGAATGAATGTTTATGTGTGAATAGGTGAATGAGAGGCAAATTGTAAAAAGCTTTGTGCAGTAAGGTAGAAGGGCGCTGTATAAATACAATTAACCATTTACCAAGACTGGCTGCAAACGTGTTCACACAAAAAAATACTCTCTTGTGAGATGATGAGAAAAGATTTAGATGCTTTAAAGGATAGGTTCAACATTTGTAAGTCTGTTTTTAAAACAATAGTAAGTAGGCCTGCACGATTCGGGGAAAAATATGAATCCCAACTTTTTATCTTAGAATTGATATCATGATTCTCTGCCATGGTTGTGTGATGTTTATTGCACACATGAACCATGACAAAACAAAACAAATTGGCAGTACCAAACATAGATATTTGGCACCTATAGCACATTGCGCATCACCACAAGCCTGTAAACATAGAGGCTTCGATGAATAAAGAAAATAAAAGTATATACTGGCCATTTAAATACAGTAGGCTACCAAAAATAGTGACTTATAACACATTGAACTACTGTAAATATGGCCCTGATACAGGCTAAATCTGAACTCCTTGAACACGTCCTTAATGAAAACATGTCAATGTCAAATGCTATCGGTAAATCAATTGAAGGAAAAATTAAATCGCAAACAAGGGTGAATCGAGATCGAGATTTTTTTTTTTTTTATAAAGATTTTTCGTGCAGGCCTAATAGTAATTTGCCCGGGTAAACATTGAAAACCTGTTCATACTGGCCATTAAAAGATCCTTTCCCTTATACATTACCAATACAAGTGTTTGGGGACAGAATCCACAGTGCTTGTTCTGTGTAAAAAATGTTTCAACTGAAGTTTGTCTGTAAGGTAAACAGTAGAAATAAGTCATGTGCTTGCATGTAATTGATTGGATGATGTCGCTTTGTGGCAAAAGTTGAGCCAGGTTCAACTTTTTTGCCGGACGACCGTGTTCTTTTTTTTTTTTTTTTTTTTTTGCCAAAGCCTGCTGTGGCAGCACCTCCGCTGAACTGCCAGGCTGCCCCCAATTCAAATGAATGAGGGGGCTGTGTTTTTTCTAGCGGAGCTAATGTTGGTCTGAACGTTGGCCTTACTTGGACAAATCAAGTGGGTATCTTCCTAAGTTACAGACTTTTTAGTACAAACCCACCTCCGTGTTTCCTCAAACCAGTGTTTCTGGGTTGAGCTGCAGTGGAGGAATAGTAACACAGGAGGGGATTTTGTATTAAAAAGACTGTAACTTTAGAAGATGCACACTTGGTTTGTATAACTAACCCCTTAGTCTAGAGAGCAAGAGTGTTGTCTTTTTTACTCGCATGTCTCACGCAACTGATTCACTCTCATTTGAATCTATGCAGCCTCCATTCAGGCTCCCTACAGGCTCACATCTCAGCTGCATCTCGCAGGACTTCATTTTTTTATTTATGGTACCGTCTATTTTTTGGGGGGGACAAAATGTGCATCAATGCAAGGTTGATGCCCAATAAAACACTACGACTTTACTACATTACTACATATTATAGGGTTTTATCATTATTAATCTTCATTAGTTTCTTATCTGACCTTGATCTTTGATTTTTATTGTTTCTGATTGCATGTTTTGCCTTTTTATTGCTGTTAATTTGCTGATTCTGTATAGTGTAATCCTTATCTTAATGAGTAAAGTCTCTTGAAAAGTGGTTTACAAATAGTTTTCTTTAATGTTTTTTTTTTTTTAAAGAAGGTTTGGCTGCTCCTTTGCTGCTCAGCGCTTTTGAAATGCTCGGACCAGACAGAACCGGTATAGACAGTCGCTTCAGCGTCGCGTGACGGGGGTAAGATTGCTAGAGCCTGATATTGGCTTCAAATAAACCTACTCATGTACGTTTTGCATAGGACGAGGATTATCAAGGGATCTCTCAGTGGCCTGTATGAACAAAAAGGAATGCTTACTGCGAGGAAAAACCTGTTTCAATCTTCATATAGGCACGTGGCTACTGTTTTGGGAAGCTATCCTTTAAATAAATACTTGTACTCAGGCTGTTGGAGTGCGACAACTCTTGTACAGAGTGTGCTAAATGTGTTGAAGTGTTTACTAACTTAAAAAGTGACAAACTTCTTTGTCAGTGCCCACATTTCTTTTGGCTGTTGGCTGGTGAGTAGTTTCTCTATGCTGCCACTTATGATTCAGACCCTGCTTAGGTGTTGCAATATTTACTGATCTACACACTGACTAACTTACAAACTTTGACAGTGCCCACGCTGTGTTTGGCGGGTGGCTGATGTTAATTTCCCACAGTGGCAGTTTCCTCTCTCGCAGGTCTGGTGGGTGTTCTGTCAGAGTTAAGTTTGGAGCCTTGCTCGCCGCCATCCTGCCAAATTCAGAATTATCATTTGGACAGATGCATGACAAGTGTCCCCATCATCACATTTCTTTAGAGGCCAAACTGCACATACATCCGTCGCAATGAACAGGATTTGCTGCAAGCTGGATGCCTTGTGGCGTCTTTGCGGCACCACAGCTATTTGGATTTCAAGATCTGGCCATCTAAACTGCCCTGAAATAGTTGTTTGAGGGAGAAGTTTTGTGTAAAACCTCCACACATTTGCTGATTAATCACATTTAAATAAGAACAAGCTGCACTGGTGGCTGCAGTACAAGTGCAAGATAGATGCATGATGGGAGTGATGGGAAGAAGTCTGCTTATGAGATCAAAAAGGCCCTCTCTGCTTAAATGTCACCAAACAGATTAAGGCTGCACAGTATATCTATTTTTTTTTTTAACCTCATCGTGATATCAACTGGCGCAATATACATATCGCGAAAGGTTGTGACATATCGCAATAGACACTACGAGATTTTTTTGTATGTTGGTTGAAAGAAAAATATCAGTAGAAATCTGCACTTTAAAGTGTAACTGTCGTTCTTTTTTAGTGGTGCCTGTTATTGCCAATTCAATGTTCAATTTGTTCAGTAAATTTTTTTTATTATTATTTCCTTTTATTTGTTTTAAATTCAACAAGCAATGTTGTATTTTAGAAGAATAAGAACCAAGTACATTTTAATATCTGTTAATTTAGCGCATATTTACGTTATCGCATATTTTCCTCATATCGTGCAGCCCTAAAACAGATCAACTCTCACATTTATGAAAAAGGCATATTTTGTGTGTGGTGTTCAATGTGGTTTACCTCCAAGATCAGTTGCAGAGCATTAAGTAAACTACATGTATCTATTGTCGGTTATTCAGGCAGGAATAACAAGTGGAACTAGGTTAGATAGATGGGTTGATCATGCCAGTTAGAGTGATATCAGAGTGTGAAAACGAGGTGTGAGTATTTCAGAAGATTAAACTCCCTTCCATTACCATCCTAGAACCCTCCATCCATTTACTATGACTGTCAGTCTGAGCCATAATGTCTTCCATGGTTGCTGCTCACGACGCCAAACGTGTGTGTGTGTGTGTAAGTGTGTGTAAGTGTGTAAGTGTGGGCGGATATTCACATTCCCTGCTTCCTGCTTTTCCATCTCCCCTTTCTAGCTCTTGCCCAGCCCTTTTCATTACTCAGTCATAGTTAGTATACACCACCACTACTGTATTTTCTATGGCGGTGTATGTAGACTCAGTACTTTTTGAATCCCAAATAAATTGTGTTGAAGTTGGCATGCTTGATGTTGTACTGATTTTTTTTTTTTTTTAATTGCAGCTGACAACGGATAGTTTTTAAGTTATGTCCAGACATTTTGACAGTCATGCGGCGTTTAGATGCTGACTGTGGATTCCGTCCAGCCGTTGGAGCCGTGTAGTTGTCGTTTAATACAATATATTTTTAAGGCAAAGTTCCTGTACGGTTGATTGTATCAAGATGACTTTAATCAGCGATGCATCTTGAGAAGTTTGGCGGTTATGGTGTCACCAAAATAAGGCATCCCAAAAAGCTTTTCTGTTTGCAACCAAACTCCTGTTATTAATAAATAAAACTTTGTGCGTTGGTCAGACTGCTACTGATGCCTCAAGTTTGTGTCTATACCTGCTGGAACTTTCTTAAATGGAGTGCCGGGGCAGGAACTGTCTTGATTCTCTATTAGGTGATCAGATTGTGTGGTTGATGCTGTAGAGCTGCAGAGCTGATTTTTTTTTTTTTTGAGCTATATAAGATCTAATACATTAAAGCACTGGTACCCAAGAGTGGTGTGTCCCCTTCTCAAATAGTTTAAATTGTATAGTTTTTTAGAGGCCTGGTGAGATTTAAAGTGTAGTGTTTCTCAAAAAACTATCCGATATTTTAGAAAAGTTAGAAAAACAGAGTTCTGTGTAACATAAATTGTAATCATCTTGTGAACCCTCAGTTTTTATCTTGCAATGCGTAAGGGGTTCTGGACTGTTGCACTAAGGTGTAGTAGAAACATTAAAATGTCAGTTTTGACAACCTGTTAAAATGAATAAACAACCATCCAACAGTCTGTCTGTAACAATCAATCCGACCATCAAACTTAAATTTCACCTTTCGACAACTTGCCATTCATTTCTTTTTATGACAAACCATAAAACGACGCTTTTACAGCCTTCTCATACATTTCATACTTTGTTTTCTCAAATAGGAACAGGTGGCATACATACTGGATTAATGCCCGTCAGATTTCTTTAAAACCACCCTCGATAACATTAATAATTCTCTCCAACATTTTATGGACCGTTTACAACTATTATCCACAATTAACAAATTGGATGAGACAATTTAAAAGCTGGGGCAGTTTTACCAACAAGATGTAAGTGTGTAGTTTGGGTGGTAATCCATGAGTAGTGTCCAAGTGGGTTTCTAATGTGTTTATGGTTGTACGTTTTTTTTTTTTCTTTCTTTTCAATTAGTCCACCTCAATTACTATTATTATACCCTTTTCACTGCCTCTCATTTCAGATGTTTGCTTCTATTTTAACTGAACTCTAACTTACTCATTCGTCCACTTAAGATTTCAGCTAAGCTGTTTACGTCTTTCTGTCCATCTCTTTCTCTTCCCAGACTCCATCCGTTATCTCATGTTTTTCGTCTCTCTGACTGTCTGTCTCTCTCTGGCCTGGTTTGAATCAGCCCAGCAGACTCTCTCTTTTGGGGCTCAGTAACATGCCTTGATTGGCTCGCACAAAATTTTGACTGCACTGTGACGGCACAGGCGCCGGAGCTTGCGGATTGGCTGACGCTGGGAGTGGGGGGGATGAGAGTCGGGAGGGGGGAGTTGTACGCGGATTGAGGCGGCGGGAGGGCTGATGGGAAAACTGAGTGACGCTGTCTCGCTCTCTGTCCACTCTCTCTCTCTCTCTCTCTCTCTCTCTCTCTCTCTCTCTCTCTCTCTCTCTCTCTCTCTCTCTCTCTGTGTGTGTGTGTTGCTCTCATTTTGAGTTCCTTTCCAGCTCGCTCTCTACCAGGCTTCAGCTCCTCACATGGTGGAAACTCTTAACACTAAAACAGCCCACTCTTGACTGCTACTGAACCGTTTTCTTCCCATATACGTTTTATATATATGCGGCAAGGAGGGGGAAACACATTGAACTTAATTTTTGGTAACCTAAGTTACCGAGCCAGGAAAAAGGAAGACCACGAGCTGTGCCCAATGTGCCACCTTCGCAGTGACGCTAAATGTACTGGGAGACATGTTCCTGTCACAGAACAAAACGTGCTGTGTGGCGGCACTTCACACCCATCCCCACGCTAAAACTGAATGTTTGACATGTGGTTCAGCTTCAGTCTGAAATAGTCATGGTGCATTTTGGCTCTCGGTTAATTGGTCCCTCAAAGCTAGCGAACGTTGAAGGCCGCAAAAAGAAAAAAAATTCTCACCGTGGTTTGTCATGAGACCTTGCTCTGTTTCTGAGTGTGAAATGACTGTTTTTGATCAGGGTTCTTTTGAACATTGCCAAGTTTTATTTACCTTCTATGTATCCAGGAAAGGTTTTCTCTTTTAGCAGGCATCTTTTAGCAGTGTGTCCAGTTACAGTACTTAGATTCACTTTAGTGCTAATGAGGTGATTGATCGATCAGTCAGTCAGTTAGTTGATTGACAGAGAATTAAGAATTTTGATAAATAATTTATACATTTAATA
This sequence comes from Perca fluviatilis, assembly GCF_010015445.1. Taxonomy (NCBI): domain Eukaryota; kingdom Metazoa; phylum Chordata; class Actinopteri; order Perciformes; family Percidae; genus Perca; species Perca fluviatilis. Next base: position 12,708,240 of record NC_053131.1, on the reverse strand, counting down.
ATTAATCTAGCAAAAATGCTAAACTTACTGGTTACATCTTCTTGGAACTTTTCATAGCCATTGTAAACTCTTTTTTTCCCCACATTTTATAGACTAAACAATGACTCAAATTTGAAGACATGACCTCAAACTCAGGAAACATTTTCGGACATCTCACAGATTAAACGATTATCTAAAAATAATCAGCACATTAGTTGATAATAGGGCTGCACGATATGAGGAAAATATGTTATATGCGATATCGCGATAACAATATTACTTGCGATGAATAAATGGATATTGAAGTGTACTCAGTTCTGCATTTCTGCTGCTTTCAATTTTCTAAAATACAACTACTTGCTTATTATATTTAAAATGAAAGGAAACATTTCTAACATTCTTTTACTGAACAAATTGAATATTTAATTGAATATAAAAGGCACTGCTTTAAAAAAGAATGAGTTACATTTTAAAGTGCTGTTTTCTACTGATAATTTCTTTCAACTGTCCTCAAAAAAAAAACTCTTGAGTGTCTTTTGCGATATGTCACAGCCTTTCGTGATGTGTATATTGCCCAATTTGATATTGCAATGACGAAAAACAACCAATATATTGTGCAGCCCTAGTTGATAATGGACGTGATCGTTACCTGCTGCCCTTGTCTGTCTGTCTGTCTGTCTGTCAAAAGTTTTAGAACACGCCAATTTTTCCAGGTTTTTATTGAAATTCATGCAGTTCAATGTCTTAATGTACTCTGAAATGAAAGAATACAACAAATGAACAATTTAAGTTAAAAAAGAAATCATGGTATCAATTTATAAACCAAAATGTATTCTACATTTTTGACTCATCAAAGTAGCCCCCTTTGGCAGATATAACCACTGAACACACTCGTGGCATTCTTTCTACAATGGAAATCAAATATTCTTCAGAAAGTTCTTCCCAACTCTGTTGCAGAAGTTCCCATAAATGTGTGGCACTTGTAGGTTGCTTTGCTTTCACTTTTGTGTCCAGTTCATCCCAAACCAGCTCAATGGGGTTTAAGTCTGGGGACTGTGCTGGCCACTCCATGTTTTTAAGCTTACCATCTTGTTCTTTTTTCCTAAGGTAGTTCTAGCATAGCTTGGACTTATGTTTTGGGTCATTATCTTGCTGTAGGATGAACCCCTGACCAACTAGGCACATACCAGAGGGTACTGCATGGCGCTGCAAAATGCTGTGGTAGCCGTTTTGGTTCAGGTTGCCTTTCACTCTGTACAAATCATTGACCGTGGATCCAGCAAAACAGCCCCAGACCATCACGCTTCCTCCTCCATGTTTGACAGTTGATGTCACACACTAACATCAACTATTTCACTGATAGCCAGTGGGAATAACTGTATGTTCAGGCTTACTGATTTTTATCTACCAGGTCTTTTCTCGATTTGATTTATTCTTTAATCTATGAAAATAATGAAAAGTGCATGTTGATGTATTCAAGCCCAAGGTGACATCTACAAATTGCAATTCTTTGCCAGTCCAACAGACCAACCCAAAGATACTCTGTTTCCTTGGATTAAACTCAAGGAGAAGCAACAAATCCTCATAATTGAGATGCTGGAAGCATCCTGTTGTTGACATTTTTGCTTGAAAATAAACCGTTGATTATCAACATACTAGCCAGTTAATTTTCTTGTGATATCGATTAATCAACAAATAGTTTTGAGCTCTAATCAAGTTTGATGCTCCAAGGGCACCTCGGCTGTGGCTCCTCACTAAATGGGATACTAGAGAGTGACTTTGCCAGTCCACAGTTTCACAGATCTGACCTCTGACCTCTGACCTCCAGGCATGCCCCCCCCCCCCCCGTGTGTTAGAAAACGAGCAAGTCTGATATGGTGTCTTCATTTTCAGTCTCGGCGCCGCTCAGTTTCAAGTTGGCCTCTTTGATATTCAACAGCAGGAACAAAGATGTCACAGTGGCAGTGGAGTCTAGTAACAAGCTGTTTCAGGGTGAAGAGTAGACAGGCGTGATGTGATGATCTCTCCAATGTTGAGTAGTGAGTGTGCGCTTGCCAGAAGAAGCTGTTATAGAAAATACACACATACACGTACGTGCTCTCTGAACAACTGCTGCTGCTTTGGTTAACCCAACGAGAGAAAGCGTTAAAGTTCTTTAATCTTCATACAAATGATACTAATAGGGATTATTTAATTGAATTTACTTTATTATGTACCTACCTACTGTCAGCTTTTAGCTACTTAAATTAGCAACGTGATATCATGACTTCACGTCAGTCTGAAATTAGAGAATACTTGACATTTGTGATTCCTTCCAAAGACTGGGTGTTAATCTGTTCTTTTCAGTTGGGTAAGTGTGGGTGGAGAGAGGAATACCAATAGGAAGAGTGGAGCAAAAGGTTTTCCAGTCAAAGGTGTGCCCCTTAAGGCAGTTTTATGGTTCTGTGGAGGCTCCATGCAGAGCTTTCGCCGTAGCCTACGTAAGTGGCCTGATGTTTATACTTGTGCGCTGCTTTGCATTGTAATAAATGTGGTGGAGAGATTAGTTTATCTGCCTCTGCTGTCTCTGAGATTTCTCATTGTTTGACAGAGATCAGCAGACATAATGTTTACTATTTATGATTCAGATGTGAAAATAATTCTTTAGTCTATAAATTGTTTGGAAATAATAAGAAAAATGCCCATCATAGTTTCCCAGAGCCACAGGTGATGTCTTCAAATTGCTTATTTTGTCCAATAGCCCAAGACCAGAGCTATTTTGCAATTTAGTGAAGACCAAGTTCAAACTGGGTCGAGACAGAGGCTAAAAAGAGTTAACTCTATATACATTCCTCTGGAATTTTGAAAATATTGAAATGTGGAAGTGACAGAAAGAAATTATAGTAGTAATAATTACCTTTTTTAATGTTTTATTTTGCTAACATTGTGAATACAACTCTGACAGAAAAATAGTTTTTGCATAATGTTTTAACCCAAAAGTCTTTCCCAACAATTGTGCATAAAAGGTGTAAAACAAAAGATGAATAAATTAGAGTAGACCGGTGAAGTAATCAGTCCCTCCAGGATTTCGCAGCCTTTTTTTGATATTGTTGCGGCCCAAAATGCCAGATTTTTGTGGGAGCTTTTGTTTGTTGCAATGAAGTTGCGGGAGACAGTGAAAGTTGCAAAACATTTGCGATCTTTTTCTTTTCTTTTTTTTTTTGTATAGTTCTTTAAAAATAATGTTTCGGGAGAATAAAATTACTCTGGGCTTAGTTATAGCTTAGCTATAGTAACCTTACCAAAAAGGTTCAGGATGCTGCAAATGTTGGTATAATATGAAAATGGCTGGTGGATTTAAGACAAAAAATAATTTATTGAATTAATCAAATTTGAACATATGTGTCAGTGGCTTGTTCATCTTTACATTGTTAGTTAATGTCCTGGACACACACACACACACACACACACACACACACACACACACACACACACACACACACACACACACACACACACACACACACACACACACACATTCATACGGTGTGATAAAGTACTTATTGGACTTTAACTTATCATTGCACTTACAATAACGAGCGTAGCTGTCCTCAATTTAGGTCATCCTGTACCGTCTCCTCTCCGGTTTTTCCTTTTTTCCTGCATCCACCGCTTGTGTGTGTGCGCGCCTCAGTCGCGGGGGGAACTGTATGAGCAGCAGCCCCGACCCCTCCCGCTGCAGACAGCTGACAGTATTCAAACAGCAGCCGCTTCAGCGACTTTAGAGTGAGAAAAAGTTACAGCGTACATTGATGTTAAAATGTCTACAGGTTGGCAGGACGGTCTGAAATGTTTTGCTCGGTCTTTCGCTGTACGTTTTGTTGGTAAATGTGAGATGTTCGAGTCTCGTCTTCACATCAGGAAACAAGCTCTCTCTCACTCCCGCTTGGTCAGTGGCACTCAGAGTCACATTATACTGACATAAAGTCTGGCACTTGGGCCTGCTGGGATTGGTTGAAGTTGCGGGAAAGTCCGGTAATTGGTCAAATTTGCGGAAAAGTTGCGGTGATTGGTCAAAATTGCGAGTCGCACCAAAGTCACGGTGATTGGTTGTATTCGCGTGAATTGGCAACATTGCGAAATCCTGGAGGGACTGAGTAATAACGTAAAAACGTCTCAAGACTCGAGACTAGAGCTGAAACGATAAACCAATCAATCAGAAAATAAACCATATTAATAACCGATTAGTTGTTTCTGTTGGTTTTCAAGGACAACGCAAACCATTCTGTCTTTCCAACTTCTCCGATGTAGTGATTTGTTGTTTTTCTCTGGTTTGTGTCATCGTAAATTAATATCTTTGAGTTTTGGACTGTTCAGCGGACAAAACAAGGCATTTGAAGAGGTCACTTTGGGCTCTGGGAAATTTTAATGGGCTTTTTCTTTTTTTTTTTCTTTTCTTTTTTATAAAATCCATTTTCTGACATTTTAAATTCCAAACTGCTGATTATTTGATTATGAAAATAATCATTCGTTGCAACCTTATTAGAACTTGATACCAGTACAAAGAATGTTTGGGGAACTATCAAAAAGGTTGTCGATGGAATTTTCTGTCTGTTTATGAATTGGTCAATTTTCAAATAGTTTTAGCTTTATATTCTTATTGGAGCATGTTACAATGTCTATATTCTGGAGCTATCTGTGCCATAAAAGAGAAAAAGCAAGGTGGTCCAAAACACGAGATGCATTACAGATGGTTGTTTTAACAGTGTTGTGTTTCTAAGTGGATTTTTCCTTTTTAACTCTGACAGTAATAGTAGTCTATAGATCTGGATGTCAGTGCAGATCCTGGGTGTGCTTACACGACAAGTGCATTCCTAAACCAGTAAGTGTTGGACACAGGAGGTGCAGGAATAAAAAGCAGGAGTCAGTGAGCATCACGGTTATGTTGGTGGAATTTCGGGCAATCTTTGGCCTAGTCGGTCAAAAGATGGGGGCCCGGGGGCCCTGGGGGGGGGGATTGGCGGGTGAGGTTCAGGGTAAAGGGAGGATAGCTTCAGCTCCAGGCAGCCAACCAAGTGTGGGGTATAATCTGACAGCACTCAGCCAAGACACATGCAGGGCTAAGACCAGGCACCCTACCAAGATTGGGGCCTGTGGGGACATCCTGGTGAGAGCTAAGCCTCCAGTGGGCCTGGAGCAGTGCCAGGAGAGAGAGAGAGAGAGCCACACACACACACACACGGATGCATAGTAAATTCACACATGCTTATGCACTCTCTCATACACACCCACACGAATGCAGACACACTGTGCATGCAAACAACAACAACACACATGGGGTGCATAAGCGGCAATAAGACAAAGAAAGCATGAGGACATACATGGCTGCCGTCTGAATGGAACGCTTTGGAGAGCCAGATTTGTTGTGTGTTGGTGCGTCACAGTCTTATTCAGTCAGACCTCCCAACTCCAGCTGGATCTCCGGTGTATAAAATTCACCTAATCAAGTTAAACCAACATTTGGTGGATGTCTGTGTTGCACTTTCCTGTTGACTAATTAAGCTGTCATAGTGTGGTCCAAACTGGAAATCCCCCTGAACGTTTGGATGACCTCGAAATGCTGACTGACGTTTTTCTTTGCTCTTTTCCTTTCTCTTTCCATTCCCCTGCTCCTTCCTCCTCCCTATTTCTACCCTCCTCCTCCTTGCTGTTCCTCTGCAGATTATGTTTATTTTGAGAACTCGTCCAGTAACCCACTGCTGATCAGGAGGATAGAGGAGTTGAACAAGGTGAGTGTGCTTAAGTGCAGCACAGTTCTGACAGCTGTACATCAGATTTCAGCCCTCTGTCCCGAGCGTTTAAAAACCCCACTCTGCAATCTGATTTGTCAGAGATAGAATTCAGATTTTTTTGATCACAATTACTTAAGTAACACTTTTGATAATCAATTAATCCTAATTATAGTAATCTTTCAAGCAAAAATACTAAATTACTACGTCCAAGCTTCTGAAATGTAAGTATTTTCTTTGTTGTACATTACAGTAAAGGCTTCAGGCTTTTGGTCTGAGGCGAGAAACAATTACAAGAAATTCCCTTTGGTCTTCGCAAAATTGTACATGTTATTTCTTTTACTATTTTCTGACATTTCCTAAACAGAGCCTATTAAATCGATACTGAAAACAATCGTTACTCGCAGCTTTACAGATTCTTCGGTTGAAAATTTGGTTGTGGGACACCGTCATGATTGTTCACAAGATCAGGATCGTTATTAACTTGAGAAACAAAAATGATTTAACTGCCAACGTTTTGTGAGATTGTCATTATTGATGATCTGACAATGTTGCCCTGGATGCTGTCTGGTAAATCCCTGCCTGCCATCCTGTACATTGTTCATTCTAAGAAGCAGAAAAAGAGGCCTGTCTCTCTGTGGACTAGATACAGGTGCCCGCTGTCTGTCCCCTGTCCCAGGCCTGTGCTGGATAATATGGAGGCTGTTTAATGTGATTGACGCAGAGCTCAGAGTGAGCCCTTTACTCTGTCTGTCACTGTCAGTGTCTCTGCTCCTCAGGGATCTCTGGGTTTCTCTTCCATAAGGTTTGCGATGCGCGGTCAGAAAGCATATATAGATGGATAGTCTAAGGCTATGTTTAGACGGATACAATCTGAAGGGAAAATGCAAAAGTGGCGTTGGCACTTTTTATTCCGCGTTTAGACGAGCAATATGGGGGGGGGGGGGTGCATATGGTGACGCAAAAGTGTGTGAAATGCGATCCACCAAGTCCGCGCGCCTGCGTCGAACCTTCCTTCTACTCGTCTCCCTCTCATCCTCCTCCTCCCTCCCTCTCCTCTTCCTAGTAGCGCGAAGCAAACAACAAAAGCTGACAGACGAGGAGGTGGAGTTATTGCTCCAAACAATGTGCGCGCACACACACACACACACGTGGCGCACACACATATATACGCATACACACACACACACACTCAGTGCGTTTTTACCCTTTAGACGGGAACGCGACGGTGGAGCGTTTTTAAGATTTCCACTCTGGAGGGTGGTTTCACTTTTTTGTGTTTTTAAGCCCCAAAAATGCCATCGCTGTCTACACGAAAGGCACATCCGATAAAATATTTAGTCGTTTTCACCCGCGAGCGTATTCGTGGAAACCGGGCCTAAGGGAAAGACTCAAAACTATTGAAAAACACAGAAAAATTAAGAATTTGACTGAACTGACTGAACCCGAAAGCCTTTGTGTGTAATGCCAGAACAACAGCAACGTACTTTTTATTTTTATGTACAGGACTGTGTCCTTGTTTCTAATTCCTGTTTTACTACTGTGAGGTGACCTTAGGTGACGTGAAAGTAACTCCCATTAATGAAATTAATTATTATTACGAGTCAATGTCGATGTACTTGGTGCCACAAATTTACAGAGGAGGAAAAAATGAAAAAGGTTAAAGAATCCAGGTCTGCATCTAATGATTCTTTTACCGTCGATTAGCCAGCAGATAATTCCCTTGGTTACTCTTTTGGTCCATAAAGTCAAAGTAAATAGCAGGCATATTTTGCTTAAAATAACAATTCATTGGTTATCAAAATAGTTTCTGATTGTTTTTCTGCCAATTGACCAATCATTTAATCATACTAAAAGAAGTGTGACAATAACTCAAATCAGCCTAGGTACTAGTGCTTTATAAAGATTAACATTTTTATGTTTTCCATTTTGCTGCTTGGCTGCCACATGTTTAAATTGTACCTTCTTTATACCCACACTCGTGTCACAGTGCTGACTGTAAAGCTGTTAACCTCAGCTTGTTCTTTTGTTATTATCCTCCTTTTTATGTTCTGCTTTACTCGCCCTGTAAGTAAGGTTTACAGTTTAAACTTCAATGCTCAAAGAGACTATCGCTTCATTTTACTTCTACAGATTAACTGCGCCTGCATCTGTACCTGAGTAATCTCAGTGACATACAACAAAAGAGCAAAATCTCAACAAAGAATAACTTTTGCGTTTCATTAAACCTCTTTCATTTTTAAAGAGAACCGTGTTTTAGTTTGCTATCCGAAACGATAATAATAGGAAATTGTGTTTTACTTGTTACTGCACCATTTGTCAGACACGGAGATGTGTGAAATTGGATTTCAATTATTCTGTGATTGGGAAAAGTAGAAAGTGTGTGCAGAATGTAAAGAAATACATGTTGACTGTGTTCGCTTATTCTCTGTCTCTCTCTATCCATCTTTCTCTCAATAATCCTAATCCAATATGCTCTAGCTATAATAAGATACAAATATGATATGATAATGCTTTAAAGAATCCTACTTTATCAATATCGTGATTTCTATTCTGTTCTATTTAATTTGTGTGTATTAAGCTACAAATCAATATCTAAATGAGCCTTGATCCTTTTTGGTTCTTTTACCCAGAGTTTTCTCTCTTCAGGTAGTGTTTGATAAAACATTGTCATGCAGCTCCCAAATTAAAAACAAATGTCATATCAACATACAAATGTAGTTTTTACTCGGAAGAAACCAATCTTAGTGCTGCACAGACAGCCCCCAACACACCACCCTGTCCTGATAACTGCAACACTTATTGTGATTTTGGAGAACTGCTGTGGTATCGCACTGTGTTTTCAGCCATAGTTAAGAACTAGCCTCATTTTCAGCCGTTATTTTCTTTTTTTTTTTCTTTTTCTTTTTTTTTTCATCTGTGTGTGCGTGCGTGGGTGCTCTGTGTGGCACCTGTTGCCGTGGTAACGCCGATTGTCTCTGGTTTGCAGACAGCCAATGGGAACGTGGAGGCCAAAGTGGTGTGTTTTTACCGGCGCAGGGACATCTCCAGCACACTCATCGCCCTGGCAGACAAACATGCAAGTGAGTGACCGACCTGAACCCAGCAGCCAGCAAAACACCAGGCATCAAAAAGAACACGCCAACTATGATTTTGTAACCGTTCTTTTTGAGCAACCCTCTTCAGTTATTTTCACTGCAAAGTTATAGTACCTTTAGTCACATTGAACAAGATTTCCCTGAACTGGAGAATACAACTCTGTTTGGTATGTGGCTCGATTGTAAGGCATTGTTTGCACACCAGGGGTGATACAAAATCGAATTGAGTTTTTGTGCACGGTTACTGAGCTGAGAGAAACAGTCCAGACTGCAGCAGCCCCTCCTCTGACAGCCCTAATTGCAGATGGCATTCGATCTGTTGGGCGTATCAATATGACGACACCTGTGTGTGTGTGTGTGTGTGTGTGTGTGTGTGTGTGTGTGTGTGTGTGTGTGTGTGTGTGTGTGTGTGTGTGTGTGTGTGTGTGTGTGTGTGTGTGTGTGTGTGTGGGGGTGTGTGTGTGTGTGTGTGTGGGTGTGTGTCTATGTATATGTGCTCTTAAGCGTGGGTGTTTTAGTAGCGTGTACTTAAATGTGGTGCTGTTCTCCATAGCTTGGAGCATAGACCGCAGTCTGGGTTACAGCTGGCGGACTTGGACTGGCCTCTACCTCAATCAGCCTTTTTAATTTCATGGGTACTTGGATGTTTGTTCAGAGACAAATACATTAAAACAATGATTGATTTAAAAAAAATAATGATGGAGACAGGAAATATGGGAGCCCAGAAGGACTGAGATGGTCAGTTTAAGAAGGTTAGTGGTTAAAGAGTGTGGAAGAAGTCGCAGGTAACAGCAGTGTGTCTGTTTAAAGCTTGATTTATGGTTGTGCGGAGGCTTCACGCAGAGCTTTCGCTGTAGCCTACGTAAGTGTGAGAGAGAGAGAGAGAGAGAGCGCGAGAGAGAGAGAGACTGATTAGCTTTGGAGCGAAACCGACTAGGGTCATAGTGAGAGAAACAAAGTGTCTCTCCTGTGCTTTCTGTAGCAGGAAAAGTTAACCCTCTCCTTGATATCATGTTGTTTATGGAGAAGGAGAACCAGGAAATGAGTCGGGGGTTACTAAGCCACAGGGGGCGGGCTAACGGTTGTAACATTTTTTTTTTTCGAGAGGTGCACGTCAGGCTACGGCGTTGGGTCGTGTCCCCACCTTACTACGTACGTAGCCATGGCGTAGATTTTACGCAGAAGTATAAATCATGCTAAAGGCCACAGCCATTCTTGAATGTCCAGGTCGCCTCCCCAGTGGTCAGTGGGAAGTGATGCCTTCAAGGCTCTTCTCCAGAGTGCCTGAATTTAAAGAGTAAAGAAGCAGAGAGGGATACAGGATTCATTTCCACTTCAGGATAGATACACACACACACACACACACACACACACACACACACACACACACACACACACACACACACACACACACACACACACACACACACACACACACACACAACACAACACACACACACACACACAACATGATCCCACCTCTTTTAACCAACGTTTTTTTTTATTTTTTTTTTTTTTTTTTTTTTTAAAAATAATTATTAATATTTTTTGTGGTTTTTTTAATAACAAACGTGTTTTTTTTTAGAAAACGTTTTTTTAATAATCCTTTTTAAAAGGCGGATATAGACTGTGAAATAAATGTATTTGAAGTGGATTTATAATATTTTATTTATTTTACAATAACTTTGAATGCACCACGAGGCTTACTAGTTTCAAGACGTGCAAAGTTGGGAACACAGTGAAGCAGAGTGACTGTGTCCATTACACATCTGGACTGAGATGACAGGTTATCTGGCTTTCTGCTTCTGCACAAAGATAAATTGCATTTAATATACCCACAGACTTAAAAGCAAACAAAAATGGATCAGGCTATAATGTTTAAAAAAATGTGGTGAATTTTAGCACAGTTTGATTTAACTCACTGCACCATTCATGCCAGTGGTGTCATACTAACAGTAGAAACACTGCCATCCTGTATTCTTGGCTAGCCATGCCAACCCTTAGACTTTGACTGGGTGTGGCAGGCTAAAGTGTGTGTGTGTGTGTGTGTGTGTGTGTGTGTGTGTGTGTGTGTGTGTGTGTGTGTGTGTGTGTGTGTGTGTGTGTGTGTGTGTGTGTGTGTGTGTGTGTGTGTGTGTGTGTGTGTGTGTGTGTGTGTGTGTGTGTCAGTCAAAGTGTCCTATTGAAGTGCACATGTGTTTGTGTGACTGCATGAACTTATGTTTGTGTGTGTGTGAGGCCTGGGCGGTGTATCCGTGGTAGGATGGGGATTGTTTGTTCTGTTGGACCACACAGCATCAGTTTGTCTGTGTGTGTTCCTTTAAGAAAGTCTTTTTTTTTTTTTTTTTTTTTATAGCAGCGTTTGTGTGCGTTTTAAACATATGCTGCTTTGTCTGCACATAACGTTTTGTATGCAGGATTTTCAGTTTTTCTGCTAAAGATTTTAACTTGTAATCAATGTAAGCTTAACTTATACAGTCGTGACTGAAAATATTGCAGCCCTTGCATTTTTTTCAAATAACACAATTTAAACATCTTTTTGTATCCACATATTCATTTATTTTGTTTGCAGTGGAACAAAAAAACCCTGTAAAAATACTGAATCCTAGCTTGTTCCACACAGAAATCCGAAAATGGCCTAGACAATATTATTGTCACCTTTTTAGAAATTGTAAGAAATAATTGGATTTCAAGCAGGTGAGTCACAAGGTCATACAATTGAATAATCATGCATTCAACCAGTTTAATGTGTCACTGCATGGAGAAAAAAGAAAAGCAGAGAATTGTCTGAGGAGGTCAGACAGAAGATCGTAGCCAAGCATAAATTATCTCAAAGCTAAAAGTCCATCTCCAGAGACCTTGATGTTCCTGCGTACACCGTGCATAATGTTATCAAGAAGTTTTAGGGCCCATGGTACTGTAGCCAAACCTCCCTGGAAGAGGACACAGGAGAAAAGTTATCTTGCACCATCTATTGCCAAGTCAATGAAAGTGGGTTCTATGGTAGGAGACCCAAGAGGCATCAAATGATAGTATTGGCACATGTAGCAGTATCGTTTGTATAGGCTGCTCCTCTAAAGGCCTCCTGGTTTTTGGCTGGGCTCTGCCAGCTGCAGTTCAGTAAGGGGCTTCCAGATATTTTGCAATATGTAAAAAATGGTGTGTGTGTGTGTGTGTGTGTGTGTGTGTGTGTGTGTGTGTGTGTGTGTGTGTGTGTGTGTGTGTGTGTGTGTGTGTGTGTTTGTGTGTGTGTGTGTGTGTGTGTGTGATGCATGATTGTCTTGAGTTTTAAGCCCTGGGCCTGAAGGGGTACATTTAATTCAGTTTCGTTATGGATCAGTGGAGAATGGCAGTCGTGTGTGTGTGTTCGTATGAGCACTGTGTCTTTATGTGTGTCGGCTGTGAGTCATTGATCAGATATTTTGAGATTCTGAGCGCTCCCTCAATGGGGCCTCCGACTCCGGCATTAGCCCCTCCCCTGTGAGCAAAGCAGCCTCCTGAGTGGTCGGCATCCTTGGCGAACTTGGCATTTTTTTTACCTCCCTGGCCCCTCCCTTCAGATGTTTGAATTTGCTATGACTCAAACCTTTTTTCTATTTTGGAGATGTGGCTCCCAGCTCCCATAAAGAATAGACAACAATGTTGCCAGTGAACTTATGCTCAAAAGTACAACTAGTGAAGTCAAGCTGGTCGTGGGATAAGTGCAGTATACTGTATATTTGCCACTGGGCTCCAAAGTGGGTCACAAACCTATGTCACATCCCTTTTACTGGGATGCTTTTATTACCGTTTTATAAGTGAATTCATTCACAGGATGGCCATACTCCTGCCGTTAGTAGTTGTACTACTTGAGCTTCACAGATGATCTGTTATAATGGAACTAAGTCCTACAGCAAGAGAATGTATGTGCCATTTGCATCCTCAGCTGCAGAGCTTTAGGAACTGTGTCCTTATCAGCTGTAACGATTACAAGGTGAAGGCAACATCCTCTCCTCATGTCGACACATTTGTTGTGCCTTCTTAAGGTGCACACAGAGATTTCATGTTGTTGTTGCAGCTTATTCGGCGTGTTTGTTTCAATATTATAAAAATGTAATTACTTTTTCTGTTTTTTGGGGAAGAAAGCAGGAAATTATACTAAAAAATACTTTTTTGTTGTTGGCATCAGAGAGAAATTTAGCTGAAAATGCTCCACTACAGAATGTTTGCATTATGTGCAACAATATAGTTTTGAAGATGTGTTTACCTTTCTGCTCTTGTTTTAATGACTTGCCAGCTTTCATAAGTTTTTTTTGAAAAGTTTTAAGTGCACTCCAGTAACCGGGTTACTGGGAGAAATAAGGTTCAGTCAAGAAATCGGAGAACCCGTTTACATGCACTGCAACAGTCTGATTACTGTTAAACTCCTGTTTTCATGACCTACACTACCTACCACCTCACTGCAATTACAGACTTTTTTTTTTTCTTGTTTACATGACATTTATGAAATGTAACTGGTTACTTAAAGAGGAATTCTAGCGATTTTAAACCCCAAAATCAGATAAAGGAGAAAAACTATTCAGCCTGTGAAAACAGCTGTTTAATGTCGTTTTTTTTTTTTTATGGAGGGAGCTTTGTTATGTCTGGGGAAAATATCTTGTGTGATGTCAACAAAGTTATCTGGGATTGGAGAGCATAAATTTAGAACGTAGAGTTCGAAAGATGTTTTCATTAGACCCTGCCTGGCGGGTCTAATGAAAAGTCACATTTTAGAATGGGACACAATCCCAAACAATGTGACGATGCAGAAAAACTTGACTTAAAGTGCTCACATTATGCTCATTTTCAGGTTCATAATTGTATTTAGATGTTGTACCAGAATAGGTTTACATGGTTTAATTTTCAGAAAACACCATATTTTTGTTGTACTGGACATTGCTGCAGCTCCTCTTTTTACCCTGTGTGTTGAGCTCTCTGTTTTAGCTACAGAGTGAGACATCTCACTTCTGTACCATCTTTATTAGGAGTCGCACATGAGCAGTAAGCACTGCTAGCTAGTCCGTTGCAGAGTATGAGGGAGTGCCACGCTAGCAGCTAGGTGAGCATTATAACGTGTGTTACAAAGTGAGGCACGTTTGTCTCTGAAGTAAAGGCTGGACTACAATAGAGCTGTTTGGAGCAGTTTGTGAACAGTGTTTTCTGTTGGAGATGGTAAGTCCCTTTGGGGTGGACTTTGGGCTTTTTCACTTTGGAAACCTATAACATGCACAAAAAAGATATATAACACTATAAAGGAAAGGGAGAAAGCCAAAAAGCATAATATGAGCACTTTTAACTGTTTGTACACAATTTTACACTTCTAGATCTGTTCACTCGATAAAAGCCACTTTACGTACGGTCACTCTCTTGTTATTACCCTAGTTTTCTACTGACTATGCTGCTCTTGTTCTTACTCTTGTTTGGAATGTGGTGTGAATGGCGGAATACATGCTCACAATGCACTTGTGTAAGGTGGAAGTACTTTTTGAAACGCACGTCCTCAACTGGGCAAACATGTCATAGCCCCCAGATCTGTAGACACCATCTGAATCCCATCATTTCATTTGGAAGTTAGAGCTGGGCAGCATTGACAAAACCGTTGTCTCAATATTGATTATGTTATAGTGTTTTGGGTAAGACTATTGGTATTTCCATGATTTATATTTTTTATAGGGGTTGCTAATTTGGTTATTGAGAAGGGAAAAATGTGTTGATAATAGACAGGACAGTTAGGTAAGGTCTGAATTGTTTTATTATTACTTTACTGTAATGCAGCCTTTTAAGAACAAGTTAAGACAATATTTAACTTATGTCACAATATTACTGCAGTCAAACACCCAGAGGATATCTTCTCATGTCACAGTATTGATTTTTTTTATTTTTATTGATGGATCTCCCCGCTGATGTAGGAGTTGTGAGTAAACTGTTATATTCCTTTCGACCAATTATTTTGGAGCAGAAGCATGTAGCTGCGTTGTGTGTCTCTCCACCACCACACAAACACATGGTGTATCATAGCGGTGCAGTCAGTGTGTTAAGGTAATAACGGCCTGAGGTGCTATTCTCACCTCCTCTTCAGGGCTGCTCTTTCCTCTCCTTTCCCCTCCCCTCGCACGACGTCTCTCAGCCCCGTAAGGCGACCCATTCATCAATAATTGATAATTGGCTGGGACAGGTGAGATGGAGAGGCAATTTGTAGAGAGCATGGTGTGGGTGCACTGCCAGGAGATTGGCTCGGATCAGCCGAGGAAGGACTGAGGTTGGGGAGTTGAGTTGCTACTCAAGGACGCTCAGCCAGGGGGCCAGTCAGCTGATGTACTGCTACATCACCTGGACAATGTGTGTGTGTACATTTATGGATATGAGCATACAGACCCTCAATTCGGATAAAGAAAAACTCCTCAAAACAACCTTTTACGAGGATGATAATAAAGGGAGAAATCTCATGAAGAGCTGCTGAGAAGGACTCCCTCTTTCAGGACGGACAGACATGCAGAGTAGATATCGTACAAACACAGGAGCCAGCACAAACAATATTACAATGTTCAGCCTTAAAAGAACAGTTCCTCCTTATTTTTGGTAAGCCTAAAAGCTAATTTCTCCACACACAAAAAACATACAGCATCTGGTACACCCTGTCCTTGCTTCTTTTAAAGTGCTCATATTATGCTCATTTTCAGGTTCATAATTGTATTTTGAGGTTGTACCAGAATAGGTTTATGTGGTTTAATTTTCAGAAAACACCATATAGTTGTTGTACTGCACATTGCTGTAGCTCCTCTTTTCACCCTGTGTGTTGAGCTCTATGTTATAGCTACAGAGTGAGGCATCACACTTCTGTTCCATCTTTGTTGGGAGTCACACATGCGCAGTAAGTACTGCTAGCCAGTCAGTTGCAGAGTATGAGGGAGTGCCACGCTAGCAGCTAGGCGAGCATTATAACGTGTGTTACAAAGTGAGGCACGTTTGTCTCTGAAGTAAAGGCTGGACTACAATAGAGCTGTTTGGAGCAGTTTGTGAACAGTGTTTTCTGTTGGAGATGGTAAGTCCCTTTGGGGTGGACTTTAGGCTTTTTCATTTTGTAAACCTATAACATGGACAAAAAAGACATATAACGCAATAAAGGAAAGGGAAAAAGCCAAAAAAGCATAATATGAGCACTTTAAGGTATTTTCATTGTCATTCAAGTGAAAGTAAAACGCTATCATGTGTGCATTTGTCTTATTTCATGCAAGGGTGCTTCCTCTTATCTTCATGTATATTTTCTGGGCTTGCTCTGACTATAATACAGATGACCCTGCATTGCCTGAATAAATGTACACCTTGTTACCCATTTTAGGAAATCTAATATTAGGCTTATTAAGCTTCAGGTGTAACAAGCAAAGGTGCTACATCACGCAGCAAACGCCCCATATTTATAGGGGTTAAGGCACCGATCATGAAGCATGAACGGTGTGTGTCTGGCTGGGGCCATTTGTTGTTTTATCCTCAATTTCCAGCAAGTCACGAAAAAATTGAACTTGTGAAAAGTAAAAAACAAACAGCCATCAGTCTTGCTAGTGTAGCTCTACTTAAAAAAACAAAACGAGCGTCTGTGCCGTTATGAGGTTTATTCTCTTCAATCACAGTTCCTGCATAACTCAAGAGTTTTATTTATATATTCATTTATTTTTTTGAAGTTCTTATTTCTTTCTTTTATTGTTCCAACTGATCTGCTGTCAAAAAAGTGTACAGAAATATAAACATGTTGGTTTTATTTTTGCAGTGAGTCTTGTGTGTGGCTCATGATCCTCCCTACTTCCCCTTCACACGGGCTAATAATTAATACACTCCTTTTTGCATTTTGATTCAGTTTTGCAGTGTTATGGATTTTCATGCTAATGCATTGCCTTGTAGGGGAAATGCTGCCGGCGCTACCAGTTTCAAGATCCTTATGAGCTGCCGGGCTGCATGGAACTTGACCTTATAATGTAAAGTAAATGTAGAACACGTGCACATGCACACAATGTAAGAATTAGGTGCCCACAAAACACATGCTTTAGTCGAGTCACACATAGATTACTCTCTAACACAATTCATGTTCTGCTCACCTTCCTACAACTTCCCACCTTCTTTCCTATTCCCTTTGCATCTTGTGTTTTGTTGTTGTTGTATTAATAACCTCAGTCCATATTTTGTTGTGTGTGTGTGTGTGTGTGCGCTCTGCCTGGGCACTGATAGTGTTTCTGCTATGTGCTGGGCTGAGTGAGGGAGGGAAGGAGTAGTTATTGATTTTGGCCACACATCTCTTCTCCTGAAAATCCCTTGATTGCTTTTGTTCTGCTCTCTGTCTCCCTCTTTCTGTCTCACTTCCTCTAATGAAACTCCAAATGAATTGGAGCACGTACCGACTGCTCTTCTTTCTCTCTGTTGCACTTACTCTCTCTACCACTCTCTCTGGCTTTCTCCCTGCGTCTTTGCCTCTCTTTCCCCCGCTCCCCCTGCTGATTTCTCTATTGCTCCCCTTCCTCCTCTCCCTCTCTCTCCCTCGCCGTTTTTATGTCGCTCTGTCTTCATCTCTTTTGTCACACTTTGCTTCCTCTGTGCTCTTCTGTTTATCTCTCTGTTTCTGTCCATCTCACCTTCTCTTTCCTCTTCTCCACCTCCATTTCCTCCATTCTCCTCATCCACATGTGAGGAAGCGACTGTGCGTCGAAGATGTTGCCTACCAGCAGCAGCTAAATCTATTCTTATAGGATGACTCAGACACATGAACTGCTCAGATGGGCAGATAGCCCTTCAACAGTCGCTCTGTCCATCCATCCGTTCTTGGACGATTACCAAGGACTGTTTTTCACCATCAGATCTTTTAATCCAAAGCTACCAGGGTACACAAGGTTACACCTGGAATCAAAGAAAAGTCTTGGAGAATCCATGTCGTAGCACTCCCAGCCACAATGCCGTACATGCCTTGACTGGCTTGAGAGAAATTAGCTCAGTCAACAACAAAAGCCTGAAGAGAAACGTTACTTTACCATTCAAGTGGTGTGCTACTCAGCCTGTGAAAACCGTTGTATCATGTTTTCTGTGGCTCTGGAGGAACTTCGTCAAGTCGGAGGAAACACCTTGATGATTTCTGCGTTACAAACTGGGTGTAAGCAGTTAGAAAGACATGCATGTTTGACCGGTCAGGATGATACTTTATGGAAGTGTAATAAGGTGTCACCCCTTTAACATAAACACATCCCTTTCCTTCTGTCCTTTATGGGGCCTGTCTATCCTAAACCCATACTGTAATCTCAGCCTAATGTTAAGGGTCAGTTCTCTCTCTCACACACACACACACACACACACACACACACACACACACACACACACACACACACACACACACACACACACACACACACACACACACACACTCTTTGTTTTTAGTTGCCAAAGTTTTGAGATGTCTTTGAGATTTCTGCCACTGCCCTAATTCCAGGGACGTGCACAGGTACGGGCTATTGTTGCCCGGGCAACGGCCCATTTGCCCTGATTGCCTTTCTTTTTTTCTTTTTTTTTGCTGTTGTGCCTGCGTTAATACGATAAAACGTCAAAGGTGACGCCAAATCCTCCAGCATCGAGCCTCCACAGGCAGCCGCTCAGCCCAGTGCATCATGGGAAATCTTTTGGCTCTTTGTACGGCACGGACAGAAACCAAAGTCCCAAAAATAAATCTTCTCTTAAAAACTGTTGGCCATCAAATTAAATCACTATATCATCCATTCTTGCCCTCAGCAATGCCCTCTGCCCCCAGTCATGTGACTTTGTTTATATTCTTACACACGGAGCAGCGCAAATGAAAGCCAAGCCCTTCTGCCTTCACGTGAGTTTTTAAAGTAATGGAGATTATGACAAATGCCCTGTGAATAGTAACCAAAAAAATCCACTTGCGCTTTGAATAATGTGCAGCTTCAGTTTGTAACGTTTGCATCATGTCGCGCAGCATTGCCTTATATTAAAGTCAGATGCTACGTTATCAACCAAAGCTAATGACATAACGTATGTTGCAGCTGCAGGCTAACGTAGCTACGTTACGTCCGTTACATTAGTGCGTTCTGTAGAGAAGAGAGAGGCTCAGGGATGGGATGTTTGGGCTCTTGAATAATGCTAGGTTATACGTTATTTACAGTCACTATGTTATGTTAGTTTTCAACAAACAATCAAATGTGAGGTTAGTGAAAGTGAAAGTCGCCTTACTTTGTTATGAGATGATAAATTAATGTCCCAATTGGTTAATGTAATACACTTTGCATTAAAAAAAGAAAAGGGGGGGGGGGAAGAAGCAGCAGCTAAAAGATCTGCAACTTTGCAGGGCTGGATTAAAACTGCCAGCAGGCCAGCTGTGAGAGAAGCATTTGATAATGTCAAACAACCATCCTACATTATTCATTTAATGTGAAGTTGGCCTATTTTATCGGAAGCATTTTTCTTTAAGTTGGAGTAGGGTAACAACTCATTAAAACAAATGTTTCATTTTCGGTTTTCGGAAAGCAACATTGCTGTTTTTTTTTTATGTTTTTCTTTTTCAGTGCTTTTAGCGCCACAAAATAAAATTCCCTTAAGCTCCCTTGTATCGGGGGTGACGGCAGAAATCTCAGAAACTGAAATCTCCAAAGCCAGGGAAATACAACTGAAGCTATCTGAATTAATTTAACTTTTCTGTTTTGTTTGTGTTTGGAAGAGGTGTAATTCGGTTGAACAAATATTTTAATCTTAAACCTTTTTATTGTTTTTAAGTCATTAAACTGTTCTTATTTGCTCCAAAGTAGTTCTCATGATAAGTATTACATCTGATTTCTGTGGGTTTTCTCTCCACCAGGTATACATTCTGGTGGAAAAATGCATCACATTGTTGTATTTATTTATTTATTTATTTGTGTTTCTTCAAATTTAAAGACTCCAAAGTCTTTAAAAAAAAAGTAACGCTATCCACCTTTTGGAAAAACTAGTGTAAATTTTAATTAACTGCATTTTAGGTCCTACATTTCCAAGAAAAAATACTGCCCTTTTCTCAATGGAAGCTACCGAATTGCCTGCTATGTCTTTCTGCTGTTCTAAACGGATAACCCGGAAGAATAGACTTTACACTGGTGTTTTCTAACCTCCCATTCAGCTTCTTGTAGTAGTTTTCACGCTTGAAATACAAGAGATTACCCAAATACTAGTATAAAGAAAACCCAGTTGGAGGGCATTAAAATGATGGAGAATCCTGAGCGGCGTGAAACAGGTCGTCGCTTTTGTAATATGGGTAGAAATGTAGAATTGGAGGAGAAAACCGTAGCCAGATGTTGTTTGATTCATATCGCAGGTCTCATGTAGACATAATCAGTGCGAAGTATGTAAAATATCTGTATGTATACACAAGTCTCCTTCTCCCGGAGGACTGTATTGTTCCAGCTCATCAAATGTGCATCCTTGTGCTTTATATTCCCTTGTTGTGCATCTGACACAGTTTTGTGGCTGCAGCCGATACATTTGCATCCCCCTCCTGTTCTCCCTGCGGACGTCGTCGTTCCACCTCACCCGATGGGTTTATGTTGACCTTTGCCCCTCCTTTTCTACCACCCAGGGGAGCTGGAGGAGGAGATGGAGAATCCAGAGATGACGGACCTCCCCGAGAAACACAAACACCAGCTCAGACACCGAGAGCTCTTCCTGTCCCGCCAACTGGAGTCTTTACCTGCCACACACATCAGGTACACTGCTGTAACCGCTGCCTCGGAATGATCGGTTTCAGGCTCCGTTTATTCTGTCGTTCCCTCTTTCACCCAAGAGTTTTGAACTCACACAGTGCACTGTTTTGATAGCAAACACCTATCCCAGGCCGTGAACAAAGCCTCTATACAATTCCATCGGGCTACTATTGAGTTTTTACAATAAAAACCTTCCTGTGAAACAAGTCAGAATGAATCGAATAAGGGCACTGAAAATCACAATTTGTTTAAAAAACTTGTGCCATTATCTTGCTTCATTGTGAGAACTCTTTTCACTTGTAAATAATAAATAATACCTTTTTACTGTTGTCCTGGATCCGAGATTTCTTTTTCCTCGGATGGCATGTGCCGCCCCTACTCTGCCTCTGATTAGCTTACCCTAATATTCTTACCCTGACCATTCTCACTCCTCATGCCTGAACCTAACCAACCCCAGCCATCGAAGGAAACCAGTACTAGTCAATCGGAGGCCGAGTGGGATTCATAATTTAGCATCCTGGACACCTGTGGTTACCGTGGTAACAGCAAGCATAGTTTAATACTACAGTGAACCCTCCTTGAGCAGCTACTTTGTCAGAAATGCAACACAAGACCAACTGGTGTATCTACAGATACAGGTGTTTACAGAGCAGCCAGTCACACTTGCATTGTTTTTATAAATAAGTTTTTAAAAATAGTTAGGTCTACAAAAAAGCCAGAAAAAAAGTGAGACATGTCTATCACAATATCCTAAAGCACAAGCGGGTGATGTCTTCAAATGTCTTGTTTTGTCCAGACAACAACACAAAACCCAGAATGATTCAATTTACTACAGTGTAAAGCAGCATATACAGTACTGGCATTTGAATAGTGTACGTGTTGAACCAATGAATAGATTATCAAAATAGTTGCCGATTCATTTTCTTTCAGTCGACTAATCGGAGCAGCTCTATTAAAATAGGTATTCGAGGTAGCATAAATTATTCAGTAGCAGCAAATGCTACTTTCCTCTCTGATCACACTGGTTTTTAATGAATTTGGAGATTTAATGAAACCATTTGACTACTTAACCCATTATTTCTGGGTATTTTTGTTATAACCTTCCATTCTATTTTTAAAGCCGTAATACGAAAATCAAATTTCTACCTTTTTGGATTCTGCGCGTGTGACTGTAAAAACTGCAGGTCCCTGACTCACTTGGAGGATGATGACGCTGTGATTATTTATTGATTCCTCCACTCGCATTATCTGCTACACAACAAGGGTTGTGTGAGCACTGAAAGATGGTGCGGAGCCGTTTTGAGCCAGTCAGCTTTCGGTCTACAACCAACTCTGACATCAAATAATCCAGTGTGCACGTTGAGCGCTAAATGTCAACGGAAAGCTGTTCCTACATATAGAACTGCCTTTGCTCATCGCTAAGCTCCGGGGAAACCCACCTCATCATTACCACCTTATTACTTGACCATTTCTGAAGAGAGCATACTGACATCTGCTTGAATGAAAATACCCTAAGCCATTTTTTTTTAGTGAGGATTCAAACTTGATTAGTGATTTAGTTTTTTTTTTTTTAAACTTAACACCTGTCTGCTGCTGCAGCAGCGAGGTTACACGAGATGTTTTGAGTTCATCACCCCGCTGAATGGGGTTTGCTTCGGGCTACAGCAGTATGACTACTTAGCTGGTAAATAATTTGGATTCAGACAGCAGCAGTTGAGGGACCGAGATGAGTGCTGCCAGCATCCACACACTTAAATAACAGGCTGTGCTAGCTGGAACCAAATCAATATCACTGTTGCAGTTTCTCAGATGCATCCTACGTCAAAGTCTACCCGCTGACGGTCAGACCAGGGTAGCACTTATGCAACGTGTTATCCCCTGGACTTTAAGTCTTGTCTGTTATTCTGTGCTTCACACAGCTCCTAACTAGAGCTGCAAAGATTAAGCGATTAGTTGTCAACTATTAAATCAATCGCCAACTATTTTGACCAATTAATCGGTTTGAGTCGGGGGGGGGAGAAGAAAGAAAAACATTTTCTGAATTCCCGCTTTTTAAATGGGAATATGTTCTAGTTTTTTCACTGCTCTATGCCAGTAAACTAAATATTGTTTGAGTTGTGGACAAAACAATACATTTGAGGTCGTCATCTTGGGCTTTAGGAAAAACTGATCCGATATTTTTTTTTTTTTTTTTTTTTTACCATTTTGTGACATTTTACTGTATAGACCAAACAACTAATTGATTAATCTAGAAAATAATCGACAGATGAATTGACAATAAAAAATAAATAAGCTGCAGCCCTAATGTTAACTATTCACTCTTTCTTCTCCCTCCTGTCTTTCCCTCTCCTTTTTTTATTTCCTTACATCCCTTTCTGGACTCCAGGGGGAAGTGCTGTGTGACTTTGCTCAACGAGACCGAAGCGCTGAAATCTTATATAGACAGAGAGGTACGTACCCCCAGCTCCATACGCTAAAATTACAGGACGGGGTCTTTTAAACTGTGATTACGTGTGTTGGATTTCAGGATGATCTAAGAGAGCATGTGTGAGAGACTTATGAGTTAACAGATTCTTGTTTCCAGATGAATTATTCAACGTGTTGACCCAGAATGTTCTTTTCACATACCGTAATGAGGAGACGAGAGACTAGCAGAGGGGGAGACACACACACACACACACACACACACACACACACAGATACACTCCTCTCTTGCGCCTCTTCGTTTGCCCGTCTCGCTTCCTGTTCCTTTCATACTATCCTCACGCCTTCCTGCCATCTGTATTTCCCAGGATGCCTTCTTCTACTCGCTGGTGTATGACCCTCAGCAAAAGACTCTGCTGGCTGATAAGGGAGAGATCCGCGTTGGGAACAAGTACCAGGCCGACATCACCGACCTCCTGAAAGAAGGTACATCATACTTGAACTTAAATCTTGGGCGTTTTTAATTGACACAGTTTTCCAGAGAAGCTTATTCACAGAGTAGCACATTAACGTTTTCCTGCAGGGGTCTTTTTTTACCCTCCTGTGTACTGATTTCTTTCTTCTTCTTCTTTTTGAAATTTTTCAGCATTAATATGGCAGTCTGAGCCATAATGAACCGCTTAACTTTTCATGTTTTTGTAACTGCTCAATTGCCAGGAACATTTCATGAACTTTAAGTGGCCGCCACTGGCTACCTCCGATCCTACCAGCCTGTACACCACATGCTGCTGCTATCCTGCACCCGTAATCTCATCCCGCAGGTAAATAGAGCGGGTTGTGGCTTAAAATAGAGGACATGGTTAATATAATGCAATTAATATAGCGAGACTTGCTAATTAGTGTCATAAATGTTGTTTAATGTCCCAGACCGGATACTCAGACTTTAAAGCTGATACTCTTCCTCTTTATTAGTCAGTCCGTTCTCTGCTGATGAAGATGTGAACCATTCAGGGAACTCGGATACAGTAAAAATCAGCTCATGTATCGTTTCCCTTGTCATAGTTTCTATGGTTGCCATGGTCACAAGGCAGCAAGTTGAATAATAAATAATACCTTTTTACTGCATCATATGCAGTGGCAGATAACCGTGCACATTCATAAGCCGCTGTAAACCGCTACATTGAAAACAATGGAGGCGGTGGCAGCAACCGCTCGCTGTCTGAACGCATCTTAAAGCTTGAAGCAACCAATGCAGATGTGGCCGTTTTTAAATTCTGTTAATGTCAGGTTAGACATTATACCTTCCGCATACAAAGAGTTTTTTTTATTTATTTTTTTTATCTTTGCAACTTGTCCATAATATAAAGATCTATTATTACTTTCATTGAACCAAGTCTGAAAGATATTTTCCAGGCATTTTGTGCCATTATTGTGTGCAGATATTCATTGTTTTTTCAAATGTGACTATTTTTCTGCCAGTGTTTTTATTCTTAGCAGGTGGGAAAACCTCTGAAATTGCAATTAGGCCTCATGGGGACACCGAGCTCTCTAATTTAACCCATGTTAATGAAATTCTGTTACATGTGTTAGAAGCTCAGGCAGGCTGGCTTGTTGGTTTGCAGGCTGGCAGCTTGACAGACCCCACCTATTTAAAACTGTGGGATTCATTAAAACGTTGCATGAGGTAGTCCTTTTTAAAAGAAGGAAAAAAAAAACAGGAAGAAAATCTAATTTGATTGTGGGATTTACAAACTATCGTTGTACATATGTGGTCAATAAGGAGCCGCAGTGGCCTTGAACAGCGTAGGACCCACTGTGTCTGTATGTGTGTGTCTTCTGGGTCTGTGTAGGCGAGGATGATGGCAGAGACTTGGAGAAACTAGAGGAGAAGGTCTGGGACCCCAACAGCTCACTGACGGAGAAACAGATTGACCAGTTCTTAGTGGTAGCTCGGTAAGTCAACACACAAGTGCAAAGCCATACAAGTAATGAAAAAAAAAAGAAGAAGAAAAAATGCATCTTATTGCCTTCTAGCTGTTTCCCTGCTTCCAGTCTTTGTGCTAAGCTAAGCTATTAGTCTCTTGGCTCCTGCTTTATTTTGAAGTTTATAAGAGTGGTGTCTCTGCATTAAGATTCATTTGGACATTTTGTAAACCTAATTTATTTATTTTTTTAGCTAAATATGGCTGCTTAGTAGTTTCTTTGTTTTTGGGCATGTTTAGGCCTTTATTAGATAGGATAGCTTTAGACATGAAAGGGGAGAGAGAGGGGGAACAACATGCAGCAAAGGGCTGCAGGTCGGAATCAAACCCACGGCCGCTGCGTCAAGGACTAAACCTCTTTATGTGGGCGCACGCTCTACCAGGTGAGCTAACCAGGCCCCAAGTTTTAGGTTTTTCAATGCAAATTGGCTGGAGTTGTATCATTTGCTCTGCAACACTACAACACTGAATATTTTATCAGGAAGCACTGGGTTTGTTTTTGTGCATAAATGGTTCAGAAAAAGAACGTCAGATGGAACTGTAAATGAACCATCAAATCTAGATGATGAAAGTAAAACTGAAAGTTTATTACCCGTCTCTCTCTCTATATACATTTTCTTTATATTGTGCGTCATGTTTGTGTCCCATAGGTCAGTAGGTACATTCGCCAGAGCCTTGGACTGCAGTAGTTCTGTCCGGCAGCCCAGCCTGCACATGAGTGCTGCTGCAGCTTCCAGAGACATCACCTTGGTGAGATACTCATACATACACACATGAAAGCAGCCTTTGCATTAAATCAGCATCACACCAGAGGTGGAAAGTGTGGCAGTTGTGTTGATCAATGAATGTAGTGTGCATGTGTACATGCGTGTTTGTGTGTGTGTCGGTTAGTAGTATGGATCAACTATTTCCAGGATAATTGCTGGATGTCACACACTCTCCGCTCTCTGTCTTGCCGTTCTTAAACTCTGTTCGCTCATCGGGAAACAACACCAAAAAATTCCAAATGGCAAGTTTTTAAGTTAATTCTGGGACTGATTGTAAAGATTTACAAAGAATATGTTTACGGCATTTACTATCTAACTCTGGGAATTTTGGGACCGATTGGTGGGAATGGCTGTGGACTAAGTAACATTACACAGGCGATACACTGACAAGAGCAAATTACATTTAAACATGTATCCAGCTCATTTAAATAGCTCACGTTACTGTATTGTGTGAACAGTTAACTTCATTTAATATTGTATGTGGCTTTTTTCTTTTGCGGGGTGCAAATCCCAAGACTATTTAGCAGAGCCACCGTCGCTGTGTCCGGAGCTTAGCGCTGCCCAAGACCATTGTGATTGGTTTAAAGAAATGCAAACATTTTTTTTTTCTCCTATCCTGGAATGTATGTGTGGTAGAGCCAGGCAATGCAAGACTGGTCTGTAAGTGATTGTTAAGGATAACCACACACAGGCCTCAATAAACACATGGCCCAAGAAGCCTGGTTTGGGTCTACGCTGCCCTAGATCTTATCTTCATATTTAAAACATAAATGAGACGCCTTCTAGACACACATACACACACACACACACACACACACACACACACACACACACACACACACACACACACACACACACACACACACACACACACACACACACACACACACACCGCCTTGAACAAGAGGCTGCATATTAACTCCCTGGACTGAACAAATCCTACAAGTCACTCTCCTCCCAACAAGTACCAACATAATATTCATTGCATAAGTGGTTCAAACAACAATAACAAGTCCTGAGACTAACATGTTTTTTTTTTTCTTCCCATGTTTAGTTTCACGCCATGGACACCCTCCATGCCACGGGCTATGACATGACCCGAGCCATCACAGCGCTGGTGCCTCAGGGCGGGCCCGTCCTCTGCAGGGATGAAATGGAGGAGTGGAGCGCCTCGGAGGCCAACCTGTTCGAGGAGGCGCTAGAGAAATACGGCAAAGACTTCACCGACATCCAACAGGATTTTGTGAGTAGCAAACCAATAAAAAGCAAATTTCAAGGAGCAGTTATATTTGGAGAAATAAAATCTGAAACTGCAACCAGTAGACGGTTAGCTTAGCTTAGCATTAAGACTGGAAACCAGGAGGAACGGTGAGCCTTCTTAAAAGGTACAAAAAGAAAATTGCTGGTCGGTCCAAAGTCTGGCTGTATAACCACAACGTGTCGGTTGTACTGTTTGGTTTTGTACGGATTAAACAAACAATGTATAACATGTTAATTAGTGAGCTTTAGAGATGCTGGTAGTGGTATTTCCTCAACCACATCCTACAGCTGGGGCTGAGACATCACATGATTGTGATGCTAAATGTTTTTGAGGAAAATGTGGGGTGGAAAAGTATTAAAATGCATTTTCTTACACCTTTTATATTATCTCTATTTTTGACTTCAAGAGACATTTCAATTGAATCAAATGAAGTATATGAATGGAAACAGACACGAGTGGTATCAATCTCTGCATAAACATGAACAAGCATTATTTCCAAAATGTCCAACTACTCCTTTAATTGTGGAGCGGGTCATCATGGCTGTATTTTATACATCATATCTCTGTGTGGTTGGGATCTTTTTTCAAGCTTCAGCTTGATTAAATGGTGTAGTGGAAGACGTATTGAGCACTTGGTATGCTGCTCATCAGCCTGCATGTGGGGATGCCCAATAATTCTGATTTGAAGAAACCACATAATTAGAATTGAACTTCTTCTGGACATTTTAGTTTATTTAGCTGACGTTCGACAGAACAAACTTTCAAGCACAATAGTAGTCTTGTGAGCTGAGATTGCAGCCAGCCCATAGTGTAGAGTGAAAACGTTAAAGCTAAGCACAATGACCATTTATTCAGAGAAACATTCCACAGAAATCTCTTTTGAGAAGTGCTGCCGTTTGTGGACTCTACTAATACGCATTGTGCCGAGCTCTCACTGTGTGCATCACTCCACCACCTGGTGGCTGGCTGCTGTCAGTGCTGCTCC
The DNA here is from genome assembly GCF_010015445.1 of Perca fluviatilis. Lineage (NCBI taxonomy): Eukaryota > Metazoa > Chordata > Actinopteri > Perciformes > Percidae > Perca > Perca fluviatilis. The sequence goes on along the minus strand of NC_053131.1, from coordinate 12,680,238 downwards.
CTTAGGTTTCCACCCAAGCCTTCTCTCACACAACAGGACTACACCATCATTATGGGTGGGGCCTCCTCTTGACAGCTCATTTTCCTTTCAAACTTCTCAGCGGGAACCTTACAGTGCAACTTCAGTGGGTTCAGACGGATTCTGCGGCCGGTTGTTTCATTTATATGCCGAAATCTCTTCATAGTAAATGGTGTTTTTGTGACCAATGAGTACATTCCATGGGCTAAAGACATTTGTATATTTGTGTGGGAGTGCTAACTCCACTGCTGAAAGGTGTCTTTGACAGTCAAGTATGTGTAGAAAATATTACACGTTTCTTTGTCGACCTGCTCTCCCCATTTTATTAACGACAACACTGAAATAATGATTACACTGTGCCTTCTCTCCTTCTCCAGCTGCCCTGGAAGTCCCTGACAAGTATTATTGAGTATTACTACATGTGGAAGACCACAGACAGATATGTACAGCAGGTAAAAACATTCATTAGATCTTGGGGATTAAAAAGAAAATATATATATATATATATATAATTAGCTGTGTTTTTTATTATTCTTTATAGCCCAATAAGTGTTACACAGATCTTTTTGTATGAGTCTGATTTGCATACCAAGTGAAAAAGGAACACTGCTCATCTTTATTTCTTTTACAGTGTTACAGAAACAAGTGTTTTTCGTCCTTTTCTGGCCCCATTTCAGGCCCAAAAATTATCCTAACTTTTTTTTGTTGCTTATTCTCAGTTTGGCCTCTGTGAGCTTGATTTTATGTTTTGGCTGTATCTGTATTCTGACATCAGGGCGGCTCCAAATTAAAACCTATAACAAAAATAATCATAAACCTATATTTCTCATTATAAGTGAGTCCGTTTCATTCAGAAATCTGTCTTAAAATCAATTAAATTGGTATGGGGTGTTGTTGGAGCTAACTTCTCTAATCCCGCCATTCTTTCTCTACTCTGTCCCTCCTCCTCCTCCTCCTCCTCCTCCTCCTCCTCCTCCTCCTCCTCCTCCTCCTCCTCCTCCTCCTCCTCCTCCTCCTCCTGTCTCTTCTCCAGAAACGATTAAAAGCAGCCGAGGCAGAAAGCAAGTTGAAACAGGTCTACATCCCCAACTAGTGAGTACCTCGCTGCAAGTTTCTGTGTGGTTAATTATATTCGTCAGAGATCATGTGTGCATCTCCTTCATCTGAATACGTGGAGTTATCAAGAAAAGTTCAGAGTTGTTCTGACCCTCTACAGCAACGTGTAGTATTTTAAACCTGGATCTGCTGCTGTTGTCAGAGCACGATCCCTTCTTTCCCTTTCTTTGTTTTCATGACAGCTCTTAGTGCAGTACCAGTATAACCGCTGTCTCTGGCAGCAGTCTGGTGAATGTTATCTATTCTCTTTGGCCTGTATTATCTGTGCTGGTCTGACCCTCTCCTTGTTTCTGTGCCCCCTCCAGTAACAAGCCAAACCCCAACCAGCTGAGTAACAATGTAAAACCAGCTCTGGTGAATGGAGCGGCGGTTGCGGGGGTCCCGGGGGTCCCAGGTATCCAAGGGGTCCCAGGTGTCCAAGGGGTCCCAGTTGTCCCAGGGGTCCCAGGGGCCCCCGGACCTCCAGGCTCAGCGCAGACCCCCGGCCTCGGTAGAGCCTGTGAAAGCTGCTACAGTAAGTCATTTTCATGTGTGACCCTGCTGTCATTAGCTGCTGTTTCTTTCGCTTCTTGAAATAAAAAAAAATAAGTATGCACAAGTATGGACCAGATTTCATAGGATTCCAATAAGTCTTGCTAAATTGAACATGATGAACTTAGGATAATTGCTCTGGCATTCACAGGTGCAATTATATTTAGAGAGGCTGTTGCATACTGAATATGCTTGAGTGGAAAACAACCCTAAAAAGTTATGTAATTTTAAAAAGACTTTTATGAGAATCTGTTTACAGATGCATTTATTAATTCACAAGCTTTATCTTATTCACTCAAATGTGCAATCTAAGACAAGTCCTTAAAATGCACTCGGCAAAACACCCAACATAACATTAATACAGGTTAATGACTTTGTTTGTGCTGTATAATCAGCTGTATTGACATTTAAAATGTCAGCGTAAGTTAGAGGCTACCAGAGGTTGTCCTCTTTAATTTACTAATACACTAAAACACCAAGCCGACCTTTTAAAATGTATCGGCTCTGGAAACAGTCATGGTCAGTTTGATGAGAAAATTGCTGCTTTACTGTGCAAGCGGGGCCAAAACAAAGTTAACCGGCTTAATGTGGACGTACTCTGAATGATCAGTTTTTAAAGGTGCTCTAAGCGATGTTGGGTGACATTACTTCTTGTTGACGTTCAAAGTATTTTCAACACAAAACGGAGACTAGCTCGCTCCTCCCTCCTCCTCATCCCGTCCCCTCCCTTCTGTGCTTCAGCGCACTATCCCCACCCCTGCCCCAACCCCTGCCCCACCCCAAATCCTTCTTGTCCGTTATTGGCTGAACGCTGGAACACGGTTTGTGTATGTTTGCATGGTCCAGGTTGGACCACTTTGTTTTTGTTGGTGTGTGTGGAGCCTGGGCTGTCTACAGAGACCGCGTTTTTTTTACAGTGTGTTCAGGGGACCGGCAGCTCGCGGATAGTGAGGAGAGGTTTGCTGTATGTGACAAAAAATGTTGTAGCCTAAAAAAAACGCGTGAAGTCGCTTAGAGTACCTTTTTAATGATGATATGGTGCTGTTAAAGGCTTGCTTTTGTTTTTACTTGTAAACACAAGAGTAAAACCTCTTCAGTATGATGTATATTTGTGATTTAGTATAACTTAACATCCAACAAAAATATTTCAAGCACTCCTCAGTAAATCCTAATGGAAACCTCCCTCTTCTGTTTTCAATAGCACCCCGTTAGAAATGACCACTCATTTAAACCAAAGCATTCATTTACATTTTCATTTTTAACCGGATAATTCAAAGAGCGCCGATCGACGCCATACTCTCTGTATGGGGCACACATTTGATACTAGATTTTTCAAAGTAGAGATGAGAGAGAGAATTGCATGACGTGCCCTGCAGCAGAGTATTATTTGAGTTATTTAAATGGTTGTAGTTAATTCAGTGGTGAATGATTAAAGTGCCCATATTATGCTTTTTGCCTTTTTCCCTTTCCTTTATTGCGTTATATATCTTTTTTTGTGCATGTTATAGGTTTACAAAGTGAAAAAGCCCAAAGTCCACCCCAAAGGGACTTACCATCTCCAACAGAAAACACTGTTCACCAACTGCTCCAAACAGCTCTATTGTAGTCCAGCCTTTACTTCAGAGACGAATGTGCGTCACTTTGTAACACACGTTATAATGCTCACCTAGCTGCTAGCGTGGCACGCCCTCATACTCTGCTTCTGACTGGCTAGTAGTCCTTACGTAGGTACTGCACATGTGTGACTCCCAACAAAGATGGAACAGAAGTGAGATGCCTCACTCTGTAGCTAAAACAGAGAGCTCAACACACAGGGTGAAAAGAGGAGCTGCAGCAATATGCAGTACAACAAAAATGTTTTTTTTTTGTTTTTTTTAAATTAAACCACATAAACCTATTCTGATATAACCTCTAAATACAATTATGAACCTGAAAATGAGCATAATATGAGCACTTTAAAGGTTGTGCACTCGCTTGCCTGCACGTGTTCGTGATTATGAGCCTTTGTGGGCACGTTCTATATCTGTAGGTGTGTGTTGCTCTGTCACACTGCACTACTATATAATACGTTCTTTTGTTTATGCGTGTGCGTGCGTAGCCAGCAGCTCCTACCAGTGGTACTCGTGGGGACCTCCCAACATGCAGTGTCGCCTGTGCGCTTCATGCTGGACCTACTGGAAGAAGTACGGCGGGCTGAAGATGCCCACAAGACTGGATGGAGAGAGGCCTGGACCCAACCGCATCAGCATGGTACAAACTAACACAAACACACACGTTCTTCACTGGACTCATTTAGTTTATTTATTCTGCAAACCCCAAACAACAGCCTTACTGTTTGCCTAAAGCCTTACCCTCCCCGTAAAGGAATATTTCATCCTCCAGAGAAAATCTTTTTATTCTCATCCTCACGCAAGTTAAACCAAGTTTTTATTTAGGGCTGCTTATTTTAATTAAGTGCCTTTTTTAAAGGTCCCATGACATGCTGCTTTTTGGATACTTTTATAGTGGTCCCCTAATACTGTATCTGAAGTTTCTTTCCTGAAATTCAGCCTTGGTGCAGAATTACAGCCACTAGAGCCAGTCTCACAATGAGCTTTCCTTAGGATGTGCCATTTCTGTGTCTGTAGCTTTAAATGCTATTGAAGAGGAGGAGGGGGGCAAGGTGGAGGGGGTGCGTGGCCTTGACCAACTGCCACTTGTTTGCAAGCCATGATGTCTCTCTCTTTCTCCTGGGGGCGGGCCAAATTCTCTGGGTGGGCAAAGCAGAGAAAGGGGAGGTAACCTTCCTCCTTATGACCTCATAAGGAGAAGATTCCAGATCGGCCCATCTGAGCTTTCATTTTCTCAAAGGCAGAGTAGGATACCCAGGGCTCGGTTTACCCCTATCGCCATTTCTAGCCACTGGGGGACCATAGGCAGGCTGGGGGAACACATATTAATGTTAAAAAACCTCATAAAGTGAAATTTTCATGCCATGGGACCTTTTAATCTTACTAACATTCCCAAACCAAAAGATATTCAGTTTATTATCGGATATGTCAAAGAAAAGCATCATATCCTCACATTTGAAAAGCTGGAACCAGCAATGTTTGGTATTTTTTTATTGGAAAAATGACGAACAAAAATGAATTGAATATAAAAGTAGTTAAAGGTTAACTTTTCTGTTGATCGACTAATCAACTAATTGTTTTAGGTCTGTGCACAAACAGGTAGATTTCTGGCATTGATTTGTTTTAGCGTACCTCAAAACAATTTGGTACTTTTCTTTCTCTTCAGCAAAAAATGACATCTTAAACAAGATAATCTAAATGATCCTTAGCCAAACACTAATTCTTTGTGAACTAAAAACACAGCAGTTGATGGAGGTTAACATTGGCGTCTCACATTTTCAAACTTTACTTTAAAAAAAAAGTTCTACATTTAACAGGTAACAGTAATTAACTCTTGTTCTCATAAGGAACCATACGGTACGTTAACGTGTAAATACCGTAAATGTGTGCATACCCATTTGTGTGTACTATTGTCAACAAGCCAGATTAAGTACCACATACATTTTGAATGGGTATACATATTGTGTAAAATATTAGCTACTAAGTGACTTTGGTAGCCTGCATTAACTGGGCCAGTGTGTTAAATGGATGGTGCATTTTGGGAAGCATTCCAGTCAGCTCCATTTTGCCAACCAGTATCAATAAGTGATTAAATCCTATTGATCTCCAAATGTTGTCGTTGCCATCCATCGGTTGATGAAATGACCTGTCCCCGGTCCATCAGTGTTCATCAGCTCAAGGCCACAACACACACTGCTGAACATTTACGGTGCAACCGATGGTTCATTATTTTGCCTAGACTCAGGTTCGACTATAAAATGAAGAAACGCGGGCTTCCAATGCCAGAACAAAAACGGCACTGCACGTCTCACTTTATTAACCCACAACGCAGTCAACAGCCAGTCATTACAACTCTTTATCCACTTCCGTTTTTTCCCCGTCACAATAAAAGCTCTATAGGTAACACAATAAAATACCTTAAAATGGTATCTAACTGCTTGTATGGTTCGTTTGTACCTCCAGAGCCCCCATGGCCTGCCCCTGCGGCACAGCGGCAGCCCCAAATTCGCAGTGAAGACGCGACAGGCTTTCTTCCTGCAGACCACCACCCTGACGCAGGTGGCACGTCGCATCTGCAAGGACATCATCAGGCCGCGATATCTGGCCAGGCACCCCTACCTCCCTGTCAACACAGCAGCCATCAAGGCAGAGTGTAAGCGCCTCTTATTTGTCCTCACAGGTGGACCGGGTTGCATTAAGTTTTTATTTACTGTATTTCTACAATGAATTTCTGCAGGTGCGCTGCGGTTGCCAGATGGGCCAAAAAAGCCTTCACCACTGAAACCTGTGGAGCGTAAACCTCTGGAATCTGTGGTTCGGTATTTAGGTAAGAAGATGCCGGTCGCCCACTGCATCTCTTACGTTTTGAGTTTCTATTTTCAGTCAGTTTTAAGTAGGTGTGGTGTTGCAAATGGATCAATAGTTGCTCTTTTAGACCCGCTGGTACGTGGCTTTACGGCTCAATGTCAGTCGGTCGGTGCACCACTTTGTTCCAGACTGAAGTATCTCAATAATGATTGGCTGGATTGCCTGTAAACTTGGTACAGACACCCCCCCCAGAGGATGAGGCCTACTGACTTTGGTGATCTTCTGACTTTTCTTCTAGCGCCATCATGAGGTCGACATTTGTGGTTTTGAGTGAAATATCTTAAGAACTACTGGATGGATTGCAATGAACTTTGGTACAGATAATAATGTCTATATTCAGAGGTTTATGCCTCAACGCAGAAGGTCCCGGGTTCGAGTCCGACCTGGGACGATTTCCTGCGTGTCTCCCCCCTCTCCCCCTTTCATTGCTTTCCTATCCATTAAACGCGGAAATGCCCCAAAAATTGTCTAAAAAAAATAAATTTAATTTAATACCAACCAAGAAAGTTAGCCATTTCCCATCTTCCAATTGTTCCAATTCAACAGTTTGAAAATATTTTGTCACTTACGGTTACTTACTTCATTATAGTCTTGTAATCCTCCGTTGCCCCTTGTTGTCCTCCCTTCTTATCTAAAACAACAACTTACTTTCCCTTTCCTCCACCTCCCTTAATGGTTCTTCTTCTCTCCCTTTTGTCATCTACAGAAGCACATCCCCGTCCAGCCAAACCCGACCCCCCGGCTCGTGGAGCGTCCATCTCTACAGGCAGCCTGACGCCCATAAAGTCCTCTCCCATCCTCAACAATGGCTCCCCCACCATCCTGGGCAAACGCAGCTATGAACAGCACAACGGACTGGATGGTGAGTGAGAGGAGAGAGGACAGTATGTGTGTGTGTGTATGTGTGTGTGTTTGTTTGCTTTCTCAGCCTCAAAGTATTTCAATTTCATCATTATTTTTTGCATCATGATACTGTAATAGTGCAATTCTTTTGGCTGTTAATATCTCTCATCCTCTGTATATATTCAGATTTTAGCTTCCGCAATGAGTTATTAAAGGATATTAGCACACTTTAAAATATCTAATATGATCTAAATCCCTGCTGTAGTCATTTTATTTCCTCACATTTCATCTAATTTACTAATTACTTGGTTGCATTAATGGGATACTTTTATTGAGATATGGTATTTTATGAAGGAAATTACTTGAAACTGCAGTTTTTTGTGTGTTTTTATGTGCACATTTGACTCTAAAGGCAGCTGTTAATATATATGAAAATATTGGAGTGGAATAATGCTGTCATCATTGGCTTTGAAACTAAGCTTAATGTTTTTTTCATGGCATTTTCGTGTCATTCCAGCCTAATTTTAATTATTAGAATTGTACTAACACAATCAACAGGAGTATTGCATTACACATAAATGTTAAAGCTTTGGATATCTTTGCCAAACATTGGTTATTTATAATATTTTAAGGAGAAGGTTAAGGCATATCTGAGCTCCACGGGCACGGCTCACTCAGCGGCTACAACACACCGCCGAAGGGTTAAGAGTTTGTGAGGGGCTCTTATTTTTTTGGGTTATGTCCCACTTTCCCCTCTCCCCTGTGAAATGAGAGAGGGGAAGAGACAGACTGAGAGATCAAGAGAGTGAGAGTATGCCAGAGGAAGACGGAGGGAAAGAGAGAGATTGCGAGAGGATCGGATCGGCCTTGCTGCTTTAGCTGGAGGCTACGGTCTATGTTGTCATGGTAACAGCGAGGAGGAGGAGGAGGAGGGCTTGGTAAGTGTATCCTGAGGGAGAGCATCTCCACTGGTCTGTGAGCCCACCTCAGGCCCAGGCTGGGATAACACACCAGGGGGAGATTGAGGTTGGAAAGCAGCCAGGATCAAGTACCGGGGATTAGTTTTAATTTTTTCATTTTTTTTTTTACCACCAATTTATCAACTTAGTCATTCAAATCATGTGTCATTTGTCAGAAGACGGGAATGGTTTCCACAGGCAACCTTATTCGTATTTAAAGATAATTGTAATGATCTTTGCAATACCTGTTTTCTTTTAGACTTTGTTGTTTCCATATAATTCAAATTGGTCTTTATTATACAAACTATTATTCTGGACAGACTGCAACTTAAAGAATAGTTTTTGGGAAAAATTTTATTCTCTTTCTCGCTGAGAGAAGATAGAAACCTAGTTTGCTCTTAAAGTATGGAGCTTAAAACCAGAAGGCGATTAGCTTAGGAAACGGGGAAAGAGCCTGGCTCTGTAAAAAGAAGATGAACATTGTACTTTATTAATCCACCAAGGACAAATTACATTTTTAGTTCAGAAATCCACCTCCTAGTAACACTAAAGTTTATTAATTGGCTTCTTGTTTGTAATAAGGAGAGCAGGTTAAAACAACCTTCTCTCCTTTGTTTTTCGATCTGTGTCATCATGTTATGGAGCTGTTTTTAATTCTTTGCCAGACCTCACAGGTGTAGCAAAGCACATGGTGTAAAATAATGTTGCTTCATGTTCTACGGTTGTTGTTAAACATGCTTTGCAGGCTGAATGCCAAATTATTAGAAATGTAGCTTTGTCAGATTGTCAACAACCTGATAATGGATGCTAATAAAGATTTGCTGAATGTCATATTGTGCATTTTCCAAATACTGGCTGCTTGTTTCTGTGTAAAACGGAAGAGTGTATTTACTGTTTAAGGTTTATACTGTTCACAAAATGCCATTGATGGGGCTGATTGAAACCTTTACATTGCTGTTATTTAGATATTAAGATTTTATGGATGCATGTCTTCCAAACTTTATCTGGTTAGAGTAGTCAAAGATTAAGACAAAAACACAGACCTGAATAATAATGTTTATTCATGAGACATTAGTACTCTATGGAGCCACCAGGGGGCAGAATATTTTGTGTGTGTGTGTGTGAGTGTGAGAGAGTGTGAGACCAACATCTCTTGTTCTCTTCCTCCTCTGCAGGCTCTAAATCCAAAGTCCTGGCTCCACAGTGGGACATCATGGCCAAACGGCTGAGCGAAGCCGCGCGGCCCTCAGTCTCCCTGCAGGATGAGGTACACGAACTAGACTGATCACTCCGTGGGAACAACCTCTACTACAAACCGCAGTGAGGTGAGTTTTTTTTCTTTTCTTCTTAGCTCTGTAGTCTCTGTTGTCTTGCATTCTTCTCTAAGGTTTTGGAGTATCTTTATTCAAAAAACTCCATATAAGACTGCTTGTCCGGTGTGACACGCACTTTATTTTTATACTTTATATTTTTATATGTTTACTAGAGATGCACCGATTACAACTTTCTAGGCCGATTCCGATTTTCATTGAGTTAGGCCAGCCGATACCGACTTTAGCCGATTCCAATTTCATTTTTTTCTAACCACTTTACAGCACACAAATATTTATTTTCTATCTTTTCTTTAATAGAACATTTTGCACAGAACAGATAATGGATCACTATAAAATAGAACTATATAAATGACTCCTGGAGTGGGAAACTCACACACATCTAAAGCGCAATGTTAGAACCATTTCCTTCTTTTCGCATCCAATATCCAACTAAAAAAATGTGATTTTGGTTTTTGGTGTCATCCACGCCCTACTTTTTCCTTGCAGGTGTTGCATATTGCAAACTTGTTATCTTCTGCACACACGCTGAAGAATTCCCAAACTGCTGACATGTTGCAGGTTAATTCACGCGGTTCCCTACATGTGCGAGAATAGCACGGACCCGCGCTTCACACCGCGAGCGGGTACGCGTGCCACACACGGTGGAAAAGTTGAGAGAAAGGAAAAAGAGACTGTGCTGTCGCGTCCGTGTGTGTGTGCGTCCTTGAGAACTGTAACTCGTATAACTTATGTTGTCAGTTAATTGTAGCGTTGACCGGCATGAAATTGGCATATGTCAGACTGACCTGCCGGTCGCCGGTCATGGCCGAGAACGTGAAATCCGGCCAATTCCGGTCACCGGCCGGTCTATCGGTGCATCTCTAATGTTTACTTATTGTGCCTCGTGGGTATATTTATCCTCTCTGGAGTGAAACTGCAGCTTATTTCACTTACTATTTTGGGGGGGAACACACCTACACACTATTTTCTACTGCTTCTGTGGTAGAAGTGTGCAATAGTTTTGTAGAGTTTGGCTACTGTATTGGGCTAAAACGCAACGCCAAAAAAGGGCAAATGAAAATTTGACACAGACCCTTTTTCAGGTGGTCTCGGTCAGATTGTTAGTCCGTATCCATCGACAGATTTCACACCAGCCGTAACGAACCAAACAAAAAACGTTTATATATATATTTTATATATGTGTGTGTGTATGTATGTATGTATGTATGTGTATAGATGGATGGATGGATGGTTGGATGGATGGATGGATGGATGGATGGATGGATGGATGGATGGATGTTTAGGCCGGCTACACACTCCCTGCGTGGCGTGTCCGTTTTTATTTTGGCTCCCATGTTAACAGGTTACAGCTTGCACGCTGCCTGCGTGACACGCACGTCTCAGGTGCGGCGAAAACGCGTGCATGCTCGAAATAGGACCGACGCATAGAATAGGAAAATATGTTTATATGTCATTTTGACACAAATACATATTAATAAATGACAAGTTGATGTTTGAAAGTCTCTAGGATTTGACATAAATGCAGATATAAATGTAATTTAAAAAAAATAATAAATAATTATTGATTTTCAAATATCGCACCTGTCAATACAGACTGAGATATTCTATATTGCTATTTTGCCGTCAATACTGCCGACGTTGTCTTTGCTGTAATCAAATCGGTATATATTTATGTTTAACATGAAGTATACTGTTTGAGGTCAGTAAATCAATGGGAGACATACATGTGTGTAGACCAGGCTAGACCAGGCTCTTTGGTGTGCAAAGACAGAAAAATCCACGCAGCCGCAACAGAAACGCCATGCTCACGCCACGCAGGCAGTGTGTAACCAGCCTTACTCCTCAAAGCAGAGGCCGCGGGTTCAACTCCGACCTGCGGCCCTTTGCTGCATGTCATTCCCTCTCTCTTCCCTTTCATGTCTTCAGCTGTCCATAAATAAAGGCTTAAAAATGCTGAAAAAATTATCTAAAAAAAAAACGCACCGGAGTTATTTTAAACCCAATCAAACAGGTTATGTGTAAAAGCACACTAAAGGGTTTTTTTTGTTGTTGTTTTTTTTAAAGACTATTGCAATGTTCTTTCACCATCTTTCAGAGAATTGTTTACGTCAGAGTCCATTTCACATTTTGATACATATTATGTAAAGTGTTTTTTTTTTTAGGTCGTGAATTATGGATTATGGAATTGTATTTAGAGTTGTATACAGTATATTACTATGGTAAATAGAAGATATTGTTTAATAATGTAACTGTAGTCATACTGATTACATTGCCAGCCAAGGAAACTCAAACATAAAACCGTGACAACAAGAGAACCGCTCCTACTCACTTTCCTTTTTGTGTCTCAGCAGAGGGGGACATGAAATGGAAAGGCATTTTCCACCAAACCATAGTCGAGGGCAGCTGAGGAGAGGACAGCGTTGGCCACCTTCCTTGAGTCAGTACGGGTCTGTCACACTGCTGAAGACCAATCAGAAGATGAGCCTGACTGTACAGGACTGTGTTTATTACTTACATTTCTCGTTATTACTGTCCTTGTAATTATTGTTATTGTTATTATAATTTTTTTTACCAACTATAACTCCGCTTATTGTTTGTCGATCAAACGATGGAACTTGTGAAGTTTCATGAAAAATGCTTGCAGATCCCTGTGGAAAAGGGTCGAAGGACTGTAACATAAGCCACTTGCATCTTCTACGTTTTTGTTTTTTTAACAAGTTAAATTCAACAAGGGGACGCACTTTTAGTTCAGTGACACGAGTTAACTCCTTGTCTTTTGTTTCAATGAATTTGAATGCTTTATGGGAAATCTTCTGTTTTGTGAGCCGGCCCTACTCTTCAGGCCAGAGAGGTTTAACTTATTGAGAAAGACTTGCTGTTTTTTCTACCTTTTTCACAAGTAATGCATCTATGCTTAGATAATGTAATTAAAAAAGATAATTGATTTTCCCTCTTCTTTTGGTGTCTGTGCACAGAGGTGAAAGGTGTTTTTCTTACTCGCAAAGGTATGCAAACAGGGTATATGCAAAATTTATTCCAAATTGCTTCATATGTTTTGAACCTAAAAAATTATCAGTATTAGAAAAGATTAAATGCACAAACACAGCCATGTTTTGTAAGCAAACGTCAAAAAAAAAAAAAAAAAAATCAAGAATGTGTTCTGCTTTCATGTCCAGTTATTTTGTCAATGTGTTTATTTTATGTTCATTAGTAGCTTGTCTTGATATAAACCTCAGTCATAGGTCGATATAAGAAAATATACAAATATACAAAACATCTGCTGACAGTCATTTCTGTTGTATCCATCTCTATCCATTTAGATAGCGAGCTCGGCCGTTCATTCTTGACCTTGGAAACGGACCAAATAATAATAATATTTGTTTATAATGCACTTCTTAAAACAGAGTTGCAAAGTGCTTAACATGGGAAAAACAAGATTAAACCATTCGGCATAATGCATGAAATAGAATAAAATACCCAACCATAAAATAAGACGGAACAGAAAGAACGTATTGGAACTTTCTTAGATGTGTAATTGGGTGGTCTCTCTCAGTTTTCCCATTAAATCCTCTCAAACTGTCAGATTGTATGCAACAAATGTGTAAACTGCAATTTTGCATGTCTCTAAATATGTCCTAGTCCAGCCTTTGGCTTCAATTAGAGCTTAGTTCTTCTCGGTCTGGGCTTGTACGTGCTCTGGAGAAACTCAATATTTATAGCATCTGCTCGTACTTATCACAGATGAATGTTCTCGCCTGCTATTTTCTGATTCAGTCCACTCATCTGTAGGTCGATGCTGATTGCTAACGTAATGATTCTGACTGAGCTGAGCGCCCCTGCTGTCTTTACGGGGCTCTGTGGAAAATGACGTCCGTAAGGTATTTTTTAGTATCCACCATTAATGTCCAATTGAAATATCTGGTTAGAGAGCATACAGATAACGTTATTACAATTCTCTTCAAATCACTGAGCAGGCACTCACGTCTTTTTGACAGGGACCTTTTGAAGACCACTTAAAACTAGAAGGAATGGCCAATTATCAGGGTCGATATTTCAGTTACATCGTGTACTACATTATCATATATCAGGTTTAATCGTTTTATCAGAATGGGTATTGCCATTGTTACTGTAAATACACCAAGGAGCGACCATGAGCTAATCCTGCACCAGTAAAGGGGTGGAAAGTAACTAAGTACACTTTTGATGTATTTGAGTATTTCCATTTCCTGCTACTTTATACTCTACTACTTCTGAAAGGTAAATATTGTACTTTTTACTCAACTACATTTATCAGACAATTTAAGTTATTTTAACAGATTCAGATAAATAACACAAAATATAATCAACCATACATTATGATGTATTATTATAGGTTAAGATAAAACTGTATGGACAATAACATAATATAGGACCTACAATATATACCTTATACCAAATGTGTACAATATAACTGCAGGATGTGCAAAAATATTGATCAGGTGTGTCAGTCCATGGCAATGGGGGTCCCGGCCTTGATGTGGCGAGCTGCAGATGGATACTTTTAAGAAATACTTTTCACATAATTCTGAATGCAGGACTTTTTCTTGTAACAGAGCATTTCTACACTGTGGTACTGTTCCTAAGTATTGGTTTCTTGTAATGACCTAGTGATTACAAGGAATCCTCTAAAAAGACATGTAAGGGCGCCCGGGTGGCTCAGTTGGTTGAGCGCGCGCATAAGAGGTTTATTCCTCTACGCAAGGCCCAGGGTTCGAATCTGACCTGCGGCAGGTTTCCTACATGTCTTCCCCCTTTCTCTCCCCTTTCATGCTGTCCTGGTGATTAAAAATGAATGAAAATTAAATGCCCAAAAAATTATCTTAAAAAGAAATGTAAGACAGCAATGCTCAGATCACCAATGCTACATGTCAGAGTAGAGTTTCTACAGTCTTCTGGAAAGTCTGGGAAATGAACTGAATATATTGTAGTCTAGGCCTTAAAAGCTTTTGGAAATGGACAAAATTGGCACCCTTTAAAACACAAATTGTGAAATGTTTTTTTGGTAGAATATAAAATAGAAAAAAGGGTCTCTTACAGTCCACTACTGAAGAATAATTAACAGGAAGAGATTGTAGTTTTCAGCCACTGACTTCCTGTAATAACGGATTGCAAGTCGTTACCTAAGCACTTGTTTGTAACTGATTATAGCAGAATAACTCCCCTGGCCTGAAGGAAGTGACTGATACACTGACACTGATATTGATATATGGGTTTCAGGCTGCTAAGCACCTAACAAACACCAATCCTGTCTCTTTCTAAAACAAAGATACACGGAAAAGATACATTATTATTGGCGCAGGTGTCACCTATACTTGTGTCACTGGATATGTGTGAAGGTTCACAACTCAAACGGCAAACTACAAATATCTGAAAGTGTAGTTAAACAGGAAGTCTTCGAAAGTTTGAAAAAAATATGTCTGAACAGGAACAATGAAAAATGTGTGCTATGATTGTGTACGTTTTATGAGAATTTCATATAATTGAGCTAGAAATTCAAGTCAGAATTAGCTACCTTGAGAGTGAGACACAGAAAATTATGTGAATGAGGGCAGTAATAACCTAACTTTAGCTGCTTTGAGCTTTAAAGGCACATTTCTTACAACCAGGTAAAATTAAATGTCCCCTGTTGGGATGTTTGTGCAATGTTTAGCCGCTTTTAACAATATGTTCTAGTTATTAAACAGAAATAACATAAATATAAATAAATTATAAATGTTAGTAATCCAGTAATTTACTTTGAAAAATGTGGTAACACTTCATTTTAACCAACCACCTATTTAGCTTTTATAAGCAGAAATAATTGGTAAATGGTTGATAACACTTCCAAGAGCAATAGGGAAAACAGTAGGCCCTATCAATATTAAACGTTTTTTTTTAACCATTTTGTAATAATTACAATGAAAACAATATATTAAACTATTATTATTATTAACTATAGCTAGCTTAACCACACTAAACATGAAATCTAGCTATATGGCAATCATTATCCTACATGTCAATTACAGGAAACCGCTAAAAAGTAAGTAAAATTAGCTAGCTAGCTTTGTTTGACCAAGGCTAGCCGTGGCTATTTCTACATGCTAGCTTGCTTCAACAAGAAGATTTTGGCGAGATTACAAGGTAAAGTGTTTCATTTTTCTTTTGTGAATGCAATGTGCCTCCCTAAATAGTAGCTAGTCGGGTAGAAAGCGGAAAAACGGCTGTCTGCCTGGCAACCTGTCCAGTCCAGCACATAACTGCCCATAAAACCAACAAAAATGTTATTTTTACACTACGCTTTTATACATATTCAACGGACGAGATATAACCTGTTAGCTAATTCGTGAGCTTTCAAAGTTGCTGGTAGGTGTTTTTTGTTCCTTTTGGACGCAGTCTTTATGCTAAGCTAAACTAGCTAACGTTACTGTCTTGTGGCTGTAAGCTAACGTTAGGTTCATATCGAAAGAACAGGTATTTTAGTTTTTAATTAGAGTTATTCTCAACATGTCAAACTATTCTTGTGTCAGTGTCCATACATCTGCTTACAGTTAGCTAGCTACATTATGAGTTTAAAGTACAGTGTTACCGTGAGTCATTTATTCTCCACTATGCTTAACGTTAATGTTATTTGTTTAACTTTTTGGGTGGCCACTGTGCTTAAATATTAACTATGCTCGCTCAACGTCCTTTGGGACTACACAGACTGACTGAGGGGACTTTAAGCCAAGTAACTACCAGTCTGGATGTCTGCACGCTGAGCTGCGGTGAAGAAATGGTTAAATCAAGGATGCAAAAAGTGCGTGAGTCCGTCTGAGCATTTGCTGCTGCTGCTGCTGCTGCTTCTGCTGCTGCTGCAGTGAAGTAAAATGTGTCAATTTCCACCGGACAGCAGAGACACCGTGAAGGAAGGAGAAGCCGGGGAAACAGACGAGCTGCAGACCAAGCACCGCGACATCCTGGACAATATCCCCGGGTGATGTGTTTGATCCGCTGGCCTGTGTGCTGAGGGAGACACCGCCGAGCTTAATCTGAAGGTAAAAAATAAATAAATAAAAAAAAAACTGCACTGAGGATGATTCATGTCTGTCTGCTGGAGCCGATGTAGCCAACATGTTAGCATGGCTTTTCATTGTGTTTCTAAAGCTTTTAAATTATATACTGTGTTTTCTTAACTTACCTAGCTAAATTGGAAATAGCGTTCGGTCATCCTTAATGAGTGCTTGCTTGCAAGTTGGCAGCTTTACAAGCGTATTTTTTATTTTTTTTACTGTGTCGCAAATTAAATGCACTGTAATCAATGCAGAGTAAAAAAGCTGCACATAAGGTTAAAAAACAGGATGCATCCCTCATCATTTGGCACTGTCGATATAAGCTCAGAAAGATGACTATGTGTGTGTGTAATTGTGTCTTGTACATTTCAATGATGCTTTGCAAGGGATAGAAGTGTTTCCAAGTCGCCTTAGTCAGATTTCAGAGGGCTTTTTTTTAAATTATTGGTAGAGGATAACCGTACCGCACTGCTCAGTGGGAAGGAGGCGTGATGCTGCAGCGGAGTCCCGGAAGCCGGGCCTGCGCACTGGCCCGTGGGACAAAACATGATGATTTTGGCCATCTAATGTAATTACATCCCGTGGAGTTTTATCTACAGAGGCTATTCATTACTATCATTATTTCATTTATTGGTCACATTTATGGACGCAAAAAATCGTGCTATATGTGGCTGTGGGTTGGATTTCCAAAATTCCTCATTGATTTATTCCATATAAGGCCTGCAGTTCACTATCCTTTGGGGTGAAATAATCCGTGCTGCTGCTGCCATGGTAGCTCATATTCCCCCTTAGCTTTACACAGACTGTATTGACATTTTGGACCTATTTATAACCCACGCACAAGCCTCAAAATGACCCCATAACAAGCACTGGTTTAAAAAAAATAAAAATCAGCTGTGTGGACACTTGGTCGAAGTTAGTTTAGTGTTAAGTATAGGCCTGTCAAAATGCAATCATGCAATTATTTCAGTTCCTGCTTCTTATTATAACAGACCATATAGGGTATGTTGGGAATGCCCATTTGTACAGCAGGTTAAAGGCACATAAAAGGTCACTGTTGAGGCAGAGGAGTTTCCAAACCAAAATGTTCCAGTGTGTGAGTGAGAATAGAGGTGGAGATCACAAATCGCTTTGCTGATTCAAATAATTTGTTCAGTTCAAAGATTCATAGCCACTGACTGTGTAGTTTGTTCACTTCCCCCCCCCCACCCCCCCTCAGCTCAGTGGTCGCATGACTGTGCACACACAAGCACCATATATTGCCAGGCTGCTTCTGCTCCAGGCTGTCATGTTCAGTTCAGTACAAAACTAACCTATAAAAGCACTGTTTAAGTTTCTCATTAATTCAGTTACAGTTTAAAGTTTTTTGTTTGTTTGTACATGTGCTGAAGACCTCTAGTAGGAACTTCCCATTGAGACAGTAAGGGCACACACATAGTTGTTGTTGAGGGGAAGAAGTTACTTCCCCAAACCTAATTTCTCCTGTAGGTGTGTGAGGGAATTTACTTTGTCTGTACTGCTGCACTGTTCCAATACAGGTACAAAATGCTCCATAATATAAAGAATAAAAGCAAGCATATTTTCGCCAAAGAGGACTTTGGAGGAAGTTTTTTTTTAGCAGAAAAATATTTATTTACAGTACATACAGTATATTGGTCACCATTCTTTAATAACCAAATTTAGAGGGTCCTTATTAAAAACGTTTGTTTATATGGGAAAAAAGTATATTCATTTTTATAACAGTGATTTTGTATTTGCTTTAAAAGAGGTTCCTGCACCTTTTAGACTTTGGGTACACATAAAAACACTAAACAGCATGCTAAATATCTCACTTTGTTCAAAGCAGGTGACTGTTTAGCTCAAAAGCTCTTTTGTTTTTCAAAGATCTTTTGTTACTTAAACCTTCACAGAGCAGCCAGCATCAATTATGCATTGTCAATGATTGATTATAAAGCTTCTTTGTCTGATAACACATTAACAGGCGCATGCATCCCTCCATTAGAGGCATTACTCTCCACTGCAGCATGATGAGCATGTCAGTAAATCTCCTGCTTTCTCTGTAGCTGCTCCAAGATTTTTAATCTATGGGGCATGACCCACGTGCTAATCAGGACAAAGGGCTTAGCTTCCATGTCTAAAGGCGCTGACACACCAACCCGATTATCGTCTGTCGGACAGTCTGGCGAGGTCGGTGACTCAAGTCTGTTCGGTGTGTTCCGTGCCGTCGTCAGTCGGAGCAGCCATCGGCCTTCATTTTGGCCGATTCGACTTGTTGAATCGACAGCGTGCTCCGTCATTTCCGGTTTTCATTTTTTGGGCGACAATACAGATTAGCACCGCCTGCTGTTATGGAGACGTATTACATCTCACGCATGTGCAGAATATACGCTCAAGTCGGCGTCACTTTGGTGTGTTCCGAGACCCTTTTTTGGGAGACGGGAGCCATCTGATCAGTCCGACTGCCTTTTCTGCCGTCGTTCGGCCGTCTGATTGGTGTGTCAGAGCCTTTAAGGTGCAGACACACCAAGCAGATGGCAAAGATCTAGTGGTGACGAAGGCCAACTATGGCGTCGCACCACGTCGCCTGTGTCTTGGCCAAAAAGTTGCGCGTGAACACTGCTAAAGACCAACTAGCATGTACGTTCTGTGCCTGCGTGAGAGGAAATACTGTAACTCTCCATGCCAGCAGGCGGCGGTGAGCCACCTGGACATGGTTTAACCAGATTGTCCATCTCCTGGGCTGTCATCTGTACTCTCAGCAAATAGTCTCGCTGCTGTATGGAAGCGGAGGGACTAAGAGGCAGCTACACTGGTTACAGAAAATGAGCCGAACAAGTTGTCACTCATCTGGTGATAGCACTGTGCTTTCTTAGACTGTGACAAGAGTGTGTGAATGAAACATTAAGTTGTTAAATATTAGTAATTTAGTGGCCTGCTAGTTAGCTAGCTTGCTTGCTAAGGCGCTCAGTTGTCAGTCTAGCACCAACCACGGTACAGAGAGAGAGAGAGAGGTTTACAGTCTTAATGACTTTAATTTATAGGACATTATTTTATTACTTTATTTTGTAATGTGTAGGTACAGTATGTAGATATTTTTAAAAGACAGGTTTATGTTGAAATAAATATACCTAAACAAGTAGTTATGTATCTCGTTGTACGTTTGCCCTTTTATTGGCCGCTGGCTGACAATCTCCTTGGTGTCTCAGAACCATTAGGTTCTTTTATTAAACTGCAAAGAGCTCAAAAGCTGTAGTGTGTGGGGGACTAATATAGGGAGAAAGATAGAGGGAAAGAGAAGATGCTTTTAGAGAAGGTTTGAACTTTAAAGGTCAGTTTGTTAAAAGGTAATTTTGTGATATTTATTGGGTGATTAAGAGACAGACAGACGGGCAGGCAGAGACAGAGATAGAGAAGAAGAGGTACAACAGAAGACCAGAATAGATTAAAAGTCAGAGTTGATTGCAGCACAGTGTGCACCCGGCCCCAAAGACGAGGCACCATATGGAAGAGTGAACAGACTTTGCAATATACCATCAAGTCGAAACGACCGAGAGGTTTTGTTCTAACATCAGCAGAAAGTGACACCTTAAGCTGCCACTACGCTTCACCAGAACTGCATGTCGGATGGTTGAATAGTTTAGGAAACCCCCTCCCCCAACACATCATACCAACCACTTCTTTTCCTGTATATCTGGGCCCACATCCTTATTACAAGCATTAAGTTGCACCTATCACATTTTTCCTCTCCATCCAAACACCTACAGTAAAATAGTCAGGATATCGGCTGATACTGAGTTCCCATGTGAAACCAAACCATGTTTGTATTTGTATACCTTAGTTATTCCTTATCTTTCATTCATATACCAATAAACCCATACAGCTTTTATTTACAATTATGTTTTTGTTGTTTTTTATACCTTGGTCTTGAGAGAAACAATATGAAAAGATATTTAGATTCAGCGGTATTAAAATATCCTATAATGGTGTACTTAATTAAATGTCACATTAGAGGTATATAGCTTGATGTAATACAGAACATGTCATTTAGAAACTATTTACAGATAAATATCCAGATGGTAATTAGCACTGGGCGATACGACATATTGTCAAATATTGTGACATTTTAACACATTTTGCTATTGGTGCTTTAGGGAACACTTTGTTGTCTTCCTTTCTTTTGGGTATATTTGTTATATTCTTTCGGGAATTTGTGCCTTTTATTTTGATAGTGGATAGATGAGGGGAGACAGGAAATGAGTGGAGAGAGAGGAGGGATCTCGCTGGATTAAAACCGGGAATGTTGGGATTACATTCTTCTTAAAGCCCTAAACCACCAGGACGCCCTGGGAAAACTTTATTTGTAGTTATTTGTAATGTGAATATACAATATTTTAAGTTCAGAAAAGTATATATTCTAAAAATAACACTTAAATAGTTGCTTAAATACCTTTACCATGTATTTCAACATTACAATAACTAAATCCCAGGAGATTTCAAATGTTATTACAATATTATTCATATTACAGTACCTTGATTTCTTACCCCCATTTTGTCATTTAAAAAAAAAAACTGAGTCCAGTGTCTGACTGATACCTGATTTGTTGGATAAAGTTAGAATCCCAAGGCCAACCCGTTGGGATTGGATTGGCAACATGACAGTTCTTTTTTAAAGGGTAGTATAAAAAACGTTTACATCTTCTATACAATGTTAAGGACAAAGAGTTATGAATCTCTGGTAACAAATCAATAGAGCCTTTTGGATATAAACCCTTCAGAGTGCAGCTCTGTCCTATCACTCTTTGTACATAGTGCCCTCCTCCCCCACCACTCTGCTTGTTTTGTTCAGGCTTTCACCTTGCAGATATAGAAAGGATGTCTACTATAAAGTTATATGAGGCTCTTTGGCTGTGCCGTTTCCAGGCTTTTAGTCTTAGCCCTCATGGCGTCTCTTCTACTCTATCATCAGCCGTACTTGTTTGCGATAACTCGGATACTATATGTGTCTCTGGGGGAATATCTAGATTTCGGAGTGGGAGTCGGAGTATTTTCCCCACAACTACTTCCAACGCTTTCTGTGTGTAAAAAAACAAGTGCAACGTCATGCATTCATGTAAGAAAGAGTGCGGATTTTAAAGCGATTAGTGCGGCAGGACCCGCTCTGTGACAACAGGCTTTTCGTCCTGCCTGTGAGTGTGACCATTGGGAACAGTTCTAAATATTTTTGTCCTGAGATGTGGTTGGACGACACGTTGAATAAATTAGTTGTTTTTTTCAATGATATTTTGGGTAAAGGGGATTACAACTCTATTTATATTTATAAGACCTGCTCCAGATGGAGACGGAGACGTGATGCTGTTTAGGATTAGAGCCAGCTCGCTGTTTTAGGGGTAATTGATCTGTCTTCGCAATTGATCGGATCAATTTATTTTGTGCTGCCTCGGAAAGTTCACCTGCTCCCCGCTTTTCCTCACTTGACACACTCACACACACTTCTCGTCAATCACTCAATCAATTGCCCATCACACACACAAACAAGAAAATGTGTTCAGCATCAATAAGTGGTGACTCTTACTTTATGTGCAGCTGTCAGATTTCAGGGCAGTAGTCCTGCATGGGTACATTATTATTTGAAATACTGATTAATTTGTAGATTTAAACTTTTTTTTAAAATCAATTTATTAATAAATATAAAACAGAGAAAAGCAGCAAATCCTAAGCTGGAACCTATATTTAGCACTTTTGCTTGATAAATGACTTAAACGATGATTCAACAAGCAGAATTGTTGAAAATAAAGCAGGGCTTAGGTCACCTAACCGCATTGGATACTGCTGCTTTCTATACGCCGCGCTGCAGCCGCCCAAAGTGACCTTCCAAAAGTCTGCATAGACCTTGGATCTGTGCCAGAGCCAGAGAGCTGCAGTACATTGACAGGGATTATGGCATGATGAGAGGTCAGCAATGGGTTAGGTTTCTGATTTAATCACAAAGTCAGAGTTCAGCAGCTGTCGGCACAGTATTTTGGTTTTTGTATGCAACCTTTGCTGACCCTTCATAATGGTGTGTTTCTTTGTGCTTGTGTCTGTTTACCTGCAGCCGGAGGAGTGTCTAACTGACAGACCCTTAAAGCTTGTTCTCGTACACTCCCTTTCTCTCTCTCTATCTCGCTCTTAATCTTTCTGTTTCATTTAAAAACACACACTCAGTTGGTGTCTTCCCTCTGTGTCCTCGAGCAAACCCCTGGTGGTTAGACTTCCCTCCCTTTCAGTTCAGGCAGCACCCTGCCTGTGTTGTGTCCTCCCTTGGTGATCGGGAGGTTTACAAAGCAGGCAGCTCTGTCACATTCGCTATTCTGAACCCCATCCCACTGCGATGTCCCGTAGCGGGGTTCAATACAGTGCGATGGCGAAGTGGGCTGCCGCAGCAAGAGCTGGCAGGAACCTTGCTGATCAATACACAGGGCCAATGTGGGTTGGTGGGCGATATACTACAGTAGCAGCAACAACAACAACAGAATCAAAAAGCACCCAGTGTGTGAACTGTTTCATGCCGAGGCAGCAAGTCAATAGCTATGCCTTAATACACACAGAAAGGGTAAGTGGGGGCATCCTGGCAGCTTAGGTTTTTTTCTATTTTTACAACTTTTTTTATTAAAATTTTAGCTTACGGTTTTAAGACGCTGATCATGTCATCACAGCAACGTGGGTTTCAGTCCGGCCAAGGACTTTTGTTGTATTTCATCCCTGATAATGTTGTAATGATGTTAGAGCAAAAATAAACGTAACATGTCAAAACACATTGTGGACATGATTTATGGATATTGAACATTTGTAAAGAATTTGTAAAATTTTGTGTAGGAGAAAAACTTGCATGCTTGCAGTTAGAAATCACGTCTTTGGAGCCCAGATAGCTCAGTTGGTAGAGCAGGCGCCCATATATAAAGGTTTACTCCTCAACGCAGCGGGCCTAGGTTTGACTCCGACCTGTGGCCCTTTGCTGCATGTCATTCCCCCTCTCTCTCCCCTTTCACATCTTCATCTGTCCTGTCAAAAATAAAGGCCGAAAATGCCCCAATAAATAATAATAAAAAAAAAGAAAAAGAAATCACATCTTGCTATATGAAGCTACTAAAATGAAAGGACTAACATAAACAGAAAGACATACAAAACAGATTTTGTGAAATGTTGATTTTCAGCAGCGGATGAGTCTGAAATCTCTTTTTCCAGGAAGTAAAACGCTACATGGGGTACTAGTGGGCTGAGTGTTGATCAAATGGTGCAGGCGATGGAAAAAGAAAAGGAGAATTGAATTGTAAAAAAAAAGGAAAGGAAAGTGGATGGGGAGAAAAAAAAGGCAGCATGTAGCATTCTTTACTATAACAGGCAGCTAATTGTAGATGTTTCTGATGTAGTAAACCCATTTTACTCCATCCAGTTCTCTCCGCAGGATAAAGCATAATGCTTAAAATATTGAGCAAAACCTCGTTTGACCCAGGTGTGCTTGGATGGATGAAAGAGTGAGAGTTTCTCAGGCAGGCAGTGAAAAGATGGTATAAGGGGTTAACGGAGGTCAGTTATCCATCACAGTTCCTCACATGAAACCCTTGTTCCTTGTTTTGGGAGAAATGTGCTAATCCCCACGGGCCCACTCTGGGCCACAGCCAGCCTTTTGAAGTCAAAAAGAGGCCAAAAAACCGGCTCTTGTTCTTCAAACAAGCTTTTGTACTCCTAACCTTACTCTGAGCTTGTATTTTGCAGAGCGGTTATGATCCATTGTATAATGGTTGCTGATGTGACACAGTTTCCTCTGGGGGCATTGTTTAGCAGAAGATATACACTCAGTGGCCTTCTCAACCGTGTGGTCTTTGAACTCCTCTGTATGATGCTGTTTGCTTTCAGTGTTTTTTATTAGACATGCGGTGTGATAAAGAAAGAAGAGGAAGGATCCAACCCTGCGTGGGCCTCTTGACACCTGATACCAAAGCCTGTGTGTGTCAAGCTGCGAGATTTGGAAAAAGAGCACATGATGTAGGCAGTCAGATGATAAAGCTATACCTTACATAAGAGACCCCCTCAGTCAGTCAGTAAATAGCATCAAGTGAGGGAAGGCCATAGAGTTAAAGTCCTCTGAAGTCCTGCTGTCTCTAATTTCATCTTCCTGAAGTGTTTATTGCCCTGTCCTTAATTGAATTTTTGGCTAGGCATCATTTGCAATAGAAGTTGTAATCCTTAAGATTTCAGCCCTGGTTGATTTGGGGACACCCGTGGTTACTGGCCAAGTGTGGTTAAATACGACCGCAGACACTCAAACAGCTACCTTTTTAACTGAAGATCAACTGGTGTATCCGTTTACAGTACAGCCCAACAAAAAAAAATAATAAAGTAGTCCGTCAATGATCTATATTTTTTCCATTATGTCATGAGCAACCGTGATGATTTCATGCTGTGCACAGCATAAGTAGTTTTTCACACAACAGCAGGACACAGTAAGAGGATTTGGTTACTTGCTGAGGAGTTGGAGGTGTGCTCTTTATCTACAGCTCACTGGGGCTGTTTTTTTTTTTTTGGCCTGCAATATGTAAAACTGAGCCGCTGTCAAAAATATAGAAAATGACTTGTCTTGTTTTGTAGACACGTTTTTGATTAACAACCATGGTTAGCATTTACAGAGGTGACATATACATTTCCTGTGATTTAGCTTCTTCACAATAAAAGTCACTCCATGTTTCGCCAATTGAACGCTTTAAATGTGAAGCAGTAGCAGTAGAATGTTCAGTTTTAATTATCAGTAACTTAGTTCAGTTTCTTATAGGATCCCCATTAGTTAACGCTGTATTACATGCTGCATCATTTTCATGCGGAAATGGCGAACTCTGCCACAAAATAATAGGGTTTAACGATACATCGATCTGGATCGTAATCGATTTAATCCTTGAAAATATCAATACATATCGTATGCTCATAAGGAGCAAGATTCCAGATCGGCCCATCTGAGCTTTCATTTTCTCAAAGGCAGAGTAGGATACCCAGGGCTCGGTTTACACCTATCACCATTTCTAGCCACTGGGGGACCGTAGGCAGGCTGGGGGAACACATATTAATGTTAAAACACCTCATTAAGTGAAATTGTCATGCCATGGGACCTTTAAATGTCTATTTCAGAAAGAAATATCAAAAGTATCAAAAATGGGGTTTGATTTTATGAATTTAAAATGAAGTTTGATGGAGTTGATGATATTGTACCGTGCTGCCTTTGAGTCTCTTTCTTACACCTTTCTTTCGCTACTTTCTCCTCAGACCTGCATCGCGTTATCACAGATAGAAAATTTGCGTGAAAGCAAGAGGAAAGATGGTGACCGTGGAAACCCCAGAGGCTCCTGTACCTCTGACAGCGCTGTCACGCTGGTACCTCTACGCCATCCACGGCTACTTCTGCGAGGTCATGTTCACAGCCGCCTGGGAGTTTGTGGTGAACTGCAACTGGAAGTTCCCTGGCGTGACCAGCGTGTGGGCGTTCTTCATCTACGGCACCTGCATCCTTATTGTGGAGCAGATGTACCTGAAGCTGCGCGGCCACTGCCCCGTGCTGCTGCGCTGCATCATCTACACTTCATGGACGTACCTGTGGGAGTTTGGCACGGGGCTGCTGCTGCGCCAGTTCAACGCCTGCCCCTGGGACTACTCCGAGTTCCGCTACAACTTCATGGGACTGATCACAGCCGAGTACGCCGTGCCCTGGTTCTGCGCCAGCTTCACCGTGGAGCGCTTTGTTATCCGGAAAACGCTTCGGCTGCGATTCCACAAGGGGCCCGAGGACGGTTGGTCAAACAATCAGTTGGATGCCGGGACAGGAGGAACCGCGGGTGGTGGGAGAAGGAGAGAGGGGGGCAGAGGGATGGCAAATGATGCTAATGGCTACCTTAAAGGAGAATGAATGAAGGAAAAACTAAATCGGAAACCAGCCCAATTGCCCTGCTACACCTCCTCTACCCTTCTCAGCCCCTTTTAATAAGCAGTCCTCCCCCATTAACTGTCTGGGGTGAAGACAAATGGACAGCAATGTGCACTGGGCTGGTGTGCAGAGTATCCGAACAGCCAGAAAACAAAACCTAACTGAGGCTTTAAATGCCCAAATCACTCACTTCTCTCTCTACTGTCAACAGAGGCACAATAACTCCATGTTGCTGTGTTTGCTGCATCTCATAACGCACCCACCGATTTCTATGCGGGGTTGGCCTTGAGTAGATCAAGGTCTTGAATGTCCAGGATTACACTTTCGGGAGGGGGGTGGGGAACTGTTGCAAAGATTAGTGTTATCATCCCGCGAAGGAACAAATTCAAGAACTAGAAGAATAAATATTTCTGTTTTTCAAGGGCACATCAGTCTATCTGAAAGCAGAAAGCTTGCTGCATAGTAATCATAAAAAGTAGCTACAGCTGTAACACATTCTTTTTAAAATGTACATATTGTCCTTTAGTATTAATCAAAGTACTGTAGTAATGTAGCTACACAAATCTCTTTAAAAACATACCGTCCACCCTGAGGCTCCGTGTGTCAGCGTACATCATGAACAATGTTTTTAGTGAATACCCACAATGTCTGGGGAAACGATGCATGAAAAAAAAAGTTGTCTTCCAATATAATATACATTTCTACAAAGCTCATTGAGCAGTCGTACTGTAGTACGTCTCAGTCTGTCAGTACTCAGTCTGCTGCTGGTGTGTGGGGGGGTCGGCCAGTTATGGTCGATTCCTGGTTGTCTCCTCCTGACAGCACGTTGAAGTGTCCTTGAGCAAGACACCGAAACCCCAAACTGCTTGCGCTGAGCAGGTTCACAGCCTTGCATGGCAGCTTCTCTGCTGTGTGTGTGTGTGTGTGTGTGTGTGTGTGTGCGTGTGCGCGTGCGTGAAGGCTAATTTGAGATATTTAAAGGCGCTAAATATATGCAGTCCATTTGCCATACCAGCAAGGGCGCTTTTCTGTTAATGGCAATGATTGAGTCATGAGCTGCAGCATAAAGCGCCGAACCTCTTGATAATTTTTTTCCGTTTTCCTAAAAACTTTCCATGTCTGGATGTCCATTTTGTGTGCTTTAATGTCATCTCAGATCTGCTGGGGTCAAATAAGCCTCATCCTTATTCTCAATCATTGGAAATCAATCAGTCAAATCATACAAATTTTGCTTTGATTCTTTTTTTTTTTCTTTTTTTTTTATTATGCCAGTTGCCACATGATCAAAAAAGTGTTTGTTCATTAATAAAGTAGCAATAGTAAATTTTGAGTGACACAGAATGACAAGTAGTTTAGGTGTCACGTCAGGTTTCCATATTTGAGCTTTTTAACTTGAAAATACATTTTAGGAACAAACGCCACATTCACAAGTTATGCCCATCAGAGTGTTGTTGGTCCCACATTTTCACCCCATTTTTCATGACCCCTCTCGATTTGCATTACAGTTAGTTTAAAGCTATAGTGCGTAGTTTCTGTCGCCCCCTTGAGGAATTTCAAAGTAATGACAATAAAACTGTCGGCACGTCCACATGATACAAGCCTTCCGTGATCGCGCACGCGCCCCACCCCTCCTCCACTTAGTCCCTTGTAGCCAAGGAGGTCACGGAGGATTAAATAAACATGATGGACTCTTCAGAAGAGGTCATTATCTTCACTCGAGTTTCTGCGCACGAAAGTCACTGGACGCCACAATCTTCTGAACATAGTCATACTGAGAAATACAGAGAGAGTGGTGTGGAGCTGATGGTCTTAATTAGCTTTGTAGCAACTCATTTGGCAATGGCTTGAATGTAACGGATGTTTATTAATATCAAAAAGTTACGCACTAAAGCTTTAAAAAGTGTGTGAAGGAAGGAAATGTGTGTGAGGAAATATGTAGCAGAGTGTGGTGATTATTTCATTAATTAAAGGAAACCCTCACATTTCTCCTGACATAACAAGTAATTTGCTGCTCATTTCTTTCCAACATTAATGAAGTCACAATTGATTTGGTTTCTTGGTGAATAATGGCCTTTGTGATATTTGACTGGACTTTGACTGACAGCTGACACAATCTACAACTTTCAAACATAATATGACACAAACTAGTCTAAAGTCAGATACATTGCAACATCCAGACTCTTGTACTCCAATCAGGTGAAACATGCATAATGCAAACAATGCTTATCAGGGGCGTAGCACAAAATTCTGGGCCCTATAGAAAGGCATTTTCTATGGGCCCCTCCCCGCATCCACAGCTATTCATTCTAGCATCTTTTTGGGCCCTCCTCACATGATACTCAGTCCCCTTTTTCCCCCCAGTCCGACGCCCCTGATGCTTATTTCCATTGGTGTTGTTACTCTTAATGTTGATCCTGCGACTTCCTGTGCTATGAGTGTTAAGATCAAGGACTGTACACTCACCTTTATGCGCACAGAAGTTGACCGTAATGTTTTCAGCATGAGTCGGTGGGTCTGGTGCTACTGGGTCAGGCATAAAACAGGTCGGACACTTCCCTTTTTACAGTGACTCCAAGGTACCGGGGGATTGACCTCATACATGAAATGGAAACATGGTCGCTGATTCCTCAGGAGGACCATTTATGTTGTTGACTCAATCAAAACATTTTGTGCTGACAATAGTTGACCTCAGCTTTTCATTTCAACTGAACAAATGCAACTACAACAAAAAAAAACATCAAAATCTGTGTTTCCATGACACTACTGGACTATGTGACCTTCATCATTGTGGCTGCAATGGCGTGCTGTGTTTTCCCCCTCACTGTCTCCCCTGTGAGTCCAGAGGGTGGATGGCAGGATGCTGTTCAGTTCCACATGACAGATAAATTGCTGCCACCCAGTGGATACATTGAAAACTGCAGCTAGAACAAACGTTTTATTAAACATGGGGCAACACATAAGACACTTGATGGCCCATAATCATTATTAGGATCAAAAACAGAAAGATGTTTGTTTGTTTATTATTATTATTTAATTTCATACATGAATCAACAAGCTTAAAAGCAATAGAGGCTTCTGACCCAGCAATGATTATTCAGCTGTTAACTTTTTCTCTTTAAAATCTACTCAACAACATTATGAGAACTGGTATGCAGCTAATGTCTTTATCCAATTCTACTGCTTTAATGAGACAAATCACAAAGAACATGCAAAATAAAGTGTATTTGTTCTCTGCAATATATGAATGAAGGAGTATCAGGTATGTATTGCGTGTTTTACAGAGACATGTTCTCTGTATGTACATGTGCATGAAAACGGAACTGATTCTCTGCTATTTTTACCAGGCTGCATGTGTCCAAAGGTTTTCAATTTCTCCTGCAAACAGATTTTATCCAAGTGATTATTAGCCCCCATGTACTGTATATTATTTTTTAATTAACGTGCAGGTTTTTAGTGAAATGGCTGTACCGTAATATCACTCACTTTGATCATGTGCCATGTATGATTTATCAAACTTTTTGGCATTAATGTATGAGTAATGTATTTATTTGATCATAAAACCTGTGTTTTGGAAACCATTTATTTTCTGTGTGCAGACAGCACATTTTCAATAACCCTTAGATACATAGGTGTTAAAAAAATGTCCCAGCTGATCTGTTGTTGTGTTTTTGCAATACTTTTTGTGACAAAAATATTTCTCCACTTTGGGCCAGACTGAAATATCTAATATCTAATAAAACCACTGGACAGATTGTCAAGAAAGTTTGTACAGACATTTGTGACCCAGTTAGTATTTAGCTTAAAGACATCCCCACATTATTTCGACAATTTTTTTTTCACAAGTGTGGTGAAACATGATCCATATGTACATATAGGGGTATTTCCTTCCGTTACCATTCTCACCGACATTATTCTTTAACATTAAGCCAATTTTATATTTGATACATAGGTGTGATCTATATTTTTTTGTAATAATAACGGGTTTGCATAACATATTCCCCTGTTATGTTATGCGAAAGAGTATCTGCTTTTAAAAATAATTTACCAAGCTCCAGTTTACACCTCTCAGATATTTTCATACATTTGAGTTACAGAGGTAACCATCAGTTTCTTAAAAAGTCTTATTATAAAGTTTTGATCCCTTTCCCAGGCTGCACCTCTGTTTCAGAATTACAAACAAAGATGGCGGCGGATGGATAGGTAACATGGTAACATGACAGTATATAAGATAGGTAACAGAGTTGCAACGATGCAAACGATGATTACAAAAAGTCTTGAAGAATTCTAACAATACCATCAGCTCAGCGGTAAGTGTTTTTAACCACTTTCTATGTTGTCTTTTAGAGAAACCCATAGGGAGAAAGCGATAGTTAGCTTTGGGGCTAAACATGAACCAACATTAGCTTTCCAGCTAACATCTGCTGATGAACTGTTGCCATAGTAGCTTCGTAAGCTTGGTAGCTAGCTAGCTAGCTAGCTAAGTAAGCTAGCATATAACTTAGAAAGATTGACTATTTTATTATATTTTAGTAATTTTATTAGCATTTTAACAAACAATAACGTTATGCTAAAAAGGTTGTCTTTTCTTTAACCTTCAATTTCACGACATTCAAAAAAATAATAACAGGAAATAACTAAATACAGCTCCAGCAGAGAAACACATAGGCAGTAATATCTAAAGCTGCAGGACCTTAATTTGGCCACATGATGGCCCCTTTTCACCAAAAAAGACATTCATAGACCATGAGGACACAGGTTGATCCTGAATCATCAGTCTGCATTAATAGATTTGTTTGTTAAGTGAGCTGTTTTAGTGATTGGGCTTTATAAGCAATGGGACAAAGATTGGCTTAAAATATAACTTGGTATGCAGGAAAGTTGTATGGTTTTATGTGAACCAACATGCCCTCTCATTTCAGTCAATATTTAATGTTATCTCCTCCTTGATTTGAACATGTCATGCATTTATGAGAGGCTGCCATTCCAGCATTTTATAAGCATAATAATAAAAATAAAAAAATCAGCTCATTTATTATAATGCTGCCATGACAAGACCTCCATTTGTTTTCAGTCGAGGCCTCAAGCAAAAAATGTCTACCTCCTCCCTGTCTTACTGCCGCACCTTGTGTCAGATAGTGGGAATCTGGGTTATTTACGTGTCTTGGCAAATCCTCTAATAGGCTGCAAGTCCCCTGCGGCTCCGGGGCCCTCCACTTAAGCAATGCTTACCTACCTGTATGAGGGTGTGTCCGCTTCACACACTCCGATGCCCTAATGGCATGGACCTACTGTGGCCCTGCCTCATTTGGCACTAACAACATGTGGTTTCATCGTGCATCCTCCAATCACTCACTCGCACTCCAAATATGGAGATTCACAACCTGTAATCTGTGATGTGGAGATGACAAGTGTCCTCCCCTGAGGCAGATCTTAGGGCCTGCTTTGTGTGCATGCTGTCATGTGTGTTAAGCTTAAGTTTCACCAGGCTTTTATTGTGTGACTTCATTGTTCTCAGTGTCAGGTTTTCAGTTTCCTTAACATGAAGTACAAATGAATACTCTAGATGTCTAGGGATTAATATAAAATGCCCTTAACAGTTTGTGCTCTGACCCCATTGCAACTACATGGGGAGGAGAAACCTGAACACTTTTAACAGACTAATAATCAGTTTGGCTACAAATTATGATGCCCCATTTAGCAGTACATGTTTTAATAAGAAAGAAAATTGTAAAAAAAGATGATGCATCGGCTTGATGCGCCTGATGATCTTGGGTTAAGTACTCAGATTGACTTGATTATGGAAGAGGTATTTAGATACTTTTACAATACATAATATCTATATTTGTCAAAATAAATGTTTCTTGTTTCATCTCTGTCTTAACCTCACCTGTCAAAGTGACCACATGTTCTTTAACAATGTAAAAGTCCTGCATTCAAACTCCTACCTAAGTAAAAGTAGAGAAGTAAAATGTACAGATTATTAAAGGTAAAAGTAGCCTACTTGTAATGCAAAATTCTGTTGTAGTATTATGTCTTCAGAAATCGGAACTTCAATTTAATATATTTGTATTGTGATATTTAAGTGTGAGTGTGCAGGTGTGAGGGCACGATAGTGTGTTTTTAAAGTCTGTTGGACAGTTGAATGTCCGCTTGGCATTGGAAGGTGGTGGTGCGTGTGACAGCGTCATGGTGCATTTGTTGAGCGTCAGTGAGGGTGTGGTGGGTGGGTGGGTGGTGGGAGGGGGGTGGGCAGCAGAGGTTTGGAGGTGGAGGGCGAGTTGACAAAATGAATAGTTCCATCAAATCAGGGCAAGACCTTAACATTTGCATTTCCACTGAATCAGAGCCTGCGAAGAAAGAGCCCTCCATTGAGGGGAAACTTGTTTGACGTGTGAATGAGCGAATGCGTCAGGCCTTTGCCGAAACACATTCATGCCTTCACAGATTTGGACAGAGTCTTGGTCTTTCGCTTAGATCCTGCTGGAAAACTCAGGCCTTCTTTAGTCACTTTTTCCCCCCATGTTGGCTGCCTGGCAGTCAGGCCCTCCTGCAGTCAGGGTTGGACTAGCGGCGGAGGGAGAGTGGGCTCGTTGATCACACACTCTTCTTCCTCTTGACCTTACTGTACTGGATGTCTTTACCCTCCAAACAAATCTTCTGAAATAAATAAATCTAAGCTAAAGACCTATCTTTTTGATGTTGCTTTTCTTTAAATAATCTATTTTATTAACTTTCATTTCTTATACTGCACTGTAACTTTTATTCTTATACTGCACTATCAATTTTATTCTTGTCTTTTAATGTTTTTAATTTGTTTATTAATGTTTTTAAATTGTTTTCTAACTGCTCTTTAATGTTTTATGTAAAGCACTTTGAATTGCCCTGTTGCTGAAATGTGCTATACAAATAAAGCTGCCTTGCCTTGCCTTGAAATAGCCACCAAGCATCAAACCGGAGATGTCGAAGAAGATGAACCCCACCCACTTTTGGCACTATTGACTATTTTCCAGAATAAAGTTTGCTCACCTATTTTCTCATGTAAATTCATACCACATCAAACTAAGCAGCTTTAGAACAATATAATCTAAGTTTAAGACCTGTATGTACAAGATGTTTTTGTGTCATCACAACTAGTCCAACTGGTCCAATAAGCATCTTACGCAAGCGTGATGAGGAAACCTAAAACGTCTTTTTCAGTGAAGTAGGAGACCTCTTGTATCCAGTAGTTGAAATATACATATAATGAAAATATAGAAAGATATACTATAAATTAATCTAAGCAAATTCTAACCAGGTAATGGAACTTTTCTTGTAGAAAAATCATATTGGACATAGATGATTATTCCATGCAAAGTAGGCCATGTCATGTGTCTTACAAAATGTCTGGAGAGGGCGTCTTTAATGCTTTTAAAAATTATTTTTGAAAGTAGTTTCCTTATGATGATATTCATTTTTTTAAATTGTATTTCATGCCTTTTATTTTGACAGCAACATTAGAGAAACGACGGAACATAAGGGGAGAGAGAGTTGAGGAATAACATCCCCTGCCCTGCAGCGAGCCACACAATGAGCTTCACTTTGCATATGCTGGTAAGTCCTTCATGTGACGGACATTACAGTAATAGTATTTTGCCATAGCTCATACAGCACAGGAATACATGCAAGTACCTAATGCTCCTTCAACAGGGACAACACATACACAACAGAAGTATTTGGGGAAACAAGAAATAAATACAAAAGTAAACTTTTATCCAACAAGCTTCCTTTATACGGCTCTCTGCATTGCTTGCGTTACGACAAATTGATAATTTTCTACAAACTCCGAGAGCAATCTTTTCTTTCGCTCAGGTGTTGTTCCCTGAGGTAACTGCTAATGATCCATTTCCTGTCTCAAGGCATGTGAAATGAGACGATGATGTGCTATGAAATGACAGATCCTGAATGGAAATTGTCCATATTTGGGATACGTCTCACTCTGCCTCTCAACCTGCCAGTTAGTAAAATTACACATCATGATATCTGGCAGGGCTCCTAGGTAAAGCCACAACAGTTTGATGTTGACAGTTTGAACATGTGGCCGGCTGTAGTGCTCCAGAAAACCCGCCGTTTTGTCAACAGTCACGGCTTATCTCCTGCGAGGATTTGCATAACGAGAAGGAAGAGCACTTTCCCACGCTGCTTTACATGTATTTTATTTCAACAGTAGATGTTGAAATAGAAGTGTGTAGAGGAGGAGCTTTTCCCAGCTGCCTCTAATGTAGTATAACTCAGTTAAGTAGTTAACCATTGAAGATAGTGTTAATAACTTAACTACCATTTTCAGCCCTGGTTAAAAGTGCTTTTCATAATCATGCAGCATTCAAACACACACAAACGGATCTAAGCCTGAGGTCAATATGGAGAACCTGCCAAGACCAACATGTTCCACCGCCCTGCCTATTTCTGTGCTCACTGTTTTCCGTATATTCAACTTAGTTTGCACTGTAAATAAGAAATGTATAACATCCTGGATTACAGTATATCAGATAATAGGGAAATGTTTGTGATGCTTTGATTCTGTATTAATTAACGCCTCCAGCAGTCAGTCTCAATGCACGTACCGAACTCCTAATATTCCCATAACAGGAGTGGATGGAAACGTGCATTCATTTCAATTTTCTTTTGCAGATTTTCCAGTAATTCAGTTAAAAATGATACTGAGTTTGTATTGAAACTTGGCTTGTGAGTTGTTGGCAGTTCCACTAAAAAAGTTCCCCTCTAATCACGTGGTTTCATTTAGAGGACAATTCCGGCGCAAAATGAACCTAGGGGTTAATAACATACAGTATGTGTACCGCCAATCTTCGCCATCTTGGAAAACAGTCATAAGCAGTCGAATCACGAACACTTTGTTTGAGCTATGTTACTGGTTACTGGTTGCACGGCGTCTGTGGTTCGACTGCTCATTTTGCAAGATGGCGCCCGCATGTAAACATGAACGCTACTGTCTTTATAATGTATCTTTTTAATAAACTGTCTGTACACTTACAAAGTTCTCAATGCTTCGGTTTGCATGTAGGGACCCTCATTATGCTAGTGTTGAAGTGTGGTGCTATTTTGAGCCTTGTTAGTGGTATAAAATAGAGATTGACCCTCTGCCCCGAAAGCTAGCGTTAGCAGCTAACCACCAGTTTGTGGTAGCTTGTTTCAAGCTAGAGAAACCTTTGATTAGCATGAAAACAGATCCCAGAGAACGATCGACTCGATACACATATGTTATTAACCCCTAGGTTCATTTTGCGCCGGAATTGTCCTTTTAAAGCTTTAGTGCGTAACTTTTTTATAATAATGAGTGTCCGTTACATTCAAGCCATTGCCGAATGAGTTGCTACAAAGCTAATTAAGACTGTCCGCTCCACACCACTCTCTCTGTATTTCTCAGCACAGCTATGTTTAGAAATTGTTGTCGTCCAGCGACTTTCGCGCGCAGAAACTCGAGTGAAGATAATGACCTCTTCTGAAGAGTCCATCATGTGTTTTTTTTTAATCCTCCGTGTCCTCCTTGGCTACGTAGCGGCTGTGTGGAGGACGGGCGGGGGTGAAGCGTGATCACGGAAGGCTTGTATCATGTGGACGCGCCGACAGAATTGTTGTCATTACTTAGAATTCCTCATGGGGGAGACAGAAACTACGCACTATAGCTGTTTGAGGCCCAAAGAACATTTGTGCAGCAGGACATTGTTTTTTCTTCGTTTTCCTACCACTGAGCATTTCCGGATCCCTCCAAATTTATCTTGTGACCCTTTGGAGGGGCCCGACACCTCAGTTGGCTACCACTGGACTATACTACCAAACTGTATACGTTTATAAAATAGTTAAAACTAGCAGCGCCTCGACAAGCTGCAACAGTAAAGTGAGTACTTTTACTTGAGTACAGGATCTGAGCACTTTTTTCCACCGCTGGTTTTCCTTCCTGTCCCCCTCCCTTGTGATGTTTCCCTGCCCGAGGTGTCCAGGACAATTAACAGCAGCTCTGCTCTCCAGGTACGCGGCAGAGTGTGAATTATGGTAATAGCTTCTGGCAGGAGAGAAAATAAGAGCAGTTATTAAAATGAATGTGCTGCTGCTGCTCCTCCTGCAGTCCAGGGGTACGGCTGCAGGAGGAGCTTGATCTGGGTTTCTTTGTGCACTATGGTCCCACTCAACATCTATTCTATCCAGAGGGCTTCAGTGTGCATGTGTATGTGTGCACATGTGTCATCCCTGCTTAATCTCAAGTCCAGCCTCCTTTCCATTTGGCCTTTTGCAGATGCACGTTTTTTTGGGCACTGATCAGAGTGGCGTATTTGTCCAACGTAGCTGATGCCAGCTTCCCCCTCAGTCCATCAGGCCCAAGGGCCCCAGTCTGCGTTGTGTCTTAACATGGTCCGCTAAGCTTCAAACAGACGCCACACTGTACTGGAGGCTGGATCCTCGTTCCATACTTTGAAGTGGGAATCCTTGCACTAAGCACATTCTAACGTCATCATAGTTTGGTTTTGATGCCTTGATGGGATCCAAATGTCGAGGCTGGCTCTGTTGTACTGGCTCCTTCTGAACTACACATTTTACTTTGGCTGTTTCTCCTCAGTAAATATGACCTCAGACAGTCATTTGACCACCTAAGCTGCAGTGACTGGCTTGTCATGCTCCCGATGTGTCTTTATGTCTGTTTGAATTAAAAGCAATTAGTCCCATTTTATTATTTGCTGGCTGAGGGAGGAAGTAAACATTTAAACAGTATAACTCCAGTCGAAACTAATAGTAGCAGGAAGTGGTGGAAGGGGTGTTTTTCCCGCTCATTCCTGCCTCTCTGTGTGTAACTAAGGTCCGCCAGGAGCATTGGGAACAAATTGGCTCCGGGTACAAGCAAACTGTCACCTCCATGTTATTGCCGAACTGTATTTAACGGAATTACTGTCACATCGCCTGTCTGTTTACACTGATGACAGCTGCTAGTGCACAAACACTCACACGTGTGTGTCTGCACAAACAATATTTTATAATTCAAACAATCACAGATAAGAATCTAACCGTATTACTAGCTAAACTGCTTCCCGGGCTTCTCGTTGCATAAGCCTCCACGCTCATCATCTGCCCATCATGTTTTCCGACAGTAGGAGAAGGACTTGCCTGTAGAGGGAAATGTTTGTGTTTTCCACGTGAAGCGTCCAAGCTGCTGGCAGTAGTGGCGGTGGCTGAGTCTGACACAGGCCTCTTGATGAACTCCAGGATGCTATTAGTTTGAGTGACTGTGTGTGTGTGTGTGTGTGTGTGTGTGTGTGTGTGTGTGTGTGTGTGTGTGTGAGTCTCTGTTTGCTCTTATTGGCTCGTTGCCTCTGTACCTACCACTCTGAAGCCATGGCCTTTTTTTTTTTTTTGCCATGTGTAGCAACACCTGATGGGGCATTTGATATAGAAATAGACCCACAGCTGTAGTATTACTTTAGCTGTGGGTTACAGTGGTGGGGGCTAACTAAGTACTGTAATTAAACCTACAATAATTGATTTCATTGGCTAGGTGGGGGCAGAGGAAACAAGTTGTAAAGAACTTTTTTAGCAACAGTTCCCTATTTACCGTACACACCAAGCAGACACAGAGCAACATTATCATTCGTTTGGACTCACGTTTCTAGTCACATGATGAATTGAAGTCCAAATTTCACTCTCCTTTAGCTCTGTTTTTGGTCTCTGTCATCTCCTGAGGGAAACATCTGTGTCTTTAGCTGCTAAATGCTCCACTGTGTTCACCGGCTAGTTTCTAAGTGTGTCTGTGCTGAGCAGGTTCTCTTAAAACAGCTGCCTGCTGTGGCCAAAATTGGTGCTATGATAGCGGTGAGACTGAGAGTGAACCAAAACCGTAAAGTTGCAGCCGGACAGCTAAACAATGAGCTGAAACTCATTACAAAGCTCTGTAAAGCCGTTGGGGAGCTGCAGATTGAGGCGATAGTTCACACTAAGTTCATCAAGCATCTGTGCATACTTATTTTACATTGTCATTTAATACATCATTATTATAAATAATATTGATTATAGCTGCTTCAAAGTGTCAAAGCAAAATTCATCATGCTGAGCGGCCCCTTTTAATAGTCTTATACATACTGTATTATAGGATGTGTTTATGATAATGTATTAATCAGTTTCTGCATAGTCAGTAGTAAGGCTAGACCGATTATCGGCCCTGGCTGATTATCGGGCTGTTTTTTGGCAGTTTGCAGATTATCTGTATCTGTGTTTTATTTGTCTGATAACCGATAAAGTAAATTAGTTAAAAAGTGCGCTCCTTTGGCTCAGCTACAGCTCTGTGTCCCTCTGCTTCGGTTTCACTCACCACTCTGACTTTAATGTCCCGCTCACAACTCTATCTGACAATCTTTTACTGGGTATTACGTTTATTAATTTATTAAATAATTGCTTAAAGCATTTAAACAAAGTTTTGTGTTGGAGTTTTTAACGTTCCAAAATCTTAATTTTGACTTAAAGATTTTCATTTTCACTGTACATGCATATCGGTTCCAAATATTGGTTTCATTAACTATTAATAATCAGTATTGGCCTTGAAAAACCAGTATCGGTCGATC
Organism: Perca fluviatilis; assembly: GCF_010015445.1. Taxonomy (NCBI): domain Eukaryota; kingdom Metazoa; phylum Chordata; class Actinopteri; order Perciformes; family Percidae; genus Perca; species Perca fluviatilis. The sequence continues at coordinate 12,641,344 of NC_053131.1, read as the reverse complement.
CCTAGTCAGTAGTACTTATACTTTTGACTTAGAGTATAGCTATTAGCCTAATACTTCTGTACTTTTACATGAGAATTAGATTTGAATTGCAATTGGACTTTTTTTTTTTCTTTTAATGGAGTGGTATTGGTACATTTATTAAAGCAAAGTGTCTGAATATGTCTACCACCACTGAGCACAGGCACCCGTGTAGTCTTACTTCTACGACTTTACATCAACATCTTAACCGCAGCGCTCCAGCCATTTCAGCTCATACCTTTATCTCGGTGGGTGAGCACTGCAGCTTGTAGCCAGGCCAACTGCTGCTTTTAGTTTTCAGTGTTTAAACTTCAGTTTTATATGCAAAACGTGCGTTAACCCAAACATGGTGCGGCCTGCTATGTAAACCGCCGAGGGGCTTGTTGCCGCGTGCGTGGAGAGCCGCTGTACAGGAGGCTACAGTGCGGCTGCTGTTTGTGCAGGTGTGCTTGCAAAATGACGTCTTATTATGAAATATGCTGGACCTTCATAGCCTTTGTTTTTTCAACCATTTGGTGTGGTGAAAACCCCCCATTTGAGAGTCAAGGAAAACAGTGTGATTTCCGGCGGGGGTCTATTCTGTGGTTTAGCCCCCCACCCCGACCCCTCTACCTCCTTCAACCTCTCAAGCGGGTGAAGCAGAGAGCAGAGGGGGCACAGTCAGCGTTTATTTATAGAGAGGCTACTTTCATGTGTGGACTGACAGCTGATATTTCCAACATTAAGCTGTGGGCAGCCTCTGAGACACCTGGGAGCTCTGCCTGGCTATTGCTCCTCTCACAGCGATGGAGAGAGCTGGTACTGTAGCTGGCAACAGGCCAGTCAGGAACTCTCACTTCTCATGTACATGTGTACATCATAGAGGGAGACATCTTCATTTGACGAGTAACACGGGGAGGGGGGGCTTCACATGATTACCTCCCCACAGGTACCAATTAACTAATAATGACTGCAGACTCCATTTTACTTTGTTCTTGAATTGTAAAATAAAAGGGTTTACTTTAATGATATAGCACTTTTCAAAAATCAAGTGCTTACAGACATATAGCAGTGTTTCCTTTTAGGATTCTTTTTAGCAGTGGGGGCACAGGTCTGTCTGAACAACACCAACCTCCCCCCCATCCCAAATCAACACAACAGTATGTGGAGTTAAACTGGACGGGCCCAATAACCTCTGAATAGTTCTACTTGTTAAATTGCAATGGGAGCGGCAGCCAACGGGGGGGGGGCATTATGTCAGCAGGATCATTTAAAAGGCAACTGCGACTACATTTTTTGTACAGCCCTATTTCTGATACTGTGGTGGCAGAAATTTTGCCATGGTGGGCCGCCACTACAAAATCAACATAGAGGAAACACTGATATAGTAAGCGTAAGAGGAGGTTAAAACATTCATTCATGGGAGCACAAAACAAGTACTACTATACAACAGTTAGGTTACAAGAGAATAATGTGTAAATAAAAACAATAAATAAATAAACTGAAATAGCAAAATTAAAAGCCAGTGTAAAACTAAGTATTTCTTTAAGAAAAAAAGACAAACGAGATGGTTCCAGCTTCTTAAATATGAAAATTTGACTGCTGGTCGATTCATCGCGAATATAATTGACAGAATAGTTGATTGTGAAAATAATCCTTACTTGTTGCCCGAGTTGTAATCATATCAAATATGTCTTCATATTGTATGTAATTGTCAGACGTGAATGTTTTATTAGTAGTAATTGAATGTATTTATTCACTCTCATGACAACTGAGCACCCGCTGATGAAGGCCATGAAATGCAGCTGAAAGCTTGGGAAGAAATCTAGAAAGTTGACCTTAAGATGTTGAGAATGAACCATCACGCTTTTTTGTTTTTTAACTAGTACTTATAAACGATCACAGTGAGGAAAATGTCTGTAAATGATTTGCTCACAATCATCTATCTCATGATTACAGCCATGTTATACTTTCATTACAGTCATGTGTTAACTGTTTACATGTTAATTATTGAATCACTACTGAATAGCTTCATTGTTTATTAATGAATACAGTTGTACTTAAAGTAAGTCTTTAAATGATCTTACTGTATGTCTGTTTACAACTGCATTTGAATGTGTTATAAACCATTTATCATGTTAACAATAGCAACGACGTCAGGGTAAAAATGCACGTTTCTCCGTCCACAAAAAGGGTCAAGTAGCAAAAAAAAAGTCTAATTTGGCAGCAACAAAAACAACATCTGCTCGGTTTAGTCATGTTGATGTTGGCGCAGAGCTCAGCGTGGTTTGTGTAGTCCGACTGTGGTCCTCAGCTCGCCTGTTGCCCTCATGGGAGCTTCCCCTTCCTCTTACCCCCCTGCCTCCCCTGCCTCCCTTCTCCCCTATTGCACTTTATGCTGCAGTTAAGTTATTTTACATCATGTCTACTCCCCACAACAGCCCTCCCCCTTTCTACAAATCTCTCTTGTCATTATGAAAATAGTGCTCTGCTGCAGCTTTGCACGCCAGCGTCTGGCGAGAGAATGGCCCCTCTGTGGACGTGGAGTTTGGTACGGTGTGTCTGTAAAAGTGTGTGTCATGGTGTGCGTTTCATGGAACAGGAGAAGGGAGATGAGTGATTGCTCGCAGGTGACTGCAGCACAAGTTGCTGGATAGGAGTCGTTTTGAGTGTGACAAGGCAAAGTTTCCAACGTCGGGTGTAATTAAGGCAAACGGCTGGGGTCAGAGCTCAGGTGTGCGTGTAAAAGCCCTGAAAAATGGGCTTACAAATCAATACAAATGCAAGCACAGATTGCATACTGTATACTGCTCTCTCACGCCCTGTACTGTGTACTATTAAGTATCAAATCATTGACAAACAGCACTGTAATGGAATTATGGAAATCCATATCAAAACGACAGCTCAGCTTGGCAGTTTAGCTGTGGGCACAGCTGTCTAAATCTCCTTTCAACTAACAGTACTTAAGCAAAACCCATGAGCAATAAAATTGCAACAATGAACCAAATATTGTTCTAGTATACCAAGCGCTTGTTAGCCTGTGGATAATCTTCCTGGCTGCTTAAAGAGTTCAAGACTTCCTGCTGCAGTTTGGGTGATGGTTAGACAACTCTTAGTACCTGTTAGTACTAGTAATTGCTTTGGAAAATTATTTAAATATTTTTATCATCTCCAGGTCATTTCTTTTTTCTGCTACTGTCATGACATACACACGGGTTGATCGATTTTTGTTTATTTACTGTAAGAATGATACACCTTTAGCATCAACACACATTTCACAATAAGTGAGATTTAACAGTAAGTAATAACAGTAAGTATTGCTTTAAAAAAAAAAATTACCAGCTTTTTGTAGCCTATAGCTTAATATAGTTTTCACTCAATACCCACACATCCTGTAAAAAGTCTCTGTACTCTTATAGGCTGAAAGGTGCGCTAAACTTAATACTCAAACACCTGGAAAATGTAATATAATAATAGTTTGATATACAACCCGAATTCCAGAAAAGTTGGGACGTTTTTTAAATTTTAATAAAATGAAAACAAAAAGACTTTCAAATCACATGAGCCAATATTTTATTCACAATAGAACATAGATAACATAGCAAATGTTTAAACTGAGAAATTTTACACTTTTATCCACTTAATGTGCTCATTTAAAATGTAATGCCTGCTACAGGTCTCAAAAAAGTTGGCACGGGGGCAACAAATGGCTAAAAAAGCAAGCAGGTTTGAAAGGATTCAGCTGGGAGAACATCTAGTGACTAATTAAGTTAATTGATATCAGGTCTGTAACATGATTAAAAATTTGACATCGTTGTTGGAAATCACGGACGCCGTGTCCTCCGGGCTAAAGAGGAGGGAGACCTTCCAGCATGTTATCAGCGTTCAGTTCAAAAGCCAGCATCTCTGATGGTATGGGGGTGCATAAGTGCATACGGTATGGGCAGCTTGCATGTTTTGGAAGGCTCTGTGAATGCTGAAAGGTATATAAAGGTTTTAGAGCAACATATGCTTCCCTCCAAACAACGTCTATTTCAGGGAAGGCCTTGTATATTTCAGCAGGACAATGCAAAACCACATACTGCAGCTATTACAACAGCATGGCTTTGTCGTAGAAGAGTCCGGGGGCTGAACTGGCCTGCCTGCAGTCCAGATCTTTCACCTATAGAGAACATTTGGCGCATCATTAAACGAAAAATACATCAAAGACGACCACGAACTCTTCAGCAGCTGGAAATCTATGTAAGGCAAGAATGGGACCAAATTCCGACACCAAAACTCCAGCAACTCATAGCCTCAAAGAAAAGGAGAAAAGAAAAGAAAAGGAGATGCTACACCATGGTAAACAAGCCCCGTGCCAACTATTTTGAGACCTGTAGCAGAAATCAAATTTGAAATGAGCTCATTTTGTGCATAAAATTGTAAAATTTCTCAGTTTAAACATTTGCTATGTTATCTATGTTCTATTGTGAATAAAATACTGGCTCATGTGATTTGAAAGTCTTTTAGTTTTCATTTAATTAAAATTTTAAAAACGTCCCAACTTTTCTGGAATTCGGGTTGTATCTTTTTGGGCCAGACTCGGGCATACTGAGGCAAGGCAAGGCAAGGCAGCTTTATTTGTATAGCACATTTCAGCAACAGGGCAATTCAAAGTGCTTTACATAAAACATAAACAAATTTAAAACAAGAATAAAATTGATAGTGCAGTATAAGAATAAAAGTTACAGTGCAGTATAAGAAATTAAAGTTAATAAAATAGATTATTTAAAGAAAAGCAACATCAAAAAGATAGGTCTTTAGCTTAGATTTAAAAGAACTGAGAGTTGCAGCGGACCTGCAGGTTTCTGGGAGTTTGTTCCAGATATGTGGAGCATAAAAACTGAACGCTGCTTCCCCCTGTTTAGTTCTGACTCTGGGGACAACAAGTAGACCTGTCCCAGACGACCTGAGAGGTCTGGGTGGGTCATAGTGTAGTAGCAGATCAGAAATGTATTTTGGCCCTAAACCGTTTAGTGATTTATAAACCAGTAAAAGTATTTTGAAATCAATTCTTTGAGGCACTGGAAGCCAGTGTAAAGACTTCAGTACTGGAGTGATGTGATCCACTTTCCTGGTTTTAGTGAGGACTCGAGCAGCAGCGTTCTGAATCAGCTGCAGTTACTGAGGAAACATAACACTTAAACTTACAACTTTAATATTTTTAGTGTTAGGGTAACATAAACATAAAACACATTAAAAGACAAAGACACACTTTACAACTGCCGCTGCCAGTAAATCATTAAAAAGCCTATGTTAGGGCTTCTGTCACATCCTCTCATGCCGTGCAGTACGACTGGAAAATGCCACAAAATCTCCAAGCTCACAGGACACAGAAATAACAGAGACATGATCTGACCTGTTAGGTGAGCATGTGTGTCTGAGTCTATGCCAGTTCCTAATTGTCTTTAATCCTCATCTATCATCTTGGCAGGCCCTTCCCTCCATGCAGCTCCCTGATTGGCTGAGAGCCAGTGGACAGACAGTACACAGAGTTCACAGCCATTGTGATGTAACAGTGGGAACTCTACCTGAGGGCTTCCTTTTGTCTCTCCTGAGCTGCTTTTGACCCCGTTAGTCAGCATGCTTTGCGTTTAGTGAGTGATATAGTCTGTACACACACAAACACACACCCTTCAACCTTTTCATTAGCACTCACAAGCCTCCTTTAATGTTTGCTCTGGCTGTTCTGACATGTCAATCACACAAGCAGGCGGGCACATACACACAGACAAACATAGCACACACACACATACACACACACTTACACACTTACACGTAGACTTTGACAAGTGACAGAGGTGGAAAAAAGGTTGTGCAAACTGGAATTGCCGGTTTTGGGGCTTTCAACAGAAACAGCAGTGAGTTGTGTGAATGGCTGCCCAAGGGTTGGATGAGTAAGCTGGTTTGTCTCTTTGTCTGTGAGTTCATCACTGACCTCATTCTTTAATTTCCCTGGAAAACAACTTGGTCAGGCTCACATGGAGCCAAGATTACCAGGTCTAGACAATGACTGTGAAACCAGCAGGGCCAAGTGGGAGTGCTGATTCCAGTGAAATCTGTTGTCGTGTCAACCACTCATTTTGATTTAAAGAAATGAATGAAGGTTCAGTGGAGTGTCAGTGGAATACAAACTCCCACTGCTGTGTCCACAGCAGTGATTACCATCAACAATTATCCTTAGTCCTTTATATTTAGTTCTTCAGATCCTTCTCCCATACTAATTTAAGGTACCTTGGCGCATTGCTATTGTGGCGGCAGATTTGCACCGTAATATTTTTATTTGTAATCTTTTGCATGATTGTGTGCTGTTGCACTTTCCTGTGTGTGTGTGTGTGTGTGTGTGTGTGTGTGTGTGTGTGTGTGTGTGTGTGTGTGTGTGTGTGTGTGTGTGTGTGTGTGTGTGTGTGTGACAAGCATAGTGTGCGCGCGCTGTGCATAAGCCTAGGCGCATTTACTAATTTGCTGTGCTATTGACTTTAGACCAGGATTTTGTTGGTCAGTGGCACGATCACTTCCCGCTGCCTCAAGATAGCAATACGCCAAGAATGCACCTGAACACACTTCCCTGTAAGACCAGCACGCCCATGGGTGCAAAGATGGGAGCAGGTGCGTTTGCCATTTAAACGACGCGGGTGCTGGACGGGGAAATTGACAACTGCGTCTGTCTTAAACTAGCAAAGACACTTGCGTCGGGCTATGCGCTGCGCCGGGTGCAAGATAGGGCCCACAATGTCTTTGGTGACTAACTTGTGTTTGGGGCTTTAGGAGTTTTTAGTCTGTCAGTACTCATATGCAGTTTGGTGGTACATATAGTATGCAGTTTACGATTATAACCGTGGCATATTAACAATGTGAAGTCCTTAGTACTTTTAAAAGAATTGCTCCTTGATTTCAGAAAGTTTCAGGCTTCTCGTTTCTCTCCAGCAACCGTTGAGTTTGCCTGCTGAAATGACAACTGTCGCTGGCAAATTTTAGCGGCTGTAGCTAGCTTGCTAATTAAGCTAACAATAGCTCCATGAGTTGGCTGAAAAGACCGTCTTCCACTACCATTTTAAAGTTTCCAGCTGATGTTTTTTTTTTTGTTTTGTTTTTTTAAGATCAATTTTTTATTTATTTTTTCAATTTAAATACAACAGAACAGACAAACACACTTGAACCAGAACAACCACCTTCTCCCACCCCCCGCCCTCCGTGGTCTCGAGGAAAAGAAAGAAAAAACAAACAAACAAATAAACAACAACAGAAATCCCACCTTGCCTAGTCGCCCTCCTCTACTTCTTGTGATGCTGAGGTCATTAGGACTGATACCTGTGCTGATACACCTTTCCATAGGTCGACAGTTGATGACTTGGCTTTGTTAATCCTTGCTGTAGAGAGCTCAAGCATAACTATGTCCAGAAAATACGCCAACCACTGTTTTATACAAAGCGAGTGGGGGGGGGAGGGAGCCAGTGCTGAGCTATCATTTTCTTGGTCGCGGTTGAGTCGGCTCAGCTGATATGTTTTTAAAGATAAACCAAACTAACACTTTTGCACTCCAGCTATGAGAGATCCGTTCCTAACATAACTCCAATGGAAGTTGACAAAATCCAGTGGGTATCTTTAAAGTCAAAGTTATTTTAGAACCTCTTCATGTTACTATCCCACCACTGCAGCACACAGCACTAACTCAGTCTGCTAAAACCTCAGTTTAATAGTGATTTTTACACAGCATGAGGACTGGATTTTGTCTCCCATCTCTTACATTTGTGTTGTGATATTAAGGGATGCACAGGAGAAACAAAACAGCAAAAAATATGATCATATCCTTTGAGTAACCTTGGGTTAAGACATGGCTGGTCCTCTTCTGTTGGGACAGGACAGGGCCAGACTGGTGCTACATAGGCCATGGGGTCACAGGGTTAGGAGTTCACACACTCACACACTCCCAACTGCCCCTTACCCTCCCCCCCCCCAGTCCTGTCCAGCAGGTGCCACAATGTGGGAATATGCGATGCTGGGAATGTGAGTGTAGGAGCGCTGGTCCTCTGGGACAAGGTGGGGCAGATCTGTGACAGCGTGGCTGTGATCTCGGCAGGCCGGGGGTACTGAGGGTGACAGACTGAGCCAGACTGGAACGCTGGTCACTTTCCACCGCACGCCCGACACCTTTGATGTCTGCTCATCGCTGCCCGCCGACAGTTGGTGGCTCTTCTACATACGATGCCTGTCCCACATTACACTGGCAGACCACCCATATCTGAAAGAATGTCCTACCAGGTTTAAGTTTTCTCAAGAATGCGGCCCATCTGAGCATTTTCCAGCCCATCTGGACCCCTCTTAACCTGGGAAACCCTGCGATGATTGCAGTCTGTATGCATTTTTGGTGTGTGGCCTCCCATTGGGGACAGTTGAGAGCCTCTGTAAGCTAATTCCAAAGTCTCAATATCATCTAAAGAAATTCACATGTATCTCACTTGTATGAAGTCGATAAATGCTTCAGAGATTGATTTACACGTGTGTAGTATGACAAGGAATTCATGCAGCTCAAGATACATGTTCGCTACGATAAGATCAAGGATTTATTTTTCTCGTTGCATATTTGACACTCACAAACACAACAAAGATTAAGTGAAGAGAGGTTGATAGATTAGTTTTTAGCGGGTTGAAGGTACTTTCCCCTGATTTTTCCTGGCCCTTAATTTAGAGTACTTTAACCCCAGGTCACCTTTACTCATTCAGGCCAAAGTCTTCTTGAGCTGTTGTTTATTCAGATCAACGGCAGCTAATTGGCTTAGCTATGGAGCATTTTATAGTGTTTATGGGAGTTTGTCGCAGCAGATGTGAAATGTTGAGAGCTGTTAAAGGCATAGATAAAAGGTAAAATGGCTTTGAGCAGATAAGGCAGAGAGGAGGGCGGTAAGGGTTGTCTGAAACAACCAGCCTGACTGTTTGGGTCATGTGTCGTGTGGGTGTGTTTGTGGGTGTGTGTGTGGGTGTGGGTGGGTGTTTGACTCACTGGCAGTTTCATTGTTTTCAATATCGGCACATCACAGAGCACATTATTTGCTAATACAATAAGACACTATATGAAATAAAGGGAGGCCGCCTTGATTCAATTTATTTAAGTTTATTTGTGGTTTAACCGTTCTAGTACTGCAACTAAATGTGTTTTATAATTTGATTATCGATTATTTGTTTAATCTTTAAACAGCATAAAATTGGGGAAAACACCATTACAAGTTTCAAGAGCCCAAGGTGACGTTTTCAAATACAGCAGCTTCAACCAACAGTCCAAAAAGCAGCAAATCACGATTGAGAAGCTGCAACAAGCTAATGTTTGGCATCAAAGGAACAGTTTGGATTTTCTGAAGTGGGGTTAGTCAGTGTATGTACACAGTACAGTAGATGGTGGTCGGCACATCCCCAGCTTGGAGAAGCAGGCAGGGGTACAGGCACAGAAGCTTAAAGTGCTCATATTATGCTCATTTTCAGGTTCATAATTGTTTTTTGAGGTTGTACCAGAAAAGGTTTACATGGTTTAATTTTCAGAAAACACCATATTTTTGTTGTACTGCACATTGCTGCAGCTCCTCTTTTCACCCTGTGTGTTGAGCTCTCTGTTTTAGCTACAGAGTGAGACATCTCCCTTCTGTTCCATCTTTGTTGGGAGTCACACATGCGCAGTAAGTACTACTAGCCAGTCAGAAGCAGATCATGAGGGAGTGCCACGCTAGCAGCTAGGCGAGCATTATAACGTGTGTTATAAAGTGACGCACGTTTGTCTCTGAAGTAAAGGCTGGACTACAATAGAGCTGTTTGGAGCAGTTTGTGAACAGTGTTTTCTGTTGGAGATGGCAAGTCCCTTTGGGGTGGACTTTGGGCTTTTTCACTTTGGAAACCTATAATGTGCACAGAAAAAGATACACAATAAAGGAAAGGGAAAAAGCCATAAGCATAATATGAGCACTTTAAGCAATGTACTGCTGTGGACGGGGCTGCAGCAAACCGTATTTTAGCCACCTAAGAAAAGGCAAAAAAAAAAAATGCAATATCAGTTTAGGAGTGTACACAGTGTATTTATAATATTTTACTTGCCGTCAGACAGCCCTTTCCGATGGTGAACTGAAGCCGTTATGTCCATCTCTGCTCTCTTCAAAGGCACCAGACGACTTTGACAAAAACAGTAATTTTACCTCAGAACACGGGAGTTGCTGGTCTACTGCTGTTAGTATGTTTGTGTTATTGTGTGACTTGGTTGTGCGAGGTAAAATTACTCTTACGATGACATTCACGTTCGCCTCACTATGAACTGCAGCAACACAGTGACCAAATACCTGCACGACTAATACCATTATTATCACGGAATGGCCCATTGGAGAGGTCTACTTGATGAATTAAAGAGCTAAAAAGTGTCCTGCCGGAGAGAGTTTTCACAACCTGGCAACTCAAAGTTGTTATCAGTAACGTTTTATAATTGACCTACAAAGCATCAGTAAATGATTGTTTAACCACTAATAAAGCAACAAGTTACATCATGTGAACCCTTCATATGGGTGACTCATTTGAAAGCGGTAGTGTTTGATGTGTGTGAATAGGCTATGCAATTTTAATTGACACCTGCCAGGCGATGTTTTTCTTTTTAAAGATTATTTTTGGAGTTTTTCCCTTTATTTTTGAAAGTGGATAGACATGAAAGGGGGAGAGAGATGGGGGATGACACACAGCAAAGGGCAGCAGGTCGGATTCAAACTCTGTGCCACTGCAGGACTCAGCCAACATGGGGCGAACGCTCTTACTGGGTGAGCTAGAGGCCACCCCATGTTTTTCTTTTTTAAATATTTTTCTTGGCCATTATATAAAAAATGTATCACTATATACTAGGGTTGGGTATCGTTTGGGTTTTTTCCGATGCCGGTGCCTGAACCGATACTTTTGAAAAGATTTAAAAAAAAAAAGTATATATTTAAAAAAGAAAAAAGGAGCACTAAACGACCGTCGGCGACATAAGAACGGCTTGTTTATCGCTAAGGCCATATGGTCAAATGTAAATGATTGATTAAAAATGTAATAACAATAACTTATAACAATAAATTATTTCACCAGTAAATTGCTGGTAAACGACAAAAACAACCACTAGATGGAAAAAGGATATTTTACAATAACTTTGAATGCAGCACGAGGCTGGCGAGGCGAGTTTTTAAGGGAACGCACCGTCCGTGTTGTTTTTCTGACAACAGCAGCTGCAGACTGTTACATCTCTGTGTTGGAATCCTCTACAGTGAAATACAGTCACACCATTTAACGTTAGCTGTTAGCATTTTAACCGTGTTTACTCCAGCTGCTAGCTAACGGTAGGCTAACATTACCTGCTGCCAAGTGTATTATGATGTTAACTAGCGTCCCATGCAGCAATGCTTCTTTTGCTTCTAACGTCCGTTTCGGAGCATCAGAGGGCAGTGCTGGCATGTCACTAGCACCAAAATGAGGCACCGAAATCCGCGTTACTATTCAGTCCGGTAGATACCGGTTGTTAAGGCACCGGTGCCATGTAAGCACCGGGTTTCGGTACCCAACCCTACTATATACACAGTTTCATTATTTTTTCTTTATTTAATTATTTGTAGCTTCTCAGAGCTACTTTCTTATACACTCCCTTTAAATTGTATGCATGATTCTCTGTTTCTTGGAGCCTATATTTGGCAAACCCTGCTGCCAAACACAACCATGTCAGTTCTAAAAAGAACAATACAGTAAGTAAGTGTATTATCTCACTCACATCAACTACTGTACTAGACATTTTATGAGTTTGTGAGCATATGAGTCAGAGGTTATGTCTGTGGGACTCCATTGTTTTGTTGTGGCCGTGCTTTTGAGTCTTGATGTGCGTGTCATCTGGTAAAGAATTTGTGGTGGCATCACTGACACATCAGACTGAGTGCTGCGTTGGTGGGGACCAGTGTGGACACAACGTTTCAGGTATTGGTGAAATGATAAAATACGACCCTTGATTAGATTTTACTGATCCATGAGCTTGAAGACTTCTCAGACACCAAAACACTGTGGTGGTGCTTTATAATGTTATGACATAGGACTTTACAACTCTATAAAAGTTATCATGATGACAATCATTTTACCTTTCAATGAGGTGATTGCAAGGTTAACACAAAAAATACGGTATTCACATAACAAAGTCATCTACCAGGAATGTGTGCTTGGATGTATTTTATTGGCCAGCGCTCAAAGGAGACTTTGTACAGCGTCATTGCAAACATTAAGCCAGGTTCAGACCACAAAAAAGCCCTGTGATAAAATAATACAAGTGGATGATGATCGTGGAGGTGTGTTGATTCAGGTACTTATTAGGGCTGTCAAAGTGAACGCAATAATAACGAGTTAACCCATATTCCTTTTTAATGCACGATTAACACTTCAGAAATCAGGAATGGATGCAGCAGTAATGTAAAGTAATGTTGGATGGCTAGCAGAAAAAAAACCTCCTTTAGCAGAAATGGGTAAAGAAAAGGGTCTTTTGAATGGCAGGTTCAGTTTTTAAAGCCCTTCCAGATGGTTCTCTCGACAAGACTAAAGTTATTTGCATGTACTGTCGATGTGCATTGAGTTACCACCGGAGTACATCGAGTCTCAAATATCACTTGCTGGCCAAACAAACGGCTGCTACGACTCTTGTGATCCAGGAAGTCCAGTTTGAGTAATAGTTTGAAGGCTTATCAGATGGGATAACAGGTGTTTATAATGATACAAGGAAGGATTTTACAACTCTGAAGAGTAATCAAGAGGAACGTCATTTTATCTTTCTTTGATGATTGATAGGTTAACAAGAGAGGTTTACAGTGTTCAACTTACAAAGAAATAATGTACCGACTATGTACATATATATAGTTGGTGACCTCGCTGGATGATATCGTATTGCGTTGTGTGGCAAAAGTTGAGCGAAGTGCACTGCTCTTGCCAGATGAGCCTGCAATTTATTTTGCCAGAGCCCTCTGCTTTGGCAACTCCGTTGTGTCAGTCTTTGTTTAGCCTAAAGTGAATCGTTTGTTTTCTCCTTTTGTTTCTCTGCCTGTTCTTGTCTTCTTACACTTAACACATTTCACCACCAGGGGGACAACAGACGAGAGAATAGAGAGTTGGAAGAGTAATGCGCAAGAGTAATTCATTTTTGGATTACAGTAAGAATACAGAGTACATGCAAGTTGGCCTTCAGCTGGCTGTCAGCTGTTGTCTTTCCGGTGAGTTTAAGTGCAACCTTGTATAGAAAACAGATGACGCAAATCTTCCGATCAGGCCATCTCGTTCTTTGCTCTTGGCGTGATGCCCCAGGGTGTGGTGCACCCTCACAGTAATTTAGACAGCAGTACGGTAACTATGTTAAGTCACAGTTAAGGACACTTAATTAATTTCTCATTGTAATTATCTAAACCACAACTATAATAAAAGCCAGCTGTTAGACGATACTACACAAACTGGTATGAAAACACATTTGCTTGGCAGTGTTTATACATTGCACGTACACATAAAAATACACCCACCATGTGACCATGCAGTAACAACATTAAAAAATGTGATCTGCATGGCAGGAAATGTGTTTTTCTCTGACCTCTGCATATTCTGAGAGTTACATCAACAGCAACCAAGCAACCACACAGGCATCATGTCTTTTTCCATTAAGCCTGTCAGCAAAATTGTTCTTTTGTCCAGGTTTAATAAAAAAACAAGTGCATTGCCCCACAATATATTCCAAGCTTTTTCCAATGTTTTTTTTTTTCTTCTTAGAAAAGGTGTAAAAACAACCACCCTCCTTTATAAATCCCCCATCACCACCACACACACACTTAATGTGGCTTAATAGCGGTTTTAAAGCCTTTTTACAATAATGCTCACTCTGCAGCTTGCTCACAAAGCTGGCAGGTCAGAACTTGTGATTGAGTCAATGAGACCATTATGTTCCCTCAACTGCAGCCAGAGCCCATAACCCGCTCAACCCGCAATGCTTATGGGCCCATAGGAAAAGCAGAGGAAGCGCACACGCTGGTTTAAGCACACCAGCATTGACACCTACTGTACGAGGTACACCTCTGTAGACAGACCCACTTAGACGGGGACACAAATACACACAACACACACACACACCAGGTTTCAGGGTTTTAAGTTTCAAGTTAGATTCTTACACCTAGCAGGGCAACAAAATAAAGGTCTGGCCTGAGGGTGGCACCAGAGGAAAAGACAGGGGTTTATTTGTTGTACTTATCCACTGCATAGGAGACAGTCCCAGTTGATTTACATTAAAAGGTTAAAAGGAAAGTGACTATGCTCTGCTTTTTATCTGGGGTGGGGAAGTTGACCAGACGTACATTTTGCCAAACCAGTCACTTCGTCCTCATGGCTTACTGTACTTGTACAAGCCACACAAAGATGACAGCCATGTTATATCAGAAGCGTTTTCAATCAGTATGTTTTGGTTTTTGCAAGAGTGAAGGCTTAAATGATGAGGACTAACTGGTTGGTTTGGCTCAGGTACATCTGGTTTCCACCTCAGATATTGAGCAGTGCACGCTCCCTTTCCTAAGCTTTTCAATGCCTAAGCCTCAAGCTGGATTTAAACTTGACGCAGATTGATGTAGATTCTGATATACTGTTCCGTGTCAGATTTCACCAGTTGATAGCACCTCTGCACCACGGCAAATTCCTTGTATGTGAAAACCTACTTGGCAATTAACCTGATTCTGATTCTGCAACATTTGACGAATGAGCAAACCATTTACAGTGAACATTACTTGCTGAATGTTTAATACTGAAAAGGGTCACACATTTGAGCTTTTTTCAGCTTGCTTCGTGTTGTCACTTTGAACAATCTCTACCGGAATCAGAAACTTGTCGTAAAAACGCAAGCAGCTCACACCGACCAAACCCATTTCTTGCAGTCCCCATGTAGGGACCGCAGCTGGACTAATGCTGTGGTTAGATTTGATTAGGTTAGATAGACTTCATTACGGTGGCCGACAGGCGGCAAACGCACTGCAACTTAATGAAACGCACGCAAATAGTAAAAACACAAGCAAATTAAGAAAACATCTTCATAAATTTGACAACACATGCACAACATTTAGCAAATGTGCTGCAAATACACACAACACAACCAAATACACAAACGGGCTGTAAATACAGAAACGATGCAAAAAGAAAAACACACACTGTAAAAATTGACCACATCAGAGCACAGTTCACTCCTGTTGTATCTGACACCCCACCATATTTCCCCATCGCTACAGCTACCTTTGACCAATTCCAAGCAGTGTCCTACACTGAACTATGGGACATTGTAAAGCACATGAAACCATCAACAGCCCCACATGATCCCATCCCCTCACAGATTATCAAAGATGCTTTTGATGCTGTTGGTACGGCTATTCAATTTATTCTTAACTCCTGTCTTGCCACCGGCATTGTTCCTATATGTTTCAAGCATGCGGTTGTCCAGCCTATGCTAAAGAAACATAATCTAGATGCTAAGTGTCATAATAATTTCCGGCCTATATCTAAACTGCCATTTATCTCAAAAATTTTGGAGAAGGTGGTGTTAACGCAGCTGCTTCCATACCTCAACTCCCCAGAGATCCTAGAGCCATTTCAATCTGGGTTCAAAGCCCGCCACAGCACTGAGACAGCCCTGTTAAAGGTGACAAATGACCTCTTGCTTACTCTTGACTCAGGTGATAATGCCATTCTGGTCTTGTAGGATGTTAGCGCTGCATTTGACACTGTAGACCATGGTACACTACTAGAGCGTCTTGAACAGTGGGTTGGCATTAAGGGTACAGTTCTAAACTGGTTTCACTCCTACCTCCACCAAAGATCTTTCTCAGTATCCATAGGCCAGTACTCTTCATCCATTGCCCCTGTGTCTTATGGTGTCCCTCAGGGATCCATTCTGGGTCCAGTACTCTTCAGCCTTTATATGCTCCCCTTAGGTAACATCATCAGAAAATGTAATATCTCATTCCATTTCTATGCAGATGACTCCCAACTGTACATCCCACTTAAATCCAGCAACTCAATACAGCCTCTTATAGACTGTTTGAAAGAAATTAAAATCTGGATGGCTAACAATTTTCTTCAGTTAAATGATAACAAAACCGAAGTTATTGTCTTTGGTCCTTCAAAATCCAAAACTGCCATCCCTGCCGACCTTGGTCCCATTGCCCCCTATGTTAAACCCCATGCACGTAACTTGGGTGTTATTTTAGACTCCCATCTTAACCTGGATAAACAAATATCTTCTGTTGTAAAGTCCAGTTTTTACCAACTAAGAATAATTTCTAAACTCAAGTCTGTTCTGTCATACAATGATCTGGAAAAAGTCATCCATGCCTTCATAACCTCCCGCTTAGACTATTGTAACTCTCTCTACTTTGATCTCCCTCTGACTCTGGTGGCACGGCTTCAGATGGTCCAAAATGCAGCAGCTAGGCTGCTCACGAATACAAAAAAGCGTGAACACATTACACCTGTCCTAGCCTCCTTGCACTGGCTTCCAGTCCAGTCTAGGATACAATTTAAAATACTGTTGATGATTTTAAATCTCTTCACGCCCTGGCCCCCAGCTACATAGCTGATATCATTAATCTTCACGTAGCCCCCAGGTCCCTCAGATCCTCTAGCCAAGGTCTCCTCCATGTCCCACGGTCCCGGCTTAAACACTCAGCTCCTGGCCCGCCTTCCTGAAAAGCCCAGTCTGCTCTGATTGGTCAGCTGGCCCACTCTGTCGTGATTGGTCAACCAAATTCAAACAAGCCACTGGGCCGCCTGTGCTTGCTCAGGCAGCACCTTTGGGCAGCACATTTGAAAAACTGGGCTGCCTTTCTCAATCAATGACATCATTAATTGAGGGATTTTAAACAGGAATGTCGGCGAGCTGTTTTAGGCAGTTGAGAAAAAGTGCTGTCTGTGGGAGAGCAAGCTGTAATTGGAGTGAAATGTGTTTTTTTCTATTACATACACAAAAAGAATTATACAACGCACTAAAAGGCGGGAAAAATGTCACCAAGCATAATAGGGACTCTTTAAGAAGTAATGTGTGTGATTTCGAATTAAAAATTGCTCATGGAAACAGTAAAATTCGATTGAATTTCATGAATATTGACTCAAAGGAAATACAATCGGTCTCATCGGATTTTATCTTGATCGATCTACGGCTTATGCGATAAACGGTGATGGAAACGTTATTTGCCGAATAAATAATGAATTGCGATTAAGTTTTAGGTCATTTTATGGTTGCAGCCCGCCACAAAACGAAGAAGAAGTTTTAGTTCATTTCCACCCAGTATTTCCGCTCTGTTTACACACATGGCGGGTGTCAACAAAGACAGATGTAAGTGGACGAACGAGGAGACAAGAGACTTATTGAATTTAATTTACGTTCCCACACCACAGGCCGCCTCCGTTGTCGTCGGCATTTACGTGCATCTGCATCATCATAGCAATGGGTTGATAGCGTCGTTGTTTTCTTATTATAGCTTGATATGTCGCTATCAGCTGGCACATAAGCACCATTACAACTTGTGCAATACTGATCATTTGTTGGTAGATGGCGCGATCCATTTTGTCTAGCAAAACTTTGTTCGCAAATGTTTGCTTGAATGTTGTGCGATTCAGTGCGAAAATGAATGGAAACACCTTAAAATGTCTCAAACCAATTCGATATACCAATTTGACCGCAAAACGGCATGTGACGTCATTATGCACAGGTTTTTATTCGCTTTAAAGCCGTTGGATGGAAACCCACTTTCACCAGCTTTATTCGCATGAGTTTTTTTACCGAACTTCAGATAATTCGATTGAAAAGTAGATGGAAACTTAGCTACAGTCAGCAGGAGAACAGCATTAAAGAGTAACTCTCGCCAAAATGCAACCTATTTTTTTGAATATACCCGAGTCAAACTTTCGTTTAAAAGGATGGAAACTCCGCTTTTAAGATTCACCGTATTCTGATTTTCGGTCAAATGTCCTTTTGAATGGGAGTGATAGGGGCACTACTATGATGGCATCAAAATCGCTATTTTTAAAACGCTACGAAGGCTCGACACAACATGAAACTTTGCTCAAAGTATCACCAGGGGCTCTACACATGAACTCCAGCATTGAGAACATCGTTTGTGTACACAGAGTTAACTAAAAAGAAAAGGTTTTGAACAATTCACTGTAGCTGTTGGTTTTTTCGGTTGCCGCCATCTTGCCAGTCAAAAGGAGTGGATCTCCTCCAAATGCAACGTAACAGGGAGGAGAGTAAAGATGGAAAGCTCCTAAAGCTTAATTCCATATAAATGCTCAGATCATTTGTTGTTTTGTCGTTAAAAAAAACAAAAAACAATAAAAACAATATTGACCTTGTAGTTGAAAAAGGAGCCTCGTATAAGAATGACATTTCCTCCTATGCATTCGGAGATCGACACCTTTTGACTGGCAAGATGGATGGCGACCGGAAACACCAACAGCTAGTGTGAGTTGTTCAAAACCTTTCTTTTTAGTAAACTCTGTGTACACAAACAATGTTGTCAATGCTGGAGTTCATGGTGATGGTGATACTTTGAGCAAAGTCTCATGTTGTGTCGAGCCTTCTTAGTGTTTTAAAAATAGTGATTTTGATACCATCATAGTATAGTGCCCCTAAAGGAGAGGTATCGCAGGTCCTTCATCCCGGCCGCTGTCAGACTCGACAACACCTGCACCACCCGATAATGTTGTAGTTTTCTGTTCCCGTTTTCAATTACCCACCACTCATCATGGCTCTTTGTATATCTTTGTTATTATCTGTATTTATATTTTTCATTCCGTGTACTTACTTTTTCAATATTATTTATATTATGGTCACACTTCAATATCTTTTATATTATGGTTAATTACTTTTGCTATTTTATTTAATTACATATTATTCCATCTAATTTCACGTCAATTACTTACTTACATTACAAAATGTTTCGCACTTTAAAATACTCTTTATATAATGCCACTTTACATTCATTCAGTACTTTTTGCACATTGTCTGTTGTCTGACTGTTGTTTGTTTGTTTGTTAGTTTGTTTTTATTGTGGAAAAACTGCTGCTGTAACAAGTGAATTTCCCCATTGTGGGATGAATAAAGTATTATCTAATCTAATCTAATCTATCACTCCCATTCAAAAGGCCATTTGACCAAAAATGAGTATACGGTGAATCTTAAAAGTGGCGTTTCCATCCTAATTATGCTTTTAAACGAAAGTTTGACTCAGGTATATTCACAAAAAGACCCCAGGTTGCATTTTGGCGAGAGTTACGCTTTAAGAGTCATCTTCTGGGCTGCAAGAATGTCTGTAACGAATTTAATGGCAATCGTTCGAGTAATTGACAAGCTATTTCACTCTGGACCAAAGTTTTACTCTACGTTGATATCTCTACAGCTCCATCGCTAGCCTGTAGCTAAAATATTAGCTGTCCAAAGGGAAGAGTTACATATTTTTACAAATGTTTATCATGTGAAGCACTTTGTGACTTTGTCTGTAAAAGGTGCTGTATCAAATAAACTTATTATTATATTACATACAGTAACATATTTACATCCAAGACACATTCAAATGACTGGTCACACACCCATGGCACAATGGCAGGCCCCATGTGTGAGGGAACAGTCTCCGGTAGATCGGGTGTCATTTTTCTTTGGCTCCACATTGACTACTGCATCTTGTAATCAGGTCATAACCTAGTTATGTCTTTATGAAATAATCTGCTGCACTGCAAGCGCACACCTGAAGAGTATAAAGTGGCAGGGTGTGGAGACCCGGCGTCATCACACGGGGGGACACTGCAGCGTCTCGGACTCAAACCTGAGCGTGGGCGAGTTGTCTTTTTGTGTAAAGTATACACATCGGGGTCTATGTAATTACAGAACGAGTGCAGGGTATAATTTGAGTCATCACAGAGAGAGTGAATGAAAGGTGCAGGAGAGCATGGTGTTACTCTAGTGTGGGAAAGAGGTGTGTTTAAGGGGTCATTGTTGGGAGGATTGTGTTGTACACCACCAGGGGGCAGTAGAATAGTTCCCACAGGAACTGGGGGGCACTCCTGTCAGGATGCAAATCACACTCTAGTTATCTCTCCCCTGTTTCCTTCTCTTTCTTCATCTATCTTTGCTTTTCTTCCTCTCATCTCGTTTCCTCTTATCCTACTAAACCCCCCACCCCACCCACCCACCCCCGCCGCTAACCAAATTCCTGTACATGTTTGTAGGCCCACTCGTGAGAGAGTTGTGAGGTCGGCATGTTTCCAAGACGGGGATGGAAGAAGTGAGTTGAGCACGGTATAGGTGGGAGGGTTAAATCAAACAAGCTGGGGGAAGATGCAACAGAGAGGATATGCTGTATTTGGTGGGAGAGAGTGTGGGTTGTAGGTGAAGTGAAGTGGTCTTCACATTGTGTTGACTTTGAAACACAAGATCACATGCTGAGGGTGAACGGCCAGAACTAATGTCTGGCCAAAGCTGTCGTTTTCTCCACGAACGCTGCTGCGGTTTAGGGGAAGCTGAGAAGTGTGATGGGGGAGGAATTTGTCTCTGTTCAGTTGTGGTCATTTATGAGAAGAAGGGTGTGAGTGTTTGTGGCTCTGTGAGTAATGTGCACTATTAAACCCTAAGATTTGGTGTCAGCAGTATAATGGCAGAAGTACTCCGATGCGTTACTTGAGTAAAAGTACCAATACAACAGTGTAGAAATAGCTAATTACAAGTAAAAGTGCTGCATTCAAAAACCCTACTTAGGTGAAATCAGCAAAATGTACTTTTAAGTATCAAAAGTAAAATTACTCGTTCCTTAGTTAAATGGAAGTGATATATTATTATATATTACATTATTCGATTTTTTAACACTGATGGTACAATGAGTAAGCAGCTGTTTACTGTAACTGGTCATAGGGTAGCTAGTTTTAACTACTTAATCTAGTTAGTTACTTAGTTGGTCAGTAAGTCTAGTGGTTCCCAAACTAAGGGTCAGGCCCATCCAAAGTGTCACAAGATAAATTTGAAGGGTCATGAGATGATTATTCAGGCAAGAAGTTCTGTGACACAAATTTCTATTCATGTATATGACTTTTCTCTTATATTTGCTTTTTATAAAATATTTGAATAGCATTTGAACAGTTTTTTTTTTTTAATAAAACCATCTTTGCTTTTTAGCCATGCGTTTGCGTAGAAAACCGTGAACTGAATTGCTCCCATACTTGCCTATGTACTACACGAATTACTGAAAGATTCCACCAGAGAACTCAAACCGTATAGACCTTCCGGATTTGCATGATGTAAACCATAAACACTGGAGGAGTGAGTTCAAGGAAATTAATTCTGATCATTCACAGTAGAAAAAGCGACAGTGGCGCCATCGTTGTAAATCAAGCAAGTTGTGACAACTTCTTAGCGTGTAGTTAAAAGCAAGTATATCTCCGGCTTAAGACGTTTGGAGTGGAAATGTCTTTGGTGGAACTGATAAAAACCCAAAGACAGCTAAACAGCTTTTTTATTAGAAGTCACAATCCAAAACATTCGGAAACCACTGGTTTAATATTTAACAATATGTTTTATATGATCATCATGCATTGATTTGTTTCTAATGCAAAGTAACTGGTAATTACAGCTGTCATTTTGATTTAGTTGAGTAAAAAGTATAATATTTCCCTCTGAAATGTAGTGAAGTAAAAGTACAAGAGTCAGAAAGTACTTGAGTAAATGTACTGAGTTACTTTCCACCACTGGGTGTCAGTCAGTTTGTGTAGGCACATACTGTACGACCGACGAGGTTTGGGGGGCAATTGCTCAAAAGCAAGTGGTGGTGTGTTTGTGTCTGAGTAGGTGCTGCTTGGTTTTTTTTGGGGGGGGGGGTGTTTGCATCCATTCCCTGCTGGATGGTGAAAAGTGCAGCGCAGCAGAAATGCATTCCAAGGTGGGGGGAGAGCTGCATGGGTTCCACGACTATCAGGTTCTTTGGCTGGGCTGCGGGTTTGGCTTCATCGCAGCTTAATGGCAGGAAAAGAGGGGAGAGTGTATAGATGATTAGTAGTGAAGGGGCCAAACCAGAGAAAAATGTTTTAGCCCCAACCTTTTATTGTTTATAGATAAAACACTTTGCCAGAACCATTAAAATGGCGAGCGCAAGGGGAGGAAAATCACAGCCTTGGACCATTAAGAACAAAAAGTGATTCACTTTAAGAAGAAATAGATGCTTGTTTTGTGATGTTCAGGGTGTCTTTGCATGCTGATACATGTGTGTGTATGTGTGTGTGTGTGTGTGTGTGTGTGTGTGTGTGTGTGTGTGTGTGTGTGTGTGTGTGTCATGTGTAGCTTGGAGAAGCTTGCAGCAGGCACTGTAGCCAGTCTGACTGCTAATGAACTTGGATCGGCGTCCGTGAGCGTTGGGGCTGAAAGGGCTCTTTCTCCCGCTCGGCCACAGCCACTCAGCTGTCACTAGCTGACCTACAGCTCTCTGATTATGTCACTGTCGCTTAGAAGGCTCCGCATTCATCCATCATTAGGCTACAAATGTGGACGCCCCAATCAAACGCCCTATTAAAACCTTCTACTGGTCTCTTTCAGTTTGTTCGCTGGTTGCAGCTGCTGCTCTGTACCAAGAAAACCAGTGTTTTTTTTGTGCCAAAAAATAATTCAGTTTCATCTCTTTTTCTCTTAATCTTGGATCAAATGAAGGCGAAGTGTAAAAAATGTAGACAACAGGTGTTTATAAGTGATGAAACTAAAGGTTGAGTATCACATTTTTACTCTTCCACCAACCTACAGTTCGGCAGAGATCAACACCCAGCAGCTCGTTGATTGCCGTATATTCTGTCAGTGGTGGAAAGTGACAGAGCGCCACTTTTTACTTTTTACTACTCCATTGCCATTTACAGGGAAATATTGCACTACATTTATCAGAGAGCTGTACTGTAGCTACTTTGCGCAATCAGATTTAACACAGAGAAACGTATCATAAACTTGTAAAATACAGTATATATACGAGTATATGTTTATTTTGACTCCGTGTTAAGACGCAAGCTCACATTTTAGTCAGGGTACAAGATTACAAGTTTTGGGAACCACTGGACTAGACTAACTGTATAGAAAATAGTTCAGACTAGCTCAAATATATAATACAATTTCAACCACGTCCAACATTTTTATGCAGTGCTTTTATTTGAGTAAAGAATCTCAATACTTTTTCCAGCACTGCATGCTGTGCGTGTTCGACCTCTTGGATCTGGAGGAATCCATTGAGTGTCAGTCGCCAGGAGCAACAGGCCTTCGGGAGGAGGAGGAGGAGGAGGCGGAGGAGGAGGAGGAGGAGGGGTCTGGTGTCCACCCATCCACACCTCCCTTTCTCTCTCGCTCTGCCATCCTTCCCTCCCCTCCCCTCACATGGGCTTTGCCTTTGGCTGAACGCTGGGATTCTTTCACAGAGGCTGCCGGTTGCCAAGAGAGAGCGAGCCCCAGAAAAGCTGGGCAAATGTATGTGGGTCACTGCGAGTCAGAAGGAGGCTTTTCATTCTCCTCTTCCCTCCTTTTTTCTCCTCCTTTTTGTTTCTTTGTTCTTTTCTGGCTCTTTGGCTCTCTCCTTCCACCCCCATGAGTGAAAAGATAACATTGATTAGTGTCAGTCCCGTTTATTATTTTCCTCGACGAGCCGCTAAGACAAGGCCTAATAAGATATGTGTCCCATTGACTTATTAACTTCTCTCTGGGTGTGCACACATCTCTGAGCGTGCGTGTGCGTGTGCGTGTGTGTGTGTGTGTGTGTGTGTGTGTGTGTGTGTGTGTCTCTTGTGTTCCTGACCCATGGACAAACAACAAAAACAGTCTGCGAGAAGGGGACAGACTCCACTAAATAGGATCTGGAGCAGATGTTTCTTTGGCCTCAGTCTCACTTCCTTTCACCAGCTCTCAACTTCTTCTTTCCTTTCCTCTTTTTCTCTCTGATGGAGGCTGAGTGGTTTGTGCTGTTTTTGTGGAAGCCTGTTTGTCTGGCCGACTGCAGGGACGCGGGAAAGTAATCCAGGCTGTCGACACTGCAGGGGCGGCTCAGCAGGACAGCCTGTCCTATTGGCTTTGCCTTACATGTTTGTCTCTGCCTGCCATATGTTCTGTTTGTCTCTCTCTTTGGCTGTTTACCTCTCTATTAGTTATCAACAGACAATCAGAAATCAACCCCCACGGAGAGTGGCATTTAGGCCCGTAAGGTTCACCAGTGCCACTTCAATCAGACCCTTGAAATTTCGATCTGTGGTTACATCCACAGCAGTTTCAGGTTCAGGGGATTTTTGTTTTTATTTGACATGTGTCATCTCCTTTTTGAGGCAGTGAAAGTGAGTGTGTGTGCACAAGAGTTCACTGCATCGTTTCACCGTTTCGCCTTCTTTGTGTCTCTACGCTTCCCAAAGTCGAGAACGACTTTGTCAATGGGGTATAAAGTCTAGATATCCCAGATATCCACATCAGAGCGCTTGCTATTATTTCATTAGATTGATATCAGGTTGTCTGACACCACCCTCTTTCTCCCCCGTTCGCCCTTCTGTGGCAGAGTTTCTCATTTCAGCAAAGACAATGGCCTGTCTATCCTGCGCTACTAAGTAAATGTCAGGTACTGTCTACCCTCCTCCTCATCTATTCACTGAAATGCTCTAGGGGTTGAGAGGTAGATATCCATCTACCAGGGTCTGTATACATGTGTGCTACATGGTACAACTTCAGTCAAGTCCCTGGATTGAGTTTCCCTACATGTATATAGTTTACAAGAACTTACACAAGGTCAAGGACCGATTTCAGGCATCTGTTATTTAATTTTATCACCGAGTTTTTCAGCTTGCTGCAGCTAAATATGCAGGGGTGTAGCTCGGGAATTTTGGAGGCTTTTCTCGAGACCAAACATATTTCTTTATGCGTAAATTATCAGACAAACCCCTGATTGAAATGATAAACTTGGGGCACCGACCTAAGAGTAGGTAAAGTTTCACCAGTAGTCCCCTGTAGAGCTAAAATAATTAGTTGAGTTTAAATGCCAAAAATTCTCTGGCTACATCTTCTGTTCTGGTTTCAATTGTGAATGTTTGCTGTTTTTTTTATTTCTTCTATAATAATTAACTAAATATGTTTGGGTTTTGCACTGCTGGTCGGACAAAACAAGACATTTCCAGACGTCACCTTAGACTGGGATGAACATTTTTGTATATTTTTTAACGAAACTAATAATCATTACAGCTCTAGTCCTGTGTGTGTTTATAGGAAATATCATTTTGTTTCAGTCTGCACAGAAAAGGGTTATTTCCCCCAGTTTGTTCCAGTTTGACACGGATAATACAGAACCACAATTTATTGTTTTTGCTAAAACATTGCTCCCAGTTCTGCAAATTTCAGTCATACTGTCATATTCATAGTCATATTGCACTAATCAATATTTCATAACAATGTGCCAAATGATTATGTAACTATGTGAACGGGGTCGCTCACAGTGATGAAACTATGGAAAGAAGAAGAATAGAATCCCAGAGGGGAAATTACATTTTTTGACTCTGTTACTAATCACACATATGTACACATGCATTAAATGGAGAGATGTCAAAGCAAGCGGGGTTGCCCATGGATAGGCGCCCCGAGCAGTTGGCAATTCTGTGCCTTGCTGAAGGGCACATCGCCAGTGCTCACGAGGCAAACTGGCACCTCTCCAGCTACCAGTCCACACTCCGTACTTGGTCCCTACGCAAAATTACGAATCCCACTATGGCCACGCGAAGACCCACCCTACGAAGCAGCTCAATTGGCTGGGGTTAGGCATTTGACCTCGAGTGGTTAAGGTTAGGATAGCCGATTGGTCAGGGGATAGGACCTGAACAAATGGGGTTACGTTACCTCGCGTAAACATTGACGCCTGGCTAATAAATGCTATTGAAGGGCGTGGCCATAGTGGGATTCATAATAACGCGGTCCGTACGGGGACTTGAACCAGAAACCCTCCGGTTCCCAAGCCAAGTGAGCTACTGCCGCCCCCAGTTATCACCTGACTGCGGTCCCCCCCTAGCTCTGAGCGGTTTAGCATCTTTCAGCTTTTTGCTTTGGTTTTTACAGGTTTTTTAGTTTATGTCATGGACAGTCCCCGTTAATGAACTGGACAGTAAAAGGAGCACCTTTGGCCTCTATGGCTAATTTCCAGCTGTAGTCCCCGGCCAGTTGTCAATAGGCACCCTAAAATACAATGGTTAAAAAAATAAAATAATGATATTACATTTATAATTACAGCAGGCCTAAGCAAAAGGGAGTAAGACAACATGTGGCACACATTTGGAGCAAGCACAAACAAGCAAGCGCAGATGAAGGCAAAGGCATCAAAACAGTTCATGCAATAAAAACAATACAAAGGAGACAAGGGAAAAGAGAATAGTCACAGAGGCAACATTGAAAAAAACATAAAAGACATAACATAGAGGCACGCAGCAGAGATCGAGCGGCAGCAACAATGACTACATGTGTCACATCAAACACATCACATCTGACAGATTCATGTGTGCGGTAATAGTTGTCGGACAGTAGTGGAATATGTATCTCTCTGATAGTGGTAGGCAGTGAATTCCAGTTTTGTATTGCCGTAACAGAAAATAATTGACCAAATGTGCTTTTCCTGAATGGGATTAGAAGGTTACCTTGTGTGGTGCTTGTAGTGCTCATGTTACACTAATATCTATCTAATGTACATGTTAAACAATTTTACCACACAAGGCGCATTGCAGCACCTTACCATACAAATACATTACTTTTATCTACTACTACTACTCCTACTTGCATTAGCATTGTATAGCATGCACATTATGTACATCTGTCTGAAAACTTATTGTTGAAAATACTATTTTGTATATGGAAAAATTAGATTTAGATTTTCGTACATTCAGGTACAGACTGATGGTGTATTTATCCTGGATGGAAAAGGAAAAGCCTTCTCATCATCTTCCTCCTACTGCTTTCCCAAAAATGTCAGTTAAATGAAAGGGACGTGGCTCAAATATAGATCGGGGCTTGTTACTCCTGGAGGGACTGACGGCATGTGTTATGTTATATCATTAGGATAATAATTCCTCCGATATAAGACACCTCTGGCAATCTTCAGCCCTTTCATATCCCCCCTCTTTGCTTTGGACATCTGGCAGACATACGCCTCAGGCTCATGGCGAAGGGAGGATGTGGGGGCAGGGATCAATTCCATAACTCTGTGGGCTGCTGACTGAGAATCTCAGTATAGAGAAATATGGCTCTTTCAGGTGTGAGCATGAGCAATTTTTGTGCCGTTTTGTTTGGCGCTAATAACCTAATATTGAGCCAGAATCTTTTTCAACTGTAACACTATGAGAGGAGAAGAAAAACAATAAAACTCTAGTCACCTGATTTCCTGTCTCTCATCTGAGGGATTTTCTTCTCACTTCCTGCTCGGCTGGTTTCCACCAGATATTAGATATAGAAGCTCTACCTTAGTGGTGATGACAGCAACATGTGTGCCGCAAACATGTTTTAGGCTTCAGTTAGGTCATATGTATTGTGACTGACTTGTTTACAGAGTCCTCCGAAGCCTAATTGCTATCAGACTTTATCTGGAGCCTGCTTTAGAGATAAAGGGGGGGGGGGCATTATGGCATTATGAAAGAGAGATGGGATTTGGGATTTCTGCATGATTTATAAGATGAGACAAATGTTATTGAAGCCACCAGGAGGAAACTTGGAGAGCCACAACACACACAAAATATGGATCCGTGACTAAAAAGATTTAGATATCAGAGGCATGATTATCTCCACAGCTTTAGCATATAACAGAAACGGCAATACATTATCACAACTTTGCCTTATATTAACCTTGCTCTCAGCATCCCTATGCGGCCCTCGCAGGAAGTTTGTCCCCTCCAGTCGAGCTCCATTCACCTCCCGGTTTATTTTCTTTCCACTGCGCGTGTCCAGTGAGAGCTTTGCAAATGACCTAGATTCATCAAGACTCAATAGGGAGCGTTGTGCCAAGCACTCCTGATGCCAGACCGGTCCGAGGACGGGCCAGATAGCGTGAGAGTGGAGAATCCCTCAGTATCCAGATCCTTTACGTAAATTAAAGTACTATAAGCACACTGTTAAATACTGTTTTACAAGTAGAAGTCCTGTATTGAAAATATACATACCGGTAAGCTATTATAAGTAAGAGTGCCTGGTGCAGAAAAGCGGCCCCTGTGTTATGCTATCATATATTATATCCAGTGTTGGGGTGGTTACTTAACAAAAGTAATGGATTACACATTACTAGTTACTTTTTTTAAAGTAATGCCTTACTTTCCTAATTTCCTCACTGCTGAAAGTAATTAGTTAAACTACTAGTTACATTATTTTAATCATTATTATTATCCATATTTTAAACCTCATATATGCCCAGATCAACACAAATCCTTATTATAATAAGGACATACACAAGAGTTACACCAGGTAGCTTGCATGTTGTTTCCTGTCCGATTGGCGCTCTTCATTACCTGCGTCTTTCCCGGTGTGTTTCGGAAAGACAGCGGTTTCACTGTTGAAACAGGCAGCATTTCCTTGAATATGTATGCTGCTACAAGCCTATTTATCTCTTTGTTTACCTGCTGTTGAAAGTCAAGTCTTGGCTGCTTGGCTGGTGTCAGAAACGTGCTCTTTTATTTAAATTTTTTTTTTTTTTAAGATACATTTTTTGGGTCTTTTCCCTTTATTTTGAAAGTGGATAGAGATGAAAGGGGAGAGAGATGGGGGACGACACGCAGCAAAGGGCAGCAGGTCAGATTCGAACCCTGCGCCGCTGCAGGACTCAGCCTACATGGGGCGAACGCTCCTACTGGGTGAGCTTTTTTAAAATCTTTTTATCACTCAGGGTCTGGGGGGTCTTCAGTAACTAGCTTTGTGTTAGCATGTTGCCTTTGCCGATGCTTGGACAGATTGGATGTTGCGTTTGTGGCGGTGGAGAAGTGTTTGTGGCCTGGGCACAATTTACGCTTTAGGATCAAGTTTTTATCCTTTCACGCAACTAATTTGAACTAATTGGCCGGCTAAAACACACCGTAAACAGGCTTTAATATGTAGCGGAAAAAACACCCAATCTGGCAACACCAGCCACCAGTGTCACACCGCCGCATGCGTCATCAAAACAAAAAGCAGCATGGAGGCGACAAAGCAGCAAGGAGGCCTCATATGATCATTTAAACGAGTTTTATGACAAGGTCGGGGAGGATGGGAAAAATCTTACAGTTCTGTGCAAACTTTGCCCGCCGGCTTTCAAAAAGAAAATCCGCACTTCAGTCACATCCACAGCAAACCTGAAACGGCACGTTGAACTGAAGCAACATATGGGAAAAAAGAACTATGAACTAGTTCATTTTTGGAACTGTGAACTTAGTTCAAAATTATGAGTATGAACTATGAACTGAACTAGTTCATTTAAAAATTTGTGAACTGAACTTTGAACTAGTTCATGTAGAAAGTGAACTTTCCCACCACTGCCTCCACCCCTCAAAAGACATCTTAAGCTGTGGTTCGGCCATTTTTGTTTTGTTTTGTGCAAAATGGCATAAGGGATTAATCTGCTGATTATTTTCTCAATTAATAATTTGATTGTTTGGTTCGTAGAACTTCAGAAAATAGTGAAGCGACAACTTGAAATTGCTTGCTGTGTCTGGCCAATAGTCAAACCACAGAAGGATTTAGTTATTCAGCATTTTCTGTCCGTTGAGTTTTGTTTTATCTCTAATTTAAAACACTGTTGAATAGTTTTATCTATGACAATACGTCGTATTTTATAAGCTCTTTATATGTTTTGTATGCTAAATGTCGATTAGTAAACTAACATTTAACTGAAGCTATCTAACACATGTAGTGGAGTTAAAAGTACAATCGTTTTGAGATACTTGCATTAGATTTTTTTGAAGCATTTGGGTGGCTAGAAATCCAGAAAGTCCGTGTCTGAATTTGTGTCTGAGAGCGGCTGTGCTGTAAGCCAGCTCTCCAGGATCCCTGCTCTGCATCGAGCCCTTTGTTAGTTCAATTAGAAATTTATGGTGCACAAAAATTGAGGGTGGGAAAAACAAGATCTGCAGATCATAGCTGGGTCTATTTTGGTTGTTTGGTATTTTAATGTCGCCATTCTCATCAGTAATGTTCAGGTGGCTGTTCTGGGCTTTTAATGCTGGAGGGAACACAGCAGCCTACCTCATGGAAAATGTGCATCATTACCACACTCGGCCTGGCGCACAACAAACATGCCGGCACACAAGGACACACATTCAAGCAAAAACACACACACACACACACACACACACACACACACACACACACACACACACACACACACACACACACACACACACACACAGGATTTGTCAGCAAAGCCAGACATCACATAAAGTAGCTTTGTTCAATGCTAGCTTACAATTTTTCAAATGTCTGATCCATCACTTCCTGTCCCAGTAAGGTTGGAGGCGATGGGTGCTGGTGGTGTTGGGGGGTGGTGGGCGTTTTTCTGGGCAGCTCCGTCTAATGAGCAACCCTTTCACCGAACCAGACAGTTTACAGGGTGGCTGCCAGCCTCATTAAGAGCAGCTCTTAATTGCCCTTTTCTAGCCAAAAACCCAAAAGCTGAAACATCTGCTGGCCCATGAACCTCCTCCCCCCGTACCCTCTTCCGCCCCTTCATTCTGCTCTGGCACTTGTTGATCCCTTGCTACCACCACCACTGACTTCCATAATAACAACAACAACAACAACAACAGCATCCAGGCAGCAGGCCCCTGGAGCTGAACAATACCCTTACAGTGAAGTGCTTTGCAGTATACAACATATGCAGCAGTTAGCACTTTTTTGAAGTCATAAGAAGTCTATGGCTTCTTTATGTCAAATCAAAAATGCGATTTAAGGGAATCACAACAATGTAGAGGATATTAGAACCCAATTAAATACCATAGTTTAGATTATGTTACTGTATGTGATTATGTTCTTGGGGTTAAAGTGAATGCACTTGAAAGAATCCTGTGAGGAAACCCATACAGTTCTGTATCACAGTTACTTGAATACACTCAGCTGCCACTTTATTAGGTACACCAGTACAATTGTTACTGATGTCATAGTTAAAGATGGTGTTCTAGTGGACTACATTATATTGAGATGTTTTAATTTTTTTTTTAAACATGATGTATATAATAAATATATGAATATGTCAACAACTAGTCATGCATGCACAATAGAAATGTATGTGTTTACCTAATAAAGTGCACATTGACTGTATGTTTCTTCCCAAATGTGTCTAGCCTAAAGGCCTAATACAGCTGATGAACACATTTCCTTCCTCATAAAACATTTGCAAATGACTTGAAACCGCCATAATTTACATCCGTGTTCACATCATCTGGCAGTCTTCTTCTTCTGTGCCTTTTGTCTTCGCATTGCCACACTTCTTGGCGTGTTTTTGTCACTAACTGTTGATCAGTGGAATAGCGGGAACCAGTCAGTAGGAATGTGTGTCGTGTCACCTGAATGCTTGCATGTAGTGCATACACGTAGTTTCTTGCGTAGCATGGGAGTAGTTCAGAAGATGCTAACAAAATGGCACGCTAGTGCTAAAATACCACAGGATACGTTTTAAAGCTCCCCCAGACTGTTTTAGCATCTTTCAGCTCATTGTTTTAGGTTTTACAGCCCACAACTTTATTGTTTTGTTTGACTCTCACCACTCTCATCAGTGTAGTTTTAAGCTTTAGCAGGCAGCTGTTTTCAGCCAATAAAAAAACCAACTGTACACTATGCTCTGTACCAAACAGCAGACAATGTTAGAGATTAGCTAGTGAACACAGTGGAGCATTTAGCAGCTAAAGCTAAATATTTCCTTCAGAGTTACATTTAAGTGAATATTGGACTAGTATTAATCAAACACAACTTCAAATGAATTTAAATGTTGCTCCACATCTGCTAAATATGTAAACAGACAATCGTTTTGCTAACATGTTTGCCATAACAACTTTTTAAGCTAATAATATATATATCAGCATTGTGTTTACAGCTTTCTGTGCTGTCCCCAAAGTGGCTAAAAAACAATCAGTAAATGAAGGTTACAGCTCTCTTTGCAGATGTGTCCTGCACCTCTGTAATGCTTAGTTTGCAGGAAAGTACAGACCAAAATACCCTCTGTATTTACAAGAAAAATAAAATACAGGTGTACAGTTTTAAGTAACTTTCAGTTTCTTTCACGTGAAGAGTTTAGGAAGATAAATAACATTACACAAAATAAAAGAAAAGTCTACTTGTTTTAATCTTTAGCACCCTAAATTCAAGATCGCAGATCTGACACCATGTTGCCATGGTAACTCCTAATTCCTTTCCTCCTTGCTGAGGAGAGTAGGAGGCTGTGGGAGAGTTGGCCTGTTGATAAGTGTCCCAGATACAGAATACTAGACTGCCAGAGGAGACTGATAAGACGAGCAAGTTTAGACAACTCCTCATTGTCCGTTTGCCCAAGGTCACTAATTCCCTGTGTGTGACAGAAGCGTTGATAATGAGTCACTGTGCGGTCAGACTGGCCTTCCTTCCTTCTGTGCAAGATACAGAAAAGAAAAAGAAAGAGATTATAGGCCAGCAGACCGACGATTACTTTTAAACGAAGCAGAGAAAGTCATTCTTGAAATCGGGCTTAACTTCAGGCAAGAGGAGGAGAAGTTTAGATAAAAGTTTTATTAGTTTAGTTTTATGCTTGTTCATAAAAAAAAAAAAACTGGTTTTAAATCAAGAGACGATAGCTGACCTGACCCTTTTTATACATTCATTCAGGGGTGTGTCCAACATACTCAAAACAAAAGGATTGAAATAAATGTTTCACAAAAAAAACATTTGGAATTAAGTTTCTTCATTCTGGCCTGAATAAACTGTTGCATCAAAAATCCAAAAAGTGTCATTCTGGACGTAGTGCACAATTGGTCCCCACCCCCCTAATAGATGGTTTGACCCATTTCAGACACTCAATTCTGCAATCCTTAAATTTTTATTTTGGGTTCAGACTGAGAGTCTATGCTTTAAGTGTATTTACCTGTGTCCTATGTAAAATTAGTTAAACAATAAAGCAAGACGATAAATCATTATTTGAAATCAAGCAATGTTTTTGTTTCAATGACGTTGGAGAAATTTGAAAGAACCTCAGCGCTTCTGTGTGCTGAAAGAAAAACCTTTTTTTTTTTTTTTTTTTTAAGTTTGACCTCCTATCAGTGTTTTCGATGCTGTGAAGTGAGAACAAGCAAAGGAACATAAAACACAACCAGGAACATGGTTATCCAGCCAGTGACAGATTTGTTTGTGGGGCCTACATGTCACAACAGCTCGTCGTGATCCCTCTCACAGCCATGTTGTGTTTGGGTGTGCGTTTCCCATTGATTACCTGGCTGGGAGAGATGAGATAGCATGGGGAAGGGTGGGAGAGTGGGTCTGGGACAGCGTGTGCGGTGGAGGTTTTCTCGACTTTGGCAGGCTGTGGACAGCTGGACCACCAGTTCGAGTTTCTCCTCACAGCGAGGCTGAAATTTCAGCCTGTGAAAATCGAGGGTAATAAATGATTGGGGCTCTCAAAACAACCTCTCCGTGTGGGTGTTTTTTTCCCGCCCTCTTTTTTTTTTATCGCGCCGTTCCTTTGCCCTGGCCTCAGGTCGGCTCCGACGGGCGCTGGTATGATAGCAAACGTGATTATGTCAAAATATTTTACTCTAAACATAGTTAAATGGTAAAAAAAAAAACTCCCTCCGCAGCATTAGTATAATGTTAAATCAGCAGGGCTCACAGCTGTTCTGGGCACAGCGTGGTTCACGTGGTTGGGATTATTCCTTGACCACAGAGGCTGTGTTCTTCCTGATCTGAAGTTAGCCATCCAGCAGTGTTTTTTGAGGCTTTTGAGGAAGTGAGAAGTGCTGATGAGACGGTTGTGTGTAGCAGCGCTGGTGCAACTGGAGTGAGGAACAACAGGATGAAGCAAGGCTCCGGAGTGGCCTTGGACATGACTGGGGAAGTGGGAGCAGAGTGGACTTGCATCTCAGCTTGAATCATGTTGACAGTAATGATACAGTCAGCAGGGTTTAGTCATCCTCCACTTCTGTGCATTGTCAGTTTATTTTGTATGTTTTGCTTGCCCTATAGCAACCTGACATATTTGGCAGGTTCTGCTTTCTACAAAACTGTAACATACCGTGACTACTATGTGACGATAACAGCTGTAAGAGAGACTGCAAAGACGTTTCCCAAAAGTACCCTCCCAGATGGTCCATTATATGTCTTCACATTAGCATGACTCCATAACCACACGTTACTCAGGCCTCACAAGTTCCTGTTTCTTAGTTGATTCTGGTACAATCTTTTGAGGCGAGCTGAACATACAGTAACATATAAGCTTTAGTTGGTGCTGAAAAGATTAGTTCCTTTATCGTTTACGTGCACCGTCCTGCCAATGGTTTCACACTTTTATAATCACGATGTACCAAGAAACGCAGCAGTGCGCCAACAACGGCAGTGAAGAAGTAGACTGCCAACAAGTAAACATGGATGTAAACAACGCGGACACACACGCACACACACAATGTGTTTGGCGAGTAACTCTGATTGTTTGCAGAACTTTGTTTGTTGGAGGTAGAGCTTGGAGGCAATTACGAGAGCGGCTCTAGCCATGAGCTGGTTGGCTGGGAATCTTGTTGTAATGACAAGACTCCAGGAAGTGGCCGCACCCAAAACTGTTCCAGCAGTAACTCCTCCTAAAACCTAATAAAACTAATAATCAGATTATTAGTGAGCTTTTACCCTCCTGTTGCCCTCTGACCCATTTTCAGAAATTTTCTATATCAGAAATGTGGGTTTCTTTCAACCAAATTTTAAAACAAACCAACATGGATGGTTCCATACAACACTCTTAAATAAAATAGTTAAATAAATGATCAGTTCACTACTTTCATTGAATTTGGGTGTTTTATTCAATTTTATAGCATGTAAAGAAAAATTGATAATAGAATGTTGAAAAACATAGGACATTTTTTTTTAAAAAGCACAGAAAAAAGTGACAAAAATATCGGTAAAAGTGACAAAACGTCAGGATAATCTTCAAAAAACGTCAGGAAAAGTGACAAAAACATGGGAAAAGCTTAAAGCGGCGAAAAATATTGACAGAAACTTCGAAAAAAGTGACAAGTGTTGAAAAAGACGACCAACACGTTGGACTTTTTGTACGTTTTGACCCAGAAAAACTAAAAGTTGCATGGTCGACGGGGAAGACAACACGAGGGTTAAAGGTGTTGGTATGCGTATTGTTTGCACTTAAGACTGAGCCAGGCTGACTAGTTCCTCCTGCTTCCTGGCTTTGTGCTAAGCTAAGCTAATCACTTCCCAGTTCCAGCTCTGTACTTTGTGCACCGACATGAGTATCCATCTTCTAATCTATCTCTAGAAAAGCAAATTGTTGTTGTTGCATGTGCAACGTGAGTCAGCTGAATAGTGTCCTAAAAGTGAAAACATCCTCACATCCTCGCTGAGAGCGTGCAACTGAAATGACTCTAAATCTGGCTGCAGATCTAAGGTGATTTGTACAAAACGGTCACATGAATGAGGCATGAGCAGTCAATCAGTCTAGCAGAGGTTTTACAGCCCAGCTGTCAGAAAGCTGAGCTTACCTCTCTCCTTACTCAGCAGAGCAGAAAAAAAAACACGCACTCTTGTCTCTTCATTTCCTCGCTCTTTCTTTACCCTCCACCCCCTCCTCCCCGCTCCCCCCTTCTCCTCTGTGATGAATGGAAGGTATGAATTCTCCGCGGCCTCCCCGGGTTTCTCTCCGAGGCCCTCAGCAGCTGAACAAACAACACGCTCTCAAACGTAAAGGCGCAATCAGGAATTTATTTGAAGCATGTACGTTTTGGGTATATTTGTGTATGGCCCTGGAGCGCTGGAGAAGGAACATGGAAAATAGATTTTTGTAGGGCCGTCATAACTCAAAAACCTGGATTTTCTTTCACGCGGCAACTGTAAACAAAGCTTTTACAAGCTCAGACTAAGCAGTTGCACGCTCATTTGTCAAAAGTCAGGTAATGACTTGAATGATTTGAATGAATAAAAAAAAAATCGAAATAAATCATTACGTAAACAAAGCCAGTAATGGGGGGGGGGACGTCTTGAAAACATGTGGGCACAGACTCCAAGAGAGGTGGTGGTGGGGAAGGAGAGGGAGTGTTGTTGGTCAGGTCTGGAGGGGTGGTCCTGGTCAGGAGTCAGACCCAGCTGTTGTGGCCTATTTATCCATGCCACAGCACCAGAGGTTGCGGTGGAGGGTTGGATGAGTTAGCGAGGCAGAGCATGAAACTGAGAGAGGGAGAAAGAGTCTGTATGACAGGGGGTGGGGAGGGGGTTGGAAGAGGAGATGTATGAGGATGATGAGAAGCAGATGGAGGGTGTGTTTTTTTCATTTTTTTTTTCTGCTTACTATCTGCCTGTGACGCAGGTTGAGCTCTCCAGGTGCATTGTGGGTAGCATGTATGAATACGTGCCCAGCTTCTTGAGGCTCCAAAATGATTGAGGAGGACTGACTGCGGCGATGCAGCTGCTGTCTGCAGCTTTGTTTACTTTAAAGAAAAAAAAAAAAAAAATCTCCTAAAAAAAAAAAAAAAATTTTTTTTTAAAAAAAAATTAAAAAAAAAAAAAAAAAAAAAAAATCTTCCACAAAAAAATTTTCTTTTTTGTGATATATTACTATTTACTTTTATTTTGATTGTTATTTAAACTGTTTAGAACACATTTGTACATTTAATTGTTTTATATATAACCATAATTTGTATTACACTTTTTTTGACTTTTCTCTATTTGTTGCTGTTCTTGTGAACTAGAGGGTGGTTTTACCACTTTGGGCCTTTTGACAGTAATTTAAATGAAACCATTTGAGAAGTTTTGAGTTGAAATGTCTCCTTGGTGACATAGGCATCTGAAACCTGACACAAGGGCTCACACATAAACACTGCTTTTTCACGGGGTCACAAGTCAAAAAGTTTGGAAGCTACTTGTTTAATCTGTAACAATGTGCTCATATGTTTTAATGTAAAATCTTACTCTCAAACTCATTGTAGCGGGGTAATCCGACTAAGAGTCTTCAGCCAATACGAGCAGCTCTGTGAGGCTGTACGCGGGCATGGCTGTGCTTTGAGCTAAAAGTGCGTTCCCATTACCTCGGAAGCCGAAGCTGGGAATGACGTCACACCCGAGTTGAATGCGTTCCATTTACAAGTTGGATTTTCATGGTTTTCATTAGCTCTAGCCAGATTAGCCATTGTTAGCAATGCCAGTTTATAACAACGCATTATTATGTCCACAGATAGAATATGGACAGCGCTGCGTGTACGACTGATTTAGTGAGACACAAATAACACAGAAGTGCTTAATAACTGTATGTTACTATTGCTATCACAACTGTTGATTCACGGAGCAGCCATGTTGGATTTTTAGCTCGGGGTACTCGGCGGTTGCCCGAGTCAGGGGGGGTATTTCCGACTTTGAGCTCGGGAAAATCTGAGTACGAATGGAACGCACTATAAATGCTAAGTTTGGCATGCTACAATGCTAACATGCTGATGTTGGCAGGTATAATGTTTACCATGTTCATTATCTTAGTTTTTACCATGCTAACATGTGCTAATTGGCACAAAACGGTACAGCTGAGGCTAATGGGAATGCCATTAGTTTTGCAGGTATGTGGTCGTAAACCAAAGTATTAATATTAGTTAAAATGTCAACCTCATGGTGGCACTAGAGGAAAAGTCAGAGCCTCACCGAAACCTTAAGGATTCATCCTCTGGGGACCATAAATGCCCGTACAAAATGCTGAGGTGAGGCTGTAGCTGCTCGGCGAGTTGATGTGAAATACACAGTAGAACGCTGGAGGCTTGACAGCTCTTTAACGATCTGCAGGCTGTGTTATTTGACTGGTCTTCAATCCCCCCCACCCATCCACCCACCCATCCATCCACCCACCTCTGCACGCTGCAGCAGCCAGAACATTCCTCACACATCTGGCCCCCGAGTCTTTCCCAAACGCTCCCTCTCCTACCACTCTGCGCCGTAATTACCCACAAGCCCTGTGTTCTCCTTTTTTCTTTTCTTTTTATGATCCTCAGCCCCCTCCTCGGCTGAAATCATAAAAGCACGGATCACACAAACGTCATTTATAGTCATGATTTAGAAGGAAGGAGGCTTTCTGGTGTCCGCAGAGATGTGCCATCCAGAAATATGCTTTTTCCTCAGCTGAGTGTTTGTTGCCAGACCTTATAAAAGCAAGACAAACATAATGAATCAGTTACCCAGTTTGAACCGTAATTTCTTCTCAAGATTGTTGTTTGCCCCCTTGAGATGTTTGTGCTGTTTGAAGCAGCTGAGCAAAGCAGGATTCAATGAGTGGGAGTGGGAATGAGGAATTTCCAATGATATACTGTAGATGTCTTATGGGACTGTTTTCTGTGTGTGTGTTTTACAGCTGTGGAAAGTAACTAAGTACATTTACTCAAGTACACATTTGATGTTCTTAACTTGAGTATTTTGATTCTATGCTGCTTTATACTTCCTTTTTTTTTTCAAGGCAAATATTGCATAATATATTACTCTCCAATATTTATCTGACAGCTATAGTTACTAGTTACTTTTTAAGTTAAGATTGTATTATATTAAAAAACATATGAGAAACTAATAAGCATTTTCTAACTGGGGCTACTTGTCACGATTCAGATGCCTGTTGGCAGCTACAACAACAACCCCTCTGAACTTTGAGGCCCAAATAAGTCAAATTAACAAATATTTTTTTAAAAAAGCAAGATTCTAGACAAATCCATTAAACAAATTCCAGTTTTGGTTTTTGTTCTGATGTAAGGGGTTGATGTAATAAAAAAAAAAACACTCTCAGGGGCCATTTCCCTGCAGAACGAGTACAACTTTTGATAACTTTAATTACATATTGTCATACTTGTGTGCTTTTGAACGTAGAACTTTTGCTTGTAATGGAGTATTTTTGCTGTATTTTTTTCTAAAGGATGTGAATACTTCTTCCACCGCTGTCGTGTGAGAGCGAGCGGCGCGGGGGGTCAGAGGTTGATGGCGTGTCGGGCCGGTCGGCGCTGATGCAGTGAGCCGCATGTCCGAGCGTCCACAGGAAGTGAGGGCGCATGCAAGGGGGCTTGCATACAGGAAGGCGCTTTGTTGTCGCTCCCTGCCAGGAAAGAACTATTGTTAATAGTACCCGGCCGTGTTTTTTATCTGAAGGCACTGTTTACTCCTGCTTTGTCTGTAATCTCAGGCCCCTCGCTCCTGTACCTCCTCCCCCACCCCACCCACCCCCCCTGGCACTCTGCCACACATTTGTCTTGCAGCTCTTGTGTGTTTCAGATAGTGGCTTACTTTCACACTGTGGGAACAATTGTTGCGACACTTGAGTGCCTGCTATCGGAATTGGATTAAAGGTTTGTTTGGAGCTGGATAACACCCACTACAACTGATATGGTGGGAATTCATATGAGTAAAAGGGGCCGGTTACGATACCTGTGACTGTAAAGGTGGACAGAGAGGCAGATAATAACTGGACAAATTAAAAGTAAAAGTTCTTTTCGAGTCTGAGTTCTCAGATCCTTTAAAGCAGTGTTTAAAGCAGAGACCTTGGCATTGAAGTTGTGCTTATCTTGTTTTTCTTCTGATTAAGCAAATTGTCCCGTGAGGAAAGAAATCAGACACTTTTCATTGTCCTTTACCGAGAAACACAACAACCCTTTCTACGTTCGAAAAACAAAAGCTCCCTGGCTAACTGGTGCTAAACAGATTTATGACTACTAACTGAAGGACTGGTTCAACACCTACATGGTTCGTTTGTTTTATTTGAGGAACTTTTCAGTGTTCCATGTGGCTCCTGTTAGTCTGAACTGAAAGACTTTTAACTCACAGTTTGGTGTTGTAGTGATCCAAGTGTCTGTCTTTTTTAATAAGCTAGTAGCTATGGTCCTGTCTATGAGTTAAAATACACATAGGAGCTCAATGCGATCCTCTTATACATCAAAGTCACAACATCTGATATATTTTCCCATAGTTTGTCTCTTAAGACAATATGGCATCAGTTCACTAAAAACTATGCTGTTGTACAAAATCGCTCCTTTCCAAAAAACAGTTCTTGCTACCAGTGTGTGTCCCCCCCCCCCCCCGAGATCCTCCCCTACGACATTCTTTCTCTTTACCATTAGACTGTACGCTCAGCGGCCCTGCAGCCCTGCTCTCCATGCTTAAATCCCCCCTCAGTCTGCCTTCAATAGAAATGGAAATTTGAGGCCCTCCCCTCCCGCGGCTCCCCCGTCTCCTTGCTCCACTCCCCCAAAATGAGCCAGGATGTTTTGAGAAGTGGGATATTGCTCCTAATGGATTCCAAACACCACAAAAGTTTATTAGGAAGCAGGGCATTGTAAAAGTAGGAGGTGGGGGTGGAGGGTAGATGAGGAGTAGGAGGAGGAGGAGAGGGGATAATGTGTGGGAGCGTTGATGCTTTCAGTTTTGTTATTGCAGAACATTCATTTTTACTCCCCTCTGCTGTAGGAAATTAACATTAACCTGCTTCGCCTAAATGACTGCGGCTGTATTTTTAGTTCAGCCAGGTGCTTTTTTAGTCTTCTTTTTTTTCCTCCGAGACAGTTTCATTGGCATGACGGATGCAAATCAAATGGCAACATCTGCCTTGTTGTACATAGTAATAACCTCTGGCTGTTTACCAACTGTGTGAAGTGGAGATAGACGCTGTTTCATAGACCACATAATGTAGCAATGTCCTTGATTAAAAAACAAAAAAAAAACATTCAAAAGGCAGAATGTACCAATTCTGAGAACTCGTGTGTCTAAACGTATCTATAGTCATGTTTCCGTCAACGTATTTTTATGCGCATTTTGAAGTATCACATTAGAAAACGTTGATGGAAACGGCAAAATTCGGAAAAACTTCCTCAAATTCGGAAAGATTTCCTGTCTCCTGCACGCTCTATCCAGCGCCACCCCTAATCTAAACCAAATGGAGTAATTCCAAAAAAGTGAGAATGCATATATGACAAAACAGCTTAAGTATTGCCTGTGTATTTAAAGCTTTACATACAGCAGCTTATTCGTTGGTAACATAGAGCTCCATTGTTGTCCAGGAACTATTAAAAATACATCAACAAGCTACACAGTTGCACTTGGGTGACATTTGTTCCTTCACTACCATCAACGTTGGCGCACATACACCGTCCTGATGTGGTAAATACTCGATAACTCTGAATTTCAATCCTTCAATCCTCGGCTGAAAATAACAACAAAAAAGTGCATGAATTATTTTTGCTCAAAACGTCAGTGCTATTAACATTACATCGATGCATCTAACTCTCAGCAAGAAAGCGTGTTACCCTAAACTGTTGAACTATTCCCTTAACAAAGTTATTAAGCATTCCATCACCCATCTTTTAGGCAGTCAGTATTAAAATAAACTTGAATCTGATGAGTATTTGTGTGCATTTGTGTATATCTGCGTGGACATTTGCCTCTGCCTTGCTGTGCCTGTAGACATCCAATAAAAACGAACGGAAAATGTGGAATTAGATTGAATGCCTTTGCAGTGTGTTGGCTTGCGTGTTGAAGCAGTTTTCTTTGGTGTGTGTGTGTGTGTGTGTGTGTATTCATGGCCTCCTCTTGGCTGGGTCCATCCTTGCGTCAGAGGCTCTAATCTGGTCCTCTCTTCACAAAGCCTCTCTTTGATGTGCTGCTGCTGCTGCTTCCTGCCATGTTCAAATAAAGCTTCACAATCAAATTGAGTCAGCCTCCACTGAATGCATTAGTGTTTAATAGCGTTATTGATCAGGCTAGAATAACTCTACAAGACCCTCTCTCAATTCTTCCCTCGCCTCGAGGCTAAACCCCCCGCCTCGGCCTCGTCAGCGCTGCCTCAGAAGTGAGGCAGTGAGTTGAGGAGTCCTACCTCCAATGACTTTCCCTCTCAATGGAAGATACAAGGCTTTTTAGAGAGAAGCTGGGATTGCATTTGTGATTTCCTTCTTGATCCTTTAATCCTTTGGCCTCTTTTCTTAGACAACAAAATCTAATTTCACTCCTCAAATCCCTTTTTTGCCCAGCCAGTATTGTGAAGTCACTCGTTGATATGCAGAAGGCACCTTTAATCAGGCAGTTAGACGACTACTTTGTCATTTTTGGGAATATATTTGCTTTCTTGCTGGTAGGTAGATGACAAGATTGGTACCAGTCTCTTGTCTGTACAGCGAATATGCAGCTGGAGGCAGGGGCTGGTTAGCTTAGCTTAGCTTAGTATAAAGACTCAACTATGTATTATACAGTATCTTATTTATTACGTGTAAAAGTTAAACTATTACGGGGCCTGTTTAGTGGACTATTTCTTGGTCGGCACCAGTAACTTCCTGGAGTCTCTGCAACACATTTTGATAGCAGTGATAGCATAAACTTAAGTGTCTGTAGAGCACCCACACCTGATAATTATTGCCAACACATTGTTCTTTTTCATGCACTCGACCCTCTAGTTTCTTGGAGTCTGGCAGGTCACAAACCTCGGTACATTGGAATCAAATTGATCTAAATACTGGCGTTCAACATGTAGCTGGAGCGTGGAGATGGTTAGCTTAGCATAGCATAAATACTGGAAACAATGGAAAAACTGATTGGCTCTTTCCAACGATTTTCGTAAAGATTAAACAGACAACATCTAACATTAGCTAGCAGTTTCCCGCTGTTTACAGTCTTTATGCTAAGCTAACTGTGTCCTGGCTCCAGCTATAATTACTTGTACATACATAAAAGTGGTATCAAAGTTCCAACTCCAACTCGAAGCAAGAAATTTAATAAGCGTATTTCCCCAAAATGTCAAACTGTTGCTTTAAGCAATTCCCCACACACACACACACACAGATCATTCGCCATGTGTCTACAAGATCGTGCGTTGAGAGTTAAGCGTCTCTGTTCCTCGTCAGTGGACTCCTGACAGACGTGCTCTCCAGCTCCAATAATGAACAACACCACCACCACCACCCCCCCTCCCAAAAAAACAAAAAGAAAAAAAAGAAATGGGAGTTGTTTTCTCTCTGCTGCCCAGTGGGAACAGCAAAGTGGAAAGGGGGGGCATGTTTGGCCCCCACCTCCACGGGCCTTCCCGGGCCAAGTTAGCCGTTAAATCCCCCTTTCTTCTTATTGATGACCCATGAGTGATGTGGGGGAGGGATCACAGGGTCATCCGAGAGTGTAGTTAGGAGAAAAGGGAGCGGATGAGGGACGGTGATGGTTTTGATGAAGATTGTAGGGCGGGGGGGCGAAGACGAAGTGAGGAGTCGCACTTGTCTTTCCACTCCTGTAATCCCTCCAATTTTGGATTATTAAATCTACATCTGTCTTCTGGATTCATCAGAGCCCACATAGCTTGCGTAATTGCTCCCAGGCGTGTCGAGGACATTGCTGCGCATGGAGATGAGAGCACGAACCAGCAGCACGGCCGCTTATGGATGCAATCACACACTGTGGTGCAGCCTGAAAAGTCTGAAGGAGTTCGTTACGAGTAATGAGTTTTACAACGTTGCTGTCGGGCAAATCTCCAGTTTGATGATGTTG
The DNA here is from genome assembly GCF_010015445.1 of Perca fluviatilis. Classification (NCBI taxonomy): domain Eukaryota; kingdom Metazoa; phylum Chordata; class Actinopteri; order Perciformes; family Percidae; genus Perca; species Perca fluviatilis. The sequence goes on along the minus strand of NC_053131.1, from coordinate 12,597,585 downwards.
TTTTGCTCCCTACTGGATTGAGAAATGTCTGGGTTGGGTTGAGTTTGTGAAACCTTTTTAGATAAGCTGATAAAACAAAACGGTTATATAAACTCGTACATTTGTCATTCCGTTGTGAGGCAGCAGTCAACACCTGAAAAGAGGATAGTACTGTACAAGAGGGCATACTGATACTGCTAGTGTTAGTACCGTGGTAGTTCTCACTGGAGACAATATGTTCCAATGTGATGCGGTCTTATGGTGAAAACGTGCCTTGTGAAACTGAGAAAAGTATAAAACTAAAGTGAAAAACGAGTGGGAGTAGATGTGGTTTCAGTACCTTCTCTAAATGCTGTGGGACTGAATATAACCTTTTGTTTAATCAGGTAATCTCACTGAGATCAAGATCTCTTTTGCAAGAGAGGCCTGAGAACAGCAGAGAGAAAGAAAAAAACAAACCTAGCCAGATATAACAGAAGGAAAAATACATACAATAAAACATTAGATAATTGGCTTTTGATAAAAACTGAATTTGAAACTGTTGTCTATTTACACATCCAGCAGACGCAGAGCAAAAAATATGCTCCGCTATGTTCACAAGTTTAACTTGTTCTGTCTGTTGTTTGGTGCTAAGCAGGTACAGTACAGTGGGTTTTTAGAGACTTTTCGCTGATGAAAATGACACTTCAAGATGTTGGGTCTGGGAACTCACCATTGGCAGGGCTCAATCCGAGGGGCGGGATAAACGGTTGTCTTTCAAATTCTCTCTGCACGCAATAGGATAGCGCTACAACCAGGCAGAGCAACGAAGAAGGTAGTGGAGCTAGTTGATAGATTAAACTTTTGCCGTATCCAGTCGGCAAAACTCCGAATACATCTTCCTTTTTTAAGAATGGCTTCAGTGCCGTTCTTTGTTCTTTTCTCAAAGAAAAGCTTAACGCCAAGTCTTCCAGAGCCAACGCCGATTCGAAAGACCGCTGTTCGCCAGCAGCAGCAGCCATAAGCCTGACAACTGACTCTATACACGATGTGATCGGCCCGGCCAGAGTTTGGCTTTTCCAGCTCGCAAGCCAACGGAGAGTTGCTAGACTGACCCTGGCTGCAATTTACATTTGCTGCCACTAGGGTGCGTCTAGATTTCTAGGCTAAACAACACCAAAAAAGCAAAGTTGCGGACTATAAACTCAAAATAATGAGTTACAACATGCTAAACCACTGTATGTTTCTGTGGGTTCATCACTACAAGCAACACCTTTCACATACATAGTCATTTGAATCATTGGTAATATTAAAATATTGATTATAGCCACTTTAAACTTGTAATAAATGATTTGTTTTTGGGCCACTTGGAGGCAGCTTATGAAGTTGTTGCGGAATAGAAAACCAAAACAATACGCTAAAAAACCACTAAAACACTCAGTAGAGCTGGGAGGAACTGTGAGTTGGGGGATCAGTTTCTGTGGATTCATCACTACAAGCAATCCAACACCATCTATTGCGAAGGCGAATTAATAGCACTCTACTTTTAAGGACACATCATATGTCACGAACAGCGGCCTTCTGGGTAAATGTCCTGTATTTGTTTGACTCCTCCTACCAGGCTGAGCAACCGCTTTCACATCACACTTAGTTATTTGATTCATGGTTAGTATAAATATATTGATTAGCTCAGCTTTGAAGTATTCAAACATCACATTTCCATTGTTATGATGGGAATCCACCCTTTGACTTCCAGCCTGTCCGGTGCTCATACGATCCAGGGGACTGTCACAACTCAGCCAATAGGATCAAGGCCAAGGTGAAATGTGGCACACCCAGAATGTCCTCTAGTATTTATTAAGATGAGTATCTATTATTAGAGCTGGCATAACGCCTGAGCTAACTTCCAGGTCTTCTTGTTGCTTAGATGTTGTCTCTTTTTAGCCAAAATTTCCAACGAGGGGGTCACACAAGGATAGCTAGGAAAGATCCATTATTCATTTCCATGTCGCTCAGCTTTTCCTAAATAAAATGCATGTGGCTCTTTTGTCTTTTTGGAAGGGGACAATTTGTGTTTTAGGCTATAGTTACAAAGACGAAATAAACGAGCGTAAACAAGACTTTTGATTTATCTCAGCTTTGGCAAACCCCATTTTTGCTCTGTTGGTAAATCCTCCGCCCGCACTTGATTGCTTTTTATCATTAGCGCCGTGATCAGTGTTGTTGTGGCTAATAAACAAAGGCTGCAACTGCTGAATCACCATCATAAAAAAGGCAACTACAATACAACTGTTTTTGTAATTTTGAGTCGTTTTTACCCTCCGTCATGCCTGTTGTTGTGGTAAACTGCTCTGGTGGAAACATACAAAGTAGATCTTTCCAATCAGTAATAACATACCAGACAAAAAAAATTATCTGTTGATCAAAAGAGGTAATGATAACTACAACTGACAGGCGTATAATCAGTGCCAAAATTAAAACTGCTCCTAGATTAATTTGAATAGAGCGTTTTGCCCGGAGCTCTCCCTGAAGCAAAGTTGAAATGATGCCAACACATTTTAGCATGAGCAGTAGCTGACAATTGAATACACTGTAAATAGTGAGACAATGGACAAAAAGGGAAGTCTTGTCCACAGCAGGGTGTTTCATATTTGAGGGCCCTGTGGACTTAAGCCCAGTGTCTTGAGTGCTAGGGGTCAACACTTGCTCGCTGTGACTGAAGGAGTGTGAAATCTGGACGAGCGCACCAGTATCTCCCAAATCCTGCTATTATCTAAACAGAAAGGTGGTTCTCAGGGAGTTTGGATGTGTGCGTGGTGTTTTGTAGATTTTGGAAAGCGGGGACATGTAAGGCGCTTTAAGGTGATTTATCTGTAAAAGTAATACTTAAACCAAAATACAGTATGAAAAAGGGACTTTCACTTAGGTTTCCCTAACATTCCTACCATTACTACCAATACATTAGCTAGGAACTTTTGATCCACAATATAAAAAGTTGGCTTTGGTTTTACCACACAGTATACATTAAAAATCCAATGAATTTAAGATTAGCATCAAGAAGAAAATAAACAACAAACATGGCTTTAAAAAAGTCAAATCATGAACTTTATCCGACAGTAAACCATAATGGTGGTTTCGACTGAAGTGTCTCGCTCTTTTTAGGTGTCACCGTATCTGAGCTCTCTCCCTGCATTCACCTTTCTGTCTGTACTTTACCTTCACACTTTTTTTTGTTATCATTTGTCATCTCCTGTTTTTTTTCCGACCACATCACACTAGCCGACCACAGCGCGTGGTACCCGATGCATCACGGCTACTCTGGCCCTTCTCTAAGTCTTCCAGGGGAAGTTCTTTAGCGGTGGGTATGGAAACCTTTGTCTTTGGCCATCACCATCGGCCTCTCAGACATGTTCTTCATTTGTGGTTTGACCTTTTCAGATGTGCTCGACACCTCTTCACCCACAAACAGGCCAGAGCTTGGTGTGGGGGAGGCCCAATGCAGTGAAACACAGACAGACAAATCTAGTAAAGGTAGCAGTGTGTTTCATATGCAATGTAAAGTCTATATAAAGTAAGTAATAGTGAATAGATGAATGTTAAGGCAAACATGCATGACAAACTCAAAAATGAGCTGAGGCTTTGGCTAAAGGTTCTGAAATTTTATAAAATAGCTGTACATTTTACATAAAGTACTCTTTTATTCTTTTAGCCACAATGTCAAATCCACTTATTTGTCCGCTGTGGGCCACCTTAGATGAATCTGTGGCAAGGAGATTCTTCTGAGAGCATTTGACCCAGAAAAATGGGTCCGATTTTGATCAGAAAACCACTGAGCATGCAACTAAACCAGCAAAAAATGTTGGCAGCCGGCTGTGGAACAAAATGTCGACCAACACCCACAGAAACCACCGGCATCAATAAAATCAAAACAAACAGTTATATCCAGCAGTAGTTAAAACAAAATCATACTTGCCAATAAACAAGCAAACATATAATTATAATATTTCCTTGAAGCTGAAATCTGTCAAATACAGTATATTGTTGTTATATCCACCTGTATGGAGGACTGGGTGTATTTAAAGTGGTAGTTACTGAGCAATGACCAGGTTTGTCCGGTTACGCCTAGGGACAGGTACCGAAACCTGATATTAAACCGCCCAGGGGCTAAGTTATTAAAGATCATTGTATTGATAAGCTCCGACGAAAATGTGTGAATTTCCCCATTGTGGGATTAATAAAGGATTTTGAATCTTGAATCTTGAAAATAGATTTTGTATTTATCTGGGGCACCTCTGGGTTTTCGGAAGCGGGAGGCGATGAAGGCGGAGAGAAATCAGAAGCAAGGATCCCAGTAGGGCCTGCTAGCCCGGCTAAGGGAACTACCACACAGATTGACAATGCCAAGCCTCCTACTCACCAACACCAGATCAATCACACACAAAATGGATGAGCTACAAATCCACACGGAACTGTTGCGTGATGATTATCATAGCAGGGCAAGCTAGCTACCGTCAGGATAGAGACAGGGTAGGTGAATTTAAACAATGTCTGAGTTGAAAACGCATCTTGTTGTCACGTAAGGGCCCTGTTCATGTTGCACGGACATTTTAATTGCATTTTGTGTCTGTTAAGAGGCAGAAATGCACTCTAAAACTTGCCCCGACAACTGCCGTTTTAGCTGAGTGGAAGCTCGTAGACGTAGCTGCAGCTACTCCGTGTTTTTTTTTCTATCGACTGTACTCGCATATTTATTAGCGATCAAGAGTAACGTAAAAATTGGCCGGAATTCTCCTTTAATCCATCCAATATTTGTAGAGATATTGTAATCAAGACAATCCGTCTAAAGATGTATTTCTTATACTCATATACCAATGCACACACGCACGCACACGTGGTTGTTACATAATGTGCTTCTGCCCTACTGACTACTGAGCAATTCCCCTCCAAGCAGAGGGATGCTGCTCTGTAGCTGAACTTGACCTCTGACTTCACTGGAGAATGCAAGCGAGAAAAGGCCATATACGCAATTTGTCGTAACTAAACCTTGTTTTCCATTTGTATAACAGCCATCGAATAGTGGTCTTACTCTTCCTGGACGCCTGAACATGGGAAGGGTGTCAGAGGGGGTGGAGGGAGATGTGGGGGCAAGTGATCTGGACAGGGTTACAGTTGGAGGGGGGGAGGGGGAGTAATGTTATAGATGACAATGGTCCTGCTGTGTGAGTGGAGGAGAAAGGTGTGGGTGGAATAGGAGAATGGTTGGTGGTTGGCGGAAAGGTTTGGGAGGATAAGGAAGGTGGGGTGGAGGAGGTGGTGTTGGTGGAGGGGGGTGGCAGGCAGTGTCAGGAGGAGCCCATGGAAATGCAGATTGCCTCTTTGAATTGGATTGCCAGGCTCAGCTTTGATGTAAAGTGAAAAAAGAGGGATTTCATACAGACTAACTTTCACCATGCCTCCCTCCCGTCCTGCCTCCTCCTGTCTTTAGTCCCCCACTGCTTCTCTCTCTCTCTCTCTTCTCTCCCTTCAACTGACAAAACAGACCCTCGGGCACATTGAGCTGCCTCCTCTAAACTTGTCCAGCTTGTTTTGCTCTTCACTTTCTTTGCACTCCTCCACTCTTTTCTGCTCAATCCCTTCTAACCTTAGCTGCGTTTCAGATTTCATTGGGAGCGTTTGAGAGCAAGTCCATGCTAATTAAGTACAGCATAGATTTAAAAAAAATATTAATTTATTGCACATATTAAAGGTACTACAACATTCGTTATTTGGTCAACAATCTTGACAAATGCCCTCTTGTGGCCACACAAGTACAAACTGTTCTCTTTCAGAAGCGAATGTGGAAGTAACATGATGTTGTTTTAGCACCGCAAAAACCTCTCAGTGGCCGTTCAGACCGAAATCAGCCCTGCAAGGGTCTGCGCTGGTGGGAGGCCTGTTGTTTCAGGTACCAGTGAGACGATGGAGCTTCACCGTCCAGGAAGTCCAGTTTGAGTAAGAGATCCATGAGTTCGAAGGCTTATCAGAGTCCAAAACACTGCACAGCAGTTGATAATGTTACGAGGAAGACATTTACAACAATGGAAAGTTATCATGCAAAGTAAACGCAGCGCTAAAGGTGGATGACTGGGCGAACAAAGCGTCTGACTTTGAAACCACTCACATCCCATTTCCTATGAAGGCATACTGGGAGGTATTAACAAATGTCACCCAGCTGATAGAAGCACCAGATCAGAAAACACTCACGTGGGTCATTTTTTTTGGAAGGACACAACATTTAACTTCAACACTGAAAAACTCTTCTTCTGGACATGTGCAGTCTACTTGTGCCAGCGGTTTTACAACATATGTCATGCAAATCATAATTTCAGTGGGTTTTAAAGCTGCATTGTGTAAGAATTACTCCCATCTAGCGTTGAGATCATATATCGCAATCAGCTCTCTCTCTCTCTCGCCACGCGGTATTGCAACTATGGTAGCCTTCACGCTTCAAAAAGCGAAGGTATACAAGGTATGATATATTCTATCAGCAGTCATTGTTGGAGTTCATACGTTCTCTTAATACATCCGTGAGTTCATGTCGGAGAGCGGCGCGGACACCACGAGCGGGCACGCACGCCACCCGACGGAAAGGAGAGAGAAAGAAAAGGAGACTGCAGCGGCCCAGAGGATAATTAACTAGTTGGGATTTGGTGTGTGCCTCCAAAGCAGCTCCAATGTTCACTCTTTTTCCAGTCTCTTGCTCTTTTCAATATCCGTTTTCTTTTTCTGGGCGAAGAAGAAAAATATTTGGATTTTGAATACGTGTGGTCCTCCATGTTTCCTTCTTCAAACTTTTCGGGGCCGGGAAGCGACGATACCCATTAGCAGTGGTAGCAGAGTCGAAAACGCGAAAGGCGGAGCAGTATAGCCTGTATGTCCCTTACCGGCTAACGTATTTCAAGATGGCGCATCATTATGGAGCGTCTACCCCAGTTCATGCAAGCGCAAATGTAAAATTCCAAGCTAATAGGAATACTTGAAATTGATGTTGGTGGTCAATATTCATGAAAAAGGACAAGTTTGTGAACGGGCAACACAGATTTTGATAATGAACAACTACAAACGTTACACACTGGACCTTTAAGAAAGTCAGTCAGTGTACTACACAGATTTAGCATTGCACTACTGTAACATTGCCGGATTCATGATGGACCAAAAAAGTCGATGCAGCAGAACCAGAGATAACATCTATTTTCCCAAAGTTTTTCAAGTGTATTCATTTTGGATGGCGTTCTTGAATGAACATCTGCTTTTAGTGATCAAAAACAGTAGCTTAGTGCAGATAGAGTTGCAAAAACATTTAGAGAAACAGATGCAGTTTTCAATATATCAGCATCACTGGGACACACCCAAAGTACACAAGCTCCGCACTCGCACTCAAAGATTTGTTTAGTCGCCTCACTACACAAGCTCCTCATGTGGTTCCCCATGCTCTCAGGACCTGTTGATCGGCTGCTTAATCCAGGCTGAATATAAAACCTTGTATTGTTTTTTGATGGACAATATACTGTAACACCCCCCTCACCCTCCTTCCCGATTCGAAACGCTTTCCCTCCTCGCTCATCTCACCCTTTTAGCCCTTCCTTTCACCACAGACCTGCATTTGTGATTAGGGAAAAGAAAAGAACACACACACACACACACACAAAACAGCTCAGTTTTTGAGGTGGTCTGGAAAATGCAGAGTGGGCATATTGAAATACAGATAAAAGAAAAAAGGAGAGTGAATAGTGAGCCATGCACAAACGGTTGGCTAATTAAATCTTTATACCGTCTTTCTGAGGAGTAGCTAATCTGGTGGGTGGGAGCTGGCCCTGTCCTGCTTTTAAAAGAGTTCTCAAAAACTTTTCTTTTCTTGTTTCATGCTTTCTATTTCGTAGCCCACCCCTGGGTTTCTTTAGCCTCAGTGAAATATATATATATATATATTTTTTTTTCACCGCGTTTTAAGGAAGATTGAACACGACAATGCAGGGCCTCATTACTGGACGAGGTCTGAGCAGAGGTGTTGAGAGAGAAAGGCAGACGAAAACAGCAAGGAGGATTTAGAGCAGAGAGAGAGAGAGAAATGCGAGGAGTTTTATCCTACATTTGAATGTACGAGTACAGTGGGTGGTAGGTGTGGGGGAGCGGGGTCAGGGTGGAATAACAGCAACAACAAAAAAACGAGAGGAAGTGTGCTGTAAAAGAAGCAGTTAGTGGCCAATCTCATGTGAGGAGGACACACTGAGACTGCACTTTTGTCTTCATCCCAAGGAGACGGAGAGGGAGGAGGGGAGCCGATGATCTGAGATCAGATGTTTCCTCCTGATAACAAGCAGCTGTGATAATCACTTCCAGACACAGACCGGGGGTTTTTCAGCAGCGAGGCCAGAGGTTGACGGTCCATGTGCCCTGACCCCGGCCTCCAGATCCTCCACATCTGATTTCCCTCTATTCGTTCCACCTCTCCAGCAGTCCTTTCTTGGCAAGCCAAGTCAGGAGACTGTGAGGCCCAAATGTTATTTGCTAAATTAGATAATGGAGGCTGTCCACAATATGTAATGGCACTCTACTTGGTAAACAATGATGTGGTGTTTTCGGAGCAGTAGCAGAAATTGTTGTTTTTCAGCCGATTGGATGGTCTATCTACCTTCCTATCTATCTAGATCTTCATTTCTTTCTTTAACCCCTTAAAGCTGCACTCATTTATATTGACAATGCATCAAATGACTCTGTGTAATGTGGAGACAAACCCTCACATGATTTTCATCCAACTCTGCAGTTCACCGCTCAATCTAGCGTTTTAGCATCTTTAAGCTCAGTGTTTTGGTTTTCTGGCCCACAAATACTGTTTTGGTTCCATCTCACCGCTCTCATCTACCTGTATTCATCAATTTCAGCGAAAAAAAACTCTGATAAACCCACTTTACACTGCCCAGCACCAAACAGCAGACAGACAAAGTTGGCAACTAGCTGGTAAACACAGTGGAGCTAAGTGGAGAAGCTAAAGAGACAGATATTTCCCCCAGGGGTTGGTGGAGACCAAAACAGAGCTAAAAAGAAGAGTGAATATTACACTTGCATTTGTCAGTTGACCAGAAACAGACGTATTAAAGCTAATGTTGCTCCGTGTCTGCTTGATGTGTAAAAACGTAAACTGTTTGCTAACTTTATACAGCGGTAATAATGTTGTTTTTTCAAGTTTTTGACCACTAGTAGTTTATCTGTTTTTACTTTTGGATTGTTCTTGTGTACAGTATGCCCATACGGTTGCCCAAGAAGAAGACTTTTAGCAAGTAAACATGAATGTAAACAATTCAGATTTCAATCCGTTAAGAAAAATTGGCTTTGCAAATGTGTTTTCAACAAAGTTTGGCTGCACTGGAAGAGGTTGTAATAACTGTGAGCTAAGGTGCACACAAATGAACTGTACTGTACAAATTCATAAAACAAATAAAAGGCTTTTTCTTTTTTAAGCTGACTGGGTACAAGTCATTAAAACACTAAGAAGCATGTGAGAAAGGAACCGAGGCAGTTAGAGAGCAAGGGAATGCAAGGAGAGGGAAGAGTTAAGTCCATTTCCTGAGTATAAATTAAAAGAGTCTTGTAATCACATTGCAGGAATGCAGTCGGTGTACACTGTTAAACACTCCCTAAGCCCTGGCTCCACTTCACTCTCTCAGCACTGCACACAAAGGAGCCTTTGTTCTCTCTGCTCTTGAAAAGCAATGCTCAGTCACTCCCTCCTCCTCCTCTCCCTACTCTCTGCTCTCTCGCTGTTTCTGTCATTCCCCTCTCTCTGTCTCTCTGTCTCTCTCACTCACTCTTCTTCTCTTGCTATCTGTTTCTTTCATTCACTCACAGCCTTTTTTTTGGCCTTCTTTTCCCTCTCTCGGACTCAATCTCTAGACCTCTTTCTTTTGTCTCAGAAAAGCAGAGGTTAACTTTTGCTGCTGAGCTTGTGTATAGCCAGAGGTAACAGAGGCAACACACACAAATGCCCAAACTAAATCATAATAATCATTAAGTCATGGGCTCGGCCTAAACAAATCCACAATGGACAGCAATCCCAAAAGATGGGATTGCTCAAAGTGCACTTCCCTCAATATTTGCTCTGCCCCCACCAACAGCCTTTTCTGGTTAACCACACATTTACGGTAAGAAACTGGAATGGAGTGTGGAAGTGGTGGGGGGGGGGGGTCCTGGTCTTTTGTCTCTCTGCTCCAAACCCCTCCACCCTGACTGAAAAATATCCAGATATATACACACCACCAACCAGATGTAGCTCACACACACACACACCTGGTACAATGGGAGCCCTTGGGCGTGGAAACTGTTATTTTGTTTAGCAATCAGGTCATATGTGACAAGCTTATAAAGTCTCCCAGTTGGAACACGTTTTCCTGGGAGAAACCCTCGCAGGTCCCTCCTCCGCTTAACCTGGCGGCCTTCACCTGTTGATTGATTTTTCTATTATGTCAAAATAAAGGAAGTGTACACAGGCATGTTTCTGCACTGAAACAGCGTGGTAGTGGATTGAGTTATCTTTGATTTAAAAAGTGCACCGCCCACTCAAAAATAAGCATGAAACAAAGTTCACTCACCATAGCTGTCTTGGAGCTACTGCTTAAAATTGAATCATTAGGCCTAGTATTTGAGTGAGTAAATAAGCTCATCCTGGGGCCGTATTGCAGAAACTTCTTAACTTTCAGATCCTATCTTAAATGTTTGGTAACCATGGTAATTGTGGTTTAGGACCTGATTTAGATAAAAAGCCATTACAGATGAACCTAAGTCGATGTTCCTATCTGAACTTAACATAGGAAAAGCGTATTACACAAGCTACAATCTTCCTAGTCTATATCTACGAAGTTCCACTTCCGGGATTGCTCCGGTGCCGCTGTAAATTCCGCCGGATGTCCTTCTTTTCGGCCAGATGTCCGTTACCTTCCGCTTTCTTTGTGTTGGAATTTTAAACTCCGGTGGATTTCTGAGGACTATGGTTAACTGCTCCTCAGATCTCTGCAGGGTAAATCCAGACAGCTAGCTAGACTATCTGTCCAATCTGAGTTTTCTGTTGCACGACTAAAACAACTTTTGAACGTACACACGTTACACCAAAACTAGTTCCTTCCCGAGGCTATTTTGCAGCAGCACCTTGGCTCCGCCTGGCGCTTAGTGCCACCCAAGATGATTGTGATTGGTTAAAAGAAATGCCAATAAACCAGAGCACGTTTTTCTCCCATCACGGAATGCTGTGTGAACTAGCCAGGCCCTCCTCCGCAGCTCTGTGGAGGAACACTGAACTCTGCTGAACGGCTCTCCCAACGGCCTGCTACGTGACACATGCCTCTATATCAATACGGACTGGCGGGTTAATTGGATTGATCCGTTTCCTTTGCTCTTCGTTGCCACGCAAATACTAGAAACATCTATCAATGTGTTGTTTAAACGCTCTAAACAATAAAGTACAACACATCTTTATAACCGCCATGTTGTTTCCACTTTAATAGTTAAAGGAGACCTACTATATACTGTTTTCAGATTCATACATGTTTACATGCTTTAATGTCCAAAAAACAATTTTTCTCATATTGCCCATGGCTGCTGCACCTGTATTCACTCTCAGTCAGAGACGCTCTGTTGGAGCACCTGTCTCTTTAAGCCCCCCCTGCTAGAAAAACCCAGTCTGCTCTGATTGGTCAGCATGTTTCCCCATGTCTGCGAGTCTCTGGAATCTCTGCTGTTGTTGTGCTCACTTAAAGCAGTTACACACCAACCAGAAGGCCAACCGTCGGCAGAAAAGCCAGTCGGACTGATCAGTCTCTCCTAGTTGGACCCAAAAGTGACTCGGAACACACTGAAGAGACGAGACGTAATACGTCTCCATAACAGCAGGCGGCGCTAATCTGTATTGTTGCCCAAAAAATGAAAACCGGCCACTGATTGGACGAACGCGTCACATGGGTTTGTTTTCTCCGGAAATTCAAACCCAGACTGTCATGGCGGCTTGTTCAGAATACAACAAGCCGTATTGTCATATTGTACTAAAATAGTTCACTGAAACATGTTTCTGAAAACATTTTAAGCGAGAAATAGGCCATGCAGTTGCTGAATCTGTCTTCATTTCAGATCAATAAAGTTCAGTTTAAAAGATTTGCGTCAGATTTTGAGAGGCTCTAGTCACGCTCATTCCACTCGCCATTTCCGGGTGAGTCCCGACTGCCCTGTCTCAGACTGAACATGTCAGGTCGGCCAAAATGAAGGCCGAAAGCTCCTCCAACGGACGACGGCACGGAACACACGGAACAGACTCGAGTCACCGACCTCGCCAGACTGCCCAACGGCGATTATCGGGTTAGTGTGTCAGCGCCTTTAGAGCCTGAGACTGACTGCAAAGGAGTACATAGCAAGAATTTGTTCTGTGAAAAATCACCAGTAAAGGCTTCTAAACCAAATACTATTCAACCGGACATGTTTCAGCAGTAAGGTGACCTGAAATTGGGGAGAAATTAACAACATTAGCAGCCAAGATTACAGGTTTCCCTGGCGTTAGGATGAAGCTACTTGTAATTAGTAGTAGATTGTAATGGAATAAAGCAACACTTTCTACAGTCAAAAATCGCAGCTCAAAGCTTCTGAACCAAAAGCTACCCAAACGGACAAATGTTTCAGCAGTAATGTGACCCGAAATTAGGGAGAAATTAACAACATTAGCAGCCAAGATTACAGGTTTCCCTGACCTATAGCTAGTCCCATTTAAACACAGCAGTAGCCTAAAAAACTGCAATAGCCTGCCTGGACCAATCATAAAAACCCGGTGTTACATGACACAGAGCCGAGAGTAGAAAATAAATTTTAAAAATGCGGCGCGTTCAGAACATTGGGAAATCTGAGCTTTTTGCTCACAGGAATTATTCTGAAATGTTTCCTCAATATTTGAAGCTCTGGCCACGTTTAACTGACACTTGTATATATATATATATATATATATATGACAGAAAATACAGAAAAGCATAATAGGTTCCCTTCAAAACTTCTGTAGGCATGCTAGCAGCTCACAGTAAAAATGCTAAAATGCTGATGTTTATCATGTTCACTATTTTGCATGCTAGCATGTTAATTTTAGAGTTTTCAATTATGTTTTGTTTTCAATCTAACATGTCATTATCGTATTATCGAGATCTAAACATTGAAAGACAAGTCTGTCACAAACATGGCAACAAAAGCAGATACTGTGATGGCATCTCTGATTATATCTCTGAATGTAGATATGTTTCTATGAAAGCGGGAAAACAGACACACCCAAGTGCACATGATGTTTTTTTCTAATTGAAAAATACAACAGTGTCGAAATACACAGCTAAGGTAAAACACAGTTGGCAAATAGATACATTTCTGCTGGTGTGCACGCGAACTCGGCACAAAACTTCTTAAGGCAGCTGCATTGTTATATGACCCTGTTTTTTGACCCCTCTGGGGAAAAGAAAAATCTGTTTTGTATGTTTTTACATATCCCGGCCAATGTATATAATGGCCGATATAGTAATTATCGTGTTCTTTTTCTCGAGGGTTTCAGCGTGTCTCGTCCTGCCTCACTGCAGCCTCGCCACGTTGAAAGGACCTGAGGCATGAAGTGCAATCACGTCCATCACCCCTTATCAAACCTGTCACAGGGTGTCTGACGCAAGGCTGCCTTGCACAATCACCTCCTGGCAGATGAGTACAGGAAGGTTTAACCCTGACAGTATATCATTATTATTAGGTTATTCACAGAGATTCATTTCAGTGGCTTCTCACATTTTTAGAATTTGTGTTGAGCACTTTCTGGCCCCAAACTCTGGCTCTTCTTTCAACTCATGGTTTAGCACTAAATAATGTGTCAGGTTCACTGACCACAGATATACTTGTCCAAGTTGCTTCTTGTGAGATGAGGAGATGAGGATGCCTAAAAATGATTTTAGCTTTGTTTAAAGAAATTCGGCACCAAAAGAGAAAGAAGGAAAGAAAAGACACATTTCTTTAAATTCTATTTCTAGAAAGTAGAAATATTGTAACTACTTTGTTGTTTCTCCAATTGTTGTGGAATTGTAGATGTTCACATTTCCATTTTTCTGTGCAAACTTCATCTGCTAATGAAGACTGCGTGTTGCAACTGAACGCTTCAGTAAAGCTACTGAATAGACCATGTGGTGAAATTATTTGGTCAACTGCTCATTCCGAGTGCAAGAAGTCCTTAAAAGTGCTCAGAAAAGTGGAAATTTGAACATCCACCTGGGCAAACTCCATCTCCTGAGGAAGTTTACGGGACACAGTCGAAAGCTCCAGAACAGCTCCTAAATGGACCTTACAGTGAGATTGTTTGGACAACTCTCAAAGTGTTTTTCTTAGTTATTAGCAGAGGTTACTCTGTGTCACATCAGGAAGCCATTCTCTGAATGTTGAGAGGTAGTCTTCAAATGATTTAAGTACAGGAAGAAAACACGCCCCTGTAGCTTTAAATCGTTTGACCCAATTTCTCCAGAGTTGTAAATCTCCTCTCGCTGTTATTTACCGTATTCCTGGCAGAGCCAAGAAGACTTCTCTCTCTCTCTCTTTATTTTAGAAGACATTTTCAAGATTTTACTTTATTACTTCAAAAGAACACCTGGGCCTGCTCCTCGGATACATTTCTGACCTTTTAACCCCTTTATGAACTGAGCTTAGCTGTAGTCCTTGGACCCTTAAGGCCGGGTCACACCGGCACATAAAACAGCAACGTTGCGCAATTATTGGACACACTCGTGGTGGCAAAGAAAATCTGTGTCAATTGTGTTTGTGCAAAGTTCAACTTGGGTGAACCTTTGGTCAACTGCAAATGTGTGCAGTAGCCATCTCAACAGTGCTGACCTTTGAGGGAACGGAGAGCCAGAAAGTCCAAAATAGAGGAAGCTATTGCAGCCCTATTAGCCTTGTTGCACTTTTATTTAACATCTGTCGGATTATCAACTGCAGCACAAAAGAGGAATGGTTTGTAGACATTATTGAGAAGGGAGTCGTTGGTACAAATATGTCTTTTAAAGGTGCCCTGCCATACAAAACCGTTTTTACTTGCATTTTTTGAAATATGTTAGGTCCGTATGTGTTTGTGTTATGTCATGAATATGAAAATGAATATGTTGTTGAATATTAATGAGAACTGGCAGAAATCGAGCTGAGTCTTCCTGCAGGCTTTCTATATCACGCTAGAATGGCTTGAAACAAGGTAACCAAGGCATTTTTTCGACAGAAAATGTTACAGAGTCCATGGTAGAACTTCATACATTACCACAAAGTAATGAAATACATGTGGCAGGGCACCTTTTAAATAAACATGCTATTGACCTGTTAGTGACCAAGCTAGTTAGCTCGTTAACTGCCAGTTAGCTTGTTATTTGTATGTATTCCCCTGTTCAGTAAGTCTTTATTGAAATAAATGGTGTACGATTCTGAGAACAAATAGCTTGGAGGTAGTAAACGGCACAGCACAGCACAGCACAGAGGAAAAAGAAAGGGGTTCGAACGCTAGTGCAAGTCTGGGTGGTTAGCTGTTAGGAGGTTGCTCACCAGCTACAGTAGTTTACCAACTAGTCCTACGAGTAGTTAGCAAGCCTTTAGTACCACATATTTCACAAAGATGTTTTTAGAGATGGTTTGCTTGTGTGTTAAATACATTTTCTTGAAATGTGTTATATAAGGCTTATTTTACAGTATTATACACACTGAACAAAGCACAGCAAATCCCAGCAGCATGCAGCAACCCATCTGGCCTTTCCAGGAAATCTGTCCCACTCTCTGCAAACACACACACACACACACACACACACACACACACACACACACACACACACACACACACACACACACACACACATACACACACACAGGCAGGAGTCTCTTCATGTCTGCCCATCCTGATTCCAGATACAGGCCTGTAGCAGCCTGTCTGAAACCAAACCACCTTTACAGGGCATGAGAAATAGCTCAAGGTGTATATGCACTGCAGGCAGGGCTGGGCCCATCTCAACCTCAGCCAAACAGCTCTGGTGTCTTTGATGGCAGCTACACCGATCAGAAGAGTGAAAAGAGACACTGATCTGAGGTGTTGGCGAGGAGAACACCCCACAGGCAGGTTCAACCTCGCAGTCACTTCCTGTTATGCTATTTCAGAGTGGAGAAACATTGAAAAGTTTATGTAGAGGATGTCAGTCACGGCACAGCGTCAGCGGTGTCAAGGTTCGAAACACAAATACACAAGTCTTTCATTTTATTTGTATAGCAAATTTCACACATTTGCCTCAGGAGGCTCTACAATCTGTACTGCATATGCACTTCTGTGCGCACGCACACACGTGCACACACACACACACACACACACACACACACACACACACACACAGATTGTAGCCTTGACTCACTGCATGGCAGGACACAATGTTCTTATGAGTACACACTCACACACAGACCTGATATATATATACACACACACACTCCTGCACCTCACACAGAGGGTTTTCACACCTGGTTCTCTCTGCAAGTCAATCCGTCTTGTCTTGGGGTTGTTAGCAACTGTGTGTTTACAAAGAGTTCTACATAAGAACTTATGTCAAGTTGAATTGCATTTGTTTATCTTTTCTGGCGTCTTCTTCTTTCTTTTTTTTTTTTTTTTTACTTTACTCTTTTCTTTTGATTTGCTTACATTCTACTCAGAGGATTTGTTTTGAGACAGGGGGTTTAGTGGCGAAGAAACAGAAGAGCAAAACCATCTGCAGCCTTTACTGGAGAAGAGCTGCATTTACTCAGTTATGATTCATTTGTAAGTATCTACGCCTAAGGTCAAACATAGTTTAGTTTGAATGTAATGTAGTGTGGGAGTCACACTATAACTTAGTAAAAACGGGTGGTCACAACAGATCTAAGATATAACCTTCACATGTATGATGACACTGATACAATGCACGAGAGGACGGCACAGGTGTGACTTAATGCTGCTGGCACCACTTGGTTTCTTGTGACAGAAACTACTTCAGTTGTTGACTTTGGCAGAATCCTTTTGTCGAGATGGAAGTTTTGCAGAGACATTTTTGGTTGATGTTTTTTTTTAATTATTATTCACGAACATGTTTATGCATGGTTCAAACAACCTCAATTCATTGGAAAATAAAAGTACCACAAATGGAATTCATAAACAGTCACTAAATTATTGTTGTATAATACGTTGGTAATTCACACTCAATAGCATATATTGAAACAGCCTATTGTAGGTCTCTTAATGTTGCTCAATTGTTAGTTGCTTGCTTTTCCACCTAATGATGCACCAGGTGAAACGTCACTTATCCCAACAATATTTTGATTACAGTCGACATATCTGGTGCAACAGGCTGCTGGCCTTTAACCTTTTTGGCTTGGGAACCCTTAAAATGAAGCAGTATCTACAATCGATTATGTCCTTAGGGATATGAGCAGTCCAACCTCAGATTAATTAATGTAAAGGATTTATAGAGGTACAGTATATTCAGCTAAAAATATCCAATCTTTTGCAAGAATACACAGTAAAATGTTTTTTTTTCTTCCTCCTTTAATCAGAATGGGACGATTAAGATTTATCTTTCGGAACCATTGACATTTACTTCATCTACAAATGTAGTATGCTGTATCTATAATACTAGGAATTTCAGTATGAATTTTTTTTCTGATGCAAAACTTGATTAACTATAAGGTGTAAGGCAGGTTTACCCACTACTAGACACCTGGCCATGACCCCTGCCTCAATTTCCCCCCTTGCTTCCAGTAGGAGATTCTGTCTCATGATGGCACATGTTTCCTATTATATAACCATCTCTAAACATCCAATTACTGGTGTGATTCAATAACACTGTGCCTGTTAACTTTCTTCTATTTATTCCGTGCCAGTTCAGGTTGCCCTGCCCCACCTGCTCCACGCCCTGCCTTTCTGTGCCATCCGGTCCACATATCACTTCTTGATGTTGAATCAGTGTAATCATAATAATAATCCTCTAAGCCTGAATTGAACCCCCTTTTAGCCATCTTAACCATAGTGCAGAGCTGCAGGGATATGGGACGCCGTGAATCCAATGGTGACACATCCTCCCTTCCCCTTCCCTTTATTGGCCAATCACTGCATGACCTCCGACCCTGTGTTCATACTGTGAGCCTTTTGGTGGATGGGTTGCTCTGTTGTGACCACATGTAGATGATGCATGAGAGGCTCCGGTATTGCATCTATGAAACGACATAGTTACCAGCTACGACAGCGACGCTGGTATTGTTTTCACCTTGTGTGTGTGTGTGTGTGTGTGTGTGTGTGTGGGGGTGTGTGTATCATCATGGCAAAATGTGGTCCTGGAGACACCTATTGTAGCAGGAACTACCACAGAGGCAGTTTTGAGGACTTTGCCAGGTATTTGTATTGTTTTTCTGTCTGTCTGAGGCCAGATTTTGTCACCGCTGTAGCATCACAACCGCGCAAGATGCAGTCACAAAAGTGTTTGGCAATGCGGCTGGTGTGATCACATCGCAGGACAGTCTCTAGTTATATTTCAAATTCAAGGATGTTTACTGTAAGCTACAGTAATAGGCGTCTTCTTGCAGCTGGAAACCCTAACTCATCAAAACAGTTTAATCAAGCACTTAAGGTGTGACCAAGAAGCTTTCTGACTGGATTCAACACACCTTAAACAGTCTTCCAGTTGCTCTCACTGTGAACTGTACAGTAACCAAATGGTAGGGTCAGGGCTTGTGTATGTGTTTGTGTGTATACATACACACGCATGCCTGCAAGCAGGTATTAAAATCTACTTACATGTATCACTTTCTGTGTTCAGTGGTTACACATGCAGAGTGGAGGAGGGAGACATGAGCACTGACCATATGAAAGCTAATACTCCTGTGTACGTACCCCTCTGGACATCAGCATGTCTACTGAACCCCAAGGGTCAGGGGTTAAAAGGTCATGGGTCACGTAAGTTATGACTGATCGTCCCTGTCTTCCTCCTGGAGGGACAGGCACAACATAACACATCTCTATTTAAAACTATTTATAACTCTCTTTGCAAGGCTCTTGTGTATTACTGCACTGCTCTGGAACTTGCTGGCTCGCAGCACGAGGCCGACTGTGTTTGGACAACGAGGGGCTGCGAAATGTGTTTCTGTGTGTCCCCAGTGACGGATAATAGCAGTTTTGAGTTTGGCACTGTGTTTGTGAGTGATTACACCTTTGTGTGTTTGTTTGGGTATGTGTGTGTGTGTGTGTGTGAGAGAGAGAGAGAGAGAGAGAGAGAGAGAGAGAGAGAGAGAGAGAGAGAGAGAGAGAGAGAGAGAGAGAGAGAGAGAGAGAGAGAGAGAGAGAGAGAGAGAGAGAGATGGAAAGAGAGAAGTTTGCAGTGTGATAAAGTGACTGTCTAATTGCAGAGAGCCTAGCTGTGTGGCATGTCAGATTGTTCTTCCCCTGTGGCCTGAGGTCTCCTGCAGGGTGTGTATGTGTGTGTATGTGTGTGTGTGTGTGTGTGTGTGTGTGTGTGTGTGTGTGTGTGTGTGTGTGTGTGTGTGTGTGTGTGTGTGTGTGTGTGTGTGTGTGTGTGTGTGTGATGGATTTCAACTGCCTGCTTCAAGTCTTGGCAGGCTGCCGGAGCACCAGAGACCTAGTCAACCATATTTCAAGCTCACTCGAAAAAAAAAACACACCATACATTTTTACCTTTATGTGGTTCGCTCTCCTCTGTAGTCCATTACACCACTTTTTGTGTGTGTGTGTGTGTGTGTGTGTGTGTTTGTATGCTGAATGAGAGCGTTTGAGAGAGATGATGGAGAATACTGCAGAGACTCCACGCTCGCTGCGCCACAATGGCTTGCATTGTTCTAGTGCTATAATCAGAGCGGACATGGAACTTGGCCTGGAGACCAAGAGGTCTCTGCAGCCCTGGACACAGGTGCTGGAGCTCAGATTCACACCAAATCCTGGACTGGAGATTAAACACAGGGGGTGGAGGTGGTGTAGGGTTTAATGATTAGTTTTTTACTTTTAGTTTGAACTGGAGTTTGGTTTGAAGAAAAAACCTGGTCTGGGTTCACCCAAATTACAAAAAAACAATATATATTTTACTCTGGTACCCTAAGTGGTGCCAGGGTGCTAAGTTTTGAGATAACGTCTCTGAGAATAGTGCCTCCCTCAACCTGACACAGTAGAGGTTGATAAAATGATATTTTGGGCTAAAAGCATTGAAAAATAACATTTAAAAAATTCTTGTCTGTCCAGAAACAGTGTCCCGGACAGTCTGAATAATCAACAGGTCAGGGTACCAACAGATTTAACTGGACTACTTTCTACCAAACATCCGTATGTAAGCTGTTGAAATTTGAGACTAATATTCTTTGGATCGAGACATTGCAGTTCCTATGTACAGACTTCTTTGACTAAATAGAGCATTAGAACATCTGTGTTGGTAGGATTGATTTTTAATCACCTCCCAGCTCCAGCTCCATACTTAATCCACAGACTTGAGAGTGGTATCAATCATCTCATCTAACTCTTAGAAAGAAAACTCTTAGAAGTGTATTTCCCAAAATGCTAAACAAATCTGCATCTTTGTGATCCTGCAAAGCCATTTTGGGTGCAATCCTTCTCATTTCAGCGACTGTTGCTCTCTGACACAAGGTTAAAAGGAAAATGCAAACATGGTCGAATATGCAGTTTGTGGCGATGTATAGGCTGAAATCATACTTGAGACAAAAGGGCCCATTTGCAGACGAAAACAATCCTGAATTGCCTTTATGCTACACCAGCCCCCAACTACAAGCTGTATGCAGATGGTCTAAAATATCACATGATTAGAGGGCAACACAGTTCGTTGCCTTTGTTTACATTTGGATGCTAACATCAGCACTTACAAATTATTTGTTTTGCTAAAGAGGATCTTTGCTATATCGTTTTTGCTTTGCGCTGAACTTTTTTATCATCAGGTGGTTGAATTCTCATATTTTCTGAGCTGCCTCTTTGACCACAACTATTGTTGTTATTCTCTGACTTCCTTTGTCACTGCGGTTTCCTGTTTCCCTAGTTTGGGTAAAAAATTTGTTCAAGAAGCATGATGATGCTCAAGTAAGAAATGAGTCTTGTCTCTGGTTGATGGCAAACGTACCTGGTTGAAATAAAAAACCTGCAGACTTTTAGCCCACCGCGGCGCTAAAACAGACACCTCTGACCTGAAAGTAAATACACAAATAACACGAAACCACAGAATTTACACACAAATTTGTGAACTGTGATGTGTTAAACTCTCTGTCTAATTTGGGTACTTTACTTTAAGTGCTGTGGCATATAGGCAGGGCCCCGTGCATATGACTTTAGAGCAACTTTGGGCTGATGAAAGATTCAGCTTTCAGCAACAGCACAGAACAGCGTGAAAAAAACCTGTGTCACTCTAACGACACTTCAACACTTCTTTACCTCGTGCTTTTCCACCATAATTCAAATGGGGCTCTGTCAAAGCGACATTTTTTGTTAGTGAGCCTGAAGTATAACAAGTCCATTTACTGCACTGGAGCACCAGAAACAGAACTGTGACTAATAAGCTAGTGGTAAAGCGCACAGGGAGCGGGTGTTCAAAGTTTTATAAGATTAGACCACAAGTTCTCTGAGGAGCGTCGTCTAATAAGAGGCTTATGATGGGCCAACAGTCTCCCAGGGGTCCAACCATGTTAATGATACAGCTTTCTTTGTGTGTGTGTATGTGTGTGTGTGTGTGTGTGTGTGTGTGTGTGTGTGTGTGTGTCTCTCTCTTATGGTGGATTAAGCTGTGGTACAGTGCTGCTTGATTTTTAATGTGAGTTACTCTCTGGGGCTTGTTCTTGCAAGGTGTGAGACTTGTTTTCTTGCAAGTTTGTTTTAGCTCTTTTATGATTTATGTTGTAACAATAAAGGTGTTTTAGAAAAAAAAAAAAAAAAAAGTGTCAGCCAGCTGTGAGGAGGTAGAATTGAGTTAAGGCCCCTGACTGGTGAGTCAGTGTTTCCACAGAGCTGCTGCTGGCCCTTCTGGTTCTGACTAGACCTGGCCAGGAGCCTCTCTTGTACACTAGCCAGACTGAGTCAGCAGGAGAGCCAGTGCATACTGTGTATATAGACTGAAGAAATAGTTTGACATTTTGGGAAATATGCGTATTGCTTTCTTGCTGAAAGTTGGATGAGAAGATCGATACAACTCTTGTATCTGTACGCCATGTATAAAACTACAGCCTGCAGCTGGCTAGCTCGGCTTAGGTTAGCACAAAGACTGGAAACAGCTAGCCTGGCTCTCTTTACAATTCAGAATTCTGCCTGTTAGCACCTTTAAAGCTCACTAATAAACATGTGATATCATGTTTTTTTTAATCCTTATACAAACCGAAATGTAAAAACTACACGTTGTGGTTTTATGGGAGGTTATGTCCCAGATTATTACATAGCTGGGAGTCTTGTCATCACTCCAGGAAGTCACTGCACCCAGCCTATAAGTAGTCTCGTACATAACCCCCCGAAAAACCACAAATTCTCCTACTTCTCTAACGGATTAAACAAACCAGAACTGATGTGTTAAGATTTAGAGAGCTTTAGAGGTGATGTTACCTTTACCTTTACAAAGAGCCAGGCTAGCTGTTTCCTCCTGGTTCCAGTCTCTGTGCTAACCAGCTGCTGGCTATAGCCTTTTATTTAACAGACAAACATAAAAAGTGATATTGATTCTTTCATCTAACTGCAAGAAAGTAAATTTCCCAAAATCTCAAACAATTCTTTTTAGCGTTTTATTGCATGCCTGTTGAAATCATGCTAAGCCTTAGCTCCTTCATCAAAAGGAAGCGTTTGGAAAATTCCCTTTTCAAGCATTGGAAAATACAAGGAAAGGCCCTGTAATGATTATGTGTAAGAGATTTGTGTCAAGGTATGCTCGATTCCACTGAGCCACTTCCAAGGAATAATCATCAGGATTACTAATGCACGTTATATAAAGGATGCATGAAGAAGGACTTTGTCAGTGGCAGCCGCTGTTATGTTTCTTGTGTGTCCGATCACTTAAGTTACAGACATAACAGACTTCGTTCTTGACACACTCATGAGGGGACCGTCTCATGCGGCTTGTCAGCGCCGTGTTAAGCTGTAATAGTTGCACCATAACTTCTCAAAATTGATTTGATTCTGGGTTTTGTTTGTCTTGGCCGGGGCCCTGTCTTTGTGGTTGTGGTCTCAGAGTGGAAAGCAGAGGGCAAGAGAGGAGGAGGAGGAGGAGGAGGGGAGGTTGGAAAGACTGGATGGAGAGAGATGGAGAAGAGGGTGGTATTCAGAGCATTATGTAAGACTTCAAACAGGTCCAGTCTGGCGAGGAGTGTTGATGTGAGAGTTGTGGGCCCCTTGGGTCAGGTGGCCTCTCACATAGCCTCCCATATGGTCTGCATTTCCCTTCATTGCCTCCGCCCTTCGTCTAATTGGCAGGTAATGTATCGTTGCTCTGGTCTATCTTCCCCTCCGTCACTGTTATTCTTCTCCGTTATTAATGGAAGGCACAGCGGTGTGGTGGTGATGGTGGTGGAGGTGATAGTGGCTCTGGGCTTGGCACCGCGCCACGGAGAGGCCCCAGCGCTGACACTTTATACAGCGGCAGGTTTTACCAAGGTGTTCATTTCAGGAGCGTCTCCTCTGCTTCAGATGCTTCTCTTTCTTCTCCCCTCGGCCGTGGAAAGTAAATCAAAGCTAGAGCTGATACTGGAGACCTTATTCAATCTGTGGTTACAACCTACACCCATCCCACAGTTGTTATGGGCACGCATGCACGCACGCATGCACGGATGCGCGCACACACACACACACACACACAAATGCATGCATACACATGCTTGTTTGCATCCACACACATACTGTATATGTGTGTTCCCTACCATTCATCACTCCACCTTTCACCATGTTATCCTACAGTGCAGGCTTTTCTTTCCCCTCTCCCACTCATAACCAGCCAGGCAGCTTATTTTACAGCCTCTCTGCTCAAGTCACTGCTAAGCATAACAATACACCAGCAGACATATGTTTGTCATAAACTGCGAGTCTCGAAATGACATTACAGTCGTTTACACTTTGAACAAGGTTCAAAAAGAATCATTGTACACCACATTGAATCACGCGCTGTACTTAATGTTCATAATTCTCTTGTGATTTTCCACTGCTGCCGGTCAGTGGAAGCCTAACTACAGCAAAACAACATGGGCCAATCAACCTAAGTAGGCCTGTTACTAGCAGTAAATGCCAAACCCTGTTAGTTATGCCTAACAGGCCAAGTCTCTCACTGCAGCGACTCCATGTATGGGCCTGGATCTCCACTACATCCAGATTCTGCGTTAGCAAGCAGCTACAGACATGACAGTAGCAACATGAGCCCAGCTGAGTTCATCAGGCCTTTTGTAAGGAACATAAATGTCCATAGGATTTTGCTAACATCCTGTGCTGCAGATCAAGCCAACATTACCGTCTGGTGCACATGGAAGAGCTCAATTACATAACTTAAGACTTTCATTAGCCTCTCCGCTCCATTGAGTTCTCTGGGAAAGGTCCAGATGTGACTTCATGAAGGGCCCTCTCTATGCCGAGCCTGTTCGCTCTGTTCCGCTATCCCCCCCCCACCCCCCCCCTTTCTCCATCCCTGCAGCTGTAAGCACTCAGAGGAAAAGCAGGGAGTGAGGGGAGGGAGTGCTTTATTAAAAAAAATCAGACACCCCATAGACCCCGCAATCTCCCTTCAAAACATTTTCAGCCCCACCCAGAGCAGGCCTATGGTCCCCTTCCCTCCCATAGGTCTTCTAAAGTAGACCAATAAGTCTTTTAGCATGTGGTCTCCCTGTCAGCCCGAGGTGGCTGACTAGACAGGCTGCTGCTCCAGGCGCAGGGGCAGGAAGTGGGAGCCGGCCAGGAGACACTCTCTGAGAGGCTGCCCAAGTAAACAACCCTCCCCCTTTAGCACACATGCTCATACACATTCGTATGTGTTTGTATGCTCATACACATTCGGATGTGTTTACATATGCGGCAGACTTGTATGTATACACACACACACACACAAACACACACACGCACACTCTTGATATGTCACATCCAGAAACACTGACAAAACCTTTTACTGGGAAATACTGTCAATCCGGATGGCCCCTGTCTTACTGTTAATATCATGACGATAAATGGATGGCATTAATTAATTTCAGGCTTTTGGTTTGGCTGTGACCACAAGGCCCTTTAAGACTGAAACCTGGAAATTGTTGAGAGCCTTCTAATCAAATTAATGGCTGTGTTTGATCGCGTGTGTGCAAAGCATGAATTTGTAAAGCTGTGTGCGCCACCGTGGAACGCCATACCAAAATCTTATGCCAAAACAATAATTTCTGCCTTAAGGGGGTAGTTTGTTCTACACATTGCTGGCGTTTGATATCCACGACTCTTGATTGTGTGATTTTGTGTCTGAGCTTCGTGGTTATGATGGTTTTCCAGAGCAAGGCAGCTGTTTGTGTTTCTGGGAAGACAGCGGACACAGGTGGGGAATCAGTTAGGGCTGTGATTTATAGAAATCTCCTTTGCCTCGCATTGTGCTGCGGCCTTCCTCTGGGCCTAAGCCTGCTCTCACACATCATGTTCCCCTGTTATTTCTTGTCTCAGATAACAATGATGCCTGATTTGCAGAGTGGAAAATGCAGTTGTGTTCCCCTCTGAGAACAAATGTATTATTTCCCCGCAAAGAGCTATTGTTTAGGTTTTTTCTTGGTTAGATGCAGACCCAAGCAAAGCTGTTTATAAGTATTTTGGGGGAAGTCGAAATCTCAAATCACATTTCTAATACTTCATCAATATGTATGTTTAAGTCAAGTCTTTATAAGCAAATTACCTTTCGAAACTGTGTTAAAAATGTTTTTACATATTGTAGCTAACACAAAATCCTTGCTCAGTGAATATTGATGGTCACCATGCAAGGCCTG
Organism: Perca fluviatilis; assembly: GCF_010015445.1. Classification (NCBI taxonomy): domain Eukaryota; kingdom Metazoa; phylum Chordata; class Actinopteri; order Perciformes; family Percidae; genus Perca; species Perca fluviatilis. Next base: position 12,571,587 of record NC_053131.1, on the reverse strand, counting down.
CCTAATCTTGTTAGTTTTTAAATCTGGGATTTTATAAGGTTGAAAATTAAGACTTAAAACAATAGTCTCTTGCTTTTAAGTCACAGTGAAGTGGCAATTAGAATGTCTTTAGCTTCAATAATGGGAAATACTTCAGAGAGTAACGTGCTTTATTAGCCGTCACAAGCTAGCTAACAGTCATACCAGATCAAATAAGGCTGTGGCAGCAAAATAAATACTGTTAGAGTAGCATAAGAGTCAGAAAGTAAGACAACTTGCTCATGTCAGTTATACAACAATATCTATCAAAAGTTATCAATAACATTCGCTAACATTAGCTAGCTGTTATACCAGACCAAGTGTGGCTGTAGCAGCAAAAACACCTTAGCATATTGAATTAAGTAATGGTGTTATTGCTAATGAATTCAGTTCTACTTCTTGATTTACTTTTTTAATTTAAAAAAAACTGTTTATCTGTAACCTACCAAACCACACTGTACAACTAGCATAAGAATCATTAAGTAAGAAAACTGACTCAGTAACGTCAGTGACCCAGCATTATCTATCTAAAGCTTGCTAACATTAGCTAAAATTAGCTGCTGTAGGCAAGCAGTCATGCAAGTTACCAGGCTGTAGCAGTAAAACCAGAGTGTAAAGTGAACAATTGATTCAACTTCTTTTTTAGAGTACAGTAGTTTAAATTCAACTTTATTGTCATTGCACAGAGTACTGAGACAACAAAATGCAGTTTAGCATCTAACCAGAAGTGCAAAAAGCACAGAGTGCAGAGTAATGTACAGAGTATAGAATAAATAGTAATTGTAGATATGAATAAGCTAAGCTACAGTATGAACATGAGCAGCAGTTACCAAAATATAAAGTGCAGCTATAAGTACGAGTATAAACAGTAGTATAAATATGAATACACTATAGGTGAGATACAGTATGGAGTAGTAGTATAAATACGCATGGCAAGAGCATATATTGTAGAGTACAGTATGTCCAGTAGTGTGGCAGTAGTAAGTCAGCAGTCAGTGAGGTAGAGACAGTCATTGTGCAAAATACTCAGTCTTCAAAAGTTACATGGTTATGGTGTTCTTTTTGCTTCAAAGTCTCCAAATCCAGGCAGGTCTAACGACCTCATTTTTGTGGTTTACATCTGACTCAAGTCTACAACTGTGGATCCGAGTCACAGCACAGGCCTAATAATAATCATCTTAATTTAAGTCAACTGTCTTTCACCCTTGGATAAAGTCTACAAAAAGTCAGATAGAAACAGTACACTGTGGGCACACTGAGTTTGTGATTGTTGGCTTACTAATATCCTGACACCACCATTACTAAAGGCCTTTGTGTAAAGTCACACTCTAATCCTTCTTTTCCTGCCTACATGTGTGAGTGCATGTCGCAGCAGGTTAGCAGGTGAGGCTTGAGGGTGAGCGTAGGACAGGTTTCAGGACGGGCCTTATTTCCATTGAAGACTTGAGAAATCAGAGCCAGACACGTCCGAATAATCTCTGTTGAGTTTTTACCGCTAAATTCCTTAATCATGTGGACCCCCATGTACGTCCCTGAGGGAACCCAATATCAACCATTATAAACTGTTAAATGTGCCTTTTCCTAAGGACTGCTGTTTGTGTTCAGACTTATATACGAGCTGGAGCATGCATGCCTGTACGTACGCCTCTGTATGTGTGTGTACTGCACGTCCCTGTGTGTGCTTCTGTGTGCTTTCTTTTAGTGAGTGGGTGTGAGATCTGCGGTTTCTCACAGTCAGTTCTTATCTTTGTCTCTCTGAGCCTCAGCCAGCAGATCATTGTGAAATAGACATAGAAACAGATATCGAGGCCTTGTTTACAACTCAAACAAAAAAATTGATATAGCCATGGTTAGTAGCAGGAGGGTGACTTTAGTTCAGTGATCCTCTCTGTCTGTCTGTCTCTCTTTAAAGCCGTGTCACCCTTTTTTTGTGGCCTTGAAGCAGTTTGTACTTTATCACCATTTTGTAATTAAAATTTTCATCAACATCATGTGCCTGCATTAAGCGTTAGATCTCTGATACAAGATATGATCATCTGTGCTTAGTGCAGACTTGGCCTTGGTAAAAGATGGAGCAAGGACTTCCTGTAAAACTATCGCTGATGTCATCTTCTGTTTGTCTTATACCTTTAAAAGGCCTGAGTGACTCAGAGCGGCTGGTAACTGGTTAGTCAAGTATACAGGTTTGTCATGGTCCAGTGCATATCTGTAGGCGGGTAAGGGCGTAGGAGTGTGTTTATTTCTAGGAGCGTGTGTGTGCGAGTGTGCGTGCTGAGGTCATATAAATCAGTATTGAAATTGTGAGAAACTGAAAACTGCGTTTAAGAAGTGAAAAAGAGGTTGGTTTCCACCAGAGGAAACAGATGCTGCTAAATCATGTGGGAGGAAACGCTGTTTTTAGCCATTGCATGGTTCACTGGCTTATTGCTAACCTAATCCACTATCATGCATCACACACACACACAGGACCTAAGTGAGGAGATAGCTCAGTTGTGTAGTGTCTCCTGGTGTTTCAGTCTGTGAAAATAACACTTTACTCGTCAAGTTAACTGCTGAGATCTGGGAACACGGCAACATTGCTACAATAAAGGGAAGAGCAAGAAACAAACACCATCATACAGGTTTTTAAACTCACCTCCAGGTTAGCCTAATGTATTTGGAAGAGAAAACTAGGACGAAAGGTAACATGATTACCCAAATTATCTGTGTAAACATCCATCATGGTTTACAGACCAGCTTCTTGATTCAACTTTGTCCTACCATACATGCTAGTTGTGCAGACAGTTTTCTTGAGCAATAATGGAACTTATTTTTTTGACCTTCAAATAAAGTGGTTTAGATTAGTGGTTTAGGCAAAGGTTTGGACCCCAACGAGGTAGGAAATGAGAAAAAACTACATTCATTTACACAAAATTATTCTTTCCTCAATATTTGCCCCATTTTCTATTGACACTGCTACAAACTTTACCTTCTCGGGCCTTTAAAAAGTATTGAGAGATGTAAAATGACTCTCTGCGTGCACTGCTCATAACTCCTACTGAAGACAAGCACGCTGTGACGAGGGGTTGCAAATAGACATTGCTTTGCATTAAGTGGTCATGGTTTTGATAATATGGATAAACTGCAGGCTTGTTTACAACCTGTCTGATGACTTGTGTGTTGTAATGATGTTCCCAAAGCTCTACAATATTATTATAGGAAATGGAAATGATGGCCAAAACTACACAAAAAAAATCCTACTTGTTATGAACTGGAAATATCCTGTAAGGGCCTAATTAGAGCAGGAATAGGTCAAAATGCACAGCAGGTGTTGCACAGCTAATGGAGCCCACTTTCCTCCCATCGGGCCACAGTGTTTGGAGTCATGAGACAGGAAGAGTTAAGTGGTTCAGTACTCAAGAGAGCTGAGGGAGAAACTCACTCGGCCCAGTGGACCAGAAACCCAAAGCACAACAGTGTCAGGTTCGGGACGGGCTCTCCCATTGGCCAGTCCTCGTCTCCTGTTTCCACTGGGCCAGCGCTTCTCGTTAGGAAAAAGTCATCGCTTGTCCATTAGCGTGGGGCTCAGCAAGAGTTTAGTGGCTCTGTGTTTGTTTTTCTGTCACACTAAGGAGTGGAAGGGTGTGTTTCCACAACCTGTCAGACAGCCATCACCAGCGCTGTCCTCTGTAGCCTCCTCACCTCTCTGCTCCTCTGCTCAACACATATGTGTTTTCTCTTCTTTTCTTTTACAGGTCAAGGGGTTGCCACTTAGCCCGGAGGAAGAAAAGCACATGTGACACTGGATCCTTGCAGGGCTAATGGTCATTACTCGGTAAGCAGTGTGTCATAGCCTCTGTCGCCTAGATAATAGGGCTGCGGAGTGCCTGGGTTAAACCCACAGGATCAGGGAGTGGTTGTGACTGTTGTCTTTGTTGATCTGCAATCAGTCTCACTGTGACACATATGGCCATAGACCTACAAAGATAAAGCCTGCAGATTTTGCTGCAGGCAGCGTAGAAATCTGCATGACTGGGCAGTAAAGTGTTACATATACTGAGATTAGAGTGATGAGAGTCCTAAAATGCTAACTGTAAAGACTAGGTTATTGCTACTGTCTCAGGTTAGATCATTTATGAAATATGTGATTAACCAGAAATGTGTATGTAGGGGAAATTGTGAGGTTGAAAATATTTAAAGTGATAAAGTTACTCTACACTCCAATTGCAACACAATATATGTTGTTTTTATTTTTAATTATATTGTGTTTTGAAGGCAAAGTTATCAAAGAGTAAATAAAAGTTGCCAACATTTTTGGGAGTATTCTACTATCTCTGTCACTCAGAGTCAGTTATCTTCATTATTGTTTTGTATCCAGAAGGTAAACTTTCAAAACAGTGTGTGTATATATATATATATATATATATATATATATATATATATATATATACACACACTACAGGCTGATAATAGTCAGGAAGGGATTAGAGATGGGATGAAAAGGCCCTTTGTTAACACAAATTATAAAACACATCCCCATAATTAAGTTAAGAATTTCAATATTTGGGAAAACAAAATTCTGCCTCCCCACAATCCCACCTGTGAAACCACGGACAAATCAACCAGAGAGAGTGAACAGGGAAGAGAGATGATAAATCTGTCAAGTACTTTCACTATACACAACCTAGAAGGCCCCATCAGAGACAGTGGCAGGTTTAGAGGTCTCTCCTGTAACAACAAGGGAAACTGTTACAAAGTTTTGATCACTGTGACAGACACATGCACAGTGGTCATATGTTGCTGTAATTAATCACGGCAAATGTCATAAATGTGACTTCTTTCTTGTCGTCGTTCATTCTTTGTCACAGCTTAACATCTGACTCACCATGTCAGCTTTTTGCAAAACAAATAAGTCAGCAGGATAACAGAAAAACTACAGCCCGATTTTTCTGAAACTTTGTGGAAGGGTGTAGCACGGGCCAAGGAAGAACCCATTAAATTTTGGAGCGGATCTGAATCACAGGGCAGACACACACTATGTTAAAATTGCAAGATAAGGTATTTGTGCTGCATTGATGTGGTGCCGGAATAATCAGAAAAATGTGTTCCTGACTGGGAGAATTCACACTGCATTAACATTGTGAGATAAGGCACGCGCTGGCGGAGGTCTGCACTCTCCGAGTCCCCTTCTAGTTTCACATCAAATATGTTACTGAAGGGGAAGCAGACATCAAAACAAAGATTTCAGTAACCACAATATCTTTTTTCATCTTTGTTTCCAAAATCAAATTTCCGAAAGGTGAGAAAATGTGTCGATAATATCAATACCACCCTAAGCTGTAGCCAGCAGCCGCTTAGCTTAGCTTAGCATGAAGACTGGACATTGAGCAAAACTAGTTTGTATTCACTTTGTGCTGGACTTTTTCTAGGCGGGGAGATCTTTACTGGTTGCCTGGAAACTGGTCCTGATAAAGAAATATTCCAGCATATAACTCCCTGCAAAATGGCGAATAGTCATTTTCTAAGTATGCTTTTTGTACGGATTAAACAAACAAGATGTTAGGTGTTAATTAGTGAGCTTTAGGGATACCGGTAGGTGGATTCTGTTACCTTTGTACAGACTCAGGCTAGCTGTTTCCCCGTTTCCAGTCTGTGGCTTCAGATTTATTTTTAAAGATATTTTTTTTTGGGCTTTTCTGCTTTTATTCAATAGGACAGCTAGGTGAGAGAGAGAGGGGGAAGACATGCAGGAAATCGACACAGGTCGGACTCGAATCCTGGCTCTCTGCGTCGAGGCATAAGCCTCTCGGAATATGTGCGCCTGCTCTACCCACTGATCCAACCCGGCCACAGTAGCTACATATTTACCGTACAGACACGAGAGTGGTATCAATCTTCAAAAGTAGTATTTCCCAAAATGTCAAACATTTGCTTTTAAGTTCGACCACCATGCACTTTTGTTCCACGTGGGCTTATGCTATCACCATGGGTCGCTCCATAGAGGAACATCTAATCCCTCCACTGACATTAAAAGTGCAGTTTTTACTTGTTGAGGATGTTTCTAATGCAGGTTTGTGAGCTCTGGAATGTGTGTCTCAAGGAGGTTAATCGTGCCTCTCTGTTTTTCGACAGACAAAGCAGCCTCTGGATAGCCCAACCTCGTCACTCAGTGTTGACCCCAGCCCCTGTTTGGTGATTAATGATCCCTCCCACATCACCTGTCACACTGCACCGATGCAGACCTATGCACACATGCATGCACGCACGGCTGCAGATACTCTGCTCTGAGCTATTGAGTGAAGATAAGGGAAATAACACAGTTAGCACATCCAGTACTATTTGCTCACTTTTTTTCTCAAAGAGGTAAACCTGCCTCTGATAACACAATTATAAACTGAAAATGCCGCCAAATGCTCTTGCTCAACCGCGGGGGTTAAAGGTGAATAAAGATACTGCGAGGAGAACTACACACCTGCATTCTCCTGTTGTGCAGGAAGCAATGAATGAACCACAGACCTGATCTGTGTCACCGTACTGTTTCCATGTTGGAAAGCAACCTGCTGTAAAATGTGATGAAGTAATGGAAGATTTTTTTTCTCTTTTTGTTCTTTTCTTTTCGTGCCACATATCAAAGAGCAGACGACCCCGCCCTCCCTCCGCCACCCTCAGACCTGCTGCTGGAGGTTCAGAAACCCACTTCCTGGTATTTCGTCTCAAGGTGCCTCTATACTCACACCACACAAACAGGAAACAGCCCTCTTTTATGTCCCTCCAACTGCATGCAGTTTAAGGTCTTCTGAAAGGGTGCAGCAAGAATAGAAGGTGCGCTCGAGTCATAGTGACCTGGTTTAGTCTGAGATATGAAAACCTTTCCTTTATCTTATCTTATCTAAAACACAAAATGTAGAAAAATGACTCCTTATGCCACAAACTACGATTGCATGTTTGATTAAGGTGACAAATACGAACATAAGTATTGTTAATACATCAAATAATGAGCAAAGAAATAATTTCTTGTTCTATATATAGTTTATGGCCAATGCATGAACAAATGTATATTCATTCACAGATAAAGAAATGTACGGTAGGTTATCTTTTATAGTGTTAGATGTGACTTATGTTTGAGGTCAATTGGATCCCAGAGAGATCTCACTCAATCTGTTATACAACTTCAGAACAGACATCTGAAATTATTTGGATGTTGGGAGGGGTAGTGCTGCTTAAAAAGTACTGTCAACACCAATTACAGATGTTTAGCATATGGAAATGAGTTGTATTTAACCATATTTTACAGCTGTGGTCTCTGAGACCCCAAATAGAAGTTATTAGTCATGCTATGTAGTGGACTTCTGCAACATGTCATCATTTCAAATCCACGCAAATCTCATAAAAGTATAAAGGTGATAAAACAATGGATGTTTCAGTTAAAGATGGCCTGTGCTCTCCAAGACCAGAAAAATCCATCCATGTACTTTGCTCTGGTGAAACATGAGCCATAGCAATAAGGCCTTTCTTTGTAATTACTTCACTTCAATAGCATTAAAAATAGTTTAAAAGTCTTTGACTGCATTTGTACAACCCACTTATAAAACAAGCTGTTGCATTGTGGCTTCTTCTTCCAAGTTTGTTGTTGATCAATGCTTTAAAATGCAATGAGGATTTTATTAGCAGTACGTCATGAATACTCGATGGTATTCGATTTATTGGCCACATGTTGGGGTATTTTTAACTTTCTCTGCTTTTCAAAGAATGTGTGACACAAAATGAAACAATATGAAGTAGTGAGTAATTTACGGTTAGTATCCAAAAAGCAATGTTTGGAAGGTTTGTTTTTCCCTATTTATAACTTGCTGGTATGCAAATTGGTAGGTGAAGTAACATTAAGTAGAACCAGGCTCTCAGCAGACAGGCAGCTTGTTTAGAGATGGGGCTGGGGGCTGGGGGCTGGGGTGGGTGGGTGGGTGGGTGGATCGAGGAGGGAGTAGAGGAACTAGACAAGAATCCACCGGGGCCCAGGTTCTCTGGAATAAAGCAACAACGAGGCCTCCACAGGTCAGCTGTGACAGGTCAGCACCCACCATTGTATGGAGGGAAGGGAGTTCCTGTTCCGGCTCATTTTTGCAATCTGAGAGAACATAAACAGGGAGAGACGGAAGCGTCCAGAGAGCGAGCGAAAGCAGAAGCAGTGTGGATGTTGAGTGGAGTGTACGAAGGGGAAGCTACAGGGTGTTGTTACTGAAATCAAATACCATGCTTGTATTAATGGTGAAATATTTATCTATGTAAATATATATATATTAAATTGACATTTGTTACTACGCTATATATTTTGATTAACCTATCGCCCTATGACACAACTGTTTATCCCGTACTTAGGATATCCTCGCACACATATCGATCAGTTTGCTTTTAACCTCAGCATCATTGATCAGGTGATAACCTCAGCAAATTACACTTTTTTTTAATTCTCAGAAACATAACGGTTTCAGCCCCCCGATCAATATTTCTGCTGAAACCAGGAGTGTCTTGTCTTTGCGTAACCAATGCTCAGAGTTTGATCAACCCTAGGTCAATACCCCCGACTGCTCCCCTGTGCAGTTCACCAATCAACTTCCACTACAGTGAAACTCCCTTTAGTTCTGCATTATGCACCGAGAAGCACAGCTAGTTCTATTTCCCATTTTTACCTTTTAAAAAGATTTGTAAACATATTCTGTCCCTTTATATATTTCAAAGTATGACATTGACATAGTATGTTGCCAGTTAGTTAGCTGTGGGCTACAACTTGAGTTTTCTTCAGCTGGTTTTGTATACATTTTGGCAAATTGGCATAATTAAAAGTATGACGAATTCGCTGTTAGTCAATCCTGTTTGCAATGTACCCATTGATGTAAAGACCACTATTACTGGATTACTTTGATACTGAAATAAACTTAAAGTTAGGTCTTTTTTCTATTATTTCTAAGTGGATTTATGGGGGTGTGCCTCATTGAAAACCTCTGATATAAAGCTTCAACAAGTTGATTCCCTAAAGGCCTGTATTATACAAATGTTAAAATAACCAGTCTGCTCTCATGCCACCCAAAACAGGGTCCTATGAAAATTGGAATATTAAGTAACCTGATAAAATGTATAGAATAAGCAGTTTAAACTTAAATCTTCATTGCACATATTTGGAAAAAGGACATTTTAACCTCAATATTTAAGACTTTATAGCATCATGCATGTGCAGCATGTCTATACTTGCAATGTGCAGCAGCAACTAAAGGAGAATTCAACCCAAGTACACAACTCATTAGACTGTTCAACTTTTCAAAAAATACGGGGTTTATTGACTTAACTGCAATCAATACTTACAAAAGAGAAACTCACAGAAATTACTGTAGTGAAAAAAACATGGCTGAAAAAATACATTCAACTGTTTTACTTTCTTTGTGTCAAAATCTGTTCACCTCTTCCAAAACACGTGAAGGCAACACAGAACAAGTGACTAAAGAAAAAAAAAAAGAAAAAAAACAAAAATTAATTGTCCTCCATTTATCAAATATAAAAAAGGCGCAGAAGCCTTAGCTACCTGGAATGTATTCAAAGAGGCACTTCCAATGGTCAAGAGGGGGCCAAGCTCGTGCATCAAGCATCCAATCAAATTAAGAACACAAATAAACTTCCCTCAACCCATTTGGTCACAGCTATTGCTTGTAATAACAGACTGGGTGTAAGACAGAAGACTTTTCAACATAACCAGTCTAACGTGGAGACTCTCCTAAACCAGTGATGTGAGAGGTCTTTCAGCAACCCATTTTACTTCTACCACCAACCCAAGTACTGTGAGAAAATACTCTGATCTGGGACAAGATCTGAGACAAAAACTGATGAGGTGAATCAATGTAATAACAGTTAGCTACTGTTACTGTCAGATTATTGTAAGATGTGAAGGGGAAAACATTCAGGAATGAATACAAGCAAATCTAGTTTAGATGGAATTGCAGTCCGATAAGAGGGAGTAAGAAAAAAAAAAAAAAAGTACAATAAATAATCAAAACGCAAAGTCTTTTTTTGCATTTTTTTGCTTTAAATTAAGTTTCATTTGTGTAGTTGCAGAACAAAAGTCATTGAAGTACAATATATTAAACTGTGAAAAAAGGAAAACTGACAAAAACGTCTTCACAATCTTTAGATTAATATGGAAGATCATAATTTAACATAAAAGAAAATATATTCTATTGTTCATTATCCAGATAAATACAAAACAAAATTAATAAAAAAAAAAAAAAAAAAAAGCATATGATCAGCAATAAATATGTTCTGATAAGTTAAATAAGCAGTGACAAGCAAACCTTCTCTCTGGGAGGTTTTTCAAACAATAACCGTAATAATAACATTAATAAAAAATAATTATCAAATAAAGAAAGCAAAAAAAGGGATGTAATGAGTAGAGTGCTCATCGGAGCAGGTACTAAAGTGGGGGTGAGAAGTAAAGTAAAATAGCTTGGAGATCCGATCTCGTCAAGTCGCAGGATGTACAACTGCACCATGGGAATGCTGGAATTCCCCAGATCGGCGAGGATGAAGGCGGGGGGAGGCAGGGTGGAGAGGCGGGACAAAGTCTTACAGGTTTAATAAAACTGTTTGATATCAAGCCTTCCTTCCCAAGAAAAGAGCCAGTGACCAGCAACAGGAGGAGAAAACTCAGGGGGCATAACCAACTTCCAGTTCAAAGTCCTTCCTGCAGACTCACCCAGTCCACAATTACAGAAGATGGGGCTTGAGAAGAACCGTGACAGAGGAGAGGGAGGGGGTGGGGGGAATGAGGGAAAAAAACCAAAAACAAACAGTAGTCCATTCACCCTAAACACATGCAGAAACCGCCCCAGGCACTTTTTTTTTCCTTTTTTTAAAAACTATTCATATCTTTTCAGGGTCTTTTATTTTTTTTCCTTTTTGTCTTAACTCAGTCTGTAAAAACTGCTGCGGTAGATCTACAGTTACATTAGTGAGCACCCTCTAGCTAGCTCAGGGGAAGTGGTATCGTCAGGGGAGGAGAAGGGGGGGAGGGGGCTAGTGCAATGCACTCCCCTTTCCAAGGCCACTTGTGCTGCTACACATTCAAGAACAAATGAATAAGAAAGAAAGAAAAACAAAAACAAGTGGCACCTGGCAAAACAGTCAATTCTTGTTCTCATGATTTTCATTGTTCAATTTCCTCTCCCTTTTTGGCACTATGACACATGGCAGGGTACTTTCTTTTTTTAACTTGCTGTGCAGATTTACAGGGGTGAAATGATAAGAAAGAGAGAGAGAGAGAGAAAGAGAGAGAGAGAATCCCTTAATGGACTAAATCCTTACAATGCTAACAAGGAACGGTGTTGTGTGAGGGGAAGCTTAGGAAAAGGGCAGAGGTAGAGGGGAGTGCCATGTTCTCTTTGTGTCATCGAACTTAAAGTCACTGGTGGATGCGTGCAGTCTAGTCATCAGAGATGGAGAGGCGGCTAAAGATGGGAAGGCGGCGAGTGGTATCCAGCGTTGGGGACTCTGAGCCACTCAGGCTGCCTCCAGAGCTGCTCTGGTAGCCCTCCTGGTCTGACAGAGAGTCAGGAGGGCTGGATGGAGAATCGAACATGTGAGGGGACTCCAACATGGGTCTGAAATAGTAAGGTGTGCTTGTTGGAGAGGGAGGTGCAGGGGTGTTGGGCTCTGTGCCTACAGGACCAACACTGAGGCTGGGGCCAAACAGGTTGGCCAGCTCCTGGCTGGAGTAGGTGAAGGGGTTACTGCTGGGCCAGTCGGGGACCTCATCAGGGAAGAACATGGGTGGAGGGGTGACCGAGGTGGGGCTGTCTCTCAGCCCAGCTGAGCTGGAGAAGCCTGCGAAGCTGTAGCTGTGCTGCAGTCGAGGCCTCTCCATCTTGTTGGAGGAGTTAAGAGGGGAGCACTGCTGGGGAGGTCCACGGCGCTCCTCAGCGTTGTGGATGAAATGGCAGCGAGGCCCGTATGGGCAGAAACCGATTGTGTGGAAGGTGCGGCACAGTTCAGTTTTGTATTTGGGGTGGCGGCTCAGGCTGCGCAGTTCATGAATTCCGTGAGCAAACTGGCATTTGTCGCCATACTTGCAGGAACCATTCTCCTCAAAGGGCCTGCAAAGCTCCGTCTTGTAGCGGCTGGAGTTCACTTGGCTGCCGCCGGTGGGACTGGCAGGGCCCAGGCACTTGTTGAGGAGCCTCTCACCCGTCTCAGAGAAGGAGCGGTCTCGCATGCGGGTCTCCTTGTTGTTGATGGCATTGCCAACCCCTGAGATGAGCGAGGAGTGGTCCGCTGCCTTCAGGCTGTTCAGAAACTGGTTCTGGCTGAACTTCGTGCTGCTGACAGAGTGCCGCCGCTGGTACACGCCTCCCACCGAGGGAGAGCCCACCGCCTTCCTGTCCAGCAGGGCTCCGGCGGGGCTGGAGATGGGCACATTAGTGCCAGTGCAAGGGACAGACATGGGATGGGGGGCACCCAGGTTGTTGTTGTTGTTGTAGCTGAGCAGTTTGTTGTTCTGCAGAAACACAAAGAAAACACATCATTAGAAAAATATTTTACATATACACCAAGGCAGACAGTCAATGTGGTCCTGATTTTAAAAGAGAGCTGGTGGGTTAGAGAGGAAAAACCCACAGCCTCCTTTTGCATGACTGTGTTCTTTTTGGCTCTGACAACATAAGCGGATACAGGCCTATAGAACAGCAGCTGGTTTGGCAAGTTGCCCTGGTGAGGAATGTGTGCCTGTTTAGTAAATGGAGCAGCAGCACATGAGAGGCCACAGGGCTGCTAGTGGCTACAAAGAGGCTGCATCATTTGAAAGATAATGAAAGTGGTAAAGCATCGTGTTGAATCACAAGAGAAAGCTGATGCTTTTCAATACACGTCCAAACTAAAAAAAAAGGAGATGGTCGGTTTAGTCACTGACTTACAGGAGTATTAAAGCTACCAGAGAATAAACTCTGCCAACCGCTAAGGGAGAAAAAAAAAAGGCGCCGTTTTAAAATAAATATGACACTGAAAACATGAAAATGTATGCAAACGACAACACTGCAGTGACGTCAACTAACCAGCGAGCAGTTACGATTTTGAAAACCAGTTATTTCCCAACACATATTAACACGGTTAAGCGTCGAAACGGGTTTAAATGAGCAATTGTAAGTTAGTTAAAAGCCAGACCAATCCAGTCAATGATTAGCGAGCATGTGGCTGCTTTGTGAGCAGTATTAAAAGTGGCGCAAAACTGCCGTCATTAACAGAAACATGGCATGAATTAACTGAAGCGAAACATCGAAACTGCCGCGTAACTGTTAAGCAAAGCAAGACCCGTTTAGGTTAACTGATGTGACACATGTTGGATATGGAAGTTGAACATTTCAACAACAGCAAACGGTTTCACGTTTAGTTATCGGCAGACTTCGGCACACTTTATGAGAGACTCGTTTAACGCAGCTAAATAACGCACGCGACGACGTTTGGACAGGAAACAACAAGTGGAAAAACAAAAAACAAAAAAAGCAAACAGTCGAAGCAAAAGTGAAAAACAGCAAAACAAAACAAGGCTCCACACACAGGGCAGAGGGCCGCGGGCATGCAGCACATCATTCCTCCACAGCGGCTAACTCACTGCTGCTAACAGGCTAACATACTTCTGTAAAAGACCGGAGAGAGAGAGAGACAAGTTTTGAAGCTACCTTGTTCATTACTTCGAAGTCGAAGAAAGGCGACACCACGGCTGTGGTCATCGTTGCAGCGACCAGAGTTAAATCAAAAGTAGGAAAAAAAAAATAAAAATAAATGTGCTTGTTAGAAAAGTTGCGCCGGTCTGCTGCTGAGTTTCTGATTTGTAGCTCCTGTGTATAATTTTTTTTTTGACCCTGCAGAACTCCCCCTCTGCCCTGCACTAGCCCCGGCATTTGCTTTATAATCCTATGCAGGAGGAGCCTCAAGCGCTGGGCGTTAACTTTCTGTTAACTTTTTTTTTTCTTTTCTTTTCCTCTTCTTTCAGTGGGTTGCCAGTTTGTTTGAGATTACTACACTCTTGCACGCAGAATGAATACTAAACAGTTGTTGACTTTAATTTCTGAGCATCGTGCAGTAAAGATAACTCCTTTTTTTTATCTCTATAGTAAGCCTGTTTATTAGTTTATCGGGAGAGTAATACACATTGGATTATACATAAAAAGTGACTTCTTACAATCATTATACTGTAGATGTTCTGTTTATTAACTTTGTTAGAGGAATAGTGTCTTAACTTCAATGTAAAAGTAAATATATAAATAAAAACTAAGTTAGTATCAGTACATTTTCAAGTCCAGTGGCAAAAGTAAGCTACGACTTTATTTCCTTCTTTTTCTTATGGAAGTCTGGTACTTAAACAGTCTGGAGTTGTTTACTGGGAGGCGCTGCACTATCCCCAGGGTTTCAGCTACCATCCACTACTCTGTAATTAATTTACTCTTAATTGCTGGACTGTAACGTCACTTGTGGGACTTTCCGGTGAATTCAGGCAGCTACAGCTTTTAACTCTTTACCAACCACAGTCATTTTGCACATTAAACCCTTCTTTCTCTCACTGTTTCGATTACAGCTCGTCTTCCTTACCAGCAGGTATAATGCTGCTGAATATGTGCATGGATGTATGTGTCATTCCATCAGGTAGGCTAGGTGATAACCTGATACATGAGTGATCTCACCAGATTCAACCACAGCCTGTGACAATGACTATCGCAGCCACATGTGAAAGAGCTGGGCTGCAGCGAGTGAAACCTATACAAATCTATTGTGGCCCATCGTCCTCCTCTCTCTCTCTCTCTCCCTCTCCCTCCCTCTAAATCCATGACAGAGCAGCCATAGGCCATGTGCAGAGTCAATGTCAGGGTTGGGTTGCAATAGAAAAGAGAAGAGGGGAAAGAAAGGCAGGGTTGGGGGAGAAGAAAAGAAGCTGTTAAGCAAAAAAAAAAAAGAAAAAAAGTTGGGAGTTGGAGGAGGGGATGATGGCGTGAGGGAAGATTTATGGGGGACGTTTATTACTACACAGCACTGCCCCAGGGAGGTGAGGGAAGAGGGGTAGGGAGAGAGAGAGAGAGAGAGAGGCAAAACATTCCCTTTTCCCTTCCTCTTCTTCGCCTATACAGAAGCCACACAGGGGGTGGAGAGCTTTGTCTCACTGCAAGCAGCCGTGGAGGAGGCAGGGGAAGTTGTTTTTGTACTGAAATGTTGAATTTAGTTGAGATAGAAAATGACAGATACAGGTCTTGAATACAGCATATTCATTTCAAACTAAGTTCTGATCTATGTCTGACCTTTAGGAACTACAAAGTTATCTCCCCATAAAGAAAAGCAGATTTATAACTTTCCGAGATATTCTGGACCCTGTCAGCGAAGAGCGAGGGTGTGTGTTTTTAACATAAAAAGAGTTTTACGATCCGGGGCTGTTTGGAGTAATCTCCCTGGAGTGTTTTCACAGACGACAGGGTGGGGTGACAGACTTGCAAATCACGTCTGCAGTTCAAAGGCCCTGTCACTGATTGATTAAGTAGATCAGATCGATCGTCTCTCCTCTCAGGACTAACTACGGCAGGGGTGTAGGAGGGGAATCACAGCATTTTCTTTTTCAGCAAATACAAAAATAACCCTATGGGTGTGAAATGATCTAAATGAGTGATAATATGTCACACATTACACATAATCAGAGCCAGAGTTTACTTAAGTACAACGCACAGAGGGCTGTGATGTCGGAGCAAATAGATTCTCGTGCAGATTTAAACTCCATTAGGCCAGCAGGGTTCATAACTCAACAACAAGCCACTGACTCTGATGTGAAATGTCTTCTTTATTGGAGCCAAGCCTCAAGAAGCCTCACACACTGCAGTTGTTTACTTTAATACTCTCAAATCTATTGTGTTTGCTTGATATTGTGTGGCGCAGTTGTCCTTCCAGGTTTAGGAGGAGGCACCCGTTTCCTGCCAACATGAAGCAATTCCCAGGGGATAGTGTCAGATGTGTTCGTGTTTTAAACATGCAGGCGGTAAACAACATCATTTTCACGCAGGGCCTTGCAGACGTCAGCACACACTGATAAGCTCGCTAAGAAGTTTGACTGACTTCGGCGTAAATCCTCCTTCCAAATGAATTTGTGTAACAGTGTGAAAAGTTTGAGCAGGTTTTCTGTATCTTTATTTCACACACAAGCAAAAAGACATACTTGTCGTGTTTAGGTTATATTTAGTTTTCCTTAAACAAAACTTGTTTTTATTGCTCAAGAAAAGTTGAGATCAAGTCCCTAAATGGGATCTGGTGGCATTTTAAGGTGTAGGCTGGACTCTGCATTAGAATACTTACACATTAGGATATGCAGTATTCACTCTAAGGGGACATTTTACAGTTACACCGGAATTTGCTGAAAGAAAATTGAGGCTGCAACTGAAGATTGTATTTTGATTAATCACAGTTGTGTCAACCAACGGTCCAAAAAAATCTAATATATTCAATGTACTATCACATATGTCACAAAAAAAAAATCTCACAAATTGAAAAATAGAAGTCGAGAATGTTTTGGCATGTATTCCTTGAAAAATGATTGAAACAATTAACCAATTATCAAAGTAGTTGCACATGATTTCTCTGTTGATCGATAAATGGACTAATTGTTTTAACTCTAAATATATATATTTTCCATCACAGCTTGTTAAAGCGATGGGTGGAATATTTATGAGGTTTTCCTGTTCAGTCATTTCACTGACTTCCCAAGTAGAAAACACAAAAGGCATAAATAACTGCATCTCAGCTCTCTTCAGGCAGGATTCTCCTCTGGCTGTTGACAGAGTCGAGTTCTCTCTCGGGGGACTTGATTTCTGAGGATTTGTGCTCCTCGAGGTCAGCGCTGTCCTCCTTTGGCTTGTATTTGCTATCAGTCTCTGTTGGAGCTGCAGTCAGTCACTCCTCAGCCTCAGCTCAACGGTTTGATTTCTGCCTCCTGCGCTGATGACTCCCTCCTCAGAAGGGAGGATGAGGATGAGACTTGAGGTCACTGATAACATTTAAGTGGGATGCCTGGCTGTTAAATCTTTTATCTAACTGAACAGGAGATGAAAGAAGTCATGGGGAAACTCAACAAATTGGAAGTTGTCTGTGGTGACAGTCTGTTAAAGCAACAGTTAACTGTAGTTCCTGCTTAAAGCCAACAGAGGGCAGAGTTCTTCCTTTTCTCTGTCCTCTTGTTGCAGCATTTCCTATTTACTCCCCTCTCTTTGTACAGTATTTAAAGTGTCTCCAAGTTTGCCTAAAGCATAAATGTAGATTATCAGAATGGTTACTCCGTGAGTGAGAATTTCTAAGATTAGACACTTAGGTCAGGCACAGTCAAACACAGCTCCTTCCTTGTGTGGCTTTGGTGAATTAGCCTCAGCACTGTATTGTGTAATCAGCCTTTCCACTGACACACTAACTTAGTGGCCTTATATGAAGCAAAGAGACTTATCAGCTACACAAAACACAAAGGCTTAGACTAGTTTTGTGGTAATCTCAAGCTGCGCTGCACAACATCCCACTTAGGGCGACCACAAGGCTCATTAAACGATGTCTTAAAAGAGAAATAAGTAGTATTTTTTACTGCCTCATGGTACAGCATGTATATTCTTGGGATTGATACAGTTGTTGATAAATACCAATGACTTAGCTGTTTGCCACATGCTGGCATTTATGATTTCTTATAAAGTCAGTTTCAAGCTGACGTATCTTGTCTTCCCCCCCACACACACACACACACACTTGTATTTTCAATTCCGTAAAACTGAAGGTTATTATGAGCACTATAAGTGGAACATCACCTCTTCACTAGAAATGTATTTAGCATCTTGCACATTGCAGTGAAAATGTTACATAAATATTTATGTCAATCACAGGCAAGCATGCAGTGATGGAAGATCAGACCGTTTACTGTATACCTTATTAATCAACTTTACTGTTTATATTTAGATTTTATTCGCACTCTTTCCACTCTTTCCTACTGCAACTGCTGCCCAACAATTTCCCTTCAGGATAAATACATAAATTCTGTCTCCCTAGCACAACTAGTTTGCCTGGGTCCAGAAATTTGTTGACAATTCTGTCTGATATCGGGCAAACAAGTAGTATCACCATAATGTAAAAATACTTTGTCACGAGCTAAATTCTGAATAAGTAAAAGCACAGAGTTTTATCAGCAAAATGTACTTATGATGTACTGTATTAAACAAAAGAACTCAATTATTATGGACACTTTAAAGTATTTTGCTGTTGTAGTTGATTTCAACTCGTATAACCATGCACCATATTTTATGTGTCAGTTGAATTTAAGTTGATATTTCTGGGCAAAATCTTGACAAAAAAAGTAACTACATTTATGAAATAAAACAAAGTAGTGGAATAAAAAGTACAAAATAAGTATAAAGGTGTATAAAATGGAAAATATTAAGTATGGTCCAAAATTTTTTACTTAAGAACAGTACTCGAGTACAAGTACATTTTACCACTGGCAGCATGATATATTACAGAAAACTGTCCTATTAAAAGCTATAGATGAGTTAACACTCCTCTAGCTTCCCATTTTCCCCCAGCATGTGAGCACATGTTTCGTTACACTGACAGGACAGATTGTTGAGCAATCGGCGGTGAAGGATAGCCAAGTTGGACCTAAATAGGCTCTGATTTCTTGAACATGTTGTCATGGTTCGGCCCACGTTTGCCGTGACACTGCGTGGGGTTTTGCTTTCTGTAAACATTCTCCTTCCCACATCCCAATTTGTGTGATCCGAGTCTTTTCTGTATAAGCTTTGACAGCCAGGATATCCATGATTGCTTCCTTTCACGTCTCATGGTATGGTTTGCCAAATTCATATGGGAGGACTATGGTCATCTTGCAGGGTGAAACTAGCCTCAGAGGAAGAGGGTGAGGGAGAGAGAAAAATGGAGGGAGGGAGGAAAATAAGACCTAGCAGCAATTAATTGTCCATGAGAGTAGCCACAGCATTGTTAGTGGTGAACCGCCAGCTGCTCTTGCTGATGTTGTTCCCATGAATGGCTCCAGTGTGCCCATCCACTCCACTTCCACTGCCCTTCATCTCACAGTGGGTTGGATGCGGCATCACCGCTCGGCTCGGCTCGGCTCACTTGTGTGGCTTCGACACGTCACGGCATTACAATCACGACCAGAGTTCAAAACAAACACCCTCTTGGAAATGAAAGTCTTTGGCCCTGTCAGTGCCAATTTGCAGCGAAATAGAATAATAATAACAATGTTTTGGTTAAATGCGTGGTCGCAAAAATAGCAACAAAACAGAGAGTGAGGGCTCAGCGATTAAAGGAGATTTACTGTCCAATTCTCTCCTGACACTCCGGTCTCTAGAGGAGGGTTGTATTTAGAACCAAAGGCCAGCTTCCTTCTCTGACTTCCTGACCCGTGTTTCCTGAGGAACAATCTTTCTGTCTGTCCAGAGGGCTCATGGGAAGGGAGAGTTTGGTTTTCCACTCGCACATTAGGGGTTGCAGCATAGGTCAAAGTCATCAAGCTACAGAAATGACCCGATGACCACAGCTATATGACACACAATGCAGCACACTCAGAGATGGCACATGATACGCATGTGCAGACACACTTAGGGAAGAAAGGGTTTAGGGCACGTAGAGAGGACTCCAGTACTTGTTGTGTCCAGTCCCCCATGGGCCCAGCGTGCCTCCGCTGGGGACCGGACGGACCTGACCCTGGTCCAGGTGTCATGACCATGCGGCGGACGCTGAAACGAGATATTCCTCAGCTCCTCACTCAACGCAGGGGGAATAAAATCAATGGGCTTTGTATAGCGTAGGAACAGTGGAAAGCATTCTCTCACCAAAAAAAATCCTGCCCCTGTCCCATCTGTCTCCATTCTCCAGCACTCTCAGACCTCACAACCGGCCCTGTGTGGTCACTCCTGGACTAGAATTACACAGTCCATGTGTCCGGCTCTGGACAATACACAAAGCCAAGCGCCCGTGTGACCCTGCCCACTTTTCTCACACTTTACCCCTCGCACATTTATTGAACTGGACGTGTCTTCTCCCCAGTTATTGATATATCCTCCAGATGCTGGCTGCTGACGAGGACGCCCTTCTGACATGGTTGCGTTTTTGTGTTTGCTAACAGCTCGCTTATCGTAAATGAGACTTTTGGACATTAGCTTTCCATGGTGTGTGAATTAATGGGAGAGTGGCTTTGCTTATGTTGATGTTGAGCCGTAGGGTTAGGCACTGTTGTGTGTGAGCCGTCCTCAGTCGACCCAGGACATAAAATTAAATTCCTCCTTGTTGTAAGCGTGTGCTGATTTATTGTGGAAAAAAAAAACATGCTTTTATAGTTTCTGCAGCTTTAATTTAAACCTTTTCTTGTGTCTGTCTTTATTGCCAGTACAATGCTACAAATTATCTGCTACATGATGTCTGATGTCTTTTGTTTTCCATCGCTCTTCATGTAGGCCTAGGTATTAAACTTCTGGTTAGTGTCAGTTTTGGGGGCCCTGAGAGCATCATCATTCAAGAGACAACACAAGTACAAAAAAAACACAAACAACACATGCTCAGCATTTGGAAAAAAAAACCTAACACAAGTTGAGAAGCACATTCAACAATTTGGCAACACATATGCATCCCAATGAAATGCGCTGCAATTACAGAAAACACAACACACATACAGAAAGGCACCAGTTGTGTTTTCTGTATTTGGTTGTGTTGCTTGTATTTGCTGCCTGTTTTTGTATTTAGTTATATTTCCTGTATTGTCAGAACGCTTCTTTACTTGTTGTGCGTTTCTGTATTTGCAGCACGTTTCTGTGTTTGGTTTGTGTTGTCTATATTTGCAGTGTGTTTTCTTATGCTATGTATTTTTGTTTTCCCTTCTGCCTGTGTGGTATGACACCACGTATGCTGCCAGTGGTATTGGGTGCCTGCCATGTGTGGCCTATGTGTGAAAAACTGGGTCTGTTTTTGACTTTGTGTTGCTCAATTTTGTGTCCACATTGCAAACCAATGCCCATTATTCAAATCAATGAAAAATATTTTTTCTTGGTTGACTTGTGATTTGTCTTTCTGCACGTGCGTTCTTTAGTTGCAGGTGGGTGTAGTGTTGAACTCAGAGCTACAGGTGTTTCAGCTTCAGCAGCAGATTATTCATCTGTTAAACTGCACCTTCGCTTGTCCTCCTGAAATGAAAAGTCCTTGTAACGTCTTCTCATTTCTTCTCTGTGACCTCCCGCAACTCACATGAGCTCGGGAAGTGTATCCGTCTTCACTTTTATAGAAAATGATGAGGAAATGAGCAAAACTCAAGCTATGTGGATAAAGATCAAGGAGCATATGGGAGGGAGATTAGCTCAGAGGAACACAGACAAAAACTCAAACGGCATTTTATGTTCCCACAGGGGCCAGAATACATCACCATCTTAACGCTTTGATTTCGGATTTTACAAAAGCACTCCCAATCACTCAAAGAAAATAACTCTGAGGGATTTTGTGTGATTGCCCACAGTCCAAACACGGTACTGCCCCAAAATAGAGTTTGATGTCCAAGATGAGTCTAAGCTGCTTCTTTTTCTTCTGTTTTTTTTTTTTGTAAAGAAAACAAACCCTCTGGGTCTTTGAGGCTGGTCCAGTCCCAATGCCCCCAACTGTTCTCCACTCCGCCTCTCTTTCTCCTCTCCCTCTTTCAGACTGTCTTCTCCCCTGGCAGTGAAAGAAGGGGCAGCTGTGTGGAGTCCTTTGGGTTGAATGAGAAGAATCAGCCCATTTGGTTGACTTTCCTGGCCAAAGCTATACTTTTCTGCTGCCAGGGTTTCACATCCAGTCCAGAGCAGTTCCTGGGCTCCAGCCGCTCGTATCCAACAGGACAATGGGGATTGTCCTACAGCCATATACCACACAGGGGTCCAATTGCCTGTCTGCCTAAATGTGGAAGCATCTACATTCTCGGCAAGTCAATTGGTCCAATTTTGGAGCCTTTAAAATTGCTTGGTCTTCTTGTTTCTGACACAAAGCTACTTGATTCAAGAGTTATGAGAACCAAATGTCATTTTATTTATGCTAATGAAGGATTATGTCTCATTTCAAGGTATTGTCACTCATTTGTAGAAGAGAAAAAAAATGTAGTGGAATGAACCCCCCACCCCCCTCCTGCCCATCCGCCATCATTTTTCTCTTGATCTACGAACCCACGTTGGCTGAAAATGAGACCAAATGACTTGTCAAAGCAGATGTTTATGGTAATTTGACCAGCAACATGTGTGTTAGTACGTTTGCCTGTTTGCGATACAGAGCTTTAACGAGCAAAAAGTGGTATGAATTATGCATTGAGTTCGGTTTTAGATTTTGTAAGTGGTTTAATGTCATTAGCATGGAAACACATACAGCACTGCTTGTGTGTGTTACCAGTAAGCACTATTAGTGTCACATCAGGCCCATGTGACTCTGTCAACCCAGGGGAGTACTCACATTATTGCTGTGTTGTGTAACAGCTGAATATGGAAACACTTTTTGTGCTTGTTAAATACTTTCTGGTTTGCCTTTTTTTTTTCTTGCCTTGCACTCTTATAGGTTCTACAAAGTCTAGTAAAATCCAATGGCTTTCCCAGAAACGAAAGTTTATTGTCCCCCTCAGCCCACCCGACTCGTAAATAATGGCACGTTTACCAAAAATCCCAAGCCGACAGCCCCCACCTTCATACCATTACCAGTACCACTGTACGCCAACACCGCTGCCAAAATACACCCAAACAATCCCCCTTTCTCCTCATTGAAACCTTCCAACTGTCTGTTAACAGTGTTTACTCGGTCAAAGCCCTCCAACTCCACACTCAGAGGGAAGAACAGTCCAAATGCTGCCGTTGGGAACGGCATGTACACCATTAAACTCCAATCTTCATTTTCAAACTTTTTGGTATCATAGTAAAGAGCTTTAAGTGCTTTACCAGGCGTGCACATACATCGAGGGGCTGCCTTTATTCTGTTGCACCAGCTACAGTATGTGCAAGTTTGATCCAAGGTTAATAACTTTACATCACTTGTGTCTTTGCAGCTAGAAATTGATTTGTAATGAGTGAGTCACAAAATGAGCTTTTGGTGCTCAGAACAAGTTTTTCAAAAATCATTTCACTCGGCTTTCATGCTGGCTTATGTCCACACGTACACTTAAGAGAAGGATGCGGTCAATTTTCTATGTGAGGCACTCATTCAGATTGCTCCGACAACGCCAACACACAAGTCGTTACGATCCAATAAAATCAAAGATATTATGAAGAGGAGGATGAAATGAGTTCCACATGAGCACCATCCCTACAGCGGGGGGCGGGGGTGTCTATTAATATGTTTAATATGGTGACCTCAATCATACACCTTATTTTCATAAAATCTCCACAGCTGTTTCCAGGCACCTTGGGAGTTCACCTTGACCTGCTTTGATCATCATCCCCGTTGGCCAAAAGTCCAAACAATCACGCTTTAATGTCGTCTACTGAGTCTACTTAGTGAATGGTGAGACCGAATGGAACAGAGTTAGCATGTGAGAAGCCAAAGATAAATGTGAAGCTGTGGAGACTAAGGGCTGACGTGTAGGTGGGACCAGTACAGTACTGGAGCTTCCACTGTGGGCAACTTTCTCGCTGCATGACTCACCACATGAGATTTGTGCACAATTTAAATACCACAAAAAAACTGTCAGAATCTCACCTTAAACACACTCTCATATTGAACGGTGACATCAATATTGACGTACAATGTGCACCTTTGTATTTACAATGAAAGTGTGACATTAGACTAATATCACACTCTGGCTTTTTATGATCACATTTGTGTCTGATTTTGAGTCAGTGCCTCAAATTGACCCCAGCCAAAGGCTGTTGTGTTTTTGTCTTACAGTCGCACACAGGATATGAGTCTGTCCTGTTGACACTCTTCTGAATCAACAGCTTCCATCACATTGCTGTCATGTGAGATTAAAAACTGCCTCCTGCTATCATGAGTCTTCTGTTTAGAAGAGTTGTGAAATTTTTAACATTGAAACTTTTTTTCTGAGGTTTAAAGAGAGTGAAAGAGAGGCATAGAGTGGGTATTTGTACAGCTCAGTATTCGGTCATGATTTATCTCCACTGAGGTAATATCGAGGTTGGCGCCCTGAAAATGTCTTTGCTTGAACAAGGTGCCTTGAGCCGGATAAGAGGGCCTAAAGCTCCCATTTCAGCAGCATGATGGATGAAAGTGTTCTATCTTGTTTATGCAACCTGACACAAGGCATCTGCTGGCCTCTGGAGCGCTCACTTCATGCTCTAACGCTCCCTATTAGACAGTGAAACAGAGATTATCAAGGTATTTCTGATGTAGGAGATACAGTGGAGGGTGTCGGAAAGTTACTGCTTGCTCAAGATTGTAAATTAATTTGGTCTATTTGGAGGCACTATCTGCACTTAGTGGATTTTTTTACTTAAATCTTAAATCTAATACTTAAAATGTTATACTTACATATCTGATCTTCTAGTAACAGCATATGAAAACCTTCAGATTTGACATTTGTGATTTTGAGTCTACAGTAGCACCATCACCAGGTCAAAATTTGAATTTGTCCAAGACTTTGGCTTATGATCAATCAGCCTCAGCTCCTTTGTGTTTAGTGCTATTTTGCAAGGGTTAGCATGCTAATATGCTAAACTAAGATGGTGATCATGGTACACATTACACCCATTAAACATCGACATGAAAGCATTGCCATTGTGAGCATGTTTGCATGCCAACATTAGCATTTAGCATGGCTGTAGTCTCCTTTTTAAGAAAGTAAAACAGCTCAACGACATTCATTTCATCCTCATGGATTCTTTGACTTTTAGCTTGAAGCAACATCTAGCTTAAGTCTAACATGTGGCTAAAATTAGAAAAGAGTTTAACCTCACAGTAAAATAAAGTACTGACCTGAATTTATGTCTTTGTGCCACATATTTCAGCAAACAAGCGGCCTTGCTGAAAGACAACCGCAGAAAAAGCAATGTTAGCTGCTGTCAAAGCTATTGTGGATCTTCACAGTAAATCCAGGACTGTGCCGATATAGTAAACTGTTTCATTAGATGTTTTAGTATACTCTGTTATTCAGCTGTAACATCCAGGTTTATTGCTCAGATTATGTAACCCTATCCATTAATCCCCCTGATCATTTTTTCTTGATAAAGAAAATACATTCCCAGCCAACTATTTTAGGTTTTATGGTGTCAAGATTCTGTTATGAGTTCTAGCCAAGTTTCCTATTTACCAGTATATCAAGCAGGAGAGAGTGGACCAACCAAGGTGGAAAGTTTGGCAAACTAGCACAGGTGTGGATAGACGTGCTAAAAGTGTAGCTTTTTATGGTCTGAGCTTCTTCAACTGAGCCAGATCATGTAACAAAACCCAACCAGCATTCACTGTTTAGGCTTACGCGGTTTTTGCCTTTTACTGATTAGACAAATAAATAAGTACGTATGGGAAAATCTGCCAAAACAACGTGGTCTCGGACATGCTGTAATCATTATATAGTCATGTAATGCACCATAAACGTCATAGCACGAGGCAGTGATGGAGTGTGTTGGCTCTTGTGCAGGCTCGCTGTGTTTGTGAATTGTGCTCCATATGTGAAGAAGCTGTCCACTGCTGCTTCAGTATCTCTCCCATCTGTCTTTGTCGTATGACTAACTCAAACATAATCTCCCATTCAAATTTGTCTCCTCTTACAACCTCAGTACCCTCAGTCCAGCTCATTTTTAAAACCTCCATTTCTGCAGGACACAAATCCCCTCAGACAAACAGCTGCTTGCATAAACTTTCCCCCTTTCTTTGCTGGTATACGGTATTTAGATGGGAAAACAACAAGAGAGAAAGAAATAAAGACAGCTGAAGAAAGACAGAGGGGAAGCAGAGGGAGGGAGGGAAGCAGAGACAGGCCTAGCACCAGTATAGGAAGAAAGTGCGGAGTCATGCTGTAGGAATGCTGGGGGTGGATTGCTGGCGTGACTGCCCCATTTTTCACAGCCATAATCAGAGCCAGCTGTCAGCGAGAGGGCCCATAAGATGAAGGGGGGAGGAGGAGTAGGGGAGGGGAGAGGGAGGGATAGTGAGAGAGGGAGTGGGAGTACTGGGTTTTTGGAAGTAGTTAGAAGGCGAGAGGGGAGGGGGATGGCAAGGAATAAGAAGGAGAAGTTGGTAGAGATTGCATTTTCGTGATTTATTTCCACTCCATGTGTCACCGGGTTTAAGAGTTGTGTAAAAGAAAATGCCTGTAAGGAATCATGTGCAAAAAGAAATACAATAAAAATCAGTGTGTTTGTGTAAAGACGCTTTTGTGCGAGCATGATAACAGTTAAAAGGAGGAGCGGATCAGACTGTGGCCTTCACTCGGCCCGGCTGCAGTCTGAGCCAGGTTAAAGGAGGATAAGGGTGGGCGGGGGGGGGGGTCCAGGGTGGTGCTTCCTGCCTTCCTGCTGTTTCTGGGACGTCCGCAGTAAAATAAAAATGACAAGGCAGAAGCTCTTTCGTCAGTGTCTGTATGGAGTGTACAATCCCTCGTGTTTGTAGATAGGGCAGGGATATAAAGGACATGGACTAAAACCCACATAAAAAGTAATGAAATAACATTATGACTTGCAATTTTCAGATTTTCAGAGCATTATCACAGATCAAGAACAGATGCATCTTTGACTAGGAATCAGCTAACAGTGCAGTAGTTGTACTTTGCACATCTGTGGCTGTGGTAACACTGCTGCTGCTACCAGCCATGCTAGTGCTTTTACAGTCCCAGAGCTCTGAACGTAAACTGCCAGTGTGTTTATGTTTAGTCTACAGTCGTACGGTACATCTTCCTTCCACTATATGTGATGTTCTGTTTTGTTCCGCGACAACTGTGCTCATTATCCCTATTGTAGGTCAAATTCGTGAACTTGTGGCACCCTAATTTGATGAATCGTGAAAACAGATGATAGAAAGGAGAAATCTTGATGACAACAACAATAACAGTTTCACTGGTAGAACACCCTCAGCAGGAAAATAAATAAATGTGATGTGAATTATTGCACAGCTGTTTCCTGACGTAGGTTAAGGTATTAAGATTCTGTGGTGAAATATATTTATGACCTATCTCCCTTACACAGTGTACAATGACACATACTTTATATGACCCTCGGTAGCTTGATGGAAAAAGGCTGGGAACGACTTGGCTTGTTGATTTCTTGGTGATTCATGGCTGTTAAAGAGGTGACCTCCTCGAAGTTGGAGTAGCGACTTTTCACGTCAACCCTACATGCCTCCGACACAGACAGTACCCTAGAGACTTACAAGAAATAGTGTCACTGGCTAATGAACTTTGCAGCCACTACACTGATGTCTTTCTTTCCTAAGTTGGTTAAAATAAATGACCTTGTCGGTTGCTTAAAGCTCTGCTTGAACTGTACAGCTACAGTTTGCTCGGAGAACTGGTTCTCTTTAATCTTTTTAAAAAAATCTCCCCTTTATATTATTACAATGAGCTGTTACTGAAGCACAACAGAGGACGCAGCCAAGCAAAAACTTCAGAAACATACATCTTGGTGTCTGACAAGCTATTTTAGGCCTCTAACAGAACTCCCCTTTCTGCCAACCTTCTGTGCTCAGGTCTTGATGTAATGCGACACAACAGGCTCAGAAATAAACAGGGGCTCCAGGCAAAAATGCCCAATGAGAGTTTTTTTTTTTTAAATGCCCACAAACTTTAAGACGCCTGTGAAATCATGAGCAGTAAAAAGTCCACGGTAGTGAGGTGGTCACTGTCATTTCATGTATTCAGATGAAGAGATGATTTGTGTCCCCGTGGGCTGTCGTAAATGAGTCTATCCAAATAAATGAAAAGCGAGCTCTGTCCCAATTACATTACCATTAGTAGTTGTGTTCAGTATCTATTTGAACAGTATACAGTTTTGCAGTTACAACAAATCAATGCAAACTGCTTTTCTGTTTATAACTGCTTTTCAGTTTATAATAACAGGAAATGACGGCAGACATGAGACATGGCGCGGTCAACCAAGCGGCAGCTTCGATGCCTGAAAAGGGAAGCCAGTGACGAAGTGCCTTAAACTTCCATTCTATCTAATTTCCATGTTCCGTTCTGCCAACCAAGCTAGCTAGCTAGCTAGCACTAGCGTTAGCCAGTAACTTAAGAGAAAGTCTGCCAGCTCTGTGTACTGCTGTACATGCTGACGAACAGCACTAGTACCCGGAGGTCTGCGTTTACCTGCCAGTAAAACATTACTGGATGACTCGCGTCAGATGGGTGGAAAATTGGCGACTTATACAACACTGGCTTAGACGCGTCATTCTCCCTAGCTCCGCCCTTTTGTCCAAATATGGTCACTTCTGGCTCCAAAATACCAAGATGGCGAAGGCAAACTCCTGGCTTCAAAACTGCAGTCCACAAAACCAATGGGCGACGTCACCCATGCTACGTCCATTCTTCATATACAGTCTTTTGGGTCAACCTGCTTTTAAACCAATTTTCTCTCTGATTCATTTCTTTTAAAGCTGAATACGTTCATGAGTTTGTTTCCTGTTCAGTGGGATTCGCCTTGATTCAACTTTGACCATGGGGATGTGCATGGCTGGCCGATGGAAACACTCATGTTTGCGGTGCGCTATCAAACGGAAGCGTCACTCTCTAACACTGTTTAACATTTGTGATTGCATCTTTCATGCATTTTTAAGTCGGAACGTGAATTTTTTCAGGGCCGAGCTAATGGGGGTCTGGGGCCTCACCAAGGGGGTAAGCGTCGCTTCAGAACTCGAACCTCCTCTGGCGCCATTTTGATGCTACAAAGAAATCACCTCCCGTTAGCATTCGATTGACTGCCATTCATTTTGACGTCCCTTTGACAGCGAATAACTTTACATCTGAAGCGTTTAAAGACTCCATTTGTCCATTGTTTATTTCTAAAGAAACACAACAATGTATAAAAGGCTCCATTACCTTGTATCTCACGTTATGGCTCCGTAGCAGACGTTTTTGTAAAAATAGGCTAACGATTGTGTCATAACCAAGCGACTTACTGTCGCACAGTACAGGAGAAGCTCGCAGGCAGTTTGGACTTACATGAGCTTTTTAGGTTTAATTACTGATGTTAACTAGCTTTTTAGTTAGCAATAATTAGCCTGTGCCTATGTTATCTCCTTACATATACCTACGCTCTCCATCTCTGCAAGATTGGGAATGATGAGATTTCTCTTGGCACAGCTACCAGAAGACTTACAACTTTCAGACAGGTTGCTCACGTCACATTTACTTCATCTCTCTCAGTTGGAGGCGGCGCAGTAACGCTCAGCACTCACCGGAAAAGTGCTTCTAATATCCTTCACTGGTCTCCGTCCACAGCAACGGGATCTGTTGGTCCATTCGTATACACAGTCTATTGGCCCTGGGTATCCTGCTCTGCCTTTGAGAAAATGAAGTTCAGATTAGCAGATCTGGAATCTTGCTCCTTATGAGGTCATAAGGAGCAAGGTTACCTCCCCTTTCTTTGCTTTGCCCGCCCAGAGAACTTGGCCCGCCCATGAAAGAGAGAGAGACATCATGGCTTTCAAACGAGCAAAGTGGCAGTTGGTCAAGGCCACACCCCCACCCTCCACCTTGCCCCCCCCTCTCTCCTCCTCTCAGACACAGAAATGGCACATACTAAGGAAAGCTCGTTGTGGGACTGGCTCTAGTGGCTGTAATTCTGCACCAAGGCTGAATTTCGGGAAAGAGACTTCAGATACAGTATTAGGGGACCACTAAGGTCTCTATAAAAGCATCCAAAGAGCCCCATGTCATGGGACCTTTAAGTAACTTGTTTTTCTCATGGAAATGCACCTCATGAATGATTGAATGAATGGGCAGCTCGGTCAGGCCTGCAAGTTTTCCAGTTGTGGATAGTATAGTAAGTAAAATAGTATGTACTTTAGAAGAACATATTGTGTAATGCATAATGTCATACCGACGTTTTCTGTGTACAAGCTGTGTGCTGAGCAGCTCAGCTCCCTCTCAGCCGGCTTATTTCTCTGCCCGGGAGTTGTTTATCAGACTGGGAGTGAGTGGCCTGTAGCCTCTCTTGAGTTCCAGCCAAGTCCAAAGTGGAACGGGTTTAAACTCTAGACTTTTGACTCTTACAGTGTGTCAACTCATGTGGCCTGGCTGGTCCCCTATCAGAACTAGAGGGGCACGCTGACCCTCGCCAACCTTGATTTTGGAAAAGTGCTGCGTCTACTATAAGTCATTAGTCCATCACCCACAGAACAAAAGGTGAGACCATGTCTGGGTTGCATGGTTTCTAAAAAACCCTCTGTTTTGGTGGTGTGATGGTGAAGGGTTGTGTTGAGTCGACGGTTGTTTACTTGACTGGTGATGTAACACAGGCTGAACAAATTGACCTTTTTAGTGAAAGTGGAGCAGTAGTTATTAACTTTTCATATGCCTCTCTCATGTGTTTCCTTTAACTTTGTCTCTTTCTTTCTTTTTCAGTCTTGCTTGTTATTTTTTTGACACAAAGACAGAAGCACACTGAGGCTGCACACAATGTTTTGTCTTAGCTTTTGATCTCTAGTTTCTTCCTCAGCGTACAGATTAAATACAGGCTGAGAGTGTCCCCTCTTATCGATGGATTGAGGCTGAAGATGATTTCCCCCTGCATCTGCACAGCGGAGTTTCTTCTTGGGTACTTTCCAGGGCACTTTCTCTTGTTTGGCAATCTGTTGACTTGTTTACCGGGCTGCTAAAACCTTGGAGACACCACAGGCTGTGTAACTCACGCTGTGAACCCTGCAGTCGCTAGTTCAGGGTTCAGTTTACCAACAATGTTGCACAATGTGTCCTCTCTGGCAGCAGTCACACTTTTTGAGATCTGAGTCAAAAGATCAAGTTTTTATGTCTGTGAATCACTGTAGTAAAACTCCTCTGGCTATAGTCATTCCAACTTGTGTCCTGGCATGGTCACATAATAAAAGGATTAAAATTGAAAATTGAAATGGAGTTTAATTCCAAGATTATAATAATATCACAGCAGTGCTGTCAAAATGAATAATAATGAAGCTCATTATGAGGTTAATATTAAAGTCATGAGTCACTGAGTGCTGTTTCTGTTTGATAATCTCATCAGTGTTTTTGTCAAAATTGACTGAATTGATGAAATTCAAGTAGCAAAGAAATCCCTAAATGGCCTACAGCCCACGTTAAGCAAGGTTACTGCAGGATATTTCTTATCTGTAATCATCAGGTACAGGCTCACACATTTAAAGGCATTTGTTTAAATACCAAGAAATCTTCAGCCAATCACCAGAGAACATCAAACAGGGGTTGACGATGATAAAAAGGAGGATTTGAGATCATTCGCAGATTTGAACCAGTTCACGTTAGGCAAGTGTTGGTTTTTCTGTGAACATCTCACATGCAGCACAGATCGGCCTCGTGCCACTACCGTTCAGCTCGCTGCAGGAACTTATGTCACTTCCTTTCTTATCTTATTGATGTGGAAAGAGGAAGCCCCCTTTACTTTCCCCAGACCTACTTATCACAGCAACACAAAAAGTGTGGGGATGTTATTTCAGAGCTGAAATAACCTGAATTATTTCACTAAGCAGCCACTGAGCAAATGTTAGAATGCACACCTGCGTGTAGACATATCGAACAGGATGTCGGGGGTTGTTCTGTGTGTGTCTCCTCTTGCAGGCATCCGTACCACCCACCAGGCTTTTTCTGTGCCTTGTACTGTATGAGTAAAAGTTGTGCTGCAGACTGTATGGAACATGCAGAGGAGGCGAGGAGCATCTCACCGCTCAGCCGTTTAACCCATTCATGCCCACACAAGAAGAAGTTAGTAGCACGAAAGAGCAAGAACAACAACAAGCTGTCTCTGACATTCGGAAAATCCCCGTTGTTGCCTTTCATTTACTTAAGCACTTTAATATGCTTCATTATCATTTCCATGATGTCTATGGATCATCAATCGGGCCAAAGTTCTTATTTAGGTCAGAGAGTTTGTTGTTCTGCAAGATGTAATCGCAATGGCAGCGCTTGTGTTTCAAAAGAAATAGGGCCTATAAGACCGTGCCCTAACCCATAAACAACACAGAAATAGCTTCCACGCTAACTGACCCAGAAAGCATGATGTGGTGATCTTTAAGTGAAAAGAGGTTAAAACTGAGCAGAATTTTGTGGAAAAGGTTTTTAAGATGTCTAAAGGCTGTTTTATGCTTCTGCGGCAACTCCACGCCATAGCTACGCCGTCGCTCCTACAGCATTGTGACCCATTCAGAGTTCTGCGTCGGGGTTGAACGCGTTTCTTTGCATCGCGATGCATTTCACCGCCAGAACGCTAGGGGGTGTGTGGTTTCGCGAAACTCTGCCATTCCGACGAAAGCGAGAGAGACAGTTTATGTTATGTTAGTAAGCAAACTTTAGCACAACTGCCCACAAAGTACTGCTTGCTGGCGAAGTGCTAATTTCAAAATGTTACTGACATATAGACACTTTACAAACAGATAACCCCATCTTTATTGCACCTGTAACCACACTTATAGTGATGTCACAGGGTCCTGGAGTACACCGATACTTCACTGCAGCAAGGTGAGAAGATAAACAAGACTTTCAGGGGGTGTTAAGGTTAATTAAAAGGTAACCGTTAATTACTGTGTGTGATGGGATGTGAACTACAGTTTCTTGCATGAAAGTTGGACTCGCTACACGCCAATCCACCACCTTCATGTCCACACCCCTACTTTTTGCCTCGCAACATAGTAACACACAAGTAGGCACTACTTCCTGCATGGAATTGATGTGGACACAATTCCTTGGAAGACTGGGCTGTTTGAAATGTAGTCATTGAAATGATTTTGCAACATTTGTTATATGGCACCTAGACCCCAAAACATTTAGCTTTTCAACCAAATTTGGCCTAGTTTCAACATAGAAGCCTACGCGTCTTTGACCTGAAAATCACCAGATCAAGTTCTTACTTTATTCAGACATTCTGTATATTATCAAAAATGGCATAAACATAGCTGAATTACAGCCATTTTACCATTTCTACTCCAAACCAAACTTTCATTCAGCATCTGTCACTTGGCCCCTGTGTTTGTCTAGGGAGGGTCCTGGCTAAGTGGGTTTAAATAGTGCTGCATTGCTTCCTCTGGGAACCTGTTAATGGCATAAGCAGTCCCTCAATAACAACCGCTGGATAGCAACACAAGCAACGCAGCTGAAGCTCACTTGACCTCAGTTTTGTGTTGGAAACTATTTGAAGATTTGGAGAAAGTGAGTGAGCTTCTTATCAAATCATAAGTCAAAATGTTACAGAGGATCCTTTATTCTGACGTGGTGACTTATTTATTTCTGTGTAACTGGGAATGTACAGTCACACATCGTACAGGAGATTGTGTAACATGGTCTGAAAAAACGTTTGGGTCCTACTAAAATGCAAATGCTATGAAAATAATGTCCCCAAATTATAGCAACATGCCCAAATCATTTCCTGTAGTGGTGCTTAAACTCTGCTATTTCTGCATGGCCCTGTTTATTTTTAGGGGTGGGGGCCGAGAGGATGGGGACTGTTGACATATAATCCTCCCAGAAAAGTGATTTATTTATGAATTCCAGTACAGAACCCTCCCCTCCTGAGAGCTGGCCAGCCTGCCAGAAGTCATTGGCTGATGTTTACAGGACTGGATTGGCTAATTCCCATGGTGCAGTGTGCCTGCAGTGCTATCTTATTTATACAAGGCCTGATATGGGAGAACAGAGGGGTTTATTTTGGGATATTCCCCATAGATGGATCCGATTTCTCCAACTGGAGCGGTTTCCTCCATACGTGCTGCACTTCAGGTTCTGGCGGCGGGCTGCACGCCTGTGGACGCAGCTCGCCACTTGCTCAAGTTTAAAAGGGCTGAATTGGCTCAGCAAAGGAAACCATGTCACAACAACTCAAGTTAGACTCGTCGACAATAGACTGAGTTCAGAGACTACACAGGAAGTTGAGTATTAGTCTCATAAAAAGTGCATTGTTTTTCTTGTCAAAGCAGATTTCTCCTTTTGTGGAGTTAATTTATCACTACATTAAACAAAGAATCTAGTCTGTAACATTATTAACCAGTAACTTGAATAACAATCGTTTAAAAAAAAAAAAGAATTATGATATCATTTTGCTAAGTAGCTGACATTTTTTTCATTTCATTCTTTTTTATTTACGCTGCCAAAGAGTCATTTCTGAACCAGCATCAAACTGAAACAGTATTTAATCAGGTGTGAGTGGATTTAATGATGTGTTTGTGGTGATAAAAAATGTTTTTCTCACCTCAACAAAGCAATGAGAGCAAAACATGTAACTCATGTTTGCCTTTGTAAGACCAATCTACAGACTTGGATTCGCAAAACCTTTGAGTGTAAGAATATTTCTCTCATGCACTCAACAAGTGCTAGATGAGTCACTTTTGGAAGGGATGGCGCTGAATTAGAAGCACTCTCAGTCTGCAAATGTTTTAATTATGAAGCACAAACACATGGAGACACATGGTAATAACAGACCATATTTGCAATGTTAAAGCAACATCTGCCTTTTACAACACCTCACGTCATCATCTGCAGGTCGGACTCGTGCTTACTGACGTACTACGCCTGCAATGCTAGAAAAACACCTTGCACCTTCCTGTTTATTTCTTTTTCTTTCTTCATCTCCCTCTCTTCTCTTTCCCAGACCCCTGCTGCTGCTCCTCTCTCACATCCGTCAGTGATTTAATGATTATATAAAGGAATGAGGGCATCATGGGAAGGAGTGGAGGATGCTTACACCCTGGTTTAGATGTGTTTTTTTTCCCTCTCTGCTGAGGTGTGTTTGAGGTACTTGTACAAAGTATTTACATAAAACTGATGATGTCATAAAGGTGAGCTTGTCTAACGTTATTAAATGTGGCTCTGAATAGACACTGATGATGAAGCAGTTTGAAGTTTTGGGGGAATAGCTTCCTCGTGCACTTCCTTTTGATGCCATTGCTGTTGGGTATTTTTCCACTCGCAGTGGATGCCAGAGCTAGTTTCAGGTGCACACGCGACCACACACATGCACCTAGTGTACAGTGTAGCATGCCACGAAGAGACAAGTTATATCTTTGTGTTGTTCTTCAGTCGTGTGCAAACCAAAATAGTCAGTTGGAGGATTACTTTGTTTCCCCCCTCACAAAAAAACATCTGTAATGGACAACAGACTTTCTAATCAGCTCGAGGAGAGGACGCCAATTGGAATAAAAACATGACTAGACTCCCACCAAGCTGTGACCACTGTCCCAGGGGCATGACTGTAGGAAACCCAAACACTGTGATCATATTCTTGTAATCATTTGTTAGCTGTGTGTGCAGTGCTGTGGGATTAGTGTGTCTCGATAACTCCGGATTTGAATATCTTCTTGAACAATGATGGATGGAAACAGCATGGATTTCTCTGTAATGCCTGTTGACTTCAGTAACCGACACAGTTAAAACAAACATGAAATTAGTTTCTGAAAGTGGTGCAATCTTCTGCTTTCAGTCCAGCAGCTTAAAGAGAAAGCAAATGGAGCAACACCTAAGTAGTTCATTGGCATGTCAAGCTTTACCAATGATGGCTAATGCATTACATGCTGTATACTTGTGTACTTCTGCTATACAAATGTGTAGACAGATGCCCAGTATAGTGACTGCAACATGGCTCATACATTTAAAGTTTGATATTTTGGAAAATACAAAACACAAGTTTGCCTTCAACTGGTTTCCAGTGCTTCCGGTTTTTTACGCTAAGCTAAACTCATTATATTCTGGCTCCAGCGTATTTAATAAGATTATTTCCTAAGATGTTAGACTATTGCTTTAATATCCTGAATTGATACTTTTTTAACATGACACTCACTGTTGTCTTGTTTGATGCAACATGTGCTGTCTGTTTTAGCGATATTTTAAGGTCATAAAGATGTAATTACTTTAGCTATAAAGCCTACTGCAAACATGAAGTTTGTATTTAAGTTATAGTGGTTTTAGAAACTCCATGTGCAAATTAATGTTAGAGTGGGTCTATTCAAGCACATGTATCTTTTTAGGTGCACATTAGAGCCCGGCCCGCGTCCGACAGAGCCGCGACCGAACCCAGCCCGAGCCCGACAGACATTAAGCTATTTATCTCCGAGCCCGACCCGAGTCCAACACAGTTAAAATCTCGTTTTTTTCTCATTTAGGCTACTTTTTTGTGTGGAAAGCCCGCATTTATTAAGCAACTGTAGGAAGGCATTCGGAAATGTCAACAGATGAGCGCATTAGCGCACACGGCGCAACAAGCGCACGTTAATAAGCTGTTAAAATGTTCATTGTGTTAACCTTTCCTGCTTGCTTAGTTTCTGACCATGATCAGAAAACCAGCGGAGACTGGTTACCTCCAGGGCCGACGTTATAAAGGGGTTAAAATCCCGTTTCTGGTGAGCAAATGAATAAACTTGGCTTTCAGTCTGGGGTTTATTTTGGACACCTTACGGTAGGGTTCCACACAGCGAAACACCTCGCAAATTTCGGCCAGCGAAAGTTTGCTTCGGGGGCGTGGTCGCGAAAACAACACGCAAGACCGCAACATTTTTTTAAATGTCCCAGGCTGTCAGAAGACAGAGGGCGGTAAAAATGCCCAGCAGCAAACCATCGGTAAAATGTTAGCTCATAAATGCTCGGGTAACCTGGCTATGTAGCCTAGCTGCCTTGCTATGCTTACAATGAAATGCAATGTCCGAACATGCTAGCGGGTGACCTGTCGGCTAGCTGAATCATTTTGAGTGTTTAAACTATCTCCAGTGGTCTATTTGGTGGTGTGTTTGCCCTGTTTAAGTTCATGTGACATATAAACAACAATCCGTGTTGCTACAAGCGTCAATGTTCGCCAACAAAAACATGTTATCAAACAAATGCACAAGTAGCCTAGCTAGCTAGCTGCCTGGCTAGGCTACAATGAAATCCAATGTCCGAACATGCTAGCGATTAGCCTGTCGGCTAGCTGAAAAGTTACATATACAGTGATCTATTTAGTGGTGTATGTGCCCTAATTAAGTTTGTGTGTCATATAAAACACAATTTGTGTTGATAGAAGTACCGATGTTCGTGTAGAAACATTTTAATCACATCAAAATTTTCATGATACGGCGCTGATAACCTCCGCCATCTTGGTCAGACTTTTTTTGTAACTCCCGCCTCCAAACACAAACACATGGAACTGATTGGTTCTCGAGTGGTCCTCATTTGAATAAAGTTAAACTTTCGTCAACTTTATTTCGCTCCCCTCTGCGATTCGCTCTCATCTCGCTCAATCACGGTAGGGTTCCACACAACGAAATTTCGCTTCGCTCTCATTGAGGTTGAAAGGAGACAAAATTCGCCCTGATTGGGCAAGATGAGAGCAAATCGCCGAGGGGAGCGAAATAAAGTTCACAAAAGTTTAACTTTATTAAAATGAGGACCACTGGAGAACCAATCAGGTCCGCGTGTGTTTGGAGGCAGGAGTTACAAAAAAAGTCTGACAAAGATATCGGAGGTTATCAGCGCTGTATTATGAAAATTTGTATGTGATTAAAATGTTTCTACACGAACATTGGTACTTGTATCAACATGAACTGTGATTTATATGACACACGAACTTAGTCAGGGCACATACACCACTAAATAGAACACTGTATATGTTAGTTTAAACATTCAAACTTTTCAGCTAAGCTGACATGCTAATCGCTAGCATGTTCGGACATTGGATTTCATTGTAACCTAGCCAGGCAGCTAGCTAGCTAGGCTACTTGTGCATTTGTTTCATTACATGTTTTTGTTGGCGAACATTGATGCTTGTAGCAACACAGATTGTTGTTTATATGTCACACGAACTTAAACAGGGCAAACACACCACCAAATAGACCACTGTAGATAGTTTAAACACTCAAAATGATTCAGCTAGCCGACAGGTCAACCGCTAGTATGTTCGGACATTGCATTTCACTGTAAGCATAGCAAGGCAGCTAGGCTACATAGCCAGGTTACCAGAGCATTTATGAGCTAACATTTTGCTGATGGTTTGCTGCTGTGCATTTTTACCGCCCTCTGTCTTCTGACAGCCCAGTACATTTCATAGATATATATGGGTACATTTAAAAAAAAAAAAGTGTTGTTTTCGCGACCACGCCCCCGAGGCAAACTTTCGCTGGCCGAAATTCGTGTGGTGTTTCGCTGTGTGGAACCCTACCGTCAGGGCGAATTTCGTCTCCATTCAACCTCAATGAGAGCAAAGCGAAATTTTGCTGTGTGGAAACCTAACGTCAAAATCATTCCACCAACTCTGCTCCGGTTTCATACAACACGTCTGCTTCCTCTTTCTTTATCTCTCTTCTGCCCACTTACCACACACACCCACACGCACTGAGCTCTCTTAAAGGAGCCACAGCACCATTTTACAACAAATGCCTTATCACGCTGATGTGACCGAGCCCGACCCGAACCCGACCATGATTTCTAAATATCTGTCCGAACCCGGCCCGGCCTGTCGAGTACCGTCGGGACCCGTCGGGCTCAGGTCGGGTATCCATGCCTTAGTGCACATGCTACAGTATATGAACCAATAGCGCCCCCAAATTCTCCTCCGAGCTTGCTCTTGATGTTCTGAAACACAATTAAGTTTGGATAGAGAGGAAATTACAAGATTTCTGGGTGCTGTTGGGTGCTATAACAAACTTGTATTTTGGAATAGGGAAGCCATGTTCTTCTTCTCTTTTTGACCTTTTGACCAATGGAAATGGAAACCAGCTGTCCACATGGTTCAGGTGCAGGCAAACCAGTAAAAATAGACTATCCACATGTGCACCCAGAGGCAGGGGATCAAGGAGAAAAATAAAATACTTCATGCTTGAATTTAGGATTTGGTATATCAAAAGTTTAATCGAGTTTGACTTAGTCATGTCTACACCTTTAACACCCAGAGTATACAAGGAGGTGCTTGAGGAGGAACTTCTAAATCAACTTCATCTTGTCTTTTTCATTTGGAGATTGGGCTCACCTCAAGCTAGCACTATTTCTTTCTTGCACATCTTACTTGTCAAGAAACTGTTTATCCACTCATTAGATTTGCATGTTTTAGTGTTGAGTAAGTACATGCCTTATGTCATGGGAGTAGATTTTTTTTGTGCAGCTTTCTTTTTGTTTATGTAGTAATCACAGAGTTGACTAGATAAAGCTGCATCCTGCTCAGGCTGCTGTGCTGCTGTGGTGTTGGGTTGAAGTGGTACAGGTGGAGGGTGTTTGTGTCGTGTTTAGTGTAAAACTGTCTTTATAGTTGGGCTTTTAAATGGCTGGTGGAATGTTTATCTCTTTCTCTCTCTTTCTCCCCTCCTTCCCTTGTCTTTGTCTTACTTTATTTTCCAACACCTCTTCTACCTAGAATTTGAGACAAAACGCAACATCAAGTGGTTCTTGATTCCAACCTTAAAAATGTCAAAGATAAACTCAAAACACCAGGGTGCACCCACATGCTTCTTGCAGCCGTCAAGAATTGAGTATTGAGAAAGTTTCAAAAACCGCTTCCCCATTTGTTTTTCTTTGCAAAAATGGCTATAATTCAACATAGGCTTGAGTTGCTCATAGATTGCGCCAAAGTGTCAAGTGCTTGAATGACTCAGATCAGCATAATGTCTCCATCCTACACATCTGCAGGGGTTGTTTTTGTGCTGAAGTAGTTCAATGAAAAATGTTATAAACACTTGAGCACATTTTCTTATTTTTTATTTTATTATGACTTGGACTCATAAAGTCATTTTAATGTTTTTTCATGAATGACCAACACATCCCATTTTGAGATTTTTTTTTTTTAGTTTTTCTTTAGGCCTCTTTCGGGAAACGCAGCTGGTGATTCATGATTTTAAAACATGGCTCTCTCTATGTCTCTCTGTCTCTCTCCCAACATGAAAATATATGACACATACTTGTTCTTTTCCTCCTTGGTTTCTGGTCTTTCTTTGGTTTTGGAAAGCGGATTCATTACGACAGGCAGGCCCCGTGATCTTCTCCGTCAAGCCCCTCTCCTCTGTTGCTCACTAACCCCAAACTCCTGTCAATGGTTTCCAGCTGGCCGTGGCGTGGCCGTTCTCCTGGGAGAGGAGGAGCGCTCAGCTGGCTCCAGGCTCTGACTCGCACACCGTCCAAACACCCCCTCCCCCCACCCCACCCTTTACTCCCCTGACCCAACCCCACCCCCTTCTTTATTTGTTTAATTTGTGGAAAAATAACATAAACTTTTGTGTATGATTTGTGGAAAGCGGCTGATGGGATGTGTGCAAGCAGGAGGGCTCTGATTGTATTTGTAGTCCAAATTTCACATGCAGATTATGCCCAATGTCTTTAAT
Source organism: Perca fluviatilis (assembly GCF_010015445.1). Classification (NCBI taxonomy): domain Eukaryota; kingdom Metazoa; phylum Chordata; class Actinopteri; order Perciformes; family Percidae; genus Perca; species Perca fluviatilis. The sequence continues at coordinate 12,531,126 of NC_053131.1, read as the reverse complement.
GATACCGTGAGGCAATGAGGTAAAACGGCAAGAACATGAGCTGTTAGTGTAGCTAGCATGGAGTCGTTTGGTGTTCAACATGTGTTTGGTGACACGACGGAGAATCTGCTGAGATGATAATTTTTTTTGGGGGTGGGGGGTGTAATTATGAAAGACTCGTTTTATGTCTTTCATGTTATCTTGATGAGTGCAGCACTTTGGTTTGGTGGTAAGGACATTCTAAATATAGCTGAGAGCGGTTCAATAGCAGGGCACTGCTTGCATCACCTTGGGTAAATAATTCTCTTTTTGGCGACAAACCTCGCTTTTTCCTCAACATTCAGCAGAAAAATCGAAGAGTGCGTTGGCTCAAACTGAGCTTTGGGTACGGTAATTGCTGCAGCAGGGCCAGATTTAGGAATCACTTATTTAAAGGGCCGAGTAGATAAAACCAGAGCACACAACGATTCAATAAAATGCAGGGTTAAAGGACAAACCAAAAACAAACCAAATGTTTAAAGAGGCCACATGGACATAAAAGTAAGCATACATTAACTTAAAGATACACACACACACACACACATACACAGCTTCAGAACACCATTCTGTCTGTTTGCTATTTTTTGTATAGGACGCTGTGTGTTTACCTAGCAGGAGTGACGGTGATGACAGTGTGTTGTCATCAAGGTCCCAGGTCAAATGGGGAGGAGGGGGGGGAGTCTGCGGGCTGCTGATGGAGGGACGTGGTGCTTTGTCACTCCTCATGTCTGGTCGGAAGACTGAGTGTGTTTGGCTTGGCTGAGGAGTGTGTGTGTGTGTGTGTGTGTGTGTGTGTGTGTGTGTGTGTGTGTGTGTGTGTGTGTGTGTGTGTGTGTGTGTGTGTGTGTGTGTGTTGTGTGTGTGCGTGTACGTGTGTGCGCTCTCGTGTTTCTTTGCAGCAAGCCAACACACTGCTGAGAAATGTGTGTGTTATGACTGTACAGTGTGACATTGTGCACACTCACAGATCTGCGACATCAGCATTAATGCCTGCATGTTTGGTCTAATGCCAGTTTCTTTCATTTTGTTAGTTTATCCCATTATTTTGAAAGTTTCTGAACACATACTTCTGAGATAGAAGCACCTTGCTATGAATGCAGAAGTCATCCTTAAACCTTATTTATTATGTGACAAACTTCTTCCTGAGCAAATGCAAACCATAGTGTAGAAATGTGCCAGAAAGCATCTTTCTCCTTACAAAAGAAATCAGAAAATTTTGTCAGTAAGTTATTTCACTTCGTCTTTTTTCCCATCAACTGAACCATAGCACATCTCTTACTTTGCTGAGCACACATGCTCTAGATTCACACTAGCAGAAACATCAGAGCTTTGCATTTACATTGTGGTGTGACAACTACTGCTTAGTCAGTTGTCCGGTTTGGCCCAGAGTGAACCAATGTAAAACCACAAGGTAAACATTATAAGATTAACCACAGAAGCTTAGTCAGAGCACTTGTGCTTTACGACAGCGAGTGGTGAAGAAGAACACCGTGTTATCTCTGTTAAAGTGTCATCTGCGTCAAAGTTGCATGAAGGTGCAGCTTTGCAGGGCTCTGTTACTGAAGTTAAGTTTGTGGTGAGAAGTGTATAACTCAAACTTTGATGGCACTGTAAGAATTCCAAATATCTGCCAATGCCAGAACCCATTTTAAGGCTAAGATTATTCAAGTCAGGAGATTGTATGAGACAACTGTATTGCTTGACGAATATGATTTATTTGGACGTTAACCCAACTTGGCCAACCTGATTGCAAAGCCAAAGCCTTGTGCATAGAGTGTACAGCTATATTATAGTTCCCTTATGCTAAAGCCTATGAAAATGTGGTTTAAAATCTTAAGTATTTCTCTGTAACAGTTCCCATTCATGCCTGAATGTGCAATCAAGGTTAAAGTTCAGAAAGAAGCATGGTTAGATATTCTTTGTTTATAGTTTGACACTCAAAACCACAGCTAATCTGCGTCATAAAGGCGGTGTGTGTGTGTGTGTGTGTGTGTGTGTGCGTGCGCTGATTTCATCAGATGTTATTGACAGTTGTCTGGCACAACAGGCACATTGTGTTTACTTCTTGTTTTCCTTTTATGATGAAACCACTGAAACGATCTGTGGCGTGATAAAATATAGAGTAACGGTCAAAAAGACAGCAAGCATCCTTAGTAATGTCAGAGACACAGCAATAGCTAAAGTTAGCTAACATTAGCCAGAATAAGTTACTGGTCACACCAGACCAAGTAACGGTGCAGCACCAAAACTCTTAAGTATACTGCATTTTTATTTGTAGCATTCAAAAATGCTACAAGCAATGCTTTAAGACGAATCTTGAGCAAGACTCTTTTGTGGCACAGAAGACTGACTCTAAAAGAGATTGATTGCAAATACTTGAAAGGAGGGGAATGTAATACTCCTCGCATGCAGCGGTCAGCCTGGGAAATGGATCAGAAGGCATGTGGATGGATATTATCAAAAGAAGGAGCAGCACTGCAGCGTCCATGCAGACTCGCTCTGACTTCTGCTTCCTTCTCTTGGATTTCTAGTTGGTCCCCTTAAAAACCTTTACAACGAGCTTCACCTGTACACTTACCATTTAACAAAGGTGGACTGTAGTTCTGTTCAAGTTTGAACCAACAGTGGAGTGTAATGGATACTACTTCTTACTTTATTTTGAATTCAATCATATTTAATTATATTTAAAGGTCCCATGGCATGACAATTTCACTTTATGAGGTTTTTTAACATTAATATGTGTTCCCCCAGCCTGCCTATGGTCCCCCAGTGGCTAGAAATGGCGATAGGTGTAAACCGAGCCCTGGATATCCTGCTCTGTCTTTGAGAAAATGAAAGCTCAGATGGGCCGATCAGGAATCTTGCTCCTTATGAGGTCATAAGGAGCAAGGTTACCTCCCCTTTCTCTGCTTTGCCCACCCATCAGTAAAGATTAAAGGAGTTTGACATTTTGAAATGTGCTTATTTACTTTTTGTCGAGAGTTCGATGAGATACATTAATACCACCGTCATGTCTTTACAGTTAATACGTATGTAGCAGACGTTTAGCTTAGCTTAGCATAAAGACTGGAAGCAGGAGAAAACTTCTTGGCCAGGAACGGCTGAGACTCCAGGAAATTACTGGACCAGTTAAAATACTTAAATATTTCTCACCTGCCACTGACAAGAAATGAAAGGTGCTGTAGGTAGGATTGTGAAGATCCAGGACTTAACCAAAAAATTTGAACATCGACAATTTCTCAGTCCCTCCCCCCTTTCTGCAAAAGCCCAAAACTGTCTCCTAAGCCCCCCCCCCACAAGGGAGAGAAAATGAATGGGTACATGAGTAGTGATTGACACGCAGTTAGACCCGGCCCTGATTGGTGCATCTGAACAAGGAGCTGTGGATTTTTGCAAATTGCACTACAGGCTGTAGGTGGTGCCAGAGGAGACGTTTTTTTTATTTTTTTTATTACCTACTGCACCTTTAAAGTCTCCACCTGTAATAAATAATCTCCTTTCAAACGTTATTGCCACATCTTTATCTTCTCATTTGGTGCCAAATAAACTACATGCAGGCAAAAGGTAAATGATCTGTAACTATAAATGACACCATCCTTCACCATCCTGCTTTGTGCACAGATTGTCTCTGTGTGACAGGAGCTCTGTCTCGGACATCAGACAGGTGTCCGACCGGTTGCTCGGGCCGGCTAACCCCGAGCCCCGGGCCTGGCTCTGGTGCTGTAACACCGGAGGTCAGAGGTTAATGGAGCAGAGTGGCGCCGGCCAGTCATCCCCCAGGATCCTGCGTGGATTTGGTAAACAGTGAAGCTGTCACTGCAGATTAATACAGAGAGGAGGTAGAACAGGGCCGAGCACACAGGGGGCTAATGGCTCCCAACTTAGCCATGAAAGTGCCTGTCTTCCCCATTCTCCTCTCTCCCTCATCCCCACAGATAAGCCCCGCAGGCTTAGAGAGGGAGGGGAGGAAGGGGGAGGAGGGATGCAAAAGGTAGAAAAAGGAGTTAACGCAGAAAAGAGGAACTAACAAGAGGGCAATAATCACAAGTGCACTTGAGCACTTGAAACTCTAAAGAGTAATGAGAAAAGAGGGGGACATCTAAAAGCTATAGGGCCTTTTAAGGCACGGAGAAGTTTTTGTTTTTTCCCATTGTGTGGATGTAAAACTCCGCCTCGAGGTCATTCACTGGTTACAGCTATAAGAGCGCAACCCTTAACCGCCAGCCCTCCTCTGTGGGGGATCTTTGGGGACTTTTTCTTTTTTTTGATATGAAGCGTATGCAAGCCTTGATACTGTGGTTTATCTGTCATTGCATCTTAGATTCAGGGGGGGGCGGGGCGATTCAGGCTCCCACCACTTTGTATGCAGCTTGTGTCAAGGCAGGATATTGTATGTCATGTCACTGCAGTGTTCTAGATTGTGGTTACACTCTGGCCACAACTCATGCAACAGAGAGAGAGAGAGAGAGAGAGAGAGAGAGAGAGAGAGAAATAGAAAGATATGAATCCCTGTAAATTACATCATGTACTAAAAATGTTTTAGAGAGTTGTGTTTTCCCATTTACATAATTTTTGGTGATTTGATACTTTTCATTTTTTTGCTTTATAGTTTATGTTGTTTATTTACTGGCGAATAAAACCGTAGTATTTGTGTTATTTTAAGTCAAGACAAGAATTTATTGGGAAGTGTCCCTTGTCAACCCTGTTTCCTACTAAATGTGTTTATACACTACAAATTTGCTTTTGGATTCCTAAATCATATTGATGACTATAATACATCTCAATACTTGGGAACCTGATCCTGTCCTGTGTCTTTAAAGGTTTACACTGCTAAAATGCTTGGTGAGGATTGCGAAAGCTTATGGTTTTGATTAGATATCAGATATTAAACTCACTGTGTCTCATTTTTAAAGTCAGCATTGACTCTTTCAATCTTCAGATTCATTTTATTTAAACAGGGACAATGCACAAGTTAACATTAACCTTGTATAAGAACAAGGAGGGATGCATTGTGCCAGGTTGTAGCACAGGTGCTATTTTCTGCCCGTAGTCCCTTAACAGATCATTAACACAATAAAAATTCCATGCAAGTGAAATTAAAACATAAAAATATACAAATTTACAACCACAGTCACACCTAATTTACAATTAAAACTATCATGTGCTCAATTGTTATGCTATAGCTATGTAATCAAAATCCTTACCTCTCCTAATAAACACAGACACACACACACACCTCATAAATGTGTACAATGTTGTTGTGACAGTAACCATGCTTTTATCAAACTCGAAAAGGTTTGAGGATTTGTACACGAGTATTCCACTGAGTTACGGCCTATATTCAACCAAGACCACAATCTTTTCCCAACCTGCCCTAATCACGGTTGTTTGTGGCCAAAACAATCAAATATTAATAAGTGCTGTTAGTTGGTTGCCTAAACATAACCACAAAAATGTTTGTCACCTTGAAGTCATTTAGAAACATGTTTGATTCTAGGGAAAATAACTGAAAAAAACATTGACTGTGCAGATATGTTCAGCAAGAGCATTTTGTATTGACGGTTAACATTCAGCAGATCACCACTTCCTTGTTTAAAACTAACTAATGTAGTTTGCTACTGCATATTAGTTATAGTTATAGTATTTGAATATAACCTTTAGGATGATCGGCTCCTGGGAATCATAGCCACAGGCAACAGTAGTCATGCATAAATAGTTTACAACTTGACCAATACAGTAAGAGTCATTTTTTACCTGAATCTTTATCGATTTGGTGTTCAAGTGTGTGTGTGTGTGTGTGTGTGTGTGTGTGTGTGTGTGTGTGTGTGTGTGTGTGAGTGTGTGTGTGGGAGGGGGGGGTGATATCTGAATTAACTGTACTTTACTGTACACAGTCCCACTCATTCCTCCAATTACCCCTGATGCATCCTCCCAGCTATGTTGTCAGTTGGCCTACGGGGTGGGGGGGTTTGTCTGAGCATATTCCATGCAGCACTCCATTGTACGGTCCTCACAATGGGGCCGAGCCTTTGATCTTAGAGGGGTGTACCTCTTTTTCTCTCTCTCTCTCTCTCTCTCTCTCTCTCTCTCTCTTTCGTCTCTCTTCCTCCTCCTTCTCATCATCCTCCTCCTCCTCTTCTCTGTTCTCGTTCTTTCACTTTTTCTCCAGTATTAGCCTTCACCCTCCACGTACCGCCAAGAGGGCCCAGAGGAGAAAAAGGAAATGAAACACTGATTGAAATGAATGAAAATGTAATGAAGTGAAGAGACGGCTTGAGAATACAAAGTGAGGAGGGAAAACAAAAATCATTTGTTGTGTTCCTCTTGTCAGTCCTTATTAAAAGGCCCGGGGGACGTACTGAGACGGACCTTTGACAGATTGTTTGTGGTATATTGTTCAGCCCCCTCATCTCTCCGCTGACACTGAGCAGGTGCTGCCATGGTGAGACTTGAGCCGGGGGGATATGGAGGCTCAGTGATGGGAGGGTTTGCTATAAGAACTGAGGGATGGGAGTTTGGCGGGGGGGGGGGCAAGCAGGACAGTAAGAGCTCTATACATCCCCGATGGAGTCTGTCAGGTCAATATTTTCTGTGCGTTGTGACTGCACTGTTAATTCTGCAGCATCAATTCAACCATGCTCCCCTGCCGGCTTCTGCCACCACAGTGCCTCATCATGTCCTCTGTGCTTGGCTTTGGAAAACAGAGCGCTTTGCCCCCTCCCTCTCCCTAACCCTGCTTCCAATAGCCCAATGCTCCAGTGGGCGTCTATAGATTCCTGGATCTGCACAGCGTTGCATTGTCTCCCTTCCCTGGCCTTCTGCCAAGAACCGAGCCAGCTTTGGAAAAGTTGTACTTCACCAGAGCCTAATCTTTTATCTTTGCCCCGCTTCTTTTCTTGCTCCCCTCCCTCCTCCATTCTTTCTTTTCTTCTCCCTGCTCGGCTATTTTCTTTATGCCAGAGAGCCTGCGAGTATTTACCGATGCACTGGCATTGAGGGTTTATTGTGTTCGAGACTGGATGGAGTGCAGAAGGCGGAGCGGAGGGGTGATGCTGCTGCTGAATAAACAAGGACGTGCATATTGTACAGTAGAGATCTGAGATATGGCGTACTTTGTAGTAAAAACAGTTAAAGGTTGGCTTGCCTTGTCGCTTACCTCTAGCGATATCTCGTCATGCAGGTAGTTTTGTTTTTATTTTCCCAGGTTTTGAGATATTCAAACTTTAACATTTCTGCCACTAGCCCCACTTCCACAGCGATATCTCTTTCCAGAATCATATCCCTGCTACTCTGGGTATTCCCCAGACATCACTGTGGACAGTTTTCATTGAAACTTCTCTATTGAAGAAATGCTCCCTATGACAACGTATTGACAAAGTATTTAGTTTATTTAGTGTATGGGATGTAAGTGGAGTGTTAGGCCCCAATCAGACTGGGGTGGCTTTTCTTTGTTCTTTTCAATGAGAGTGAAGCGTTTTGCTCACCGCTTTTGCATTGCTGAGTGCCTCACATTTTTTTTACAGGAGAGCCATGAACACCTTGAGTGGAAAAAACTTTACTTAACTTAGTGCAGAAAAAAAACACCCAATGTCATTTATCTCCACAGCAAACGCATTTTGCAACCTGCAAACGTGCTCTGTCTGATCTCGGCCTAAGTACACTTAAGGCTAACTCACTCGCTATACTATAACTGTTCTAAATAGCCACTCCTGGCTGCACCACACTGCCTCCAGAATCTCTTCTAAAGAACTCTTTCTTTTGTGTACCTTTGTAGTCTCAATGCCATGAATCCCTAAGAAACATGAACGGCATCAGTCGTATCAGAAAAAGCTGCTTAAAGGTTATAGTAACAAAGCCCTCTAGCAGCCGTTCAAATGATGACTCTTGTCCACGTGGAGCAAAAGGAGGAAATAGTGTGATAGGAGCCTACAGGATGGGTCAGATTTAGGGAGGCGGCTGTTCACTTTGCATGTTGACAGTAAACATTTGTAGTGTTTTTTTTTATGCACTGACAAACGATATTGTCTCACTGGTATAGACGCGGGGGTTCAGACGCTGTTTGAGAGCACTGTTCCTGGTAAGAGACGCTGTTGTTGAATACTTTGAAAACCATTTTTTTCGATCCTCTGAGCACAACAAATGAATTCCCATGCATTGTATTACAGTGACAGCCGATATCACGCTCATCTGCATGGATAAATACCATAACAACTTTCTAATTTTGGTAAACTGTCTGCCTTTAAAAAATAATCCTTCTCACTTAGTATGACTTACTCACTATTTCAGTCCCTCATTAACTCCATTTTTCCTGTCTCTCTCTCTGGGACATGATAAGACCTGTATTTCCTGAGGGAGGCTCAGGAGGTGTCAGCCTAACTTCTCTGGTCCATCCCTGCCCTCCTCCACCCTGAAGTGACCCCACAGCTCACTCATAGTGTCACCTGTCCCAGCAGCACCCACACCCTTGGGGGCTTGCACAAAGGGGGGTGAGGATCCCCCCCCCACCGACATCCCATCCCGTCAGCACTCTACATCCCAGACGTAAACAAAGGTGACAAATGGGCCACGATATCAAGTATCAGGTGTCGGCGTGGAAGATTTATAAGGTAACAAGACAATGGGAGGCAGACACAAAAACCCCTATCTACCATCAACACTTAAAGGGCCGGCTCCCCACCGCAGAAAAAAACACTTTTGTTTCAGCCACAATGCAGAAAATGATTTACACTTTAATCCTCTCAGTATTCTCATCCATGCAGCACAGATTAGTTGCTCTCACAAAGCTGAATCAGATGTTAGTGGCTCACCAGGGGGACATGTTTTGCTGTGCTGATTGAAGACAGAGCAATCAGACACAAGAGGACTTGTTGTGAAATAAAGGAGGTCCCCACTTATGGAGAAGGGAAATTCCGGGTCAGGTAGAGCTTGGCCGAGGATGGAGGAGGAGGCAGTTGTCCGTGTCACCCCGTTTCACAATCAGCAGCTGGCCGACACACAATAGTCTTAGCAGGAAACTCCTCACGTCTCTTTCTGATTTGCAAGATTTAAAAGAAAAAGGGCACATCTTGTTTTTGTTGGTGGATTTCATCTTTGATAATAGAGCACAGTATATGATCAGTTGTGTTTGTGTAGGAGGAGGCGTGTGCAGGGAAAAAGTTAAAGCAGCAGACCACACAGATGTAATCAATCAAGGAGTTTAAAAATGATACTCCCAGTCTGGAAGCTATAAACTGCTGTGATATACAGACAGTGTATATGGAGCTGAAATTATAAAATATAGCTGCTATCTGCATGCGCATGGTTCGCTGTAACTCCCTTTTGGTGTGTATTTCAACATAAGGCCTTTCATAAATTTTTTCACTGAAAACAGCTGCCTGCTGTGACCAAAAGAAGACGCTATGAGAGCGGTGAGAGTAAACCAAAACAATAAAGTTACGGCCGGACGGCTAAACAATGAGCTGAAACTCCCTATAAAGCTCTATAAGGCTGAGTGAAACTGCTGTTTCAGGCGATAATTCTCTTTAGATTCCTCACTATAAGCGACCCCTTTCACACTGTGACATTGTTTTCCCAAGTCATTTGAAGTCAAATGACTTCATTGTGGTCTTAAAGTAATTTAGAAACGGAGACTAAAATCTTACTGATACACTCAGTAGCATAGACGGATCATCTCATCCATCTCTGAGGAATCAAGGTGATGACAGGTGAAAGAGGAGGTGTGTGTGTGTGTGTGTGTGTGTGTGTGTGTGTGTGTGTGTGTTGGGGAGGAAGGGAACGCTGGCGCCACGTACCACGCAATCCACACAGATTCTCGAAATGGTGTTCGTGACATGTTAAAATCCTGCATGCAGTGTTCAGGCCGCACACTCCCCCTCCCTGCTCACCAGACACAATCAGCTACCATCTCCTCCTACGCCGTGCGCCTATGGCCACCCTCAGAGGACCTGAAACTGGAGACGCAGTCAGCAGGAGTGAACCTCCACCCTGTCATCCCCCTCTCTGTCCTTTGTCTCCTCACAATGCGAAGCGGTACAGTGATTGAACAGTGAAGAGATTCCTCGCACAGCTCCTCAGGTAGAGGCGAGAGCTTATGGAGCTGCGCACCTGTGCATCTTGTTTTGTTTTACTTTCTATAACTCACCAATACACATTTTCCTCATATAAAATGTGCAGATATAAAGGGTGAGTTTACCCAAATTACAAATAAAAACACTCATTCTTGTCAAAAGTTTTAATTGTAACTTGAAAAATGCTGACACTGGCAGCTGTTTTCAGCAAAAAAGATCTGATAAACCCAGCACCAAACGGCAGACAGACAAATCTAGCGACTAACTGGTGAACATGGTGGAGTTCTTGGCCAGAGCACAACCTTAAATGATTGCCAACGCTGCTTCACATCTGCTGCATCTGTTTGCTAACACGTTCACTCTATCATCTTTATAAGGTTATAATATGTCAGTGATGTGTTTACAGCTCCACGCGCTGCACACGAGTGGCCAAAAAAACAATTGTTTGGCTTAAAACGTTGGTTTATTTTAAACGGCAATGCAAATCAACTAGTTTTAATGGACAGGCAGAATGCTGCACTAAAATACCAAAAATGTAACACTTGAGTCAGGTTTTATCTTACTGCTCTGACTTAATTTTAGGACTTGATAATAGACTAAAATTACTTTGGAGATTATGAGTGGATTATCCAGACTATTGTGTGGTTTTAAAATTCAAAACTGTGATCATTGGCTGGATACCAAAGAAAGTAACTGAGAATATTTAGTTTTTTGCAATATGTGTGATGGACCCTTTAATGTCTAACTGGGAAAAGTTATTTTAGGTTACAGGATATAAATCATAGTATAATCTTATAATTAGTCGACTGACTGGATCTGTTTATCTTAGGTTATTTATTACAGAGGATCATCAGTCTTATGATTGCACTTCAGTAAAAGCTGCAGAGCAACATTTTTCCACTGCCGTCTAAACATGGCTTCACACCAAATTGTTCCCCTCAGTGGGCAGAGTTTTCCCAGACAGTTGCCGGTGCTGGGCCCTGATTGGTCGATGGAGACAGTTGAAATGAGTGACAGGCTGTCAGAGGGGATCCATCGGGGGACAATGTGCGCACTCAGAGGCTCAGAGGTCAGCCTGCTAACAACGGCCCCCCTAGTGAAGTTTGTTTTCTGTTGAGGAGCCACCCTTTCATGTGGGCGACTCATTATCAGAGCTTGTGCCCCCCGCTGCCCCAAACAAGGCTGTCTGTGTATGTATGATTGCGTGTGTGTGTGTGTGTGTGTGTGTATTTTAGATCTGCCAGTGACCCGGTTTTGCCAGAATGGGAATCCGACTCAGGTTGACCTGAGCTGATCGAGGCTCAAATGTGTTTTGTTTGGCATCAAAGAAGGGCAGGAGGAATGGCAGATGAATGTCTGTTTTATCTGGACAATCTCTATCACTTGCTGTAGTTTTACTCTTGCTTTCCCAAGCCTATAATAACCACAGCATCTTTTCAGTCATTTCCAGCTGTCTGTGCTCCAAGCTTTTACATAATCAGTGTTGCAAAAAGACATACATCTTAAAAAGCACTGTTTAGATATGGAATCGTTTCTGGAATGTGACTACTCTTGCGGTGATGTCAACAGGGCCAGATTTTTAGGAGTTGCAGGAGAGCAGTAAAGTGAGCAGAAACAGTGGATGTCCTGTGGAGAAAACAGACGAGGTAAGATCAATAGCTTGGAGATAGAGGAGCTATTTTGAGCAGAATCCAGACAGACACAGGCCTTTTGTGTTTAAGATGAGAGAGGTACTTAGGCTGTGTGAATTCATGGAGTTTGCATGAGATAGTGAGTGAGTGAGTGTGTGTGTGTGTGTGTGTGTGTGTGTGTGTGTGTGTGTGTGTGTGCCTACGTCTGTACAAGAATACGTACAAGAATGCAGGCGTGCAAACACAGAATGTGTGAATGAGGATGTGTGCAAGCATTTCCATGCATGTGCGTGGGTTCAATTGCATGTGTATGTGTCCATTTTGGAATGCGTGTCGATCAGACGTGGCCTTTTTATCTGAAGAAGAAAGCCGCTCACTGTCCTCATGCTGTCCTGGGTCTAAAGTCTAGCCCGGGCCTGGTCTGAGACTGGGCCTGCATAGCTGGAGCTCTGTGTCTCTGCACGCTGAAGCCCGGCCTTGTTCCCAGCTGTTTATTCAGCTGGCCCACCAGCGGGGACACCAGGGACTCAAAACCCCCCTCTCAGACCCAGTCGGACACCTCCACCGCCGCACCCACCCAGGTCAGCAACCTCCTGACCCCCTCGCCCGGGGGTTATTTGCTCCAAGGCCATCGTTTAAGAAGAGCGTTTTGTTCAGGCTTCATTTCATCTGCAGTCTCCGCTTAGGCTCTTGTCATCAGTGCCATTGATCTGTTCCAAATGAGCTGATTAGGGGGCCTGCAGTTTGTCCTGTTGAGTGGGCCGGCCTAAGCCGGGCTGAGCTCGGCAGGATGAGGAGGGGGTTATGAGGATGAGGGACAGGGGGTCAGAGTGCACACAGCACAAACACAGTTGGCCATTCACGCTCAAAGATGCAACATGAAATTAGTGGTTGTTTGAAGAGTATTGGATCAAGCTCGTCTGGTTGTGTTTTGTTATGTCAGTTCCAGCCCCTGTGGCTTCGGTGATGCTGCGGCTCTCAGATCAGTGTTGTCTCTGACAGTGCTCTCTTTGATTTTCAATAATAGACATCATAGAGACTTCATCTTTTTGCTTCGTCAAACTTCTTTTCAAGCCTACAGTATGTTGGGCCATTTTCCTTTTGTAGCCATAACCATGGGTGTGTCCCTACCACTGTAAATGGGCTGCTTAATTCTTCCTACCAATATTTCAACTAATCTCAGACAACCTGGTTATTTATTTAACCCCATAAAGTGTTACTGTAAAGGTCTGTGCAGAGTCTGTGTCTGCAAAAAAAATAAAAAAAGTAATTTTGTGGCAAGAAAAAGATAGATATGGGTGGATGATCTGGCAACACTCACGCTGTTCTATGTAATGCTAACGTGCATGCATGAGTTTGTACATGAATGTTTATTTTTTATTTTATTAGTTTATTTGTCAGGGACCATGCACAGTTCAAGCCCTGTACCAGAGTTAGCTATACAGCTAATTTACATCTGTGGTCCCTGGGCAAGGGAGATAAAAAGACAATACAGACAATACTATCAAAAACAGATAAAAACTCAACAACAACATGTAACAAGCATTACTCATACATAAACCAAAATACAAATATACATTCCATGTTATAAAAAGGTCAATGATCACATAGTTGATTTGCCTTCAGTCAAGTCTTTAAGGACATTTTAAAACTGCTGAGACTTGCACAATTTCTAATATGAAGTGGAATTAAGTTCCACTTTTCTACTACAGTAAATGAAAAAGCTGATTGACCAAATGTAGTCTTCCTAAATTGAGTGTAACAGTCACCTCTTACAGAAGCCCTAGTGACCCTTACATTATCTCTGCGAAATGACACACATTGCTTGAGTGGGGGTGGTGCAAGATCATGGGTCAATTTATACATCAGGCACATGTCTGCAAAACAGAGAAAACTGTCAAAGGTTAATAGGTTGTATTTTTTTATGATGGTACAGTGGTGGTAGTTTCTTGGTTTTTTGTCAAGAACTTTCAGAGCTTGTTTGTAAAGGGTACACAAAGGTTTTAGCATAGTCCCACCGGCCTGGGACCAGCTTGTAGAACAGTAAGATAAATGTGAGAAGATCATTGAATGCAAAAACAGTTTAGCTGCGGCTATTGGTAACTAGTGTCTTATATGTCTAAAATTTGCTAAACTAGCTCTGACACAATTGGAGATATTTTTTAATGTGTTTTTTAAAACTTAAGTTAGAATCAATAATTATGCCCAGATACTTGAAATGATCAACAATATGTATCACCTCTCCCATAATATAGATATTGGGCTGATGTTGTATAACATTCCTCTTGATAGAGAAATACATGCCCACTGTTTTGCTTACATTAAGAGTAAGACAACTAAGAGTTAACCAATCTGATACTTTGGTTAGAGCTGCAGTAAGTTTTGCTGCAGCTTGTTCTCTGGTTTTTGCATGGGTATAGATAACTGTATCGTCTGCATACATTTGGATGTGGACTTCTGGGCAAATCAATGGTAGGTCATTAATATATAAACTAAATAAAATTGGTCCTAAAATAGATCCCTGAGGGACTCCAGTAGGGCTGCAGCTATCGATTATTTTAGTAATCGAATATTCTACCGATTATTCCATCGATTAATCGAGTAATCGGATAAGAAATACTTAGTAAGAAATACTTAGTAAACAGCAATAGTAAATATTTATTATTGCTGTTTACAAAAAAAAGGAAACCTGTCGCTTGTATATATACAAAAGAATGGTTTCTTATTAAAAAAATGTATTGCCAAATTCCAAGACCCTTAAAAAAAAATACATTACAATAGTACATTTTTGGTGGCCCAAATGTTAATATTTTTCACCCAATTCCCCTTCTTGCCTCTGGCTCTTTGCACTGGATATGCAAAAGAGCTGTTCACTGACCAGAGGGTTTACAGCAGGGCTACTCAACTACACTGTTCTGGGGGACACATTTTCAGAAGCCTAATACACAGTGAGGAGCATAGCTATATCTATGGTGAGGAGAAAGATTAAAGAATGCATGATGACGTCATTCACGTGCATATTAAGTAGCCATGCTGGGGAGTGTCGTCGGTTTGTCCCGCAGCGTACATTTCCAAAGATTAGAAGCAAACTAATAAAAACTTACACTACAAACCGACAGCTTTCGTTTAGCTTGGTAAAACATCGCTATTAGCAGAGTAGCATGTTGTAGGCTAGTTGTGTAAAACATCGCTATTAGCAAAATAGCATGCTGCAGGCTAGTTGTGTAAAACAGCGGCGGGACGAGAGCAGCAGACGTTAGCTACCTTGTGTCGGGTTGGCTCGTGGAATGGATGAGTACACTGGAGGTTTGTTACAGAGGTGATGTAGCAGCAGCGTTTGCAGCTTAAAATGATCCCAAACTTTCTGTCGTTTTCCTCGCCTGTCTCTTCCTATTAGACCCTCGCTATTTTCGTCTTCCTTAATTTGTAATATGGGCCGTCAGTCTTGTGTCCGCAGAAGCGCAAACCTCTTGTGCGCTAGTAATAATCCTCCGTGCGGAAACACAGTGAGCCGTACAACCTTAATTACATTGATTTAACGAAGCTTCGAGGCAAAGAATTTTGCTTCGAGGATTTTTTGTAATCGAATTATTCGAGATATTCGAAGAATCGTTGCAGCCCTAGACTCCAGTAGTGCAGTTAGCAAAGGAGGAGCATCTATCATTAATCCTGGTGCACTGCTTTCTAGAATCTAAATAAGACTCCATCCATGTCAGAGAACTGGGAGAGAAATTAATCTTTGACAGTTTGGATAACAAAACATTATGATTCACTGTATCAAATGCCTTTTTAAAATCGAGAAAAACAGCACCAACAACCCCTCCATTGTCAAGGCTGGATTTTATTTGCTCAATAAAATAACAATTAGCTGTTTCTGTGGCATGATGTTTCCTGAATCCAAACTGCATGGGGTGCAGTGGAAAATGGCCTTGATTTAAATAGGCTAGCAAGTGGTCACAGACTATCCTTTCCGTTACTTTGGAAACAACAGGGAGAATACTAATAGGTCTATAGTTTGTTATATTAGTATCTCCAGCCTTAAAAATAGGGGTTATTACAGCTGATTTCCAGGCATTGGGAAAAAAACTTTGTTTAATGGATAAATTTACCAGATGAGCAATTGGAGTACAAAAGATACTTTTATACTTCTTCAGAAATGCACAATCACAAGAAAAAACATCTTTAGCCTTAGAGTTCTTAAACTTGCCTAAGATTTTAATTATGGAAGAATCTGGCACTTCAGAGATGCTAAACAGTGGAAGATTATCATTTGATGGTGTAATGACCTTCCCTCTTAGACCAAAGCCTTGTGCCAAATCTTGAACTGAATCTATAAAATAACTATTAAACATAGAAGAAATTTGATCTTTGTCTTTAGTTAAGGCTCCATATACTTGTAATTCAAACTCTTTATCTCTTTTTTTGGTGTTCTTTAAAGCTCTATTGATGTTTTCCCAAGTTTGCCTACTGTTCCCTTTAGAATCATTTATAATATCAATAGTCTCCAACCAAAATCAACTCTTTGTTCCTGTCAAATTTTTTCAAAATATTTCTCAGGTGTTCATAAAACATACTATTTGATGATGGGGGTCTATATATACAAATAACAGTGAATGACATGCTGGTGGATAAAATCATTCTTACTGCCATACATTCAATATCCATACAGTTTAATTCAATTTCATTGCAGTTTATACAGTCTTTCACATACATCAGTAGTCCACCTCCTCTGCCAGTATTTCGATCTTTTCTAAAAATAGTATACCCTGGTACTAGGTATGCTGTGGCCGTGGAGTTGAGGTAAGCTTTTTTTGTTGTCCAACAACAGCAACGCAGGGATAAAATCAGTACGGTAAAAATATAAGTTATGACTATGGCTTTCTGAATCAAGGTAGTGATCATTTCCCCTTGTTTGGCGTTGATTTTAAAACAAAAACCAGGTTTATCGGCTGTCAGCTTGGGGATGGCGCAGGTAGCACCTGCCTTGCCACAGGTGCGCACCGCCATCTTCCATCGCGCACCGCCATCTTCCATATACATGTGTGTTAGCGGTACATTAACGTGACCATTGGTCTCAGTAAGGGCTCAGGTACTGTATGTCGTGAATGCCTGACTGAATCAACTTTGTCACGAGGTGAGCAATTATCCCTTTGTTTCACTCGATGACATTAAAGGCAATACACTCTAAAAGTCAGGAGAAGCAGGTAATGACAGACAAAGAGCGGTTACCTACAATTACTCACACAATTTGTCGCAGAAGCATAAACAGAGAAGCAGTGATTTGAAATAATGAACTGTATTGTATATCAGCGTAATGTGGACACATGCAGGGTTAGAGACTCTCTTCATATAGCTTGCCTGGGAGCTACAGTGAGGCCTTTGTTTTCTTGCTTGTTTACTTGCAAGCTGATATTTTCCACAATTTGAGCTGGTTTATGGTGTGAAAACGTTTCTTCCAGTGGGAGAGTGAAACTGCATATGTGTTGGAAAGGATCTTCTGTCATTATCCAGTGTGAATAAAGCCGTCTTCTTCTGCATGAGCTCTCTTTCTTTGTTTTAGCTAGCTAGGCCTCTGTGCTATGCTGTGTCATAGGTCAAAGTTCACATGGGTTAGGGTGGACATTGTCCTCACATCCGTCTTCATTAGAGGTCTGGAAGTACTCAGTGACCAGACCTCCTCCTTCTCCTTCTCTTTCTTTTCAAAACTATCTGTCCATTTTCTGATAAACGGCTACATCAGAGGACAGGGCTTAGCAGTGTCAACACAGAGCTGCTTGACATGATCCACCAGTGAGACGCATCCTGCAGTAAACAACACTTACCCAAATGCTATCTCTGTGGTGAATGAAAGATTTAATTCATTTGGAATTTTAATTTATTAGTTGTTTTTTTTGCCTTGAAACACATGCATTACTTAGATTATTGGAGATAGATGGAGATGACAGCATATTACACAGCCAAGTGTCCAACCAAGCCTGCTCACTGTTTGTACATGTTTGGGATAAAAGAGTCCATTAAATACTAGCAGTGTAACTTATTAGGTAAAAAAATTTACTCCCTTAAAAGACACAAACTGCAAGTGTTACTTTTATTTCACATCAGACAACAATTTGTGATGGAAAATTAGCATAACCAAGGAAAATGGAAGCTTTTACACATAACAACTTTTACAACTGCCCTTGTCTCTTTCTGTGCTGCAGCTCAACACATTTTACTAAAACAACAACTTGTGTAAATGCTGCCCTAGATTAGACTTACACATGTTTGGAAACAGTATAGGCTACACATTTTTGGCAGAATGGCTCCATGTTTTGTGTAACGATATCTGCTTTTTCATCCATATGTTCATTATGCTTGCAGTGTTGAGATAAAGGAATGGTCATGCACACACATTTTGCAGAAGGAACAAAAGAAAATCATTGCAAACTAAATAATTCTTTAACAATAACTCTTCTTCAGCTGCAACTAAGGGTGAATGATGAAATGATAAGAGCAAAACATTGTACAGATTCCCAAATCAGAAATGTTTACAAACAAATGTGTCTTAAGAAACAGGGGCATATGTCTACGGGTTAGCATAAAAAAACAAAACATTACAAGCAATACAATACAAGCATTTAGTCAGTGGTTCCAAACCTGGAATATTAGAATATGTAATTTCTGCTACAGAAAATTGTGTACATTATTCAGACTTTTCTGTAATATTTGCTTTTCTGTGTGAAATAATGGACAGTTTTACCTCTTTGAACCTCCAAAACATTCTCAAATAAAACAGTCTTAAATCAACTCAACTGCTCACATGTCATACAAGAGGTGTCAAGGAGACTTTGGCTAAGCTAAAAAGTTTGGGAAGCACTGAGGCTTTGGAAAGGTCAGACTTTGATACTACAATTTGTTGCATTTTTGGTGACATTATACTAACACTCACTTATACACATTTATGACACTTATGATATTTAAAGGTGCATTGTAGGTGGATTTTGTCACATTCAGACAGAGCCAGGCTAATGGTTTCCCTATGTTTCCAGTCTTTGTGCTAAGCTAACCAACTTAAACATTCCAGGGAAGATACGAGAGTTGTATCAATCTTCTCATCTAATTCACAGCAAGAAAGCAAATAAAAGTATTTCCCAAAATGTCAAACTAATCCTTTGGGCCAAAGGCTTTGTTTCATCCATGTTATTTTACTATGACAAACCATCACAAAGAGCTTTAAGCAGTTGCTACTTTGGAGTTTTGATCCTGACTGTTACATGCATGAGTTCAAAACAGGTGCTCTGGAAATACGATCACACACAAATCTTATTTTCTAGTAGTTCTCCAAATCCACTAAATGCAAACTTTATTCTCTTGTGAGTGACTCACTGAAACATGATTTATCCTGTCATGTGGCTACCTATATATAGAACTTCCTGGGTTTCGATCCCAAAGTTGGGGAAACCGAGGCCTATCGTGATGCGTCAAACTAGATCCAAACTGGACTGAACTAGATTGACTCAGACACTCGAACCGAACCAGACCAGACGCAACACATGCCAGGGGACTGCCCCTCTCTTTCTTCCCAAGGTCTTTATCAGAACAATGACATCACTGTAGTGTTGTCTGTGTGTGACATTACCAAATCTGTGGCGAGGACTTGAGGGAGAAAAAGAGCAAAGGAGTGATGAAGGGAATGAGACAGAAAGACGGAGATGGAAAGAAGGATGCATTGACAGAGACAGCAGCCGTTTCAGAGAGAGAGACGTTATAAGAAAGAGAAAGCCTCGAGCTGTGGCTTGGCTGAACTCACCGTGAACCTCTGCAGATTTATTTTCTCTGGAGCCTGTTGCTCGCTCAAAGGGGGCCAGATTTACATGCCTCTCCCTGGGCTGCTGTGAAGCTCGGCTAGGGGACCTGAGGATAGGATAGGTGGGCTGAAGGGACAACATGGAGACAGGTTATGGAAAGAGGGAAGATGGTTTCACACAGAGTCCTCTTTCTAGTCCGTTGTTTTTGCTGCTTAATAAACTGGCCTTTCAGCTTCATGTGCCCTGGTGGGGCATTCCCTGCTTACCAGCTTGCCATCCTAATGAGAAACACTCCCGCCATTAACTGGGGTGTTTCATTTTAAACCCTGTCGCTGTTATTGACAGGCTTGGCGTGGTGTGAGCCGATGAAGCCCTGCTCTCACAGCTCGCTCCCTGCATCCTCTGTGATGACATGGTTATGTAATTTTTTTAACACGAGCTGGTTCATGTAAGCCGTAACATAATGTGTTGTTCTCACACACGTAGAGACACAAAAACATTGGCATGAATAGACATGTACACAAACACCGGTTCTTCAACTAGGGTGTCATATGCAACTTAGGCTTTATATTACAGTAAAGATAAAGAAAATCCACTGTGTGTTCTAAAATTGGCTTTCTTTTCATTCTCATTGATATTTGGCCCAGCAGAGGCATTGTGACACCATGCTGAGATACTGTACTTAAAAAATAGGTATAATAACTTCAGCACAAACATAAACATCAGCAGTAAATGTCAGTTTTTGGACAGTATATTACATTCAAAGAACCTCTTTCCAGACATTTTTAAACAATGTTCAGTTATCAGACTGACAAGACGATAGACAGTATGAAGCAATACCAGTGAGAGTAGGCTCTTTAGTCGAGAAGGCAACAAGATATGATTTATTTAAAGAGTCATGATTCACCTATTTTGGAAAAAAAACTTTTGCTCTCTGTAGCACTATCATTGTCCCAACTGTTGCACATACACAGGATACAGTAAGACCTACAGTACAAATGATGGCAGCAGCATTTAGGCCCATTCTCAGGGGGTTTCAAAGGGAAATGGACTAAAACATGGACATAGCATCTGTGATGTCATATCTAGGAAACATGTTATAGCTGGAATTGAATGTTTCCATGGATTTATTAAAGAGGCCCTACACAAATTGTACACATAAAGTTCAGTTTACTGCACTTTAGATTGAGCTTAAAACAGAACAGACGATTTTAAACAGAAAGCCTGAGTTACAAGCTGAGTACGAGCATATAGTATGAACGTAGTGGCCATTAGGAAAGCAGAGAAGGTCTAATGAAATACACTGACCATTGCATTATGTGAAAAGTAGGATCCAGTGTTTAGGAGCTTGACCCATACTAGTGACTAAAAGTCACGATATCTCTGCCTCTGCTGCTTCCATTTTGACCACCTTCTTTTAAATCAATCTCTTGTTAATTTCAAACTTTTTGAAAGTGCTGTCCTAAATCACGGGAGTGGCCCTTTAAGAGAGCAAGTCTGCCTGTGCTGCCAATTTGCCTTAGCAGCTAACCACAGTTATGCAAAAAAAAAAAAAAAATCCCCTGGAGCCCATAAAGCATTTTTCTCATAGACCACCATTAAAGCACGTCGGTAAAACTGTTGACAAGACACCTCCAACAACAGACAATGCTGATTTGGATTTGTGTTATGAATCTTTTAACTAGACAGTATAGGCTTAATATCTGTTCAACTTTCTCAGAGTCTAGAAAAACGATTAAAGAGTATGGGTTGAGGGGCAAGGATAGAGATGATAATGTTCATTTGAGTTGACCGCACAATAGGAATTAAAATCATGAAATAGTACCAGATTAGCAACCTCCATTGAAAGAAGCGGATGCCATATTTGAGTCTGGTATCTATTTTTCATAATACTTCCATGCATTTACCACACACGACATTTTGTTTGTTGCTTAGAGCCAGACCTGATTTACAGCAATGGGATGGATTCTGGGTAGAGCTGAAGTGGGATGAGGAAACAACAACCGATGATGTGACGTGATAGCCAATAAAGGCGACACATCGCCTAACAATTTCAAAATAGCCACAAAGACTCTCTTTAAGGAAGTGAAATTAATGATTGAAACCTTCTAATTTCATGTGAAAATAAATTCTGTTTTCAACAGAAAATTTGGATATTTTCCCAGACACGTCAAAACAGTCTGTGTTTTTGCAGACAGTTTTTAGTGGCCATTAGAGGAACCGCTACCTAACGTACTTCCATATACTGCAGCATTTACATGGCGGTTCTCTCTTCCAATGCCCAAAGTATGTGCCTTATCTACCAGAGTGAGGCGTCCACACCAGATATGTTCATTAAAATACTAAACCACTCCTTTACAATATAACTCCTGTAATGCACTAAATGATGCATCACATCTTATTCCTTTGAGGGGTACACAAGAGCTAACATATAACATTTTGGGACAGTGACAGCTCTCCATTTTGTATCCAAGGGTCAACTTGACTCTAATTTAAACAGGATTGCCTCTTTTCCTCCACTTCTACCTCATGTACTGTAATTGTAGAATATATTACTGTATGCAAGCTCACACTGGAGCCCACTGAGGAAGAGAGGAATTAACTAGATGTCCTGCACCTCTGACTCAACTCTGTGTGAACTGCTTGTGGAACCAGGGGTCAGTGACTCTGGGTTTCGTATCATTTTTCCCTCCCACTTCTTGGCTGTTTTTGCTGGGGGTGAGTTAGGGAGTGCTGGGGAGGCAGGAAGGCTCTCAGCTCCTGATCCCAGCAGAGCTCAAGAGAGTTGTGGCTGCTCGCTTTGTCTGACAGGTAACGCTCAACACGGCTGTCGGAGCGGCCCAGCTGTGACCCAGAAAGGGAGGAGGGGTGAGGGCTAAAGGGCAGACAAGAGATAGGTGTAAAGGGTTAGAGCTCAGCCCTGCTCACTTAATTTGAACTCATGTTGCACATGCTTTAGATTTGACAATTAAGTAAAAAGGATGTGTGTGTGTGTGTGTGTGTGTGTGTGTGTGTGTGTGTGTTGTGTGTGTGTGTGTGTGTGTGTGTGTGTGTGTGTGTGTGTGTGTTATCTACTTACAGATGTTCCCTTATGACGCTAACACTCAATATGTTTGTTTTTGCAGATTTTTTTTTTCTCTAACGGTGCACATGCTGTCTTCCTTCCTCTATGAAAAGAATCGAGTAGTTGGCTCTGTAGGGGAAGTTTTGATTGCATTGGTGGTACAAACTTGCTAAATGCGTAGTTTTACTTCCCCCAAATGCAAGTGTTTTGCTAATAGCAACGTTTTGTTTTGCTGAATCAGATAAATTAGTGGTGATTAGTATCGTGATTTTCAGTATCTGGTGTGAAATCAAAAACAGAGAAGCTGAAGAGAGAATGTTTTAACCCCTTAACAAGCAGCTGCCTGCCGATGGTTCAAGTCATTACAAACTTTGTAAACTTTTCCAAATGTTGTTTAAAACCTACAGAACTGGGCCATTATGTTTTCGGGTTGTCCGTCCCATTCTCAGGAGCCCCTGGAGGGAATTTCATCACATTTGGCACAAACGTCCTCTTGGACTCGAGGATGAACTGATTAGATTTTGGAGGTCAAAGGTTTTGCATAACTCAAGAATTCCTGCACTAATTATGATAACATTTCATTGTTAAAGACGTGTGTGAAGCATCCACGTTTTGCCCCCAAAAATGTACTTAATACCTTTTATCAAATTGCTTAAAAGTCTTCATCGCATATATAATATGAGTCTGGACACATATGGATGTAAGCTGCATTTTGACTTGTTGGCAGAGGCATACAACCGCAAGGGAGTAATTCTAGTTTTAAATTCTAATTCTTGTGAAGATCCAAATGTTTCCAAAGATACCAACATACCACTAAGATTTTGGTTGAAATGTGTATTAAATAATACACAACACATCTAAAATAGTGTTATTTGATGGAACAGTGCAGCCATTTGCACATTTCACTCAAAAAATTCTTTTTTGGCTACTTTGGGGCAGCACAACACACTCGAAACACAACATTGACATGTTACCACCTTATAAACTTCATGTGCTATCGTAGTTGCTAAATGTTCGCCAGCTAGTTGCTAACTTTGTCTGTCTGTCTGTCGTTTATTGCTGTGCAGGTAGGCAGCGTACAGTCAGAAAATCAAGAGGCTGCCTGCTGCAGCTGAAAATGATGCTGATGAGAGCGGTGAGACTCTCTCAGCTCAGTTGCAGGCCCGTAAACCAAAACAATGAGCTGAAAGATGTTAAAAGTTTTTGTAGAGCTCAGGGGAACTGCAGTGTTGGGTGGTACATTTCTATGGGTTCAACATATAGTGCAGTTTTTGAGTCTTTTTTTAGCCTAAATAAGAACAAATGAATGGGAAATCCCACTAATATTTGATGAAAGCAGCTTTAAAGCTCCTTAAGGGAAAACTAAAAGGAGAAAATGTATGTTGAGGGGTTAAAACATGAAGTCTGCATGTAATAATAACCATATGCAAAGGTGGCTTTTTGCCATATATATATATATGGATGCAGTGCTATTCCCAGATTTTAGAGGTACAGACGTGTGTGATCATGTGTGTAAAAAGAGTCGGAGCAGATGGAAGCCCATTTTTCAAGTGACATTTCAATTATAAAGTCGTCCAGCACCACATTATTACACTCCTGCAGACTCCCAAAGCCACTGAAACCTCTCACAGACTGCACTTACATTACAAGACACCAAACGTGAGCACACACAAGCACAGACACAGTAAAACCACGTTTGTGCACACATGAAGACGATGTAGTATTAATATTTTAGGCTCGTCAGAACTACGTGCACACACTCACAGTCTAGCACACTCGAGGCAAGAGTAGGAGGAGCAGATCAAAGAAAATGTGGTTAAAAAAGAACACCCAGGGACACCCACCTCCACATAAACAGGGGATCTCCTTACCAAAAACAAAGAGGCCTGAGCAGCTAACTCACATCCAGCGGAACAGAGAGGGGGAGGGTGAAGGGGGGGGGGATCAGAAAACATGTAACATGGGCGGAAAGGTAGAGCAAAATCATTCATTACTGTAATTACAACCTGAGCCCACTTACTCTTTCATTCAACGGGAGGAGGGGAGAAAAGAAAAGAGGGCGAGGAGAGATTAGAACTTGCCCACAGTGGTGTTTACCTCACGCTGGGAGATAGCTCATCTTATTTCTTTCTTCAGATGAACACACACAAACAAGTTAATGGAGAGGAACACACAGAACACACAGTGCAGGGGTTCCCTAATCAGTCAGAGAGATGCGGTTTATTTCAGTAAAAATAATGAGCTATGAAAGGCCTGTCTAAGTGTCTTCATCACGGTATTTATTTTCCCTCCCTGCTCTGAGTCAAGTTGTCCTTCCCCACCTCGCTTAACTCATTATACCTCTGAAGCAGAACAGTGTTTGACTGGTGGATAAACATCTCTCATTTTGTTGTTTTTGTCCTTACAGTACGTTTCAATCGGGACAGCTTAAAAGAATAGTTCAACATTTCAGACGAGCAACTTATTTGCTTTCTTGCTGGGATATGATGAAAACACCAATCGCACTCTCATTTCTGTCTGTATCAAATTTATAAGCTTCATAGCTAACATTAGCAAATTTTTTCACATTTTACCATTTTGTTTACTCTCATTGCTCTCACAGCGTTGTTTTTGGTTGCAGTAGGCAGAGCAAACAAGCTCTGATAAACCAACTGCATACTACCAATCAACAAAGTTAGCGCCTATCGGGTGAACATAGTGGAGCATTTAGCAGCTAAAGAGGCAGATATTTCCCTCAGGAGTTGGTGGAGACCAAAAACAGAGCCAAAAGGAGAGTGACATTCACCAGGTGGCCAGAAACACGACCCACATCTTATCTCCAGGATGTGTAAATAAGCAACTATAGCCATATCAACTCAAATGGTGGTTTCAGGTTTAGAAAGCTGCAGCCAGCAGCTGGTTAGCTTAGCACAAAGTCTGGAAAAAGGGGGAAACAGCTAGCCTGGCTTTGTCCAAATGTAACAAAATCCTAAATATCTTTCCATCTAAATACAATATGTGTGGGTTTATGTTTCCCAACATGTTGGGCTACTCTTTTAAGTGGAAGAACAAAGTTATTGATTGATTGTTGATTTCTAAGGATCATTCTTGAATTTTTAACAAAACACACAGTAAATATTTTCAAAATATCATGGCAGATAGGTATAAGTAAGAAGAAGTTTGGTTTTAAAACTCCCTTTATGACTTTTACATGACGGGCACTAAACTACTTCTGCATCTGTGGAAAATCTTCTGGAGAATGTTGACTCACTTTGTGACCGCAGCTTCCAGCTTCTTGTCTTTTTAGAGCCTCCCCGTTTACCTTGCTCTCATCTCTTTGTCCCTCAGGACTTCTCAAACACTGCCCTGGGCGTCCCTCCGGGGAAACAAAACATGCTAGAGAGAGGAAGGGAAACAGTGGCTTAATGTGATCTGAGGACAGCAACGACAACAATGCCTGGAAAGTTTACCTACCGGGCCGCATTCTGCCATGATGTGTTTCCAGTACTTCAGGAGACCTACAGGTGCCAGGAAATACGCCTCAGGCATGCTGTAGCATTCATTCAGAAATGTGATACTGTAAATGCATAGGAAAGTGCACGGAACATGTGAAACTGAGTATATACATGTATACGCACGTGTGAATGTTTTAGGCGTTTTATGTAAAGTGTGTGTGGTTTGTGCTGTGCCCTTACTGTTAAGTCTGTTTGGGGAAAAATTAGAGACTTTTCTGCAACATTTTTACTTCAATTATTCTTTCTTATTGCAGAGGAAAAGCTGACTATATGCTTGGATGTGTTTTGGTGTTTGCCTCCATCATATATGTCTGTTATTAGAGGTTATAAGTCTCAGTCTCAGGTAAAAATGTGATTTCTTTTCTTTCTTTTTTTAACTAATGGAAGTCTAATCTAGAGAGGGTGAGTGAATCTCTGCTCTCAACCATCACAGAGAAAGAGCACAAGTGGCACCTAGTGGACTACAGCAGTGCTGCACCCTGTCTTGAAGAGAGGCTGTTTCAGGCATGGCTTGCTTTCTCACTTACTGACTTGGTGACCTGAGCAACAGGTCTAGGGTCTCTTGTTTTACTTCACCTCTTAAGGTTGACCTTTATTCTTGTTCAGGACAGTTGTAAAGTACTTTGAAACAATGCTTCTATATAAATAAAGTTATAATGATAGTCAACAATAATAGCTTTGGGGTGCCCGGATAGCTCAGTTGGTAGAGCGGGCGCCCATATATAGAGGTTTACTCCTTGACCCAGCGGGCCCGGGTTTGACTCTGACCTGCGGCCCTTTGCTGCATGTCATTCCCCTTCTCTCCCCCCCCCCCCCATGTAGACAGGAAAGTAAATGGATTAATTTATATGTTTAGCTCTAATAAAGGGGTAGCACATCAAAACAAGATAAATCGTTGTTGACCAATATGCAGCTTCAGTGGTCACATACACTATACTGTAAAGCAATCCAATATATCAAGGGGAACAAAAGGTACAATTATAAATCACAGACAAACTGTACTAGTGAAGAGTTATACAAATACTTTTACATTTTGGGATATGCACTTATCTGCTTCCTGGCCGAGAGTTAGATGAGAAGAAGAATGATACCACTCCCATAATCGTACACTAAATATAAGCAGCAGTGGGTTGGCGTAGCTTAGCACAAAGATTGGAAACAATGGGAAACAGTTAGCCTGCCTCTGTCCATGGTAATAGGATCTGCTTTCTAGTCCCTCTAAATTAACTTTAAAGATTATTTCTTGTTTGTTTATTATTTGTTACCTTTGAAGAGAACCAAACTGGCCATTTCCACTTGTTTACAGTCTTTATGCTAAGCTAAGCTAACCCGCTGCTGGTTGTAACTTCACATTTAATGGACGGAGATGAGACTGCAATCAATCTTCGCATGTTTTTCTTTCTGCAAAAAAAAAAGCGATTAAGCATATTTCCCAAATTGTGAAACTATTTATTTACGTTAAAGAAGCAGCTGCAGCAGACTGACACTAATCAAATTTACAACAAAAATAACCACAGAAAATGCACAACTCAGGCACAGATCCAATAAAAACTGTATCAGACGAGTGAGACTTCAACAGACTTCAACAACTCATGTCAACTCTTATTAGTGATGCTATTGACAGCCATCTTGGGTCATGAGATGAGTCATGAGTTATTTGACCGTCTTGTTTCCAACAGTCATATAACAGCCCCTCCAGATGAATCTAATGCTGCATGATTACTCATAAAAATCATTTAAATTGCAAAACAAATTTGAGACTTGTTACATGAACACCAGTATGAAGTAAGGTGCCCTCAATGGCCTCCTTGCACACCAGCTTTCCAGGAATTGAAGGCTTTCCTTCTTGAAGATGGGTCCAATATTACATCATGCATATTTCAAGACTTGCTGTTATGATGTGAAGGCAAAGGCCCAGTCCCACTTCCTATTCAACATGAATTTGTAGGTGTTTCTGGTCATTTCTACTCCCCTTTTTTTGCTTTCCTTTTTTTTGTTTTTAAAGAGTGTAGTGGTCACATCTGCGGCCATCTGTGTGTTTGTCTTCCACTGACCTGAAACAAGTCCTCTTCCTTCATAGATGTCGAGCCTCCACGCCTTTCTAAACACAGTCTAGCTCTCAATGGCTGATTGTGTCTTCTCCTCTGACCTACTTTCCTTCCACCCACAGAAATGCTGCTTCTGCTATGGCCCATTTGGTTATATACATAGACACACGTGTGCACAGCCTCTCTATGAAAAAGAAAGAGTGTGTGCTGTGTAAATATGGATACACACAGTCACTCATACACATGAGCATCCAAGCACGCATGCAGAACCGTACAGCAGCCTCTCACCTCTTTTCTGCTGACGGTACATCTGCAGCCCAGATGTGCGCTGTACTCTGAGGTGCTGCTGAGTGCAGGATGTTTTGCATTCCCTCTGTGGAACATGTGAGGCGTTCCTGTGGGCCGTCCGTCTGCCTGCATTAGTCTGTGTGTCATGGGGATCTGTTTGCCTCGGCCCCTTGTTGGCCGGCTCCAGGGGTTTGGGTATGACTGTCCGCATGCTAATTTGGTGCAGATGTTGGGTGCTGAATCAGGTGGTGAGAGGAAACTCTGGCCCTGGCAGGAGGGAGACACTGGCTGCCCTGTGTGGCGGTCCAGCCATACATAACAAAATCTTCCCAGCTTAACCTTCTCTGCTCCTGCATTTGTCACATCTGCTGTTGATATGCTATGCTGTACTGTATCTGCCCCATGAATGAACTGAGTACTGGTGACCGACATCACATCAGATATTATTGATGTTGTTTTATTCCAAAACTCATGCACTTGTTCACACTCCCAGACCATGTGCAGGAAAGTTTGTTCAGGTTGACAGAATGTGCAATAGGGAGTAGGAATGCTCCCTATTGAATTTAGAGACGTATCTCTTCTGAGGTGTCCAATATGTCCTATGACATATGTTGAAGTGGATCTGCTGGTGATTTGGGTTCTGGATTTCTGGTGACAGTGGGAAATGTTGTCCCAAACTGTCTCCCAATTAATTACGTTCCCCTCCGAGCTCAGCTCTCGCTCCCATTTCTTTACTATTGGGAGTTCTCCTACGGATGCTTGCATCAATTTAGCATAAATCCCAGTTTTTCTCAAGTTTTGAGAAGCAAATGCAAGTTAATCCACTTTGAATAACTTTCTTTCAAAGTGTATTTTCATTTGTTTGTTACAACTTGGGTCTTATTTTCCAATTTTTGGCCATTGTTCCTATTGCTATTATTAACAATAGTTACCAAGTTCATTTCTGGCATCTGGAAACGTGATGACATCACTAAAAATAAGTCACTAGTCAGATAGGGGCAAGAAACATGAGGAGTCAGATGAGGAAACAGGCTTTAAACAAAACTCATTTGTGAAAGAAAACAAATAGCAAAAGTGTTACCCAAATGTCCACACTTAAACATCTATCACACCTTCACGCCCAATTTTGTCCCACCATACTTATCATAGTTGTGCATGCACACTGATTTTCAGTGACTACTTTGACATTTTGGGTGCACTCAGATAACTTCCAGATAAAGAAGTTTAGAATATCTGGCTTACTGTCGTGCCATTTCTCACCATTGATGTCCAAAATAATGAAAATAGAGCCAAGTTGAAGAATTATCTGTTTAAAACATACGAGTATGAAAGAAAGTATTTTTTTTCTTTATAAATTGAGGCTACCCGGCACATTTAAAATGTAGGTCATGACTAATTAAACGATTGCATCAGTAAATGACTATGAACATTGAGCACCATCCCCTGCCTAGCCCCGTCTGTTCTTCTATTAGTCTTGGTTGGTGTTGAAAATGTGCGGTTGATGCAGCACGAAAGCTGCACAGAAACCCTTCAGATGACACAAATCCCGGAGAGGAAGTCAGATCAACATGAATAATATAATAACATGATAACGTGATACTGTATGTGTAACAATGAAGAAGTGCTGGACTGCATGTATGACAGTTTGACGTTGTGAAACTACAGGGCTTTTATATAGTTGAAGTGGTGAATGATGACGTGCAGGGAGTAAAAATGGCCCTTATTTTTTTTTTATTTATTTTTTTTTTACAGCTCCGGCCGCAGGTAAAGTGGTGGGGGTGCAATAAATATAATAGCTGAGCACAAAGTGACACATTTAATAATACAGTAACAGTAGTATTACTGTAGAAGTACCTCGTCATTCCATCAACAACGCACTCGGGGAACTCCACAGATTTCACACAAAATCAAAATCAGTTTTCTAGTCATGGGGAGTACTAGTCTGCCTTCGAAGACAGTAGCTTAATGTTTTCTGTGGCTCTTGAGGAGCTTTTTGGATTTGTCAAGTCTGAGAAAGTAACCCGAGTGATGTCATCAGGGTTATTGTGGTTTAGACTTATAATAATAAAAAAGGTTAAAGGAAAACCTGCACTGCAAACTGGGTATGTGGCCTTTGAAAGATGTACAGGCAAGGCAGCGAAGATCTAATGAAAATGCACTATTGAGTTGCATGATGGGAAGTGTAGGATCTTGGGTTTTTGGACCTTGACCCATACCTGGCAACAAAAAGTCAGGATATTTCTGAGTCTGCTGCATTCATTTTGAATATTTTCTTCATTCTAATCTAACCAAGTACCCCAACTTTATCAAAGTGCCTAACCCTGCCTTCCACATACAGCCCATATGCAGAGGGTAGACACAATAATAGAAACACTGCAATTAGTTAGTTAGGTTTTTTTTTCACAAACATTTGAAACGTCCCACATGAGAGTACAAGATAAGGCTATTTATAAAACAGTAAAAGCAGTATAACATGCATCTTCTGCTAACACGTATTCAAAACCAAAAGAACAAACAATCAGTTAAAAGATGACATGTACTGTTATATATGTGGAAAAATGTCAAATATACACTGAATAGCAGATGAAAGAATGATATGAAAAATGAAATGCTACTGAACAGGCCTAAGGTTTATCTCCCCAGCTTTCTCCACGTGACTGGCAAATTGAAATGTTTTGTATGTGAACAACCAACTCAGACACAATAGTATAAACACAGTCCAAAAGATAATGCTGCAGTGGCAGGGTTATCTCAGTTGGTAGAGCGGGCGCACGCGTGTAGAGGTTTGACTCCGACCTGCGGCCCTTTGCTGCATGTCATTCGCCCCTCTCTCTCCCCTTTCATGTCTTCATCTGCCCTGTGAAAATAAAGACCTTAAAATCTTAACAAAAAAAAAAAAAAAGATAATGCTGCAATAGGTAGTGTAAAATCATAACTTCCATTTTAGGGTTGAAATGCAGGCACCATTTCTTCGACTGCAGACCTCCATTAGACCATGTATTTTATCTTTTGAAACTTCTCCCCCAGAGTTAGTTTCTCTTTTTTAGCTTTAGCTCAATCCCTGCGGTCTTCCTCCATGTTTCCCAGCCTCCGTGATGTAATTCTGACTTCCTGAACTAGTCTTCCCCCTTGTCCAATGACTATGCACACCAGTCCCTCTCCCAGTTAAACTTATTTTCTCCTCAGTACCATTTCTTCAGGCAGTGCCTGCCGTTGGCCGGCTTCTCCACAGCTGGCAGAGAACAGATTCCAGCCCAAGCAATTGTGGCCCTCACACCACCTGCTATAGGGTCATGGTCATAGAGTGATGTGTACTGTGTGTGTGTGTGTGTGTGCATATAAAAGAGAAGAGGATGCTTTAACACACACAAACACATAACTGACACAGCATGAGACTCCATTGTGTCCCAATCAGTATACCAGGAGGAACTGAATAACCAGTATGGCCTCCATCCTTCGCTCCAGTTGACGTAGATAGGGGACAGCGAGACACGGCGAGTTGGAAATCCCCTTTGATCAGTGTGTCCGTTATTCGATGGGATGTGGCGTTGCTGGGGGTGTAAAGCGGCTGTTGGGGCTAAGTGCAGGGAGAGAGTGCTCAATTGTCTTGTCCCTTTCTTTTTCGGGATGCACACCCCCACCAAGAAGCAGATACCGAGGTACTGACCTTTTCCCCCCTTTCTTCTGCCGCGGCGGGGATCATACTTGAAGGACGCTTTCTGTCCCGTGTAACTGCTTAACGACCCCCTTTTTCAGAAACATATCCACTTTAACTGTCTTACGCAAGTACTTTCCACCCTGCTTCTTTCAGTAGGTGGAGGTTGAGGCGTTAGCTGGGGGATTAAAGACAAAAACTGACAAGAACTGGACAAATTGACTGAGTGTGTTTTAGTTGTGGAAGCATCTGTTGCTGCAAGTGTGGTGATAGTTTAAAAAAAGAAAAGGATCAAGAAGGTTTTCTGAGAAATGGAGGAGGGGTGCAGCAGAAGGGGAGCTGTTTGTTTCAAGAGTCTGGTGTTATTTACTCTATTGTTATATGTGTGTACAGCCAAAGCCTTCAAAGAGCA
This sequence comes from Perca fluviatilis, assembly GCF_010015445.1. Classification (NCBI taxonomy): domain Eukaryota; kingdom Metazoa; phylum Chordata; class Actinopteri; order Perciformes; family Percidae; genus Perca; species Perca fluviatilis. The sequence goes on along the minus strand of NC_053131.1, from coordinate 12,498,662 downwards.
GAACATTTGGTCATTAAGAAAACTGTTGTTTGACAGCTGTATAACATATTGTTCACTTGGAAGTGCTACATTGAGCAATAACTTTGCACACCAGAAAGCATCTGCAGTCTACATAAGATGCACGGAGATGGCCGTAGACATAAGTCTTTCCGTTTACTCACGTAAACTGAGGGAAAACACAAAAAGTTCTATTCCAACACAAGATATCCAGCATGTTACCAATAAAAACTATATTTAAAAAAATATCCAGCATGTGGAAAACATGATGCAAGGTGTTACCAATTGACAATTTAAAATGAAAGAAAGAAAATCCAATTATAGCAATTTTTCAAACACGCGAGATACTCCAAGTCCTTTTCTGACAAAAGGGACATTGATTAGTCAGACAGATTAAGCTGGTTAGTGGTCTGCTGGGAAGAGGACAAAAACCCCATTAAACTCAACAACAGAGTCCAAGACAAAAACAATGCCTTGCATTTGTTTGAATTGATTTAATATGAGGCATTCAGGAAGATGACAAACAATAGTGGTGGGAATCCACATCTCATACATCTGAAACCATTTATCTGATAAAAGTTTCAAAAGTTTGACGTCTTTTTGTGCATGTCAAGCTGCATCTCCCCTATTAGCTGGTTAATACTGTATGCACCACTTACAACATAGGCAACACTGACATAAAGCCCCCTGGTTGGTTAATATGGCTGGCTGCTCTGTGTTTTAAAGGGGAACTCTGCAGATTTTACACATCAAAATCAGTTTTCTGGTCATGGCAAGTACTACTCTGCCTGAGAAAGCAAGTGTCTTCTGTGGCTCTGGATGGAAATATGAGAAAAAGTTTTTCTTTAATACTTAAAACGGAAGGTGTCACCTTAATCATTATCTCATCTTGAAGCCCCATCTTGTAAAGGAGCCCCAAGTTAAAATGTAGTTTCAAGGCCTTTGTTATTTCAGATAATTTGTGCTTACATGGTGCATATTCCAAAATAAATTTCTGTTTAATCAAGAAACCATAGAGAGATGATGAGAAACAAAAAAGGCAAGGCAAGTTTATTTGTATGGCACCGTTTAACAACAAGGCAATTCAAAGTTCTTTACATGAAACAGAAAGGCATAAAGGAATATATAAAGGAAACACATTAAAAAAGACACATAAATAGGCTTTTCAAAAGAGTCTAAGTAAAGTAGAAGATAAATATGAGCTAGAATGCAATAGGACAAATCAAACTTTTTTAAGGTGTTTGTATGACAACATGAGATGGTATAAAACATGAAAACCTATTTCCCCCTTTAACATCTTTCAACCACAAGAACAATCTATCCAGACAAAAAGTAAATTCTTTAATGTAATGTAATCAATATTGATTGAGTTTATTAGTTCCGATATTTTGAAAAGAAAATCCAAAATAAGCATAATCATTCCTTTGATGGAGTACAGAATGTAACCTCTAATTGGATATAATACGTAACCTCTTCAGTGGTGAAAGAAGCACTCAGATCTTAAGTAAAAGTGGCAATACCACAGTGAGAAGTACTACTGTTACAAGGGAAAGTCCTGCATTCAAATTTGTACTTCAGTAAAAGTACAAACTTTACTTAAAGTGCTTATATTATGCTTTTTGGCTTTTTCCCAGTCCTTTTTGTGTTATACCGGTATATCTTTTTTATGCATGTTATAGGTGTACAAAGTGAAAAAGCTGCTTAAGGTGGAGCTGGTTTTAACTACTTTATATATACAGGGGTTGGGCCCATCCAAATGGTCACAAGATAAATCTGGGATATGATTAATCGGGCAGGAAAGAAGAAAAATAAAGTTCTGCTGCACAAATTCGTATTCACTTTTGGGACGTTTCTCTAATGTTCCATTTTTTTCTGGAATATTGGATAATTTGGGCCTCAAACAGTTATTAAAGTGCTCATATTATGCTTTTTTGGCTTTTTCCCTTTCCTTTATTGTGTTATATATCTTTTTTGTGCACATTATAGGTTTACAAAGTGAAAAAGCCCAAAGTCCACCCCAAAGTGACTTACCATCTCCAACAGAAAACACTGCTTTGTAACACACGTGCTCGCCTAGCTGCTAGCGTGGCACTCCCTCATACTCTGCTTCTGACTGGCTAGTAGTCCTTACCTAGGTACTGCGCATGTGCGACTCCCAACAAAGATGGAACAGAAGTGAGATGTCTCACTCTGTTGCTAAAACAGAGAGCTCAACACACAGGGTGAAAAGAGGAGCTGCAGCAATGTGCAGTACAACAAAAAATATGGTGTTTTTTGAAAATTAAACCATGTAAACCTATTCTGATATAACCTCTAAATACAATTATGAACCTGAAAATGAGCATAATATGAGCACTTTAAAGTACCAAAAGTAAAAGTGCTCATCATTCAGTACGACCTATTTCAGAATAATGTATATATTATAATATTGGATTATTGATGCATTAATGTGTACCTCACGGTAATGTTGCAGCTGATAAAGGTGGGGCTGATTTTAGTTGCTTTATGTACTAACTGCTGTGTAGATTTGAGTTAGTGGAGTGCATAGTACAATATTTCCCTCAGAAATGTAGTGGAGTACAATGGTAATACTAAAGCAAAATTAGGTACAGTGCTTAGTTACTTTCCGCAACTGAACCTCTTTAACTCAATTTCCATATATCAGAGGCAATGCTTCCACTTGAACAGCATACGTCTTCTGGCAGGAGAGGGAAATAGGAAATAGAAGAGATTGACAGATTTTCTCCTCAAAATCAATTTAGAGATAATCTGTGACTTGATTTATTCCAGAACCTTTTATACAAAGGAGTCTTCCATGGTGTTACAGAGGCTTCAGTTCTGGCGGTCTCTTGTGGTAAAGAGAAACAAAAGACTGGCCATAGAGGACAGTACCTTTACTGTCCAGCAGAGGACAGCATGTCACTGAAACAGTCAAGTTTGAGCCATACGTTCCTCTTTCTCCCTCTTTCTTTCAGTCACACTTTTCCTATCCCTTTTCATCTGTCTCTTTAATTCTCTTTTACTGTCAGCTTTGCTAAAGTTGCACACGGACAGACAATACCACACAGGCAGGCCAACAAACCATATGGTCTGGTTCTTGAGTTGTGTAGCAGAGCTGTTTTCCCTCTCTCTATACTGCTGTCTGCTTCTGTCTGAGTCTGCTAAAACCATCACTCCCCCCCCCCCCTTCTAACCTACACCCTCTGTTTTTTTTTTTCTCCCTCCATGAAAACTGCCTTCCTGCCTCCCTCAATCCTTTCTTCTCACTCATCTGTCTTCCTTTGTCACCTTCTCCCACTCCTCCACTTCTCTCTCTCTTTTTCTTCCTCTCTGCAACCAAATACTGTCAGAGTCATTGACTACATGTGGATGATGTCAGCTCCCCGCTCACTGTGACAAAAGAAGCCAACGTATGAAAAGAAAGGCCAGCTGGGATCAGGGTCAATGTGTGTATTGTTGGATCCTTCTCACCAGACCTGTTTCATATTTCTCACATTTTTGCCTGGTAAAGAAGATGCAACACTGTCAGGATATGGAACTCATGGTTTTCACATTAGCTGTTCTACAGTAAAGAAGGATCAGCACTCAGCTCCATGCATGTAAGGTTTCACAAATGATAACTACATTATTGCATATAGTCAGTCATTCATACAGTTACTGATTTTTTTCGTTAGGCCCTACTTCATGTCTTGCACTTTTACAGGACTGTTAAATGGTGTTTGTGTGTGTGTGTGTGTTGTGTGTGTGTGTGTGTGTGTGTGTGTGTGTGTGTGTGTGTGTGTATTTGTTTAACTATATTCATGGGGTCCAAAAACCAGGAGTCCAGTATACTTGTGGGGTCCCGACAGCTTTGTGGGGCCAAAATGCTGGACCCCACAAGTTTAAAGGACTGTTTGAGGGTTAAGACTTGGTTTTAGGATTAGGGATAGAATTAGGTTATGGTTAGGGTGAGGGTAAGGGTTAAGGTTAGGCATTTAGTTGTGATGGTTAAGGTTAGGGTAAGGGGCTAGGGAATGCATTATGTCAATGACAGGTCCCCACAAAGATAGTGCCACAAACCTGTGTGAGTGTGTGTGTATGTGTGTTTGTGTGTGTATGTGTGTGTTTGTATGTGTATGTGTGTGTGTGTGTGTGTGTGTGTGTCAGAATTATTGTCCCATCCTATTTCTATCAAGAGAACAAATTTTCTGTAGAATTTCTTTCCTGTCTGTCTGTCAATTGGTCCACCACTTTGATCACCCAGACTGAATAATATCAACAACAACCATTTTAATGGATTGACATGACGTTTGGCACACGCATTCATGGTTCCCATGTGATGAAACCTAATGACTTTGGTGATCCTTTGACAGTTCATCTAGCACCACCATCAGGTCAAAATCTCAATGTCTCCAATACTTTAATTTACAGTATTACTAAATGGCTGCACAAATAATGACATTAGCCTCAGCTGTACGCTGTCTTTAGTGCTATGTTACCATGCTTCTGTAACATCTACACTAAGACGGTGAACATGGTAAACATTATACCTGCTTACAGTACGGTAACATCAGCATGCTACTATTGTCACTGTGAGCACGTACTGTATGCATGTTAGCATTTAGCTGTGCCAATGTACAGCTTCACAGAGCTGCTTACATGGCTGTAGGCTCTGTAGTTTCTATCACAATGAGCTTCTTTTCAAATCATAAACTAAAGAATTGTTTTCTCTGGTCACAATGTCTGTGAGTCAGCTACGGTGGCCCACAAGAGACAGTATTTGCATTAGCGCATGTCTACAGTATATGGTGAGCTGGCATGAGCAGGGTGCAGCGGGGTATGGAAGAGTGCATGGTGGCTTAGGTTTACAAGCCTGTCACAGCTCTCTCTGTGCTGTTCCTTGTCCCTTGAAGTCCTGTGTGGACCTCTGGGGACCTCTGGTAGTTCTCTTTAACAACAAAAGCCAGCTTGGTATGTGTTTACACAGAGCCGTCCCCAGTGTCTCCTCTGCTCCTCTGCAGAAGCTGGCTGGCAGATAACAAACACCTCTCAGCGCTGACTGACCAAGTGATTTATAGCTTCATAAACGTCTGGTTTGGGGATGTGCTTAACAGTTTCCCTTCAGGTCAATTTTACCTGTTTTCTGCTCTGTCAACACGCCGGTCTGGAGCAACAGCATCTGGGAATGTGTAGCAAAGATGACACTCTTTAAACTTTGTTACTTAACTCTTTTCTGCTAAATGACTGTATCTATGGGATGTTTTCTTGCCGAAACAAGTGTTAGCCTGTGTGTGGTATGGTAGGTGCCCCTTGAGAAAACAAGGATGTGTCAGTGTTAATCCCTTTGTGGGGCATTCACACTCTTCTACCTCTTCTTCTGGGGGTAAAAAGACATCATGCTTTCAACAGGTGGAACATGCACCAGCAAAAGCAGTGTGTGTTCATAGGTTGTATTTAGGTTGGTGTGGGCTTCACACCTTCCCTTTGAGCTCGCCTCTCACTTTGTGCTACTCAGCACCAACAACAGATGTATTCACACATTTACACAGGCATCCCCAGAGGACCAGCAGAGGAAGTGGAGTTAGGAAATAAACAAAGCTTGTCCGTTTTGCATCTCCAAACCTCAGTGTAAAGTGTAAAAACAAAGAAATTACTGTTTTTAGAGGGCTGATTTGCCAGACTGTTTTTATACAGTGAATAAGGCAACCAGCGAAGAGGTTACTTTGTCCAGCCAAGAAATAGACAGGCACATAACCCCCCCATAAATCAACAAGTTGTCAATTTTACACTTCAGGTTTTTGTATGGATTACACATACGAGGTATAACGTGTTAATTTGTGAGCTTTAGAGCTGCTGGTAGGTGAATTTTATTAGACTAGCTGTTTCCCTGTTTCCAGCATCTCAACCTATGCTCCATCAGAAAGAAAACAAGCTTCGAACTATTCCTTTAAAGTGCTCATATTATGGTCATTTTCAGGTTCATAATTGTATTCAGAGGTTGTACCAGAATAGGTTTACATAGTTTAATAAAAACAAAAAACATATTTTTGTTGTACTGCACATTTCTGCAGCTCCTCTTTTCACCCTGTGTGTTGAGCTCTCTGTTTTAGCTACAGAGTGAGACATCTGACTTCTGTTCCATCTTTGTTGGGAGTCGCACATGCGACATTTTTCACTTTGTAAATCTATAACGTGCACAAAAAAGTTATATAACACAGCATAGCACTTTAATAACTGTTTGAGGCCCTAATTAGCCAATATTCCACAAAAAAATAGAACATTGGAGAAACGTCCCAAAAGTGAATAAGAATTAATCATAATCATCTTCCAGATTTATCGTGTGACCCTTTGGATGGGCCCAACCCCTGTATATATAAAGTAGTTAAAACCAGCTCCACCTTAAGCAGCTTCAACAGTAAGTTGGTGCCTAGCATTGATGCATCAGTATTAACAATCTTATAAATGTAATAATAATGTGGCATGGGCCATTTTTCTGCAGGCCGAGTACTTTTACTTTGACACTTTCGGTATGGGTTGCCGAAGATACTTTATTGAATGCAGGCCTTTTCCTTGTAACAGAGTATTTGTACATTGTTGTATTAATACTTTTACTTGAGTAAAGGATCTGAATACTTCTTTCAACACTGGTCTCATATAAATTTAGAAGTTGGAAAGCAACAGCAGTTATAAGATCATTATTGATTTAAATGTTATCAACTATGAGTTCTTGTTTCTGCTTTTCTTTAAAATGATGGCACCCGACGCTCACATCCTGTCTGCTTGTGTCAAACGAGACGCTTATCAAAGCTGGATCTTATCATCTCTTCATGCAAAACACTCTCACTCTGTGGCTGCTGACAACGGGCCAGTTGCAGGGCAGGACCGCAGCCAAAATCTCCCCAGAGGAGCGAAGCCTTCAGGCTGGAGAGTCACAGTTTACAATGCTGGGTTTTCTCCATTTCATGCTCTCATACTCTGCATTGTCCCCGAGCTTTCACAGCTCCCCATCCGTATGGCTTCAACAGATCATGTGACATTGCCTCATCCTCTGTTTGCAAAACGCCCTGCTTTTCTACCTCCACCCTGTTTTACTGTGTGTGTGTGTGTTTTTTCTCCAAATTTCTAAATGCTTATTATGCACACTATCTGGCATTTCACTCTTATTCTATCTCTCACTCCATCATTCTTCGTCTCCTCACGCTCTTTCCCACTTGATTCAAGATTTCCCACTGTGAACAGAGAGCGTATTGTGCCCGGACAGATCTTGTCTGTCCTCGGTGTTGACTGTTTTGTCTGTGGGAATCACCATGATGGATGGAGATCCCCTCCATGCCTGCAGTGTGTGCAAGCGGACATTTTGACAGTCCTGGAGAAACATAAACAGTGTTTGGTTTGGTGTGCTATGTCTGCTCTTCTTCCCCTTCCAGTCAAGGAGAGTGACAGTGAATGTAGTGACAAATTATCATAAAATCATAAAAGTTTCTTTTTCTTTTGTAGATGAGACCATCCCACGGCTGCAAGGTTAGAAGGTTCCTCATCTATGTATGTTTTCATAGAGGAAAGTCAAACTCCCAATTGCATAATCCAATAAGAGGATAGAGCTTTTAAAGTATTATATATGACACTAGGGACTTGTCAGAGTGAAATCTTTCTTGACTAGTGCTGTGAATTTGTAACCACAGGATGTGAACGTGGCTAGTTTCACAGCTTTAGTCAGGGTGGAAAAGTATATTCAACAATTGTGGTCTGCTGGTTTGCGGATTGGCTGCGATTTGCAAACACTCTGGCTGGATCACCTATGGTAAATCGCCGCGACGCATGACCACGAGACTCTGCAATGTAATTCAGATCTTTACAGGGCTTCATCCTTAACACAGACACACAGGCGTGCTGTTTACACATTGCAGTCCCACTTATGTCTTTTAGAGACACACACACACGCATGCATCCAGTCCCATGTGCATCTTTATGAAATGAGTGTTATTGTGAAGTGGCTAAACAGTCATCACTCCCTGGACCTGTGATTTAAGGATCACTGTCTGACCACACTCACGCTGTCTGCCTCCAAATCCACTGTCACCAGACACACTGCTTTACATCTCACTCAACAGGTCGCATTTTCCAATATCTGCCGATGATGTTGACAGTATGCACAATGCCAGCCCAAACCCCTGCTTTAATGTCTATTACATATGCCCAGTATGCACACTGTAAAACCATTGGGTTCAAAATGGACCCAGTTAATATAGCACAGAATATGGGTTTTACTTTACACAGCACTAATAGGTTGTTTTGAGCCAGTGTTAGTTGTGTGTTAGTATTAGTAAGTTTTTATATATATATATATATATATATATATATATATATAATGCAGTAGCATGCTCATATGAACCTACAGAGAATTATCACCTGAATCTGCAGCTCCCCTTGGCTTTACGGAGCTTTATAGTGAGTTTTAGCACATTTTACGCTGTCCAGCTGCAACTTTACTGTTTTGGATCACTCTCACTTTCATAGCGTTGTTTTCAGCTGCAGCAGGCAGCTGTTTTCAGAGAAAAAGCTCTAAAAACCCACTGGACACCACCTGTTCAGCACCAAGAAGCAGACAGACACAGTTAGAGACTAGCTGGGGAACATAGCGGAGCCTTTAGCAGCTAAAGAGACAGAAATTCAGTGATTCTTAGAGTGTGATGTTGGAGCGTAAAAACTGGAATGTGTTTCTCCTTTTTCCTTTCGCAGCAGTGACCAAAAGCGAGATGACCCCTACCTGCAACACTATAGCCTTTTGTTAACTTGAAGCCACACTACAGCTCATCAAGCAGACCACACACAGAGTGAGGAGGAAGCTCACTGTTGAAGAAGAAATACAGAGGATAAAGAGGCAAAGGGGAGAGGAGTTAACGGTCTTGTTATCACAGGGGGTGAAAAATGAAATGGTGAGTAGTTTTTTCCACCATAAAAACTCATAATGTATGTTCACCACCTCCCCTCAGTGTCAAACGTGTTATCCTTTGCATCTCTCATCCTCGGGGCTGTCTTCTCTCTCTCACAATGTTGCTGTTAAAGTGAGTTTGGTTTATTTTCTTTTTATATGGAGTTTCCATCATGCTCCACTCCCTCTGTGGTTCCAGCGCGGCTGGCCAAATGGCAATAAAATGCTCAAAGGACATCAGAGAGGGAAAAGGAGACCTATTTGTTAGCCTAACAAAATCTCGAGTGGATAAATAGGCAGTCAACATGTGAGAAGAAAGGGGCAATGCTCTGCTCCGGTGCTGCTGCGAGGGGTAAGACAAGTGTCCGAACACAAACAGTTGCAGAGAAGCATCTTCCCAGCGTCAGTGTTTTTGTGCGAGATTGGTCAGTAGTCAGTCAACCAACCTTCGACATCTGAATTCAGTCGTCTTTATTTATGTTGCGGGAGGCTTCTTTTTATGTACAAGGTCAATTAAAACTCAAAGTACTGAAAATATGCACAATACAAGAAAATAAAGTAAACACATAAAAAAAGGAGAACATAGATCAAATAAAAACAGCTTTGGTCTAATAAAAAAAGAAATGCATGCAAAGTCATCATAAAAAGCACTTTCAACAGCTGTGTTTGCTAAAATGATGGCTTTAAAATGTGAGTGGAATGAGCCTATGTTGAGATTTCCCTGCAGTCTGTTTCATTTGGATGTGAAGTAAATGAAAACTGAAAGCAGATTGTCCTTGTTTTATTGTGGTGTGTGGATCTAAACAGTCCTGACAAATCTATGTCATTGTGTGTACCCTCTGTGTCGTTGTCTCACTCCTGTCAACGAAGAAGCCTTGTTTTCTTAATCTGATGGACTTTATGTGTGTTACAATATAATGGTCCAGTCTATCATCTGACATACAACAGGAAACCTCAAGACATAGAGTCACAGATATGGATCAAAGATGGATTTCCTAGTCTAATTTGTTATTTTAATCAAAAAAAAACAACAACAAGCGCTCAACTGCCTTATAAGAAAGAGTTGTATGTGTAAATACATGTTACAAAGTAGTACTCAAAGGAACAGTTTAAAGATACAGCTGACAATATTCTACTGTTTTTGTCAAAATCAAAAAAGACCAAAATCAACAATGCCATTTGCTCCTACTAAAGATGTGAATGTTTAAAACACATGTCACAAAGACATACTCAAATTTTTTTACAGATTATTTTTTGGGCTTTTCCACCTTTAATAGATAGGACAGCTAGGTGAGAGAGAGGGGGAAGACATGCAGGAAATCGTCACAGGATGGACTCGAACTCTGGACCTCTGCGTCGAGGCATAAGCCTCTCAGTATATGTGCGCCTGCTCTACCCACCGAGCCAACCCGGCCACGCGTACTCTAGTTTTAAATAAACTCTAAACTTAGTTTCTAAAGCAGCTGGGAACTGTAGTTTTTTAGCAACCGTTACTCCAACAAGTAAATGTGCATTTGTTTACTATTTCCAACCACGGCTTTGGCTTGCTAGCGAGTACTTAGAGCAGGACAGTGTGTGTGGGATCTACGACCTATATGATCTGCTCATCATAATGAAAGCACATGTCAGCTAGTGCAACTTTGTCACTCAGTGTCAGATGTTTTTTTTAATGGTTTTTAGATGATAACCAAGGAGGGAAATTAGCTGTATCAGGCTTTGGATACACAGAAAATACCTGTAGAATGAATTGCTGGTTTTGGTGTTTTCGTTGGATTTGTAGCTATATCACCAGTTTCAGTCACCAAACCAGCATCTTTTCTTTCATGTAATTTTCCTCACCTGATATCTGAATACACTGTTATCCAGTACTTTATTTATTTTTTTATTTTTATATATACTTTTTATTGGTCCCCAGTGGAGAAATTAAATTTGTTTCACTCTGTTGTTAGAACACACAGGCCTGAAATACACACATGCTCAGGTCCTATACATGCACAAATGGAGAGATGTCAGAGTGAGGGGGCTGCAACTGCTGGACAGGCGCCCTGAGCAGTAGGGGGTTCGGTGCCTTGCTCAAGAGCACCTTGGCAGTGCCCAGGAGGTGTATTGGCACCTCTCCATCTACAGTTCGATTCCCAACCCAACTCCCTACGGACTGAGCTACTGCCACCCATTTTTGATTGGGGTCAGTTGGGTCTCCCATCTCCGCTGAGTGACCTGGTCACAGTCTGGGTCATCGCACGGCTCTGGAGGTTAAATAGCTGTTAGAACAGACAATAATCTGCAAACACTTGGTGAAACTGGCCTTAAGCTCCCTCTCTACTGTCCTGAACCCCCTCGCTGAATTGGCAGCCGTGCCCGAGAATAGGCATGTAAACCATGTAGGCCTGACACCAGTTGTTTTGACTGAGAGCACTGAGGCACTGACTTATTGTGCAACACAAGGCAGAGCCTTTAGCCTCATAAGCTATAACGATAAATTCCCTGCTGTAAACTCACCCCTCCCTCTTCCAGAATGGATCTTTTCCAGCATGGAATTTGTAAGCATTTTCCCTTAAAAGTTGTATTTAATCCTATCAGAACGTTTTTTGATACGCACGGCAGAGAGTGTATTTTATCAGCATTGTTACAGTGTTCCTGAGAGCTCCACACCCATTAGAGTCAATTTGGTACTCTGATAGTTTTGAGCAGCCTTCCAGAGCCATATCAGTTCTGTGAATGGACAAACAACACTCCAGTCCCCACTTAAATCACACCTACTTTTTTACTTTAAAGTCAATGGTGAAATATAGTTACTAAATAGTATTGAATTGGCACTCAAGTTGTCTAGACTAAGTGGCACTTCACTTATTTACAGCTTGAACAAGATGTGGGTCAACACATTTTACTCAAGTCGGAAGGACACGACTTGCCAAGTAGACGTCATATTACACAGAAACATGGCGGAGAAAAGTAAATGTTGGGTTGATGAAGATTTTTTTAGAAATTAATTTACATATTGTATATAATTTTCTTGCTCACATGTAATTTGTAAAATGGTATTAGGTTGTAACCGTTATTTAAAAAAAGTTATTTATTCGCATAAACCCTGATAACAGCAAGTCAAGTAAAGCAATATTTTAATGGTTTTAGGGAATACTGGTGCTGGTGCAGCAACAAGTCTGGGACAAAATCACCAATATAAAGCATCGAACTGTTCAGCATACTTAGATAGCAACATGAATCTTCACACCAACCCATCATCCAGACGCTAAGGCTGTGAGCAATAAAATACAACACAACTTTCCAACTCGAGAACTAGGACTATCCAAGGAGCATGTGAATGCACTAGTAGACTCTTGTTGTCTGTGTACTATATAAATACATAGATGCCCTTTGGAGTGGGAGTATTTGTGTTGCTGAAGTGCTTTTATGTGAACATGTGATCTTGATTCCATGTCACACAGCATCCTGGTCCCCTTTTTGCACAGACTGTCAGCTGAGAGGAATAACTGCGGTTATTTGTGTGTTCTCTGTCTCTGTCTGATTCTGTCTTCATGCCTGCACTCTGTATTTGTGCAGTACTACTTCAGTCGGTGGACGCAGAAGGGCGTGTCACACCACTGCATGCTTGTTACATTAACACGCAAACTTTAAAAAAAAGAAATCGGGCCATGGTTCCATTTCAGGCCATATTATAATTAGATTTTAAATATTCTTTTCTTGTTAGAGACACTCAGTTGTAGGTCTGTTGTAAGCCCGATGATATGTAAATGTAAAAGTGAGCTAGTAACTAATGTGAATTACTTATTTTTGCATGCAACAATTCAAATGCTCAGACAGACATTATAAAATGTTCCAGATGGAGATATGCTACAGAGAGGAAACCGATCTTCCCACCAGGACCACAAGTCTGCCTTTCTGATTAGGCCCTATTTGTTTCTAAACTACATCGCTGATTAAAACAGCTTGACTGGGAACTAGTTCTGACATTTGAGGGAATCCTTGTGAGATTTGGAATGAAGAATGAAGGCCAAGCCTTTGAGATCTCAGCGCACTTGTATTTTGTCGGTGTGGTCCCAAATTACCCCCTCACAATTCTTTTACCACCCAGATAATGATTCATTACAGTTGCAAAGCTCCACACAGTGGTTTAACAACTTTTGATTCCAGTAAAGCCTAGCCTGCAAGCCTTGCCAATAAACAAACATACTGTAATTAGGCTACTTAAAACCTTAAAGTTGGACTTCTCTGTGCTCCCTCATGGTGGTCTTGATTTTTAATCAGAGGTAATATACAGACTGCTTCAAATGACTTAAAGACCCCCTTTACTCAGAAATGTGCTTGTTGTTACTTCACTTGCTTATTCATAGATTCTGCATTTAGAGGGCGAAGAAGTATGTTTTAAGACATGCTAGTGGGATGCTAACTTTGGTTTGAACAGAAATATCTCAAAAACTATTGGATGGATTGCCATGAAAGGTTGTACAGATGTTGTTCTCAGATGATGTATCCTAATAACTTTGGCAATCCTTTGACATTTACTAAAGAGCCATCATGAGGTTAACATTTGTGATTCTGAGTGAAATGTCTCTTAATGTATTGGATGGATTACCGTGACGTTTGGTACCCAGATGTATTTCCCCCTTAAAATGAATTGTTAGAATTTTGGTGATTCCATTTCAGGGCCATCATCAGGTCAAACTTAAAATGTCTCCAATACTTAAGTTTGTGACCAAATACTTACAAAACGAATGATGTTCCCATCTTAGTTGTAACAGTTGTAACCTATGGTTGTAACAAATAACAAATGCTAACACACTAAACTAAGAAGGTGAACATTAGCTAAACATCAGTATGTTGTCATTACGAACATGTTTCTGGCGTTGGTGATGCAGGCTTACTTTTCTTATAGCACCATTATAAAGTCAAATTTCAATTTGTCCAGTTGATATAGCATAATTAATGAACACTTGCTAATGACATTACCATCAGCCTCAGCTGTACTGTAACGTTACTTTGTGTTTGCTGCCGCTAATTAGCCAATGTTAGCATGCTAACACACTAACTAACATGGTAAACATACAGTATTAAACATTATAACGTTACCTGCTTCATCAGCACGTTAGCATTGCCACTGTGAACATGTTAGCATTTAGCTTTATGCCCTGCTGTATCTGAGGCCTCCTCAAAGAACCGCTGGCAAGGCTGTCTACAGTGTAGACTCTTGTATGGATGTACATGCTAGAAAACTAGCTATCGGCATAATGTTACTAGCATGGCTGACTTGCTAACTAATAATAATTATTAATTTATAATGAATTATATAATTAATATTTTTTTCATAATTATTATTAAATTAGAGTTTGTCTAACAACATGTCTGAAATGTATCTTTAATGTATCAGAATCAGTTTTATTGCAACGTTAGGTTTTCAGATACTGTACAAGGCATTTGTCTTGTTTTTTTTTTAGAAATAGTAAAAATATATCTTTTTTTTTTAAAGTGGAAGAAACACATACTTTTGAGTATTTGCAAAAGTTCATAATATGAAGTCTAAGACCAAGAATATAAAATAGAAATGAACTGTGGTTCTGTTTTTGTTTAAGGCTATTGGGACAACAGACTTTTTTTTTTCTTCAGCCCAAAGAAATCTTCTGTGTTTACATCCTGAAAGAAAAAAGAAAAACTCGAGCAGCCTAATGCAATATCCTGAGCAGCTCCTGCACACAAGGGGGGCCTGACTCCTGGAGAAATTTGATCCTGCATTGGGCCCTTTAAAGGAATATGGGATGAGTCTGTTGAATGGAGCTCAGAGTGAAGTCCCACTGAGGTCTGCGCTCCAGAGAAAAGCAAAGGACAAGCGGCAGCAGCAGCAGCAGCAGCAGCAGCGGGACGGGGTAGCCTACGACACAACCACTGAAAAAAGAAATGAATGAGGAATGAGAGCGGTGACAAAGTCGAAGTGAAGAAGTTATGAGCCGAATTGCGACGAATTACAGGGTAATGTGTCCGTGAGCGGGGGAAGCCGACTGAAGGGGGAGAGAGACAACAAAGTCACAAGGTAAAGTAGCTGTGAAGGACTCCGCTATAGAACCGATTTATCTCTTTAGCTTCTTCCATATCACGCACTGCTTTTAATGCAGATGTCAAGGGACTCATTTAACCAAGACACACGAGGTTGGTTGGGACAAAAGCCGCAACTGCATTTTGAGAGATGTCTGAAGCCTGTTTGAAGTCTTTTTTTCTTTTTCTTTTTTTTTGCTGACCAACGGTTTTACGGTTGCTACTATTCTACTCCGTGCGCGTCTGGCACACCTGTTCCTTGTGGCCTTTTTTGGGACAAATTCTTGCCTTGAGGTAGCTCTAAAACACGTATTCAGGCTAGGCTATATTAAGTAGCCTATATATGTTAATCCAGACAAAAAGTAGGCCTACGTTTTCTTGTTTTCATTGTCATTTGCATGACTTTAGAGGAAACTGTGCACACATGCATGTTCTTCTCATCATTATGTGCATCTGGAGAGATACTGCTCCATACATCAATCTGACCCCTGCAGCAGCCGCCATAGCTGTTACTGAACACCTTCCCACGCTAAAACACGAACAGAAGATATATTTTCTAGTCTCACAAGGTATGGTTATAGCTGTCTCTTACTATAACTCATGCAAACAGAGCCTTTCTCCATGCCCCACAGTGCTGTGTGTGTGTGTGTGTGTGTGTGTGTGTGTGTGTGTGTGTGTGTGTGTGTGTGTTGTGCAGGAGAGCTGCAGAGGTAGATGTTTACACCTCAGCGCAAAAGAATGTCATGGCCTGTACTTAAGGTTAAGACTGATAATTGTGATGATTGTGGTCAGTTTGCCGAGGCCTGTCATTAACCTGAGCTGGAAGAGAGCTGCAGGTTTGCTTGCTGGCAAAGGTAGGAGGAGAGGATGTGGAGGAAGGGAAGAGGGAGGGAGGGAAGAGGAGGGTGGGAAAGGTGCTGCAGGAGCAGAGGAGAAGAAGCACAGGAGGATGGAAAGTGAGAGGTGTTGGGAGGAGGAGAGGTGAGGCTAGATAGAAAGAGGAGTAAGACAAGACAGATAAGATGATAAATGGCAGGAGGATTAACACGGGGTGTATTCATGATTTTAAAGTAGGCTGAAGACTGAAGCATTGGCCTCTGCAGTGCTTTAAATGTCTGATTTGAGTAACTGCTCAGTTGAAAAAAGTTAAACTTTTGATTTTTAATTATTACAAGATAATAAAAAGTAGGGCAAACGCTGTTATTTATAAAGTTGGAAAACATTCTCCTTTTGCACCACATAACATAAACCTCAACGTTTCTAAGAAAAGGGTCAAAGGTTAAGAAATGTGTAGCTGCTTTGGAGATCCCCCTCTTATTTATAGGACTACATCCCAGCTGTACCATAATAACGAGGCACTAATTTAAACAAAAGTGTGAGGCCTACTTGACCGGATGGGAGTCAACAGAGGTCCCCTTTGTTAAACATATGGGGTCGCTAGGGAGAAGATAAGGCAATATTTAACACACCCATACTTGACTCCTCGAGCTCTTCGATAATTTGTCTTTGTCTGCTTTGGTACACAGAGATCTGCCACGCTGACACGAATCTGCAGCGACTGACCCAGATTTGCACACACACGCACACGCACACACGCTCCTGTTCTGTTTGATGGGAGTCTTTTATTTGATGGGGTGGAGGGATACCAAAACATGGGAAAGCCAAGTTGGACCTCGGCAGAGACAACAACAGCGGGGATTTGAAATGTCTGGTGGGGATGATATCACTGAACCACCTAATCACTTACATCACCGCAGCTGCATGCTCAGCAGTGTGTGTGTTTGTGTGTGCGCGCTCATGTGTCTGTTTCCAATCTATTTCAGTGTGTATCTCCATCTGTGTCTGTCTGAGCTCTGGTAAGCAAGCGCTGAAGAGTTACGACTGGCCTGGGAGTGTGTGTTTGAATACGTGGTGATTAAGGAGGTTGTATTCAATGGAAGGACTGACATGAGAGTACTTGTGCTCCCTGCATCCTCTGAGTAAAGGTGCAGTCAAACAATCCGCTTTTGCGACAGACAGACAGACAGAAACGCCGCACACCGTTCCCATCCAAATGATTTTATAACGATCTCTGATAGCTTCCATATTTTGAATAAAAACTCTTCTCGCTAGATATCAAATCTCACTCAGTCTGAGAAATAATGCAATATAACTGTCAGTGTAGTCAATGGAAAGCAGTTGTCGGTGATGGCAGGCGTAGAAACGATCCTGCTGGGATCGTTGCGGTGGCGTTTCCATTCAGTCGTCCTCCCCAGTGTTTGCTCTGGCCGCGGCTGCGTGCAAGTTCTCACGGCTAGATAGAAGTTAGAGAAGCTCCCAGGGCCTTCGTGTCTGTCTGCATCCAGGAGAGGACTCACCATTCTGGGCTTCGGCTCCCCCGTGCACCCCACACTCTGGGTGGCCTGAGTGTTACCAAACATGGATCTACCGTGCAGATCCTGGAAAGCTTGTTTTTGTTGTCTTGGCTTTTTTTTTTTTTTTTTTTCATATTTCCAGCATTGGCATAATGTGTCAGACAGAGGAGATACTGCAGAAGAGAATTATCATACATAGCAGTAGACTCAGTGGAAAATTGTCTTCTGAGTTTCTATGCTACATCCCACAATGGAGGGTTATGCTCATGCAAAAGGAGAAAATGACTCCAGTTTAAATGTTAGCTGCAACAAAAGCTACATTACTCCCACACACACATGCGCACGCACACACACACACACACACACACACACACACACACACACACACACACACACACACACACACACACACAGTGAAAATGAGCTCATTTGTGACAGGCTGGTGATGTGGGGTTGATTTTATCCTAATGCACACCGATGCAGAGAGGAGTTTTGTAACCTTTGGTTGCCTTCATTCCTCATTCTGCTCAGTAGAAAGTTTAACTTTACCCTTGCTGTTTATTCAGTTTGGTTCCTAGCACCGATTGGCATGAACTGAAACCCTTATGTCCAACAAGAAGGGAGTGCTAAAGGAATTGTTCTGGGGAGAATTAGCATGGCAGTGCTGAGAGTGTTTAACCATTAAATGGCTTGTTTGCACCCAGCTGTTTGAGCTCCTGGAGAAGGGCCTGGACTCGTCTGTCCTTGCTTGCCCCAGTGTGGCCCAGCACGGCTTATTCAAGCGGCCTGCCTTCCCCTCTTCCCCACGCCGGCGGCTTGCTTTACTTAACCTTCATACCCTCCAGTCTGCCCTGGAGAGAGAGTGTGAGACGTCGGTAGATGAACCTTGACTGTTTAGCCTGGGCACAGCGGTCGGCTGGCGAAACCTCCACATGCATGACTTCTGTAATTTGTTTGCTAAGCCTGTATTTTTGAGCATGCTAATTGTAGGGAGTGCCATGGCGCAGTTATAGTTACTGGACTTTGAACGTCTGCTGTTCTGCTGACAGTGTCTGGCGGCACTTTTAGTCAGTCTGCCTGAATACTGCTTCACTTTTAAAACTTCTTTTAAACTTACCTACTTTCTTACTTAATGAAATGCAAAATCTCACACGTCACCTGGCTCTTGCGATTTATAACCCCAAAGCCGATTGTTACGGCTACTTTTATCTCAAGATAATCAGACTTTTATTGAGTTCACCTTTGTGAATGAGTATCTGCCCAGAGAAAAATAGCCACTAGTCAATCCTCCTCAGGTAAAAATAACCTCAGTGCCCCAGTTTCCCACATTCAGCACCCTGCCCATTCATTCTCACACATTCTTTCCTCCTTTCTTTGCCGAGGCGAGCTGACGGCCCCCCTCTCTAACTGTGATGGGACTGTCATGCAGAAAGACACTATTGTGCTGCGCAGGATCCCGTTTCACTCTTGCCTTGTAATTAAGAAGGGATTGCATGGCTAGGGAGTTGTTGGGGGGTGGGGGGGACCAGGAGATTGGGTTAGTAGGTAATTTGGCTAAAAAGCAGAGCGCTGACCTGCTTTGTAGCTGGCAAGCCTGGGAGCCGGCACGCATGAACCCAACTCCCCCATTGACACAGAGCCTCCCTGCTGAGGTTTTGTTCAGTGTGTGTGGGCATGTGGAGGGACTGCGGACGAAAAGGAAAGAAAGATTCCGTCTGTGGCGATCTCTCTAAACTGTGTGTTTCTGCCTACAGACCACGTGACTCTGTGTATGTTTCTTTGGGGTTACAGTACATGTCACAGAGCAACATAGAGAGTGAGAGGAAGCTTTCATTAAACTCGTGTCAGTGTGGACTCATCGTTGCTTTACTCACATTTCCCTCAGTGAATCATGGGAAGTGTGGTCAGCGAAGAGCATTTATAGAGGTTGAATCACTTTTTTTTCTTCTGTAAATGAAAACAGGAGCTGGACTAGTTGAAGAAATACCTTCCCAGGATTATTTGTGTATCCTGTGTGGGCTGATACTTTTTCTGCCTTATTATTGTGGACAGAAAGAGATTTAGATTCAAGTTAAATATGACAAAGTTCATAGTTTCACAGCGTTTTGACAGCAAACTCAAATCAGACAAACCATATAGGAATGGGCGTGTGTTTATTGTCTTTCAGTACAGTCTCAGTCCAGAGGCAGAGCTCTGAATCCTCGCCATGGCCGACGTGCTGGAGAGCGGCGGCGGCGGGTCAGGAGCTGTCAGAGTGGCCAGTGTGGATTGGCAGAAACGCTGCATTGCTCTGGAGATGCAGCTGCTGAGGTTCCGGCTCCAGGCGGGGAAAATCCGCGAGCTGCTGGCAGAGAAGGTAAGAGAGAAAATCATCACGTATGGTTACTAGAGCAAGCGGATGCTCTGCACTTCCGGAGTCTTTATAAGTTCAAACTTGGTACTAAATATTTGCATCTAGAGGCTGCCAGGCATAACTGTTGTGTAGCAAACTAAATGAGCGGGCTTAACTAACAAAACTAAAAAGGATTGGCAGTAACGTTAATATCGCTAGCCCTAAAACTGAAGCTTGTGAGGCTGTGGGCTAAAGTTTAGCCCCTGAACTGCACTTTAGACTCTAAACCACGAGGGCACCCCATAGTTTGAAACTTAGTAATGGATTTACGAATACCTGGAGCAACCCAGTCCTGATGAGAGTAGTTTATAACTTAGCTCACCAACTGTAAAGTCTGAGTGTAAGAACAGCAGCATAGATGTCATTTTCACTCAGAAAGTACCTCCAGCTCCTCCTGGGGGAACGCGACATTCCAGAGACAGATGGGAAATATAGGTTGTCTGAGGTGTATGTAAATTGTGCTTGCGATCTCATCCTTTGCCTCCTTACCAAGAGCTGGAGACTGTAGCTGAGAGTCGGAACAAACTTTGGCCTGTAAATTGTAAATTGTAAACTGTAAATTATCATTTATCATCATCACATCAACACATAACATTGATGGGATAGGAGGTTCAAAAAGATAAGAGTTTTAGTAAGATTTTGCCTGTTTTGTTCATCTTAAACTAGCTAATGATTGTACCTGACTCTGAGTTGGCATAAATAATGTAAAATGAACTAAATCTGTGGCTGTTTAAACTGCCATACTACTGTGGAAATGAGTCATGCCACTCTGATCTGCAGTATAATCCATGCCACAAGTTATTCTGACCAAACACTGTGCAGATCTCACTGCCTCATCATCTTCTTCTTTTTCTTCTGTCAGTGTTTTTAAGTGTTTAAGCACGAGGAGACTATTAAAGCATGTGAATCAGTTAGAAATACAGGTGTGGATGACTGTGTGTTTATGCGTGTGTGCGTAAAGACAGATGGGATTACTCATCTTATTTAGTAAACATTTGCTCCACTCATTCTGTGTCATCAGAGGTTGGCTTCAGTTTCAGCCAAGAGCAATATTTAACATTGAGTTCATCAATTCTGGTGCTTCCCCTCAAGTTGGGGGGAAATAACCGCCAGCCGCTGGCCAAATGCTTGTAAAGTTGTGGCTGTTGTAAAGCCTAACTACTTAGACACTTTAGAAAGCAATGAGCTGTCATCTGGAGATTCAGCTCTGTTCTGAAGATTTGTTGGAAAAAGAGCACAAGTGTTTGGATTAGACGGAGGAGGAGTGAGCGTAGTAGCAGAAAAACACTTCTCCTGTCTTGACTTTTTCTTTGTAGCTTTACAAGTGCTCCAATAGCCAATAGCCCGGAGCTGCTTGTGTTTGGAGTGTCACAGCGGTTTGCTTTCTGTATCTCTAATTCTGGAGTGTGAGAGTGGTTCATCCAGTCAGTCAGCAGGATGTTTACAGGCCAAACATGTTTGTGATAAGAGCAGGACGACTCCCTGCTGTGTCCTCTGTCAGGTTCTGTCAGACATCCAGCTCGTCCGTGAGAGCCCATCCAACACACACACACACACACACACACACACACACACACACACACACACACACACACACACACACACACACACACACACACACACACACACACACACACACTTACTAACATTTATAACTGTGAGAAAATCATTAATAAAGAAGTCTTCCACCACAATAATCTTGGAGGAGATTCTACACCAGCCAAAGGGATTGTTTACAAGTTGGCAACCTACATTAATAGTTCTTCTAGCTTATTACTGATCCGAAAAACATTAAAAAAAAAAACAACACACAATTTATAGGTCTCGTGATAAGGTATATTTTCTTATTTTAAACAATCCCATTAAAATTAATTGATCCTACAAACAAGTATTGTCTGTGTAGCTACAAGCCTGTCATTCCATTGTGCTTTAGAGCTCCATTGTTGTCCAACATCTATTAAAAACACATCAGTGGGCCACACTGAGTGACTTTTCCTTCCTTATGATGAACATGTAGCCTGGTGCCAGATCTCTAAATCATCACCCACAACTCCCATTTGTTCAGCAACTCAAATAGGTTTGGGTGTTGTGCTTATTGACTGCTGTTACTACCGATTATTATAACTAAGTCAAAATAGCAACTCTGACTGTGAACTGCTCCTTTAGTAACCGCTACCGATGACGGAAAATGACGTATGTGGGACGGATACATCACTCGCTATTGATTGATTAGTTTGAAATTAAGCATATGAATGAAGTGTAACAATATGGCAATTGAGTCTGATTATCAGGCTAATGAACATGAGGAATTTTGTTTAGTTTAGATCAGTCCTACATACACCGTTCTAGTGCTAAATAATACTAGAGTACCAAATGCGAATGGATCTGCGGCAGAAAATAGTCCCCAAAAAATGCACTATGTTCTCCTGTTTGAGTAAGATTTGCCGAAAACTACAGCACCTAACTTACTCAGACTTTTTTTCAATGAAAGTATATATTTGTGAGCTGTTTTTAAAGGTTTAGGTCTTCAGTACGACATAAAGGGCATGGGGCTTTAGTGCCACAGACCGACAGAGTGTGGAAGTCAGCATGTAATGATCGGTGGGATGATCAATGTAGTGTTGGTTTCGGTCTTTTCGTGGGATTCTTCTGACAGTAAGGAAAATATAGAATAATGCCAGCCTTATCCCTTAACTTGCTAATAAAGACATTTGTTGCAACTTGCCTTGCTTTATTAATAAGTGGCACCCACAGTCACACATACACACTTATGTTCAGAGTACTCTTTGTACATAGAATAGAAGAGAGTTAAAGCTTTCTGAAAATGGACTAATAACTGTCCAGTTAATACCCAGCATACACAGTATTTATTGTTAAATGTTCTTTTTGGACATGTTGCCAAGAAAATAGACTAATTAATCTCTTACTTTTTCTTTCACTCCTATTCTCATAAACACACACACACACACACACACACACACACACACAGGCACACAGAGCGCTAAGCAGGGTTTAAGTGGAGGCCCGTGCTGCTGAGTGTGTCTTTGTGAGTCTTTTTTGGGGGTGCTGAGTGACTACCATGCCGTCATGTTATTACTGTTTGGAAAGTCTGCTTCACGCTCTTCATCTCCTCTTTTGCCAAGTTAGGAGTGTTTTACGCATTGACCCACTTTGGTATGGAAAAACATGAAAAAAAGAAAAAGTTGACGTGGTTGCCTGTGACATGGCATTTATCCCCACAGGCTGACTGTGAGCAAGGGAGAAGAGGGCGAAGAGGGAGAAGGAGATGCCCCATTTGACTTGTGAGGAGTTTAACAGGGCGAGTACTCCATTGAAGAGGTTTCACTTTGGATTAGGAAAGTGCAATCGACAGCTGGTGGACCATAAAAACAGAAACCTCTCCATACAGAAAGAAGTGGAAGAGACTGGGAGAGGATAAATGTTATTTTCTGGGGCAGAAGTGACACTTTATAATGAAAACATTATTGTCACAATACTGGACATGTTTTTCTACAAATCAAAAACATCCAGAATACAGTAATTAATGAATCAAGCATTGACAGGGAATGGCCTACAAGAGAAGAGGCTTGCTGTCAAAGTCCATTGAGGAAATGTATCCAGAAAGTTTGGTTTAGCGTTTCAAATCTCTTTAGGCTGTCCCACAATATAGAAATACCTTAGTCAGTGGAATTTCTAAATTGGGTGATAATCCCACTTCAAGGTTTACTCTCATTACTCGGATAATCTAATTCTGGACAAATTAGATGAATCTTCTTCATAAGCCTTACGTGGCTTTTAGGAACAAAACTCTGTTGTTTGGTTTAGACCAGTGCAGAAAGGCCACCAGGTTCACGTAAGAGTGTATAAACATTTATTTTAATGAGAGGATTTGTTTGGATCAGTCTGTTTTTATGTTAGCTTTTTTGTAGCCTGCATTACACCCTGTGAGGGTTCTTGGTCATTTTTGTATGACTACTTCATCAGGTTTCTCCAAGGGGGTAAGCGTCTGTCAACAACCAGTAGGTCCTATGGCGCCATTTTGATGCTACCAAACGATCACCCGACGTTAGCATCCCACTGACTGCCATTCATTTTGACGTCACTTTGACAGCGAATAACTTTACATCTGAAGCGTTTAAAGACTTTATTTGTCCATTGTCGACATTGTATAAAAGCCTCCATTACCTTGTACCTCACATTATGGCTCCGTAGCAGACGTTTTTGTAAAAATAGGCTAACGATTGTGTCATAACCAAGCGACTTACTGTCGCATAGTAGAGGAATTACCGTATAGTACAGGAGAAACTCGCAGGCAGTTTGGACTTACATTAGCTGTTTAAATTGAATTACTAATGTTAACTAGCATTTTGGTTAGCAATAATTAGCTTGTGCCCATGTTATCTCCTTACATATACCTACGCTCTCCGTCTCTGTAAGATTGGGAATGATGAGATTTCTCTTGGCACAGCTACCAGAAGACTTACAACTTTCAGACAGGTTGCTCACGTCACATCTACGTCGTCTCTCTCAGTTGGAGGCGGCGCAGTAACGCTCAGCGCTCACCGGAAAAGTGCTTCTAATATCCTTCACTGGTCTCCGTTTTCTTTTTCTGGGTGAAGAAGAAGACTCCTGTTCCTGAAATTTGGATTTTGAATACGTGTGGTCCTCCATGTTTCCTTCTTCAAACTTGCCGGGGCCGGGAAGCTACGATACCCATTGGCAGCATTAGCAGCACCGGTGAGTTTATCATGTGACAGCGAAAACGCGAAAGGCGGAGCAGTATGTCCTGTATGTCCCTTACTGGCTAACATATTTCAAGATGGCGCATGAATATGGAGTATCTACCCCAGTTCATGCAAACGCAAATGTAAAATTTCAAGCCAAAAGGAATACTTGGAATTGATGGTGGTGGTAAATATTCATGAAAAATGACAAGTTTGTGAACGGGCAACACAGATTTGGATAATGAACAACTAAACACGTTACACACTGGACCTTTAATGATTAAAGTGGATTTAATAGAAAACCACTGAGGCAATATTGTCATCAGAGCATTATACGTTACTTGTTGGAGTATAGTATTTAAGTGCTGATGTCCCACATAGTATTCACACTGCGTGATGCCTTTATTAAGTGTGTGAAACCTTTATTTTACTCTTTCTCAATCAGTGTCTTATTCCTCTTGTCCCGTATCTGTCCACCCCCTACTCCTCTTGTACAGGAGTTTTTTAACATTTAATGATTGAGCTGGAGTCATAACTAACCGTCAACTGCGCACAAGGGTTAATGTTTAAAGCTGAAAGGCAAGTGAAGCACTCAGTGAACGGATTTCACAGTGAAACCACCTTCTCTACTAAATGAATGTCCTTTGTGACCAATATGTTCAACTATAAGTAGACACAGACGATCAGATGAACCGTGTAAAGAAACAGAGAGAAAAAGTGAGAAGAATGCTGACAGATTTAAATAATCAGCCACCAGCAAAATCCGATCTATAGGATCAGCTCAGGTCAGTAAGTTTCTGTCAGTAACAGTAAACAGGTATTTAGCTGTGACAGATCTGTTAGCTGTGTGAGAAGCAGATGATCTATAGCCTGCTCTTATCTTCTCTCCACCTCCCTGGATATTATCATAGGCACACAGCAAGACCCTCTGGAATCCATGCTAAGACAGAGGAGGCCGATGCTCCGCGTCCCCACAAGATTATTCTGCAAAACTCTACGCAAAAACAAAGGAAACAGTAAAGCATAAGGTTAGGTAGGGCTGTGCAGTTAATTGAATTTTAATCGCGGTTTCAATTTTGGCTTCTAACAATCACAAAAACAATGTATTTGAGAAAAACTATTATTTTTCACATCACGTTTGGCAATTAAACTCTTATTTTGTCGTGTGCATCAACTGTTTCACTTTTTTTTTGAAAAAAATGCAACATCTTTCCAAAAGTCAATGAGTAATCGTGTTAAATAATCGTGATTATGATTTTTTCCCATAATAGTACAGCCCTTTAAGGTGGTTATATTCTATGTTTTAGTTATTGTCAATACATCAAATGAAAAGACCAAAACCAACAATGCATTAGTCTCTCTACCTACTTTCAAGGATGTCTATGACTCCCTCTGTTCCTACTGAAGATTTAAATCTTTATAAACAGGACACAAATGTATGTGTTCATCTTTAAGGATGGCTAAATAATTTCCCAGGTGGACACCGTAGATTTTAGCAAAAATGACTCAAACAAGAGTAAATTTGTTTGGGACTATTTATAGCTGCAGATTTGGTGCTCTATTGGTTATTTACAGCAGCCAAATAAATAAATAAATATATATATATATATATATATATTTATATCAGTTTTATGAACTATTATATCAATATCAATTCATTGTTGTTTTTAGTCTTTTAATGGGATTTGTTTACAGTAAAAAAAAAAATACAGAATATCATGACTTATCCCTAAAGTCTGGCAATATATGCAACTCAAACTGCTAACACAAAGCTTTACGAAACATGACTCCCATCTCATCCATTTTCAGCCCCCCCTCAGCAGCAGAAGCTAGTGCCTTGCACTGTGGTCTGACAGATGCTGGATTGCAGGCATAGTTCTGCTCAGCGAATCACGCCACAGTTTGACTTTGCAGAAACTAAACCGACAGAGACAGACCGGGAGATAACCTGACAGCACTAACCTACACAGTCTGTATCCATATCTGATAGCCAGCTTGTTACCATCAGGTCACCCATTTGATCGCTCGGACTGAGTAGGAGCTCAAGGCAAAGATGATGTGTAACAGTGATTCCCAAACACGGGTACTTGTACCCAAAGAGGGTACTTCTGCAGTCACCAGTGGGTACGTGGAAATCATTAAAGGCATACCAGTTCCCATTTCATTATACAATATTATATCTGCATATTGTTTCAGCTGGAACATAATGCACACTACAGTACCTGCTGCAATTGAGAGTTCATAAAAATTAGTTTGCTAAAACAAATGGATAAACAAAAGTTTACTAAAAGTAGTGTTAATGACTACACAGTTTCAATCATTACTGTAGCTGAAATCACTAGATAAAAATAGTTAGTAAACAGGAATAAACAGATAAATATTGGATGAATGGTGAAATAGTTAAAAAAAACAGAACGGTTTAAAGAGTTGACTAATAGCTGAAAGTATTGGATAAATGGTTGAAAGAGTCAGCTAAAAGTAAAGAATACACAGTTCAAATAGTAAACTAAAATAATGTATCAAAGTTAGCTAATGTTAATGGATAACAGTTAAGATCGCTAACAGCACTGGATTGTCAGTAACTGATAAACGGTTGAAACTTCCGGCTTCTGCCACTAGTACAAATCCAAACTTGACCAAAGAAAACTAATGTAAGAACGTATGATAATAATGTGGGGCGAATGGGTGGTTCACCCGGTTGGGTGTGCGCCCCATGTGCAGAGGCTTTGTCCTTACTGCAGCCGCCGAGGGTTTGGTTCTGGCCTGGGGTCTTTTGCTGCATGTCGTTCCCCCTCACCCTACCCATTTTCCTGTTTGCAGCTGTCCTGTCTAATACAGGCCTAAAAAATACCCCAAAAAAAGAATCTTAAAAAAAAGAATGTATGATATTGTAACAACTGTATAAAAAAAATCAACATGAAATCATTTGGAACGTGACAGGTGGTGTTGAGTTCATCTGATAGGGCTGTGTGGCAACATTTTAAAAACAGTTGCTATCCACTGATATATAAGTCTCCTCTTTCTACCCACAAAAAGAAGCCACTTGAAGCCCAGTTGTGACGCTAAAGCTGTTCCCTGCATTAACTTTGTTAGAAGCTTCTCACTCCTGATATCCCCACCATTTGTTCCTGTGAACTCAGTAAGGTCGAGGTCCAACCACCTCCACCTCCTGACCTCTAACTTGTCTTTAAACTGGATGTGGCAGCTTTTTAGGCTGTCTGAGGGCTTCTTCTGATGACCATCTCTCACATCTGTTTTACATTGTGACTTCTTACTTACTTTATATTCACCTAAAGTGCTTGCCTTCCTCTCCTATGTATTGTTTTTGAATGGAGGACAAATTTGTGTTTGCTCTTTGGCTCAGGCTCGGTAAAGAAGACTTTGACTCACGATGAAGGCTTTTGACCCGGAGGTGAGGAGTCATTCAACCACTAACCATCAACATGCGCTCTGGCTTTAGTGAGTGTTAATCTGGCTGCAAGGAAAGTTTAAATGTTGTGAGTGGTGGATTCTGGGAATCAGGGGGCCTTTTAAGGAGGCTACGAGAATGGAGAAAGACAGAAAAGAAACAAAGGGAAAGGGAAACAAAGATGACGCGAGGAATTCAAATGCATCTCGCAAGCAGAGTGAATCCATTAGTATGTTTGTTCTCCTTTCACCTGGGTCACTGAACTCAGAAGAAAGGGAGCCCTGGGTTGAAAAGCATTGTGTGTGTGTGTGTGTGTGTGTGTGTGTGTGTGTGTGTGTGTGTGTGTGTGTGTGTGTGTGTGTGTGTGTGTGTGTGTGTGTTGAGAGAGAGAGAGAGGGTACTTGCAGATGTGTGCATACTTGCAGGATGGACAGTGTTTGCCTTTGAAAGCATGAGTATGCATGCTTGCACAAAAGGTGACGCAAGCTTGTGCACACACGCATAGTAGCATTCTACTATCCAATTGTTGTTTGACCGGCGGTAGAAAGATGTTCTCTCTGCTGTTTGCCTTGTTAAACAGTGAATTATTTGATTTTTACAGAAGATCATCTTGTCCAGCTTCTTCTCTCTGTCTCTCTGACTCGGCTGATGCTTTCCTTCTTGCGAAATTCAAATTTTCGTTTTTCTTTCTCAACCACTTGTTACAGCAAGATTTCCTGATTAGGAATACAGTTGGTTTGTTTAATCTTCCCACTACATTAATCTTATAAATGTCTTCCCTATGGCAGCGGTGATTGATGAAGGATTAAGTGTGTCTGCATGCATGTGTAAGTGTGTGTTTTTTAAGACTTCTGGCTTGGTGGTCTACCTGTCTAATAGGGCCTTTTGTGGCAGGTTATGGGATGTTTCTTGCCAGAACCTGTCGTTCTTGGCTGTAGGTGTTTTTTCTTTCTCTAAAATGTGACTCTTGAAGATTGGCTGATGATTGATGCATTCAAAACCATTGTAACCTGTGTTGTCTCTATTCCAGATGCAGGAGCTGGAGCAGAGGGTGACCGAGGCCGACCAGCGGGCTGAGAGTGCTGAGAAACAGGTAGAGAGGACTTCTCATCCTATAGCCTTTACAGCATGTAAAATATTAAAGGATAGGTCAGCTACACACAACTGTTTGTCAAAGCACTAAGCACTTACTGTACACCACAGCTCTCTGAACATGCTATTAGCGTTTTTTTGGAGGGTTGCACTTCCAATGTTTGATGACGTCTAGGTCTTGATCCTTTTGGCTTGTTAACAACCTGTGTTAACACCTAAAAGCTTGTGTTTGCTTTTTTGCCCTGTTGGACTATGTTGTCGCACTTTTGTCAAGTTATTAGATCTCAACAATTACTTTGGTAATTTCAGTGTCCTCATAACTGACAGAAATGATAACCAAAACTACATAGATAAGCCCTAAGTTTTTAATCAACCAGAATTATCATTTTAAAAAGTAAAAAACATACCATAATAATTAAACACAAGCCAAGGCCACAGCCTCATTTCTCTCCCTCAACAAATAAATGTATATTTAAAATGTATTGCATTATTTTTAACACATTAAAGCTTTAGCACGTAACGTTTTGAGATTAATGAATGTCCATTAAATTCAAGCCATTGTCAAATGAATTGCAATCAATCTCCCCATGCTCTGTAACTGGGTTATTTGGTATTACACCTGAGTCAAGCCATCTACGTAAGGCAGAATCTGATAGCATTGCGTTTGTTACTCTCTTCGCTAGACGGCGTATTTTGATAAAATGGAAAGACGGCAAACCCCCAACATTTACACGCTGGATCAAAGATGCCCTTTATTTTCTCAAACTTGAAAGAATTAGATACTCTTTGAAAGGATCAGCAAATAAGTACAATAAGATATGGGAACCTTTCTTAGATTATGTTAGGGAACAAATCACATTGCCTGACTCCCAGTAGAATGAATAGAGACAAGCTTTATATTTTATTTATTTATTTTTCATATGTGGATATGTATGGAAGTTCCGTAATGTATGAGGCAGTAGTGTTAACCATACTGCAGTGATGGTTCTGTAGACAGTGGTCACTCCCTTCCCTTCGTCTGTGATTATCCCTTTTTTTTCTTCTTTTTTTTTATTGTATCAGTGTTTGTTAGTGGTGTCAATACGTTCAATATAAGAATGTCTCCTTGAAATGAACAACCTGGCATGTTCATGTTGAATTGCAATAATAATGATAATAAAGAAAATAAAAAATTGAAATAAAAAATAAGTTGCTACAAAGCTAACTAAAGGCCGTTTTACAGTTGTGCGCAGGCTCCACGCAGAGCTCTCGCCGTAGCCTACGTAAGTGGCCTGATGTTTATACTTGTGCGCTGGTGTGTGCGTCGAGCCGCATGTGTGTGTGTGTGTGTGTGTTGGGGTAGTGTGTGGTAGAGGGAGAAGTGAGAGAGTGCCGGCGATTAGCTTCGGAGCGAGTAGCGACTCTAGAGTCGTAGTGAGAGAAACAAAGTGTCTCCCCTGTGTTTTCTGACCATGGTGGGACATCTGGAGCAGGAGAAGTTAACGCTCTCCTTGATTTCATGTTGTTTGTGGAGAAGGAGAAGCAGGAAATGAGTCGGGGAAATGCAACGCTACCGGGGCAACGGGCCGACGGCGTCGCGGGCCGCGAACGCGGAAGTTACATTTTTCGAGAGGTGCAGGTCAGGCTACGGCGCAGGGTCCGGCGTAGACGCAGAGGGGTCTGCGTCTACGCCGGACCCTGCGCC
Organism: Perca fluviatilis; assembly: GCF_010015445.1. NCBI lineage: Eukaryota > Metazoa > Chordata > Actinopteri > Perciformes > Percidae > Perca > Perca fluviatilis. The sequence goes on along the minus strand of NC_053131.1, from coordinate 12,468,054 downwards.
GTCAATTCGATGCACAACTATAAAAAGGCCTTAAGGCTACACAAAACTCCCTCTGTATTTCTCAGTATGGCTATGTTCAGAAGATTGTGGCATCTGGTGACTTTCCTGCGCAGAAACTAGAGTGAAGATAATGACCTCTTCTGAGTCCATCATGTTTTTTTAATCCTCCGTGTCCTTCTTGGCTACTAGCGACTGCGTGGAGCAGTGGTGGGGCGCGTGCACGATCACGGAAGGCTTGTATCATGTGGATGCTCCGACAGTTTTGTTGTTATTACTTAGAATTCCTCATGAGTGCGACAGAAACTACGCACTATAGCTTTAAGTGGTTTGACAAAGAAATCAGGTGACTTAAATCAATGTATTTAACTCACTCACAGACTTTTCTCAGTTTGTATTTGAGAACAATCCATGTGCTAAGAAAGGTTGGGAAGCTTGAATTGAGTTTATTTTCGGTCAAACTACAGCACTCAAGATCAAGAATAAACTTTCATGCTCTTAACATTGAGTAATGTAAGAAGGAATCCTAAAATTGGGATCCATAAAGTCACACAGTTAAATTTTGTGTTTTTGAGTAGGAGTCAACCTTTGATGGGACTTTAAAAAAAGGTTAAGAAACCTCCTACAGTACAAATCACACCTGCTCTGTCTCTCTTGCTGTTGTGTTTATTCTCCCATTTGCTGTCATTACTGGCCGTTCCAGGTGTTTTCTGTAGGTGGTGATTGAATGCCCTTTCTTTAAAAACAAGCCATACCTGAGGGCTTAGAAAGCTTTTTATTGTCAGAGTTGGCAAAAAGTATCCTCGGTGTTTTCTTTAGGTTTGTCTGTTGCCCATCAAAACTACACAAATGCAAATTTGAGCTTTTTTTTGGCTGTTTGCATTCACTCCTCTAATTATTACATTTCAGATTCATGTCATGGAAGAAAAGCTGAAGTCTGCAAACATACAAACCAGTGAATCAGAGAGCTCGTTGTACAGAAAGTATCAAGACCTGAGCAATCAGGTTCAAGAAAAAGATGCTGTAATAAAGAAATTAGAGGTGCAGCTGGAAAAACAGGTACGGACAGAGCCATCAAGACGAAGAACAGAAATGTCCATGTATGTTCATAAAATGTAGGTTGAAATAATTCACAAACCCTTTCTCTGACTGCAGATCTTAGTCAGAGCCCAGGAGGCAAAAAGTATTGAGGAGAAGGCTGCCAAGATTAAAGACTGGGTCACCTTCAAGCTTAAAGAGGTAAGCTCACACATGTAGACATACACTCAAGTAAGAGCCTCTGGGAAAGCCCTCACGCTGCTCAGACATCAACTGTGGCAACAAGACACGCTTGTGATTAAAAGTGTTTAATCTACAGCTGTTTATACACTGTCAGAGAATTTAAAAATCCTTATTTAACAATGATGATACATGTATCTCTGTAATTAAGCAGATTTAACCCTTGTGTTGTCTTCAGGTCAAATTTGACCCGTTCTCAAAATGTCTATCTCAGAAATGGGTTTCTTTTTAACTATCTAATTTTAATTACCCAAAAATAACATGGATGGATGATCCCATTCAACGCGCTTTGCGAGTACAACAAAAGATCGGATCTCAACTTTCATTGAATTTTGGGTGTTTTATTACATTTTTTAGCATTTGAAAAAAAAAATTAATTTTTCGGAACAGTATCCTCGCTGAACGTTGACCCTTCTGTGATTATCCTTCCTTTAATATTAGTCTAAATAATTAATAATTTATGCTTCTTTAACTCAAGAATTAGGTATAGTTTCCTATAAATGAGGTTTTTAATTGACCATGAATTCCAAAAATAAGTGTAAAACTATAGTGGTAGTAAGTTGGTGTTAGTGGTGTTTATACAAAGTAGTGAAAAGAGGCGTTAAACGTTAAAAAAGCGCCAAAAACATTGAAAAAGGCGCCAAAAGTGTCGAAAAAAAGAGACCAAAACATCAGAAAAAGTGTTGATTTTTACTCAGAAGACAACACAAGGGTTAAGAGGCATTAGCACTTACTTGGAAATTATAATCACAATATCAGCTTTAAAATTAAAATAAAAATTCATTGTTTTCAGTAAGACATTTGTGTATATAGCTGCTAAAAGTTGTCGTTGAAGATATACAGTATATGTGCTTTGTTGCAGATGGAGCAAGAGAACCAGCAGCTAAAAATGGCCAACCTGAAGCAGACAGAACAGATAATGTTGCTGCAGGAAAAACTACAAGGTGAATACCAACAGAAGCAATGGCGTTAAAAATAATAAAGGCTGTAATACCTTAATTTTATGTCTTTATAGGATGATTATTTTATCCTAATAGAGTCATTGCCACAATACCTTCATTATAGCTCTAAATGCAGCTACTGCACTCTTTCTGCCTTAGCAAACAATGTTTTCTCGCAGTTCAGCATTAGATTAAATGTCATAAAGAATATTTGAATGATTTGATTAACATGAATTTGTGCACTGTTTATTTGGGCTTTGGGATTCCTTGCTTATAATATTGCGGACATTTTCAGTATTTTGAAAGCTTTTTTTTGTTAACAGTAAAAGGTCATTTAGACAAGTAAGGAGTGATGTATCTGTTGTGGGAAAGAGAGTGAGTTACTGGTGTTGTCTTTCTCCTCCAGCTCTCTTAGAGAAACCTGCATCCTCTGGATCCCCTGCCAACTCCCCTGTAATGGATACCCACCTGGTGCCCAGCAGTCCGCAGTTTCCTCCCAGCAGCCCCGGCACACCACCTGCCCAAGATGACAGCTGGAGACAAGCAGGTCCCCGGGGCGCCGCCTCTAATACCAAGACCTCGCCGACAGGTGTGCTGCCCTTAATTCATATTATCTTGGGATAGGTGGCAGGAAGCTTTTTGAAGCAATGAGCGAGTTCTTTAATTTAATCATCAACTGCTGCTTTGAGTGAGACGCCACCGAAACAATCGATTTTATAAGTAGAAACGTCATCTTTAGTCTTAAAAGTGGCTCTTTAAAGGTCTTAAGCTCCTCTGGAGAATTGCAGCTTGGATTCATGGAATTTACTCATAATTACAGCAAAGAAAATGTCAAAACACAATTTGCCCATAGACTTTAACTTTTCCCATTTTTCCTCCGTTGATCTCTAATGTCATCATAGCTCCAGATCTCTGTTGAAATATATTTATTTACGCATATTTAGTTATGTAGCAGTTAAACGATTATTGTCCAGACCTCTGCTGCTCGTACGAATCAACACATATTTTTGGTGGAGTATTCCTTGGAGTAACATCAGTTCCTCCATGGCATGTAGACTTTCTCAAATGTTGATATTCTGTCTCCTCAGATGTGAAAAGGACTCCTGAACAGTCCAGTAAATTGATTTGTTTTGGAGACCTTGGAGCCCACGATGCTGTCTCTCAGGCTCGGAGCAGGGAGGGCCCCAGCAGCCCTGTTTCCATCAGTGGACCAGAGCTCCCAGTGGGCCCAGAGGGTCAGGCAGGGGGTTCTGACAGAGACAACTCCTCCGATGAGCTCAACAGCAAGTTCCGCTCTCAGTGCCTTCACTCGTCCTCTTCCTCTTCGTCTTCGTCCTCAGCCTACGAGATGGCCCACGGATCGAGCTCCCCAGAGTCGTCCCTCAGAATATCACCCAGAAGCCCGCTCCTGTCGCGCTCCCCCTCCACCAACAACCCCTTCCCCAATCCTTCTTTTCACCAGTCAGGCGCCAGCATGACGCTACCTAAAGTACGGACTCCGCTCACCCCCAGAGACAGCATCCAGCTGGTGAAGAAGCATTACAGCCAGCCGCAGCCCAGCCTGGACAGACTCCACCACCTCAATGTTAACATAGACATCATGACCCCATCCTCCACTTCCTCCACCCTCAAGAGCACAGGCACCACCACCTCGCCCTTCTCGCAGGTTGTGGAGGAAACAGACATTGACGATGGGCTTCCTGACAGCATGGACGGGGTGGTGGAGGGGTTGGGATCAGAGGAGCCATACCGGGATGGAGTCTCCTTTGTGGGACTTCCAGAGGAGCTGGAGCGGCTGGATCCACCGCCAACGCCTCCTTTACATCGCTTCCCTTCATGGGTATGAGAGACCAGCATTATCTATTCAACTTTTACATTTTGTGTTGTTTTATGCAGTTAAAATCTTACCTAAAAGCATGAGCAATTCAGTTGGATCCATTATCTTTTTGTTTCGGTCACTGTGGCTTAGAGTTTTCTTTCTTGTGAGAGTTAAATAGTAGATTGATCTCTTGGTGGTCTGTATGGTACCACCAGCAGTCGCTTAGCTTAGCTTAGTTTAGCACAACACCTGGAAACAGCTAGCCTGACTCTGTCCAAAAATAACTGATCTGCCTAGCAGCACCTCCAAAGCCCATAATTGACATGTTGTATCTTGTTTGTTTAATCCATTACACAAACCACAAAATGTGTAAAAACCACAATTCAGCGTTTTACAGTGGGTTATTGGTCTATGGACTATTGTTTGGACCATTTCATTTTCATTTCATTTTTTATTTATTAAACAGGAAAAGATTAAAGACAATCGGGCCTGACTCAGTGTAAAACTGATTTTCAGCAGGTTCCTGCTCTGCAGAACATAAACACCATATACACAACAAAAACTCCTAGACAAAAACAGTCACAAACACACAGACCAGGAGAATGAGCAACAGGGCAAAGCCATAAAGCTGACTTAATGGTCGCAGGTAAACCTCTCCATTAAATAGCGAACAAATGTTAATTTAAATGACCAATTGCCAGGCAGCCATCAGAGACTCTAGGAAGTTACTGGTCCCAGCCAAGAAATAGTCCAACAAATAAGCCACCCTAAAATTAGAAATTGTTGCTCTTACACTGACAAACAGCGTGTGAGCTTTAGAGGTGTTACCTTTGTACAGCGCCAGGCTAGCTGTTTTCCTCTGTTTCCAGTCTTTGTGCTAAGCTAAGCTAACCGGCTGCTGGCTGTGTAACGTACAGATATATTGATCTTGTCAAACTATGTCAAACTATTACTTTATTGATGTATTCTGCAAAACTCTCAGTGCCAAGGTGTTGTACTGTTTGACGGTTTTTATAATGAATGTTTAAGTGAGAGCAATATTCCTGACTTTGTTGACCTTTGCAGGAGAGTCGGATCTACGCTGTGGCAAAGTCAGGAATGAGAGTATCAGAGGCCAGTCCTGGAGCCAGGGGCCCGGGACGAGGTGAGTCGCACGCAGCCAGAAACAAGAAACTAGCCATCCACTTCTTCTTCACTAACATCCACTTTTCTGCTACAGTGAGGCATTCAACATCCATTTATAGTCTGTTTTTCATGTGTAAAGCAGTGTCTAACCATGTGTGTGTGCCTGTCTGTCTGCATGAGCCTGGGTGGTGTAGGAGATGAGTCATTACTGTGAAGTGGCATTCTGTCATTCAGCTGCTGCTAATGCTGCTGTGGAGGTGTGTGGTTTGTTTGGATCTGTCATTTCCACCTTTGATGTCACTTCCTCTGGCCCAAGGCTCCACACACCTGCAAAGGTGTGGGCTCCTCTTCAGGATGCTCCCTGTCTTTTTTTTTAAAGAGCTGAGGAAGAGCATAAGAGGGGGGGGTTTAAAAGAAGCTGAGGGAGAGGCTGCTTTTTAATCAGCTGCGATGAAAGGACGTGGTCTGGGTGTAATTACTGCTATGCTTTCTGTCCCGACATCATGCATTTTGTCAGGATGCAGACTAAGGTTTGACAGCACTCCAACTATTACATTTCATGACTGCCAGGTACATGGAGCGGACTGCCAAGTGGCTGTTGTGGATTAAGTCATAGCTTGCTCAGCTTATTCAGCTTCCTCTGATGTTTGTGCCTTAAAGGTACATCTGTTGTTGGAGGATTTTTGATCTATGGCAGAATGACTAGCATAGACCAGTTTTATTTTGTTTTAGCTCAAGTCTTTTTTACTTGTTCTTTAATTAGTGGGTACGTCAGAAGCATGAAGTCCTGCTGCAAAGGTGTGTGAATTATATATGAATTATGTATCTATATCGAGTAAGGGTGCTATATTTTCTCCTTTTGCAGACTCCTATAAGAATTACCATGGTTGCGTCCGAAATTCCATACAAGCCATTTATTAGGCTGAAACACGGGTGTCAAACTCATTTTCACTAAGGGCCACACTGGAAAAAGAGAATCACACCAAAGGCCAGACATGGAAAGTTTATTGACGGGCTTTTGTTACTGCATGTCACTTTTTTTTAATACATTTTGGTAGCTTTTTTCCTCATTTTTGTTGGTTTTGTTCCAACTTTTTTGTGGCTTTCTCAGACATTTGTCACCTTTTTGTAAAGTTGTTGCTTTTTCTGACATTTTTATACGCTTTTTGTCACATTTTTGTTGACATGAAGGCCTACAAAAGCCATCATAGAATTTAGCAAATCAAGCAAAACAATGATTACATTTTTGTTTCACAGCCTGAATATTAAACTCTCTGCTTCTCGGGGAATTTCTGAGTCTCAGAGTCGGCAAATCTGCCAAATGTCAGGTAATTGCAGTTTAAAAAACACTTTCCTGTGTTTTTGGTTTGGCGCACAACTAGGCGGGCCAAAAGTTATTGTGAACACAAATTGATATACGGGTCGGCTCTAAATCTGCAAGGGGCCGGATTTGGCCCGCAGGCCTTGAGTTTGACACATGTGGGCTAAAAGGTCCAAACCTTAGTATGGAACCAATAGTATGAGAATTACATGCTATTTTCAGTGAAATATTACAGTATGCAAACACTGGTAACATATGTTGGCTTAAATATCCAACAATGCAATGCCTTAGTGACAACAGCGTTCATAACCGACAAACTGTTGGCCATTGTTCTGTAACTGCCATTTATGACCACAGTGGCCACTGTTTTGATAGTCTCGCTTTGCCAGAACCTCCTCCAAAGCACGCTGGAGGAGAGCCTGGCTACTCCACATTCGGGGATGGGAGGAAAACGTGCTCTGGTTTATTGGCATTTATTTAAACCAATCACAATCGTCCAAGCACCGGAGAAAAGCTGCGGTGCTGCTGCAAAATAGGCTTGGAAGGAACTTGTTTTGGTGGAACATGTGTACGCTTAAAAGTCGTTTTAGTTGTGCAACAGAAAACTCAGATTGGACAGATAGTCTAGCTAGCTGTCTGGATTTACCCTGCAGAGATCTGAGAAAAGGTTAACCATAGTCCTCATATATTGACCGGAGTTTAAAATGCCAACACAAAGTAAGCCTAAGATAATGGATATCTAGCCTAAATGAGTGAAATCCGGCAGATTTTCTGGCAGCAACGGAACAATCCTGGATGTGGAATTTCAAGGATATAGTCTCACTTTAAGCATAAAATGTTGTGCTTTGTGGCATTGGCATGCTGTCTTCATGTCCATAAGTAAATTCTGAATAAATGTTTTTCCCGTGTATGTTGCAGGGTCCAACTTACCCCAATATCCAGCGGCAGGTCAGTTTACTCAGCTGATCTATAAGAATATCAATGTACCAGTCTATACCACACTGAAAGGGGTGAGTGAATTATTTTTTTTTATTATTAAAGGTTTACAGTGCGGCTGGATCTGTGCTTTACCTTTGATGCAGCTTGTCAGCTAGTTTGTGTTTTAAAACATCAGACTTGTTTCCATCTGTACTGAAATTTCATGAGGTGGTGTTTAACTTTACAGTGCTCTCTCAATTGTTTGTTTTAGAAAGCCACTCAGATCAGCAGCGTACCTCTGCCCGATGATGACTCTGGGTCTGAGGACGACAGCAGCTCTCTGGCCAGTTTACGGACCTCCATCCTGAGCCCGGACAGAAAGAGCAGCGTCCCGGGGAGCCCACGTGCCGTCAAGAGAGGTGAGGATTGCACATTGCAGATTACAAAATGTCCTCATCTCAACTAGGAAAGACTGCCTTGCCTTAATATTGTTGACAATGTAGATTTAAGATAATCCATGAATTTTGGATCCAGTGTTTAAACCAGCCTAAAGGTAGGAATCCTCTCTGGCCTTTTTTTCGACTCAATACGGAGCAAGTAATTCTTCGCTTTATCAAAAACATAAACATAACCAAATTAAGACGTACAGGAACAAATCCAGAGAAATCCAGCATGGAATAGGCAGCATTTTGTCTGCTGACCAGAATGGTATGCAGTTGCGAGAAGCTGCATTGTAAGGACGGAAAGTACCAAGATGCATTTGAAATCATTAACTGAAGTAGATGATTCAGCTTTAGGGAAAATAAACTACCGCAGTCAGTGGCTACAGATAGTATTCACCACTTAAACTCAATGCAAAATAACTGATGGGATGCATTGAGCATATTGTACTGATGATATCTAATAGTGATCTAAGAGTCTGGATTTTCCCTTTAAGAGTCTTCTGTCTTAAACCTTCTGTTGCTTGCTGGCTCTTAAATCACGACATGTATAATTTATTTTCTGTGTTTTTCTCCCTTCAACCACTTCTAATATATCTTTTTTACTTACCGTACCTTATGAATTCACCATCTCTTGTTTTCCTAGGGGTGTCCATGTCCTCCATCAGCTCAGAGAGTGATTATGCCATTCCTCCCGATGCCTACTCCCTGGACAGTGACTACTCCGAACCGGAACATAAAGTACAGCGAACCTCCTCCTATTCCTGTGAGAGCACTGGGCCTGTGAGTGGAGTCCTGCATTTCAATCATTGACTTCTATGATAAGTCAACTCCGATATGAGCAGTCAGTTGTGTTTTGAATAACTCCTGTGCCGTTTGTGTCTGTAGGAGATGCTGGAGAAGTCTGGGTACCTGCTGAAGATGGGCAGTCAGGTGAAAGCCTGGAAACGTCGCTGGTTCATCCTGAGGAATGGAGAGATCCTCTACTATAAATCTCCTGTGAGTGTGAGCCTGCCTGCTTCCTTCCTTCTAAGGTTTTGCTGCCTGCACATAAAAACATATTTCAAAATGTTGCGTGTTTGCGTGCAAGATGGCTGCAGTTGAAGGCACGGGCACCCTCTCAACACTATCACAGCAGTTTTGTCAGTGTAGATAAAAAAAAAAAGAAAAAAGTACATTATAAACTTTGTGATTGATTTTATAATCATAATTTTTGACAGAAATGAAAATTCTTGTGTGTGTATATGTGTGTTTTTTGGGGTGTGTATTCAGAGTGACGTGATCAGGAAACCTCAGGGTCAGATTGAACTGAACACGTCCTGCTGTATAGTACGTGGAGAAGGAGCGCAGACATTTCAAGTAAGTGGAAAGCATTTCCAATAGTGCTTAACTTTGTGTAAGAATACTCCAAGACAAGGAAAGTATGATTTATGCTGCACACTGTGACTACTTTCTTTTACAGGCTATGCAAAGAATTGAAATGGTAGTTAAATTTTTTATCATAATTCGAAAGACTGTGGCATGAAAGAAAAATAGAAAAAGCTGCAACTACACACACATACACACATCAGGTATAGCATTGGCCTGAAATGTTCCCGTGGCTCTTCAGAAGCTGATTCTGATCTCCTCTGACACGATGATGCTATCTCAGTCCGGCTTGGCTTTGCATTTCTCCCATATTTCTCCCTTTACGTCTAATCAGTTGATTACAGAGAAGAAGACCTTCTATCTGACCGCCGACTCACCCAACATCTTGGAGGAGTGGATCAGGGTTCTGCAGAACATACTCAGAGTCCAGGCCAGCAGCCCCGTTACTGTGGAGACCACCGCCAAGCACACCGTGAGGGGTTGGCTTACAAAGGTCAGGAGACAGAAGTCTCGGTGTCTCAGTTAAATCCCTTTTGCTTTCTTGCTGAGCATTATGATGATAAAATAAATACCTCTCATGTCTGTGCGCTAAACATGAAGCTACTGCGACGAGACAATTAGCTTAGCTTAGCATTATGACTGGAACAGCTAGCAAAGTATTGTTATGGTTTTAATCGTCTCATTTATTTCTCACCAAGCATGGTGGCCCAATGGTTAGCACTGTGGCCTCACAGCAAGAAGGTTCTAGGTTCAAATCCAGGTCCAGTCCTTTCTGTGTGGAGTTTGTGTGTTCTCCCTATTTTTGCGTGGGTTTCCTCTGGCTGCTCTGATTTCCCCCACCATCAAAAACATGTACTAGGTTCTCTGGTCAGTACCCTTGATCAAGGCACTGGCTCAGATCTGGAGTTGGTCCCTGGGTGCTGTAAATGGCTGCCCACTGCCACCCTTGAGGGATGGGTTAAATTCAGAGAATGAATTTCACTACATGTATGTGACAATAAAGTACCTTTACCTTTAAGAACTTTCTGTTAAATATTAAATATTCATGAAAGTTGAAACCAAACCTCTTAGTTATTATAGTCAATAGGAATATAATGCACAAATACCTTTTTATTTAGTATTAGTATTATTGATTAGCAAATAATCTGACAATTGTTTTTACTGTTAATTGGTTAGTCCTTTGGTTTATAAAATATCAGAAAATGGTGAATAATTGCCCAAACAATTTCCCAGAATGCAATTTGACATCTTAAAATGACTTATTTTGTCCGACCAACAGTTGAAAACAAACAAGATATTCAGTTTACTGAGAAAACTTAGAAAAATGTGCAAATGTTCAATTCATTTGAGGAGCTGGAACCAGGTCATTTTTCTATTTTTTGCTTGAAAAATGACTTAAACAATTACTAAATGATCAGTATTCTATTGTATTTTCTTCTTTTATGCCCTCTTAAACATGTAAGATGTCTTTGTGTATCTAGAAAGGCATCCAAATAAAATGTATTATTATTATTATTATTATTATTATTATTATTATTGTTATTTCTGTCAATTGACTAATTGATTAATTTCTCAGCTCAAGGTTCTTTACCAAATGGAATCGCACAAAATGAGACTTACTAAAATCATGTAGAAATAATAAAACTTTTTGTATGCACTGTGTATTTACTGAAATAACGTAGTTCATTTTATCAGGTTTTTAACTGGTATGTCATTCTTGGTGAAGAATCCTTACTTCCCTTCCCTATTTCCATAGCATAGCTCCAGAAGGTATAGATTAACCAGGCTTACACCCTGAGAGGATGCCAAAAATAACCGATTTTCAGGCTTAATGTCCTCTTTCAGACAGATATAGAAGTGTCTGTCACAGGGGTGGGGAAGGTTTGACGGATCACTTGAAGCAGATTCTTAAAAACCTCCTTCACGTTGGGACACGGCTATAAGGCCCGAGCTGCTGGAATGCTTGAGATCTCCTTCCCTTTCACCCTCCTCTTTTCCCGGGCTTTTGAATGGCTGTCTCTCGGTAAGGTTAAGACACTTAAACATCTGACGGGTGTCAGTGATGGGTCTCTGACAGATGACTGACAGCCCACGTCCTCTCACCAAACCTCAATTCCCTTCCTGAGAGTCGTCTTTGATCTGCTGGTTATGACGTGATCTCCGTCCAGACAGGGGCTGTTCTGCCTCTCAGCGCAGTTAACCCCGGTGACCCCCTTGCACAGCTGGCTTTGTGTCGACGGCATCCTCCCGTGACATCATCGTTCCATTCATATTTCCAAAACTCTGTGAAAGAAGTCGCTGAAAGTGATGCATTCCTGGTTAAAATGAAGCTGAATGCAGCATCAGAATCAGAGCGTGGATAGAGTACCATTTACATTTACATTTGGCAGACATTAATCGTCACTTTGCTTTTGGAAACAAAACAAATCTTAAAGGTCCCATGACATGGTGCTCTTTGGATGCTTTTATATAGACCTTAGTGGTCCCCTAATACTGTATCTGAAGTCTCTTTACCGAAATTCAGCCTTGGTGCAGAATTACAGCCACTAGAGCCAGTCCCACAATGAGCTTTCCTTAGGATGTGCCATTTCTTTGTCTGTAGCTATTGAGGAGGAGAGAGGGGGGGGGGGCAAGGTGGAGGGTGGGGGTGTGGCCTTGACCAACTGCCACTTTGCTTGTTTGAAAGCCATGATGTCTCTCTCTCTCATGGGTGGGCGAAATTCTCTGGGCGGGCAAAGCAGAGAAAGGGGAGGTAACCTTGCTCCTTATGACCTCATAAGGAGAAGATTCCAGATCGGCCCATCTGAGCTTTCATTTTCTCAAAGGCAGAGCAGGATACCCAGGGCTCGGTTTACACCTATCACCATTTCTAGCCACTGGGGACCATAGGCAGGCTGGGGGGACGCATATTAATGTTAAAAAATAAGTAAATAAAGTGAAATTTTCATGCCATGGGACCTTTAAATAATGATTAGCGTACTTACCTGCACACTCCTGGGACATCTGCTGGTCAGATGTAGAAATCCCCTGACTAATATCTGTCAAGATTTTAAAAAACTTTGATCTGAGATTCAGAGATTACAAAAAAGTTTAGTCTTATATTTACTACTGTTTTGAAAAACAGCCAGACAGTCTTGGGAAGTGTCCTGATACTTCTCTTATACATTCTGTGCCATTGTCTTCTCGTTTCAGGTCAAACATGGACACTCTAAGCTGGTGTGGTGTTCTATGGTTGGAAAGGTCTTCTACTACTATCGTAACCAGGAAGACAAGGTTAACAAAACTCCCTTCTCCTAACATGTCTCCCCCTGCTTTTGTTAGTGATTATTGCAAATGCATGCTCCTTAGCGGTTGTCTTCTGTACAGGCTAGGGCTGAACGATATGGGGGGGAAATCGAATTGCGATATTTCTGCCAGATATTGCGATTACTTTTTGATTTGCGATTTTTTTAAAGTAACAAATAAATGAAAGATCCACTGAAAATAGGACATTTCTTTAAAGTGCTCATATTATGCTTTATGCTGTGTTATATATCTTTTTGTGCATGTTAAAGGTTTACAAAGTGAAAAAGCCCAAAGTCCACCCCAAAGGGACTTACCATCTCCAACAGAAAACACTGTTCACAAACTGCTCCAAACAGCTCTATTGTAGTCCAGCCTTCAATTCCGTGACCAAAGTGCGTCACTTTCTAACATGTTATAATGCTCGCCTAGCTGCTAGCACTCCCTCATACTCTGCTACTGATTAGCTAGCAGTACTTACTGCGCATGTGCGACTCCCAACAAAGATGGAACAGAAGTGAGATGCCTCACTCTGTAGCTAAAACAGAGAGCTCAACACACAGGGTGAAAAGAGGAGCTGCAGCAATGTGCAGTACAGTAAATATATGGTGTTTTCTGTATGTAACATTATTCCAGCATTTACCTTAAAATATAATAATAATAAAAAATAAATAAAAAAAGTTAAATCAAATGGTACATCAAACATTCAACTAAATAATTCACATTTGATAAATCGCGGTCTTCATGATTAGCTAATCGCATTCTTCATCTTTATTGTGACTATTATTGCCACTGTTCATCACACCCCCAACCGGCACCGTCAGACACCGCCTACCAAGAGCCCGGTTCTGTCCGAAGTTTCTCCCTAAAAGGAAGTTTTTCCTCGGCACTGTTTTTCCTAAAATGTTTGCTCTTGGGGGAATTACGGGAATTACTGGAATTGTTGGGTCTTTGTAAATTATAGAGTGTGGTCTAGACCTACTCTATCTGTAAAGTTTCTTGAGATAACTCTTGTTATGATTTGATACTATAAATAAAATTGAATTGAATTCTTTCAAATCACAATTTCGATTTTGAAAGGGATTAATCGTTCAGCCCTAGTACAGACTAATAGGTTTTTTTGACAAAGGTTTATACAACTATTGCTTAGACAAGAAAAGAAGGTGCAATGATGTCAATTTAGTTTGTTTCTTTAATTGAACACACTTAGATCTGTTTGTCTGATACTAGTTACCACCATCTTTTGTTTTTGATTCCTTGTTTACTGATTTCCTCCTTCTGTCTCAGTTGCCTCTGGGTCAGCTGCAGATGCGGGAGGCCTCGGTACAGGAAGTGGATCGCTCCTGTGATTCGGATGAGGACTATGAGGCAGGCAGTCGAGGTTTCCTCTCCTCCCACTGCACCTTAGTGGTCCAACCAAGAGACCAGAGTCCTACGTACCTGCTCATCGGCACCAAGCAGGAGAAGGTACTGGCAATTTACCCTTAGGACGAGACTCAAACAGCATTTAGTCCATTTATTTCTCTTTGCACATGAATGCTTTTTTTTTTTGTACACAGGATACATGGCTGTATCACTTGACTGTGGCAGCTGGCAGTTGTGCAAGCTTCAAAGTGGGCACAGAGTACGAGCAGCTCATTGGTGAACTCCTTGATGCAGAGGGAGACCCAGGTGAGAAGATCCCTGTTCTACAGCAAAGAAGTGTCACTAGAGACTGCAGTGTTGTCTGTGTAACCGGTTTATTAGAAGAGGTTAAAAATACATTTGACTTCAAATATACTTTGTGCACTTCTCCTAAACTGTTTTCAGTGTTGAGCATTACAAAGAAGAGAGATGTTTTTAACTTAATATGCTACTTTGCGCTGCCGTGTAAATTAGAAGCAACTAGTTACATTTCAAGGTTAAAATCCAGGGCAACACAATAAAGTGTAAATATGTAGCCAGCCTTTTAGAAATACTGAGTTCATGAGTACAAATTCCCACAATGCAACCAACACCCCTCTAAGTTAGTCAGTTAACTCCTCAACTCTACTTTCTGTACATTTTATTTCCCAACGTGAAGTTCTAAACGTTGTTTTAAAGCCTTCACTTAACCGCCAGGAATACAGTTTTAGTGAAGAAATGAGTCCTTTTATATAGCTTTGTATCGAGCCTTAATATATTCTGAGTATTGAAAGTATTTTTGATCTCATTTGAATCCGAAAACCTTTTAAACTTTATACTGTATTTCATTGAGGAGCAACTTTTTTTATTTAACCCTGATGCATTTAGCAGTTTGATACATGTTTTGTTAAATGAGAAATAAAAGGATCAAAAGGTATTGTGTATGCCCCGATATCAATCAATACCCAACCATAGTTTTTTAAATTATTGTGTTGGCCTAAAAGTAGTCAAGTTTAAGTATATAAAACCCACAAATTCACACAAACAATACCTTATAACATGACCTCAGTGTCACACACAAACATTTCAAAAAGTAATTCATAACTGTTGTTACAAAGTACAAGAACTAAAGCATTTGATCAGATTTTTACCACTGCATATTCTTTGTTGACAACACTGGAGATATATTTGTAACACTCACAGTAGATGCATAGTTGATTAAAAGGGCTTAAAGTTGCAAAGTCTCTCTATAAGTGGAAACAAATTTACTCAGTAGCATGCTACATGTTATTTTGATCCGCAATGTCTGACAGCCCTAATCCACACAGCAGACTGTGTTTACGACAGAATTTTTGTCAGCTGTTGAGTCATTAAGGCTTTGAAACTCAATCTTGTTTCTCTGTGTGTGCATGTGTGTGCATGTGTGTGTGTGTGTGTGTGTGTGTGTGTGTGTGTGTGTGTGTGTGTGTGTGTGTGTGTGTGTGTGTGTGCGCGCGCGCGTGCTTCCCCTTTTTTTCCCCCAGAATCTGCCTTGTGGAAGAGCGAGGCCTTGAGCTTCTGTAAGGAGGGTCTGCGCTCGCCTCTCACCACTCTGCCCTCTGAAGCTCTGCAGACAGAAGCTCTCAAGCTTTTTAAGGTATGTCCCTCCACCTCTCACCCCTCTCTCTGCTCCTCTTTTTCTATTCCACTTCCTTTCCTCCTCTTCCTTTCATCCCTTTCTCTGTATCCCGCTTGCCTTTTCTGCCCGGCTCTCACTGCGACGGTCTGTTCAAGGCATCATCCATCCTACTCTAGTTTAACCCCCACATTATCCCCTCCTACTCCTGGATTCGCTCCGTGGCCCTCTTCCTTTCTTCCCTCCTGTCTCTAAACCAGATCAAAGGCTCAAGGATGAGGGCCCCAGCTCATTAAAAGTGTGGAAGAGAGAAAATGGCCTTGATTATCTGCTCTGATTGAGGCTAACCGGTCTTCTGGTTTACAGCCAGTGTGAAAGGCGCCCCTTTAAATACGAGACATGGGAGGTCAGGGCATTCAGAGTGGCAGCAATGGATATGGAAGCCACAGAATGGGGGAGGAGAAATGGGATCATAGCAGAACAGGGGACCTTGTAGGAAGATGGCAGATCCTTTTCCTCTCTTTTCAACTCTTTAGCCCTTAGTGTGCCCACCCAGAAGCCCCCTCCCTTTTCCACTACAGTCGCTACACTACGGGACAGAAAGATGAATGGATCGGCTCTCTCTTTGACCAGCCAGCCTCGAAAGAACAGTCCCAAACACACAAAGAAACAGAATGAATGGAAGTGACACACTTTTCAAGCCTACGCTCTACTTCATGCCTTTGAAGTATTAATGAATCTGACTGATGAACACTGTTAAATTGGTTCTTTTGTCTTCAACTGTCCCAGCGGATGAGAACAAAGGTTACTTAAAGAAAAAGAAAAAAAAAAGACATACACATTTACTGAACTCATGCCATGCATTTAGGTTGTTTTTTCAATTTCCTCTAACCTGAATATTATTACCACCTGAAGTTCTATTACTTTTCCTCTTTTATGATGCATGTAAATGTGTAGTATCTGGTGTGTGTTTGTCTCCACCTGCTGGTAATGCAGTGGACTCAAGTGTCAGATATTAAAATATTAAGAAGTCTTTCCTTCTCTGCAGTCCTGTCAGCTCTTCATCAACGTGCTGGTTGAGTCTCCGTCTGTTGACTACCACACCTCGCTGGCCCAGAATGCTTTGCAAGTGTGCCTAACCCACCCGGAGCTGCAGAATGAAGTGTACTGTCAGCTTATCAAGCAGACCAACCGCCGGACACCACACAACTACTCGCTCACACAGGTCAGCCTGGTGCACGCTGAAGAGAAAACAGATGCATGTGAAGCGCAAAGTGATCAAACAGAAAGCACAGAAAGTGGATATGTGTTTTATTTTCACTTTCAATTATTTTAAACTTGCATGACCAGGGTGGTTAACTCTGAATGTGGAGCAAAGTGGTGCTGCATTCATGGAAAAAAAGTTTTTAAAAATGTATGTATTTTTTTACCACCTCTTCCTGCAGTGCTGGCAGCTGTTGTCTCTGTGCGTGGCTCTGTTCCTTCCTCAACAACATTTCCTTTGGTACCTGAGACAGTACCTGCAACGCAATGCTGACCCAAGGTGAGGTGCCTAAAGCCTGCAGCTGACCCATAACTCCTTAAAGCATGTCCTCCTAAGTAACTAAAACCAATTATGAGGCATTAGTGCATTGTTTAGATCTCTATTAGGGCTGCACAATTATTAGAATTAAATTATTTATCGAAATCGCAATATGGACTAGTGCACTATCCAAATCGCATGGGCGGGCACAATATTTGTTAAAGGCAAAATGTGTGTCAAACTGTGGCCAGGTTAGCTCAGTTGGTAGAGCAGGTACACATATAGAGGTTTACTCCTTGACACAGTGGCCGGGGGTTCAACTCTGATCTGCGGCCCTCCCCTCTCTTTCATGTCTTCATCTGTCCTGTGGAATTAAAGGCCTAAAGGCAGAGACGTTCCAAGCCTACAAATTTGTCCAACAGAGTAAATCCCACTATAATCATTTTGATGAATATTTTCAATGAGAATGATACAAAAGTTATCATTCCCTCCATGATCATCGTGAATGATATCGCAATATCAATCAAAATAATCGCAATCAGATATTTTCCTTATATCGTGCAGCCCTAATCTCTATCCCTTTTTCACCCACACAGAAGTGAGGTGGGGAAGTATGCAGTGTACTGCCAGAGGTCTGTGGAGCGAACACTGCAGAATGGAGAGCGGGAGGCCAAACCTTCACGTATGGAGATCGTCTCCATCCTGCTGAGAAACCCCTACCACCATTCACTGCCATTCAGCATCCCAGTCCACTTCATGAACAACACCTACCAGGTAACAAAAAAGTACATCACGCTGTCACTGTCTTGACTGTCCTGTACCTTTAGCAGCAGATTTTCCTTAAGGAGGAGCAGTTTTTTATGTATTTTGGTCCAGCTCTACACATTCCAATCTGCGCTGCATATGAGGAAGGAAAGTAACAACATCACTTCAAACATGCAGAGTAAAGAGAGATGAGTTGATGTTGCCACCTACAGGCAAATAAAGTAACAGCTGTTCCAAAATGTAATGTCACATGTAGGGCGAGAGTGTCCCAACACAGAGGCTTCTGACAAAATCATTTGAACCTGGCTAAGCTTTTGCCACAATGCAATGTACCGTCATCTTCGCCAATGAAGTACGTGCAAGCAGACATTCGTGGAAGATTACTTTTTAACGTGAATGCTGTATTTCTAGTGTTTCTCTTGAGATCGTCCCAACAGACAATAAAATCACTCCCATCGTGATAACTTTCCAGAGTTGTAAAATCCTGTCTCATGTGTTTTGGCGCAAATAGGCCTTCAAACACACGGATCTATTACTCAAACTGGACTTCCTGGATCATATTTTATCATCTCACTGGTATCTTCAACAACACAACTCTTTCTTTTTTTCTAATGCAGGGCTGTTTTTTGTCTTAACTCCCTCTTACAGCTGCAGTAAACAGTTCGTCTGCAGTTGTAATCTGCTGCTGCTGTTACTTTTTCTTGCTAATAGGTGGAGCAGTTTGGACTGGAAATGCAGGTTGATATCGGCTGGGACTAGGGCTGGGTATCGAACGTCGATACTTTTATGGTATTGAAAAAAATCTGAGCGCGTAAGCGCAAGCTTATCTGTCCTCTCTGCATATTGACACTGAGCGGAGCTCCGACCGACACACACACACACACACACACACACACGGAGAGGTGCGGCCGGAGTAAACTGTCTGCAGTTTTGTTGAAGTCACAGAGAGTCACGGTTGGTTTCAAGTGTGGTTAGAATTTTTTTAAACTTCAAACAGACAACGTTTGCTGCGATATGATATTAATGGCGAGCTGAAAGCGGTCGCGGTGCTGTTGACGTTACACTTCCTCTTAGACAAGCAGCCACAACGGTGGTTTCTCTGCCCTGATGACTGACTGACAGGCTGAGCTTGCAAGGCAAGGCACTTTTATTAATGTTACTCTGAGTGAGCAGTTTTACCAGAATTTTTTTATTTTGGTAACTGTTTTGATTAACAATTAAGGTGGAAAATAAAAGCTTTGTGTTTAATGTATTTTTGTTGATGTTGAAATGGATTTTAAAACATATGGTATCGAAAAAAGTATCGTTAGGAACCGGCATCGAAACTGAGGTATCGAAATTGGCACCGCATCGAAAGATTTAGAACGATACCCAGCCCTAGCTGGGACTGGTTTCCTGTCATCACTGAGATGTGCCTTTTGTTTTCTTACGTAGGTGGTGGGTTTCGACGGCTCCACCACAGTGGAGGAGTTCCTCAGTACGCTGAACCAGAGGATTGGCGTGAGGAAGCCTCAGCTGTCTGGGTTTGCCCTCTTCACTGATGATCCATCTGGCAAAGACCTGGAGCACTGCCTGCAGCCGTCTGCCAAGGTAAGAGTGTGAGTCGATGAACAGAAGGGGATGTAAGAAACCCTCTACACACCACTGAGGCTTTTGCAGTAGTGCATATTAAGTGTTACTTAATATTTTGGGAGGATCAGCAGTGGCTAGTTAAATACTATTTTGGCAAATTAAGTCTGTCCAAACTTTTTCGTGACTTTTTGGTTTTTAAATGTAGTCACGTGCCAGCATACCAAAGCCTTTACTCTGTAATTTAATTCCGCTCAATCATGATAAAATTGTTTTTTTTTCCACTCCATTTTCATTCTGGTTAGTGAAACTGCTCCATTATGTTAAACCAGCCCGCCGAAGACAGTGAATAGACTAGATTTATAACTCGGTCTGGCTCGTACAGCATACAGTACATTTGATGGATGTCTTTCTCTGTAGCTATAGTCTCGCTTTGCCAGACCTTCCTCCACAGCGTGGCGGAGGAGGGTCTTGCTAGTCCACACAGCATTCTGGGATGGGAGAAAAAGGTGCTCTGGTTTATTGGCATGTCTTTAAAACTATTGTGTAAGAATTTCTCCCATCTAGTGGTGAAATTGTATATGACAACCAACTGAATATTACTTTCTAGCCCTTCCTCTTACGGTGGCGGAACCCAAAATTAGCTCTCTCCATCATTTACACACAGCTGTTCTAGCCACTCCAATATTAACTTTGGTCTTGTTGCTTTGCCTGTCGCGTTGTCGTTTTAATTCTCTTTTTCGCTTCCCTGGCGAGTAATCTCCCCCTGGCATTCGTCACGGCGCCAATAGGTGTAAGATGGCGAAATGCAGAGGTATGTCCCTCTTTGGCTAATGTATTTTAAAGATGGAATGGTAATTCTAAGGATTCTAAGGTAATTATAAGGATGGTAATTACACATGAATGAGCACATATTTGTCAAAGAACAAAGTTTTTTTTGCTAAGAATCAACAACAAAAAAAATTACATAATGTAGGTTTAAACCAATCACAATCATCATAGGCGGCGCTAAGCACCAGACAGAGCCCCTGCAAATTAGCCTTGGGAAGGAACTTGTTTTGGTGGAACATGTGCACATTCAAAAGTTGTTTTAGTCGTGCAACAGAAAAGTCAGATTGGACAGATAGTCTAGCTAGCTGTCTGGATTTACCCTGCAGAGATCTGAGGAGCAGTTAACCATAGTCCTCACAAATCCACCGGAGTTTAAAATTCCAACACAAAGAAAGCGGAAGGCACCAGACATCCGGATGTAAAGAGTGAAATCCGGCAGAATTTCCAGCAGCAACGAAGCAATCCCGGATGTGATACGTCGTAGATATAGACTTCTGTAGCTATCGCTGCTGCTACCTGCTGACAGAACCAGAAATAAGGTAAAAGCTTCCATATGTCTGACTGGAGACTGACTTGTATCCCTTTTTTGCCAGATCTGTGATGTCATTTCCAAGTGGGAGCAGGCCCTAAAAGAGCTGCATCCTGGGAAAAATGAGGGCACACGGATTGTGCGTCTAACATACAAAAGCAGGTAGGATTTCTATTGTCACACATTACCTCAGCATCTTTTATTATGTGGTCACACAAATTAGTCTAAAGAAAAGGCCTTTTAAAACAAAACGGAGCACACAGTAAAAGACGGTGATGTGATATGCGTTCTGCCTTCTTACGTTTCCAAGGAACTTGAAACATGAAAACTCTTTCTTCATGTGTGCATTCACAGGTTGTGTATCAGATCTCAGGTCAAAGGAGAGACGGAGCGAGAGCGCCTCCTGCTGGCGTACCAGGTCAATGATGAAGTTCAGCAAGGCCACTTCCCTGTGAACAAAGAGCTGGCTCTCGAGGTGGCTGCCCTCATGGCACAGGTCTGTAAAGATTATGTCAATTTATAGGACTAAAAAGACTTGTATTTTAATGTATGAAAAACTTGTACTGTCAGTAATAATTTCTGTCTTTTAAAGCTATCTTTCTCTTTGTAACCCTCTCTCTACTTTCATCTTTCTTCTTCCAGGTTGAACATGGTGACTTGGAGAGACCAGCTGCCTCCTCTCCTACCAGCTCTCCTCAGCCTAAATCTCAGCTGATTCTCCTGCAGGCTTTAGAGCGCTTCTACCCCAAACGCTACAAACAGGACTGCAACTCAGAGCAGCTCAGGTTAAACAAACACTGCTGTCATACAAATAAATACTCCATGTTTGCTTTTACCTATAACCTGATAACCTAATGTCCTCATACATGTTTAATGTATTATGCAATATCCTCTTGCAACAAAAAACACAAACACTGTGGTGGCATTTTGTCATAAATTGATCAGATAAAAATACTACATGTTGTTGTTCTCTTTTGCAACAACTTTAACCAATGGTCCTTTTCTCCTTTCAGAGATCTTACTGAGCGTCTGGCCACTAAGTGGTCTATGCTACGTGGGTGCAGTGCACCCGAGTGTGTGAGAATATACCTAACTGTGGCTCGCAAATGGCCCCTGTTTGGTGCCAAACTCTTTAGTGCCAAGGTAAGAAAAAAAAGTCCACTTCTCTCTTTGTTTTGTGTTTAATGTTACACCCTGTATGGTCACACATTGTCAGACCTATCTCCACAGCGCTGTGGAGTAAGGTCTGGTTGTTTGCCTTTCTTTAAACCAATCACAATCGTCTTGGGTGGCCCTAAGCTCCGGTCGCAAAGGCGATGGATCTGTAAAATGGCCTCGGATAGGAACTTGTTTTGGTGGAACATTTGAACCCCGCTAAAGAAAACGCCACATACAATATTAAATGAAGTTAACTGTTCACACAATACAGTAACGTGAGCTATTTAAATTAGATGGATACATGGTTAAACGGAATTTCCAGTTAGAGATTAAACATATTCTTTGTAAATCTTTACAACCATTCCCTGAAAGAACCAAGCAGGCCTGCTTTGTTACACGATCCAAATTTTCTTGAAAACTTGCCATTTTCAGCGTGTAGCTTGCTAGCTCGGAGGTTGTTGTTAATGTTTACCGAAGCGACCAGAGTTTAAAACGGCAACACAAAGAAAGCGGAAACGAACCGTTGTCGATCCAGACTATACTCTGTATAACTTAATGTAGGCTCTCTGTTATATTCATCATATTCATGCCCTAACATCAACATCATCAAGCTTTCAAGCGTAGGTTGGACCAGTTTGAGACCAGGAAGAAGAGCCAGAGAGGAAGCTGTAATGTTTACTAGGATGGATTACCTGTAACATGACCTCTCTTTGTTTCCCCTGTCCACAGCCGGTCCCCCCCTCTCCTGTTGAGCAGAGCCAGGTGTGGCTGGCAGTCAATGAAGATGGATTGTGTGTGCTGGACTATACAATGGTGAGATTCAAACAAATACCTCCATCAACAGTATCTCTTGTTACATAAAACGTGGAAGAAGAGAATAACACTTTAGAATTCACATTTACTTCAGTTTATAGTTCAAAAAGTGAGATTCCTCTTTACAACTGCAGTGCTCAGCTGGCGGGGCCACAACTGCAGAGCCTTGTCGACCCACTGGTCTGGAATGGTTTTTATTCTGTGGTGTTTCAAACACCAGAAATCCACAGGAAAATAAAACGGCCAGCCTCCGATTTAACATTCTTGACCCTGACAGACACCGTTCCAACATGTAAACGATGTTAGCTTGAGCTCTGTAATTTTCAGCAGCCCATGTAGATCCATTTCGTTCTCGGTCTGGCTGGCAGCGTTGCTCATGCCCTTTCATGAAAGTCGGGAGAGAAAAAAACAAAGTGAAAGTCACTAGAAGTCGCTGGAAATGATGTCACGCTTCTTCACACTCAATTTGCTCTTAAAAAAAAAAGCAGAAACCAAAACAATTTCCCAAAGGAATTCCACGCTCTATTTTGGGATCAGCAATAAAATATGAACATGCTCCCCTGTTTATATCCGTTTCACTTCACATTTCACACTGGCAATGCTTTCATTCTTCAGCACACGCTGGTCACATACTCCTACCAGTCTGTGATTACCTTCGGTGGTTGTCGTGACGATTTCATGGTGGTCACGAGCCAGCAGAGGGAGCCTGGAGTCACGAAGAAGAGCGCCGAGAAGCTGGTCTTTGTGATGGCTAAACCAAAGGTAAGTGTCATGAGTATGTCTGCAAACAGTCTGACTGATTGACAAGTTTCCACTTTGCCTCTACACGTAAGGTTGTCACTTCACATTTGTTAAATGATCCAAAGCAGCATTCCCAACTAGGGATACGTTTAGGGGGATGTGGAACTATCAATATATTTAACAATAATAATATTTGCTGCGTGTCATCCCCCATCTCTCTCCCCCTTTCAAGTCTATCCACTGTCACTATATATTAAAGGGAAAAGCCCCCCAAAACATAATCTTTAAAAAATAATAAAATAAAAGTAACGGATAAAGTTGAAATAATAAGCTAAAAGTAACAGATAAAGGGTTGAAATAGTTAACTAAAAGTAACAGATAAAGGGTTGAAATAGTTAGCTAAAAGTAACAGATAAAGGGTTGAAATAGTTAACTAAAAGTAACAGATAAAGGGTTGAAATAGTTAACTAGTTGAATTAATAGTTGTTATAACAGATGAAGGGTTTTTTAAGTAACAGATAAAGGGTTGAAATAGTTAACTAAAAGTAACAGATAAAGGGTTGAAATAGTTAATTAAAAGTAACAGATAAGGGTGAAATAGTTAGCTAAAAGTAACAGATAAAGGAAGGGTTGAAATAGTTAACTAAAAGTAACAGATAAAAGGGTTGAAATAGTTAGCTAAAAGTAACAGATAAAGGGTGAAATAGTTAGCTAAAAGTAACAGATAAAGGGTTGAAATAGTTAACTAAAAGTAACAGATAAAGGGTTGAAATAGTTAACTAAAAGTAACAGAAAAGGGCTGAAAATTGTGTAATGGTTTAGTGAGGGTAGTAACAGATAAGTTATTGGGTTGAAATATTAGCTAAAAGTAACAGATAAAGGGTTGAAATAGTTAAAGTAACAGATAAAGGGTTGAAATAGTTAACTAAAAGTAACAGATAAAGGGTTGAAATAGTTAACTAAAAGTAACAGATAAAGGGTTGAAATAGTTAGCTAAAAGTAACAGATAAAGGGTTGAAATAGTTAGCTAAAAGTAAAAGGGTTGAAATAGTTAACTAAAAGTAACAGATAAAGGGTTGAAATAGTTAACTAAAAGTAACAGATAAAGGGTTGAAATAGTTAGCTAAAAGTAACAGATAAAGGGTTGAAATAGTTAACTAAAAGTAACAGATAAAGGGTTGAAATAGTTAACTAAAAGTAACAGATGAAGGGTTGAAATAGTTAACTAAAAGTAACAGATAAAGGGTTGAAATAGTTAACTAAAAGTAACAGATAAAGGGTTGAAATAGTTAGTTAAATGTAACAGATAAAGGGTTGAAATAGTTAGCTAAAAGTAACAGATGAAGGGTTGAAATAGTTAGTTAAAAGTAACAGATAAAGGGTTGAAATAGTTAACTAAAAGTAACAGATAAAGGGTTGAAATAGTTAACTAAAAGTAACAGATAAAGGGTTGAAATAGTTAGCTAAAAGTAACAGATAAAGGGTTGAAATAGTTAGCTAAAAGTAACAGATAAAGGGTTGAAATAGTTAACTAAAAGTAACAGATAAAGGGTTGAAATAGTTAACTAAAAGTAACAGATAAAGGGTTGAAATAGTTAGTTAAAAGTAACAAGAAAGGTTGAAATAGTTAGTTAAAAGTAACAGATAAAGGGTTGAAATAGTTAGTTAAAAATGTAAAAAGGTTGCAATAGTTAACTAAAAGTAACAGATAAAGGGTTGAAATAGTTAGCTAAAAGTAACAGATAAAGGTTGAAATAGTTAGCTAAAAGTAACAGATAAAGGGTTGAAATAGTTAACTAAAAGTAAAGGGTTGAAATAGTTAACTAAAGTAACAGATAAAGGGTTGAAATAGTTAAAAGTAACAGATAAAGGGTTGAAATAGTTAACTAAAAGTAACAGATAAAGGGTTGAAATAGTTAGTTAAAAGTAATAAAGGGTTGAAATAGTTAACTAAAAGTAACAGATAAAGGGTTGAAATAGTTAACTAAAAGTAACAGATAAAGGGTTGAAATAGTTAAAAGTAACAGATAAAGGGTTGCAATAGTTAACTAAAAGTAACAGATAAAGGGTTGAAATAGTTAGCTAAAAGTAACAGATAAAGGGTTGAAATAGTTAACTAAAAGTAACAGATAAAGGGTTGAAATAGTTAACTAAAAGTAACAGATAAAGGGTTGAAATAGTTAGCTAAAAGTAACAGATAAAGGGTTGAAATAGTTAGCTAAAAGTAACAGATAAAGGGTTGAAATAGTTAACTAAAAGTAACAGATAAAGGGTTGAAATAGTTAGTTAAAAGTAACAGATAAAGGGTTGAAATAGTTAGTTAAAAGTAACAGATAAAGGGTTGAAATAGTTAGTTAAAAGTAACAGATAAAGGGTTGAAATAGTTAGTTAAAAGTAATAAAGGGTTGCAATAGTTAACTAAAAGTAACAGATAAAGGGTTGAAATAGTTAGCTAAAAGTAACAGATAAAGGGTTGAAATAGTTAGCTAAAAGTAACAGATAAAGGGTTGAAATAGTTAACTAAAAGTAAAAGGGTTGAAATAGTTAACTAAAAGTAACAGATAAAGGGTTGAAATAGTTAAAAGTAACAGATAAAGGGTTGAAATAGTTAACTAAAAGTAACAGATAAAGGGTTGAAATAGTTAGTTAAAAGTAATAAAGGGTTGAAATAGTTAACTAAAAGTAACAGATAAAGGGTTGAAATAGTTAACTAAAAGTAACAGATAAAGGGTTGAAATAGTTAAAAGTAACAGATAAAGGGTTGCAATAGTTAACTAAAAGTAACAGATAAAGGGTTGAAATAGTTAGCTAAAAGTAACAGATAAAGGGTTGAAATAGTTAGCTAAAAGTAAAAGGGTTGAAATAGTTAACTAAAAGTAACAGATAAAGGGTTGAAATAGTTAAAAGTAACAGATAAAGGGTTGAAATAGTTAACTAAAAGTAACAGATAAAGGGTTGAAATAGTTAGTTAAAAGTAATAAAGGGTTGAAATAGTTAACTAAAAGTAACAGATGAAGGGTTGAAATAGTTAACTAAAAGTAACAGATGAAGGGTTGAAATAGTTAACTAAAAGTAACAGATGAAGGGTTGAAATAGTTAACTAAAAGTAACAGATGAAGGGTTAAAATAGAAAAGAAACTAGTAGTAGTATTCACTAGTAGTATGAATCCAAACTTGACCAAACCAACCCAAACATCGACAGTTCAATTGTATGAAAACGTATTGTAACAATATCCACTTATAGTTAATAGGGTCAAATACCATCCAGTTTAAAATGGACATGCCAGGTCATGTTGATAAGGGGGTGGTTGAGTTCAACTGACAGGGCTGTGGGGGAACAAGGTCCGTAACCACCATCAGCAGCTGAGGCGTAAAGGAAATGTGGGGCGATGGATTGAATGTTCAAGGTGTTGAAGTGGTGTAAAGGAGCCCTGAAGATAAAGGAGGGAATAGTGAGCCCAGACTTATTCGTATTCACCTGTTTCTACATGCCCTCACCGCCGAGAGCTGATGGAGAAAACAGGTCGTTTCTCTTATTTTATGTGTACGGAATCTCAATAGAGCTTTTAACACCGAGTCATGTTACAGCTGTGGGTGAAACTAATGAGTAACTCCATTCTTGATAGCAGATCAGTTGGGTGTCTCAGGTTTTTCGCGTCTTCTGTGAGAAACGCTGGGCCTCCTGCTCCCCCGAATCAAATGAAACACCATATCACCGTTAAAGCCATTATTTATCCCGCTCTGATCGGAGCTGTTTTTGCTCTTGCCTCAGATACTGGAGCTGACTTTGCTCATGGCCAGCTACATTAACCACTGGAACCCCAGCCTCCCGCCTGCCTCACACCAGCCTGTCGGCCACTGGGACGTAGACAGCAAGCACTTCCCTGCGATGAACTACACCACCAAGGGCCCCACACTACTGTGAATTATGTAAGCAACATGACTGTTTAACTACAGGGAGGCTTGATGACATCACTGACCTTTTAGTCTGCATTCATATGGAGTGTGTTGGGTTGCATGTCTGGGTTTTAACATTTTACAGAACAAAATCTTTTTTTCTTTTTTTTTATGAAGATTTAGATTTAGAAATGTCAGGTCAATCAGTCTTGTTAGACTATTTATTTCTACAACAAAAGAGTGTTTCAACTCTGCTAATTTAGATGTAAGGTTCAAATTCCTTGTTGGAATTATTTTTGAAATACAGAAGTGGTCTGAGGACACATTTCCACCTGCAGCTCGCCACTGTTCACATGTTTGCCTTTATTCATGTTTTCCAGTCTTTCAGACCTCAGACCCTCTTCTGTCATAAGCTGTTGCCTTCTGAGCGCTGGTTTGACTGGAATACCGTGTGTGTCACTATGTGTTAACCATGAATGATCACTCGTACTCCACAATGAACAAGTTTAAATTCATTCATGAGGTACTGTGCAATTAGAAAGGGACTGATATGGCATGTGATACTTTTTTAGCATCTTAATTTGATATAATCCACATCTAATATTACTGTAAAGCTGCAACGAACAATTATTTGAATTATAGATCAGTCTGATTATTATTTTCTCAATTAATTGATGAATTGCTTGGTCCATAAAATGTCAGAAAATAGAAACAACTGCCAAGTTGACATATTGTTTTTGTGACCAGCAGCTTTAAAAAAGAAAGAGCAAATAATAGAATTTAAGCTTCTGGAACCACTGAATTGTGCTTAAAAAATTACGATAAATGATGAATTGATTATCGAAATAGTTGCTAATAAATTTTCTGTTGGTTAATCAAATAAATGTTTCAACTCTACCCTAATACAATTTGATTTGTCCTTATAAAATAGGGTGTAAGACTGTTTTCCTCATAAAGAAATTAAGGCCATGTTTAAGGAGCCTTTTGTAATCCTTTTCTATTGTTTTTAACAAGATTTTTAGTTCACTTATTTAGCATAAAGCAGGCCACATAAAAGTGAATCTAGTGATCTGCTATTGATTTAATGTTACTGAGGTAAATAATAACACAACGGGATATAAAAAGTGTATAACAGTGATATACTGTATGTAGGGTTGGGTACCGAAGCGCGGTGCAAATAGGGCACCGGTTCCGACGTAAACGGTTGTAACGAGACCGAATAAGAACAAAAATTCCGCTGCCTCATTTTGGTGCCTGACATTTTTTATTTTCAGAAGCATCGCTGCACGGGACGCTACGTTACCGTTAGCTAGTAGCTGGATTAAACACAATGGTTAAAATACTGACAGCTTACGTTAAGCTGTGTAAAGTGTGACTGTATTTCCCTGTAGAGGATTCCAACACCGGGACATAACAGTCTGACTGCAGCTGCCGACGTCGGAAAAACAACACAGACGGTGCGTTTACTTGAAACTCGCCAGCCTTGTGGTGCATTCAAAGTTATTGTAAAATACCCTTTTCCCATCTAGTGGTTGTTTTTGTCGTTTACCAGCAATTTACTGGTGAAATAAGTCATTGTTGTAAGTTATTGTTATTACATTATTAATCACTCATTTAATTTTGACCATATGGCCTTAGCAATAAAAAGCCGTTCTTTAATGTTGCCAACTGTTGTTATGTGCTCCTTTTTTATATTTTATACATTTTATATGTATATATTTTTTTTTTCCGGTTCAGGCACCGGTTCAGGCACCGTTTAGGCACCGGCACCATTTTAAAAGTATCGTTTTAGCACCGGTAGTAGAAAAAACCCAACCGATACCCAACCCTAACTGTATGTATGATGCATCTGTGAAAGTTTAGCAGTGCAACATGTCTACTAATAACATACATTATAAGACATATAGCGTATTCATAATCAGGTCACTCAGTGTTTTAATAATCAACAAACAAAAGGGAGGACAAATAAAAAAAATAAACAATAAGGACTATCAAAATATTTTAATGACTTGAATTGTTTTGGATCAAACCACTGTCTTGCTCGTGTCCATATTAGTTATTTATTTTATATTTCCAAATTTTTTTGGGCTTTTGCTTAAAACACAACTGTCACATTTATTTAGGAAAACTTACAGTTTCCTTTATGTAGCAGAGTAATTTAAGAGCAGAGTATGTTTGGTTAGTCTTTCTGTACTAGAATGTGTCACAAATGTTTGAAAGATGTTGTCTTTATGTTTGTGTGTGTGATAAGAAAATAAACGGTACAACCTGTGTTCCTGTGGGTTTCCTTATATCTGAATTTAATCTATTTTATACCTTACAGTGGTAAAAGTAACTAAGTATATACGTTTTTACACACAAAACACACAGCAAAATATCACAACCGTTTCATTGCTGCTTCGAAGAGTTATATTTGAATTCAATATATTTATGTATTTTTCCACTAAGGATACACGCCACAATATAACAAAATTATTGATATTATATATATTTTTTTAATGTAGTTAGCTACAGTATGTTGTCGCGTCCTTGCTTATCCTCACTATTAGGAAAGATCCGTCAACAAAATAGCCAAATTCAAAAAGTTATAATAAAAGTATTTAATTAACCAGAACTGGATGACAAAAAATACAAGTACATAATAGTATATTATGTCCATTGTTGTGTATAAAGAGGAGAAACTTGAGTAACTCATTTTGGAAGTTTATAATTAAAGTTTGCACAGAATCATTAATACTGCATTATGTTTACTTTTAATACTTTAAGTACATTATGCTGATAATACCTCTCAACATCTACTTAAATATACATTTTGAATGCAGGACTTTACCTTGTAATGGAGTGCTATTGTGGTGTGGTTTTACTACTTTTACTTAAGTAAAGGATCAGAATACTTCTTCCACCACTGATACCACAAGTATTTATGTAGCAGGGATAGTTCTTATCCCTTAACCCAGATGATTTTGCTGTTACGTCTCTTCATTTTCTTGGGTTAGCATGCTTCTCTGTGATTACAAAAAGTGTTACAACATTTATATTTCAAATCTTGAACATCTTAAAATGGAGCAAAAACTTTCTTTGGCTTTTCTCTGCAAAACCGGTTTGGCCAGTTACTTATAATCTATTTAGGAAACACAAGGTTCATGCAATAGTTAACAAAACTCCTATTTTAGTCAAAGCTCCTATTGGAAAAGAAGAACACTGTTTCTGTTACTAAAAATCTTCTCTCATCATATCCATAAACTATACTTACCCTGTGTGCTGGTTGTACACAGCCTGCCCAGTCTACAGTACATGTTTTACTGGAGTCGAGGTCAGTGGGGTGGAAGCTGCTCTGCTTTTTCTTATCCGAGGGGGGTCAAAGAGGTAATGGCATTTTCCTGCCAAATATATGTTGTAAATCCCACATTTTTATGGCTTGTCTGATGCTCTTGTTGTTCCATAGCTGCTCTTATACTAAATGAAATGCTCGTTATAGGGCTCACTGCTGAATTTCTGCGTGTTTTCATTGCTCATCAAAAAAGAAAATAACTCCTCTAGTTTTTCCATGGTGCACTATGGCTCAGGTCACATGTTCTATAAGAGTTTAAATCAAATTTAATTTAAAGTAAAAGATTCCAGTGTTGTTGGATAGATGGGCATTCTGCTAGCCTTACTGAATACAGTATTTCACTGGTTCTCCGGCTGTATCATTATGTATGGTATATGAATTATGAAAGAGGCATGATTTGAAAAACAATATTTATCCAGAATATAGAGGGATGTGTGTGCCTAGTTTAAAGCTTATTATAAATCATAAAAAGCCTTGTGTTTTTCTTATGAGCAAATATTTCACAAGCCTCTTTCATTTATGAGACGTATATGGTTGTAATACTACAACATTTTTTTTTAATTTTTTGGGCTTTTTTCTGCCTTTTTATTAGAAAGTGCAGATACACAGAGAAGGAGGAGAGAGAGACATGCAGCAAAGGCCCGCAAGTCGCCTGTGTTTCAGGGCTTCGACTATATCGATCAATCTGCTTATTTTCTATTAATTGATATATATATATATATATATATATATATATATATATATATATATAATATAGTTGCTGGATAAATGTAGTGGAGTCAAAAGTACAATATTTCCCTCTGAAATGTTGTAATTGTTATCCGTTTAGGATCATTGTCTTTCAGTGTTTGATATGTTATGTAGCTCTTTGGACACATTGGATACCTGCTGGTTGCTGTAAAGTGCTAAAAAAATTTATTTAGATTGATGTTACATGTTAATACTACTTGTGGCTTTGCATTATTGAGCCATAGGTTAAATTCTTTTCTTAAAGGCAAACTAAAGTGGGAACCTATCTTCTGGGTAGTAAACACCTAATAAGCTCCTGTATGATTAAAATGTGGCTGTTCGCATTTTACACTATTTTCTATTGACATTTTATAGACTAAACAATTTAGTGATTCGTCGAGACATTCATCAATAATAAAAATGAAAAAAATCCTTAATTGAGACCTGGTCTGGCAATGAGACTAGACACTGTCAAATCTAAGCTATAAATGGACATTTATGAAAAGAAAAAATAACCTTGGTGCTCATTATGTGATTGTTTGCCTTAGCCTATTGACTAGGCCTATGGGGTCAGAGTTTATCTTTTTTTTATTATTATTTATTTTATTCAAACCATTTTATTTCTATGACTCAAACACTTCATGGCTGTGAGGCGATAGGAGCGTCAATCTGAACCAGCAGTTTTTTTTTTAGTGCTGGTAATTGATTCCTTATTAGCCTAGCCTAGCCTAGCCTGAGAGCACTCGGGGAGAGATCACTCTCCGGCGTGGGCTGCAGCTGTTGAAGCAGAGCAACTTCCCTGAAGCCTGCGGGGCAAAACACAACCGAGACGTCTCGCTACACAGCGGGAAAGACAGGTAGGGTGGCTGTTCACCCGGCGCTGAAGCAAACTTACAGAGCCTTATTACGGGCTATATAAACTCAACTCACGCTGTAAACTAACGTTACAAGGAAAGAACGTTAACTTGTTTCGGGTTTTGTTTGTTTTTGGTTTAGGAACCTTTAACAATGACAACAAAAAAGCCGCAGAGCATGCTCCGGGAAGCTTCTCATCAGATTATAGCCGGTGGATCCGCAGGTAAGTCAAAATGTATTTTTTACTTCTACCATCACAAACGACTGATTCAGATTACGCAACCGTTTACCAATCTTGCACGCTGCTAAAATGTATGTAGCATAGCAACGGTGATCCCCATTAAAACACAAATGCGGTGACGTACGCCTCGTTTACCTTCCCACGAGAACGGTACCAAGGTGTGTTTCTGGTTTTAATCGCACATGCGTAGATTACCAACATCCGATTAATTCTGGTTTTGGGAGCGTCTAGTTCAAAGATTAAACATGTGTAACCATTGACATATATAAAAAACAGTGTAACCAAGATAGTTCCGGGGGCAGGACATCTGTTTGCGCATGCGTACACTCATCCAGTGACTTGGAGGTTATTTTTTAACTTTATTTTTTTAGGAGTGATGGAATGTATGAAGCAGCTTACATTTACTCAAGTATGGTATTGTAGGCTACAAATTCGCGGTACTTTACTTTATTTCCATTTTATACAACTTTATTCTTCTACTCCACTACATCCCAGAGACAAATATTGTACTGTTTTACTCAACTACATTTGTCTGTCAGCTTTAGTTGTTTTTCAGATTACAATTTCCATCCCCTTCCTGTCCAGTGAAAACCATGTAGGCTATCTCCAGAGTTTGATTTTGTGATTAACTGAAGGATGAAGTGTTCATTTCTGGGCTGAGAAAATCATCCTACTTCTTAAGCTGAATAAACTATTTAAAAACCTTCTTGGATCAGCTGAAAAAAAGCATCGTCACAAAACTGAAAACAGGGCGGTTTTTCTGTCACCATGAAAAATTGACTTTTTAGAGATACATGATTCTCACAGGACAGCGACGCTACAAACCTATATCTTTATAGAATATGATGCATTGCTATACACTAAAGTACCCAACAGTATATGAAGGAGTTAAAGTTAGCACATTAAACATCTACTGCAGGAAAATGCAGCATACACATTAATGCGGCAGCAATATTAATCCAGAAACATTAGTAAACACTGACACTGACTGACTGATATGATATAAACCAAGATGACGCAGCAGCTGCCACTTGTGGACTAGTGGCAGAATGTATAATAAGACATTGATATGACTAGTGACATGTATAAAATTGGTTGAAAAAAAAGAAGAAAAAAAAAAAGATACTATTGTTGTAATTCAGATTTGGGTCACCGGTGGCAGCACTGAGCACACCGCTGCTGAGCAGCACCAAAGCAGCACCATGGATGTTAAATGCATAGGTTAAATGAGGCAGAAATCCCGCCGCCATATTGGATGGTTTGTTTGGAATTTGAGTGTCACAATGGTCACTGGTCACTCTCCCTATGCACCCTCCCCCATCCATGTTCTGTTGCCGGATAATCGTGTTTTGTAACCGTGCACCTGGTTGACATAATTTTTTCTCCTCGTAAGTCGCCAAAATGTTGCCTTCGACCTTGTGAGTTCAATATTCTTCCCCTAACATTTTCTGTTAACGGCTGAGTGACTGAAATGTGGAAAGAGAACATGCTAAATTAACGTTAGCTTAACAGTTAGCTAGCTAGCTAATGAGAATAACATTTTTCACCTGTGTTGGCTTTGAGGCAGGATATTGGACTTTTGAAGCATTTTTACGATAAAAAAAAAAAAACTACTGCTGTTGAACCAACTGTGTGCATAATTTTATTTTTGTAAGGGCTTGATAACCATCATCATGAAACCTGTAACGTTAGCTAAGTTAACTAAAACTATGTAGATGTTCATTTTACTGGGTATTTTTTTTTATACAGGGACCATACTGTGGACTAGCTTTCCACTAAGCATCAGGCAGTCACAATCCAGAGTTTTTAAAGGTCAGGTCCGGGCCCATCTCTAGGGTAAGGTGACCAATCAAAATATGACAGGCAGGTCCTAGGTGTTTTATTGTGTTTGCGTTTTTGTTACTATACGGTTTAATAACTGTGAACTGGTTTAGTGCTTATATTGCCTCTACTTTAGTGCTTCTAGTGGTCTTGCGAATGCTTTTAGCACATCCAGATTGGTTAGAAAAGGAAGCTTATAGGACAGGTTTTTGAAGTTCATTTCTTTGTATCTTGTTTTTTGTTTGTTTCTCATTTGTTGGATGTCCTCGTTTTCTGTTGCTTATTGTTTTGGGGATTTCTGTGTTTACTATGTGCTGGTCTGTCCTGTTTTTGTTTTCTATGACATCAGGGGACATGCTGGAAATACGTGTTTACACTTTACATGTTATATCTTGTTTTTTGTCTTCTATATCCATAAATTCATTCAATCACTCAGACAAATGACCTGAAAAAAATTATTAAACCCTTGCAGACTGAAGAAAATGAAGTGGATGTAAACTATCTGTGTGTGTGTGTGTGTGTGTGTGTGTGTGTGTGTGTGTGTGTGTGTGTGTGTGTGTGTTGTGTGTTTGTGTTGTGTTGTGTGTGTGTTGTGTGTGTGTGTGTATATTCTCTCTCTCTCTCTCTCTCTCTCTCTCTCTCCCCCTCCCCCCCCGGTCAAAAGTTTGGGGACACAAATTTCCATTCCACTCAGCTGAGATCCGTTGCATTGTTTTTTTTTTTTTAACCAGGGCAGCAGTTTTCAGATTACAATATGTGGTTACATAATTGCAAAAGGGTTC
Source organism: Perca fluviatilis (assembly GCF_010015445.1). NCBI lineage: Eukaryota > Metazoa > Chordata > Actinopteri > Perciformes > Percidae > Perca > Perca fluviatilis. The sequence continues at coordinate 12,432,983 of NC_053131.1, read as the reverse complement.
TCCAATGTTTTCTCAGTTAGCCTTTTAAAATGATATCAGATTAGTAAACAGAATGTCCCTTTGGAACATTGGATGAATGGTTGCTGATAATGGGCAATGTAAAGATCAGCCACTTCTTTCTACAACAGTCGAGAACCCTTTTGCAATTATGTAAGCAAATAATGTAATCTGAAAACTGCTGCCCTGATTAAAAAAACAATGCAACTGATCTCAGCTGGTATTCTGTCTGTAATGGAGTGGAATGGAAATTTCTAAGTGACCCCAAACTTCTTATATATATATGCACGCACATAAGCCAGGAAGTGATCAGAAGTCAATCCTCTTGCTTGTTTGCTTTACTTTACTCTTTTAACCTTCACAAAAAAAATCATTCATTCACAGTCTGTATCAAATTAAATTTGCGTAACACGGCAGACACGTTGCCAACTCGTGTTTCCTGAAGCAGAAGGGCAAAGTCAAGACAGCGAGACAGCTGGTGGAGAGACTATCCTGACAATGTAGCCTTGATTAGAGATGTGGTGGAGGAGGAAATCCACCAGAAGTTTTCGATATAGTAGGCTGGCTTTCTTAATAAAACTTGTGGAAGTCACGTGAATTGGCCGTTAGAGATGGGGAAAAAAACCCACAAACGAAGCTTCATATTGAATCAAGTTTTGCTTGCAGTGCTGATGTGTATCTTCGCCAAGACTAAATCCTTCATGTAACCCATAGTATTTACTACCACAACCTGTAGAACACCCAAATGATCACACTTATTGGGACAGTAATCGTGCCACAATAATTATTAGATAGTTGAGCCAAAAAAATAAATGGTTTGTCAAACGGTACCCACTCAGGCCATTATTGTGAAACACTAAGTATGTGGAAAGAGTTGTAACATGCAGGTAAATTGCCTGCACAATGAAGTAGTCATGGACTGAATTGTAATTTGGGAAGACTTGCATATTAAATCAAACCGTTGCATTATTCTGTCTGCTCTCTCTTATAAGGAATTCTCTTGTGTCTATTTTGACATGCACTTTATGTAAAGGCAAAACCAAAGTCTAGGTTGGCAGTTAATCATTTTACATTCCTCAAATCTTTGAGCAAGGTTGTGCAAAAATAAGTCTCAGTAAGAGGTGTATTGTACTTCTAAAAATATAGTACTTTCTGCTGCTGCTGTTGTTGTTGTTGTTGTTGTTGTTGTTGTTGTTGTTGTTGTTGTTGTTGTTGTTACAGGCTTTGCAGGTGTCACTGAATTAGGCCTTTTCGTGGATATTGATAGTGACTGAGTAATCTTCCCTACATAAACAGCTACTGTAAAAATGTAGTTTCAGTTCTCCATTGCTCTGCATGTGCAGCTCAGTGACCAGCAGTCCAGGATTGTGGTTGTGTGTGTATTTGTGGTGATACATTCACATGATGTGGCTGCTCACAGTAAAAGCCTTTGCATACATGTTTTGAAATCTACAGCAAGGATACAAAATCAAGTTTGTTTTATTTATAAAACATAGGCTACTGCTTTTGTGACAATGAATTGTATGTCTTATATATAGTTTAATATTTCAGTGAGTTCTCATTTCACTCACTAAATTGTTACTTGGTGACTCATGTTCTGCTCTTTGTTCGTCCAGTTACCTAGCTGCTGCTATTGCTTTGTGTAGGGACAGTTTTGTAGTCCAGCATTACGTGCTCAATGAAGAAAATGTATGTTCCTTTTTATCTTGCCTATTTGTGAACAATACAAAGTTGTCAAACAAGCAAGACTGTGAAGGGATTATCAGTGTAGACTGTATAATTATGGTGTGAAATTTTTGTTTTTTTCTCTAGCCGAACAAGCCGCCAGCTGCAAACAATAAGGACCACAAAACTCTTTCCTTATGTTTCATTCCTGGTGTTGTTGCTGTGCTCACTCACCAAGTTGATCGACACTGTTTTTTTTTAAAATCTTAATGTCCACAGTGTCCTTTTTAGTTTTCTTGCTGCGGGATCTATTGCTTATATTGAGAAATTACAACAATGCAGTGTAAATCTTTACTTTTTTTTTTTTTTAATGTCTACTCAAATGCTTGCGTATGAATGTGGTTCTTTTTTATTATAGGATTTTTGTTGGTGATGTAGTTTAATTTTACATATTTAGATTTCACCATACAAACAGTTAAATGGGCATGAAGTATCAATAAAAAAAAAGAAAATCATCGCTGAGATGAGTATATTGTGGCCTACACTATGTTCTCTTTCCTCCATACCAACAGATCTTCAGTCGTAAAGCCCCAAACATTGACTGTTTCTTATTCTGACCCTCCTCTACTCCATTCCTATTAGAAAACTTCTTTATATTTGGTTTGCTTACTTGTGTCTATTGTGAAAATGTGACTGTGTCTGTGTTGTAGTCTGCTGTTTAGGTGTTAAACGGTTGTTTCAGATGTCATGTCACTGTTGTTGCAGTTCCTGTGGTGACTGTTGGAGGTTGGTAGAGGTCCTACAGTATATTAATTCAATAAGTGATTCACTCCTGAACTAATATTGGCATTATCTACTTATAAATCTGTGTTACAGCCAGTAGAAATTTGAATCACACCCAGTGCTTAGTCGCTACTTCGTCACTCTTTACTGTTCCAGAAAGTCCAATTTTAACCTCATTTACTCTAATAATTTGCTCAATTACAATGGTTTATTTAAGAAGGAACTACTACTCTGGCATTGTTGCTTGCCCCTCCATGTTTACATCTCACAAGCCCCCTGGGTCTGACAACCTGCTGTCCTGAGCTTTCAACGAGAGGCTAAGGGGCTCTTGTCTGTCCTGATGGGACAGAGGTTTTAACCCTGAGCAGAATGACTTGTGTGGTCATGTGAGGTGCAACGATGAATCGATTAGTTGTCAACTATTAAATTAATCGCCAACTATTTTGATAATCGATTAATCGGTTTGAGTAATTTTTTTTATTTAAAAAAAAAAAAAGATTTCTCTGAATCCAGCTTCTAAAATGTGAATATTTTCTAGTTTCTTCACTCCTCTGTGACAGTAAACGGAATATCTTTTGAGTTTTGGAGAAAACGAGACATTTGAGGACGTCATTTTGAGCTTTGGGGAACACTGACCCACGTTTTTCACCATTTACTGACATTTTTATAGATCAAACAACTAATCGATTAATTGAGAAAATAATCAACAGATTTATAGACTATGAAAATAATCGTTAGTTGCAGCCCTAGAATACAGTATCCTATTTTTGTGATAGTATGCATTTTTCTGTACGCATTTGAGAGCTGGAACGATTAGTCGATTAATCAATTAGTCAACTGACAGAAAAATACTTGCCAACTTTTTTGATAATCAAGGCTTTGCATTTGCATTCATATTTCCAATTGTTGCTGTTTTTGGGTCAAATATTGACTAGTTTTAGCGCTTTGGGCCTTAAATGTATTAAAATTAGACAATATGAGGAGTTTAGAGATAAAGATCTTAACCCCGATTGGGTGGGGGGTGAGGGGGGAAGGGGATATAGGAATTTATTATATTATTAAAATTTAAAAAAAAAAAAAAAAAAAATTAAATTGAAAAAAAAAAAAGAAAAAAAAAAAAAAAAAAAAAAAAAAAAAGGGGGGGGGGGGGGGGTATTGTGTTTGGTGGTTATAGTAATTATAAATATATAATAAATATATAAAAAAAAAGAAAGGGGAAGAAGAAAAAAAAAAGAAAAAAAAAAAAATTTTATTTTGGGGGGGGAAAGTAAAAGGGTAGAAGGGTGAAGAAGCTCTTTTAGTTTACCTTAATGTCGATTCTCAATGTTGTCCACAAGGGGGTAGTAGTTGCATACTGTATCTCTTCATAGTAAAGGGATGTTCCAACTTTTTTGTAGTTTGGTTTCAGTCATAACTTTTGGATACAGGGAGACAGAAGTGATGCATATTTACTCTGCAGAGAAGAATTAAAAGATTGAAGTAAGGCAGAAAAAGTTCATGAAAATAAAAATGTCATGATTAAATACACAGTGAACCAAATTTTTTAAAAGTAGAAACTGAAAATCTATCTAGTTACATGCTCATTGCTGCGATGTTTTCTCTAAGCCCTTTGTTATTTCCTTGGTAGATGCCTTTTTTTAAACTCCATGAGTAAATCGATCCGTCTCCAGCAAATGGACTGTGACGACATGAGACAGACGCCCCACATGTAATTACTGCAGCTCTCCCCCCAGACTGTCAGAGCCTCCTTCAAACTGCGCTGCAGCTCTCCTGATTTAATTGGTTTTTAAACAGTGAACCTGAAATCAGTCGGGAAAGAACAAATAAAGCCACTTAGCCTAAATGTAGGAGAGGAAGAAAAGGAATCAAATAAATTGTGTGTGTGTGTGTGTGTGTGTGTGTGTGTGTGTGTGTGTGTGTGTGTGTGTGTGTGTGTGTGTGTGTGTGTGTGTGTGTGTGTGTGTGTGTGTGTGTGTGTGTGTGTGTGTGTGTGTGTGTGTGTGTGTGTGTGTGTGTGTGTGTGTGTGTGCGCCATTTAAGGAGACTGCACTCAGCAGTGAGCGATTCCCGAGTGGCTGCACCAATCACAGCCGAATTAGGCCTAATATTTATTTCCAGAAACAATTGTACATGTTTCAGCGGGGCTTTGATTGAACTCCCGGTGGACATGTTGTAGACAGATGTTTAGATGACCTCATGTTTGAAGTAATGTTGATTCTGGATGGGGTGCTTCTTGGCCTGTTCCTCTAAATCAGCTCCCTCAGCCTCCCATCTCCCCCCTCTGTCTGGGAGGGCATGCGGAGGCTCACGTCCTTCATATTTAATGTGTGCTTTGGCTTGCATTAAATAGCACCCATTTACATTTTTCTGTTCCATCCTTGACAGACAGATGTCCATGCGTGGGGGTTGTGGATGGCTTGGTTAAAATGAGCCATGATAGTGCTGAAGGATGGCTACTTAACCGGACACATCTGTCTTTTGTTCTTATTGCTACTCTAAATACGTGTCGGTTTCAGAACAAGGCTGGGATTAACCATCAAGGCAGCATTTTTGACAAACTTGTAAACATGAGAGGAAACGGCGTCGATTATTTGAAGTTTTCTTACTGATAATTTCTTAATAGACGTGATCTCAGACATTAATGTTAGTGAATTTTTCCTGATGTGTCTTTATGAATAAATTGCATGCCTCAGGCTGTACAGGTAATAATGAAAATAACCCCTCATTTAATATGGAGAAAGTACAACACGCCAACATTCCTAAAGCAAACATAAAAAGATTTATTATCTCTGTCAACTAATTACCCATCTGGGCAAATGTGAATGATCACAATGTCATAATAAATTAGTTGAATGCAAACAGGCATTACATCTAATGGTAGTCTAATTAATGTACTGCAAATCTCTGGCATCCCAGAATAGATTGTATAAACCCAAAAGGTTAACTGGCAAAAATGATAAAATAATGAATGCTTTTGTTCAATTTCTGTGCCGGTGGTTAAGATATTTTAAACGAGTGACATAATTAAATGATTATACCTGAATTATTGAACATAGCTGAAATTAATTTCTATTTTATTAGGATGGGTACTTTTGCTGGGGTTCAAAACAATATTTCAATTAATGTTATAAAAAAAAATGTTGGAAAGTAAAGAAGTATTTCATCAACAGTACTGTACTTAATGAGGTACTTTACTTGAGTATTTCCATTTTCTGCTATACTTTTACTCAACTACATTTCAGAGGGAAATAGTATTATTTTACTCCACTACATTGATTTAAAAGCTTTACTTACTTTGCAGATTCAGATTATTAAAACAAAATAGAATCAACTAATACATTGCCATATTATTATAGATTAAACTACCCAGCAATTTATAAAGTAGTTCAAATCAGTTCCACCTTTACCAGCTGCAACATTAGCGATGTACACATGAATGCATCAATTATGTAATACAATAATATAATATACATTATTCTGAAATGAGCCATTTTGCATGATGAGTACTTTTAATACTTAAAGCATATTTTCATGCTAGTACTTTTGTACTTAAGTGGAATTTTGAATGCATGACTTTTACTTGTAACGGAGTATTTCGACACTGTGGTATTGCCACTTTTACTTGAGTAAAATTTTTTTACTTCTCCCACCTCTGGCACTAAACACACATTATGACCAAGCCCAGGGGAGTATTATCTTTGTCAGGGACAAATGTTCCTCAGCTCATGCTTTGGGTGCAGGCGGTCGTGTGCCATTTGGCTGACTTCCTGCGAACAAGAAGTCCCTAATGGCTGGCTGTTAAATCAGCAGTGTCTGTTATGCCAAATATATCAGTTACTCCGAAAAAAAAAAAAAGAAGCAAACCATTACAGCAGACATCAACACTGCATATGATGGCATGATTTATCTATTAAATTCAACTTTTATCTTATGTAATGCCAGCTGCAAAATCAAAAACATGCATGAGGATCTTATTTGACTTCCAGTTTCAGCTGTGTCTACAGGTGAGGCTTCGTACAGGCTTTAGGCTGCATGTGTGTATCAACCTTATTTGACAAGCACAACCATTTTTCACTGAAACTACATCTGCCTCGGACTGAGATCTGTCTCTGTCGAACAGAGAAACAGAGAGAGAACTGGATCCTCAAATACACAGTGAGGCATTGTAGCCGGAAAAGTCTCTTAGTGTACAATTGTATAGCATGCCTGATAAATAAAAGTAACTGTATAAACTGTGTCACAACCACCATGTGGCTTTTTAAACGGTTTAAAAGAGTTAGCAACATGTTAGGCCAAAGCAAAATAGAGTTTTGAGTTTGTGTTCTAGTAATGCTATTTTTAAGGCTATGACCTCTTTTAATGCAGGTACTCTGTGGGCTATAATTGGATATATTGCTGCTCTGAAAGTCTGGCAGAAATAAAAACGTGAACCAGTTCAGGGAGGGCCTGTGATGTATGAGCCACAGTCGCGCTCACGACGTTATCTTAATGACATGATTTATAATAACAGTTCACTGGCGGGAGGTTGGGGGACCGGAGGAGGCCAGTTGTTGGGGAGGGGGACTCCTCTGTTGTTACCACAGAGGAGTCCCGTGTGAGAAATTAGTTCAGCCAAGACACAACACGTGATTACCAGATTGTACTCTTTGCTCGAGCTTGCGTGGGCATGGCCGAACTACAGCTGCGAGCCAAGAGAGGTCACATACGCTACTGCAGGGACTACCGAATCAGCTGTTAGTCAGGGAGCGAGGCCAGTGGGTTATTGGGTTTTAGGTGATGCACTACTGCATCATTAAATACATGATTTCATTACTGCATAACATATAGGCTAATATTACATTATTGCATCAATAATTGGAGCTAATGTCATTAAAAAGCTAATAGGCTTACAAATGTTCAATAAATCTTTGATTTTAACTGATAATAATTGGGCCTAGTTATAGTTGAATATCATTTTTCCACCAAGAAAACAGTAGCTATAAACACTAGTTGCCCGATACATATGTCTTATGGATTTACATAAAAAATATGAACTACTAATTGTGGAAAAAAACACTTTTATAGGTGTTAAAAATATGTGAATGTGATATGTGTAATGCTTTGGTGCAGTGATGTTACACATTAAGTCATCACATATGATGTAAGGTATAATGTCAGCAGTCCAGGGTCCCACTGATCACTTATTGGCCTAATCACATTAATAGATAACCAGTCTAGCAAAAGGAAAAAAACAATATGCAGCTCAAGTTAATTAATGGTTTACTTGTTTCAGAAGAATGATTTGTGGGCACTCCAATATTTTAATTAATTTTTTTTTATTATAACTGATTTAATGATGACTTAATTGATGTTTTAATGCATTAAAATAATTAGCATTTTTATCAGTAATTTTCAGTTGTCTTAGCCGGTCAGAGCTAAGAACCTACAGTGTTTTTATAACCGCCTGAGCCTATAGTGAATATTGTTGTCACGCATGGCAGCACGCACAGGACATTTTTCATACGTGTAAGTTCCTAGAAGAATAATAATAATAATTATACTGTTATGGTAAGAGTGGATTCAGTCAGATAAGTATGATTGCTCAACATGGGAGGCTTTCTCTGGATCATTGCCTCCTATTTAGAGGTACCAATTATTAAAACCAGGACGCTGCGCTGCAGGAAGCACAGTGGAGCTGACTTTTAGAGAGTATTTCATCACATTTTGCATGATTTCATACTGCAAATAAGATGATCACAAAGTTCTTCTACACCTTTCGCCACATGACATTTTACTAGTCAGCATTACAGTAGTACAAGTCATTATGTGTGCAGAGGGATATATTCAGCACAATAAAGCATGCTAAACAGGAAAGAGGACAGATGTAAAGTAAGCACCTAAATCACTCAGAAATTCCATGGCAGTCAAAGTGAAATGTGAAGGCATACATAGTACAACACATGGCAACAATAATAAAACTGGGAGGGAAATCAGCTAAACAAGCTATCAAGCTATGCTTAATTGAGCACTTAGACTAAGTAGTCAAGGAGCAAAGAGAGAGTGACCCTGTACGTGCGTGCCTGCGTGCGTGCATCTAGGTTATGTATTCGTGCTAAAGAAAATGGCTGCATGTGCGTGCCTCAGCTATGTCTTCATGCCATGAAATGGTCAAGTGTACGTGTTTGTTTGTTTTGCGTGTGTGTGCATCCAAGTGAGAAATTTATGCCGGGAAATTGGTTATAATTGCGTGTGTTTGCGAGACATGCGTGCACATGCATCCAAGGAAATGGATATATTTTAAGTGTGTTTTTTGTTGTTTGTGTGTGTGTGTGTGTGTGTGTGTGTGTGTGTGTGTGTGTGTGTGTGTGTGTGTGTGTGTGTGTGTGTGTGTGTGTGTGTGTGTGTGGGTTCTCTGCATGCGTCTGGATTATTTTTTCAGTGTATATTTTTGAGCCCGGCTCTGTCTTGAACCTCCTAATTAAGTCACAGCTCTTCCTCTGGATAGCTACTGTCTGTCATCCCTGTAGACTTATTATCCCACTGTGGGATTTTAGTAGATCTTTGATGGGACATTGTTGTATTCAATGTTTTAAAATAACTAGTAGATCGTAAATACTGTATGAATTGCAGACGGAAATGGCAAAAATGAACTCGAAGCCGCTCAAGAGCAGCGACGTTCCCTCTGTTTATCCTCTACCACCTTGTTCCTCATGAACACTGACGTGTGTTGAAAAGTCTCGAATTGGGCATTTAACCTCGTGCCCTGTAGCTCGTAGCCACAGTTGGTAGTAGGTCAGACATATTGGCCTGCTGCACTGCGGCAGAAGTAACCACTGGATGCCTTCCTAATGCTGATTTTTCAGGCTCACCGGTTTTTGATCTCTTGTTTAATAGTTTTTGTTTTGTTTCAGGATGTCTTCACAAGAAAGTCATGGCCAAGGCAAACCTCATGTTATTTCAACTGAATATGATACACGATTCAAGAGTTCAGATACAGTAATTACAAACCCTCCGTGCTCCTGCTGTAAGCGCTGAAATATAAATAAACATAATAAGTACTGTCAAAAAAACAAAAACAAAACCGGACAAACTTAAAAACCCTGAATTACATGGCTTTTTCTGTGTGTGTGTGTTCGTGTACGGATGTGTGTATTGTGTGTGTCTACCCTGTGATTCTCTGGATGAGCTGGAAATTTATAACACAGGTTTTTACAGTAAGCCTTAGCCAAAAACTGTAATTCTTTCTCTGCTTTTAGCTCTGTAGTTGGGAGACAGGCATTCCCACTTTGGGTTAACTCTATCAAGATGAACAGCATTTGGGCCAGTGCAGTAATCATAATGTAATTTGTTGTGCTCATGGGCCAATTTGTGTCGTTTGAGAGGAAATATCCCGTGCCTGGTGGCCATGGGAGAGCATGTCCCGGGGCAAGGCTTTAATTAGGGAAGTTCAAATTTATAGACACTTTGTATTATTTCTGATCTAGAGTGGTTGGAGGATGACATACTTAAGAGAAGGATGCTGGCAGACGACGAGGAAAAATTTGATAATGAGAAACAAAACTGAATGAAAGGTCATGTTAGGAATTTGTTTACCATTTCATTATCATTTTGAAATCAAAGAGTCCTGCAGTGGAATCAAAGCAGACACAAATATCACAGTCTGGAAAGAGCTTATAAAGAACAGTGAGAGGTAATGCACCACTTCTCTTTTTAGTTTGTTTGAAATAAGATCGAGGGATGGAGAGAAGCTGTCAGGTTGTAGAAAAGAGCAGTGTGTTAATGTTCATCTCTTTGTAAGGCTGCAATCCTGAGAATACAATGTGTTCTTAATTTATCTGGTTTGGCATTAATTTGCAGCACAGCTATTTAATGAGGATTAAAGTGTTTTGCCTTAAGAGGAGAATCTGGTCCAAATATTTTGGGAATATAATGACTCAGACGGAGTGACTAGAGGGCAGAAGAGAGCCATATTGGTGCTTTTTAATCCACCTCAGTATTGTATTGAGTTAAGAGTTTGTACTGTTCCCAGCGGCACTTTTAGCAGTTAAGCTTAGTGAAGTTCATGGCTTTTAAGGTAATATCAAGATGGATAACTTTGCTGATCCTTTCACATGTATGCACAAATGATTTCACTTAACCGAGACAAACAGCTCTCAAAATATGAGATAATCCCCTCACATCTGTGTTTAGTTTGCTGAAGGTATCGTTGGAAATGTTAATATTACCAGTACAAAATGCATATTTATTCTGAAAGGCCTCCAAGCTTTCATTCAGCACACTGATTCTTGAGATTTTTTTCATCCCACGTCGAGATCCAAGTCATGACTCAGATATGACACTGGCTGTATTTTCTATGGCCTGTGTCACAACCCAGCTGTGCGTTTTTAAAACGAGTCCACACTGGGATGCGTTAAGTAGAACGGAGACCACACAGGGCGCCGGCGCAGCAGCTCTACGGCGTTTGAAGCAGGTACAGGGGGGAGAGTGGTGGCCGGGATACGGGACGGAGGAGGGTTAAGCTATCAGCGGTCTGACAGCGCAAGCACTCAGCTGGGCTTCTCTGTAATCAGAAGCTCTGACAGATGCTTTCTCGATTCGAAGATTCCCCCAGAAGCTTTGGAGGAACACACAGGCGGCCAGCTGTTTCCATAGTGAGGCATTGATGTTAACGTCTTCAACAAGAGCATGTGAATCCAACAATAACTGTAGCAGAGCATGTCTCTTTTCAAAGCATGGCACAAATCTCCCTCTAGTCTGGTGCATATGTATCAGAGCAGGTGATCATTTATTTATTTTTTTGGCCTGAATTTGTGTTTTCCAAGTTTGTAACGGTTAGAGGGGAGTTATCAGTCATACATTTTCCTCCCTCTTTGCCTATACCGCACAAGAAGAAATCTTTTGAGAGCTCCATTGGTGTTCTGGTCTTTTCTGAATTGCGGTACTCTCGGGTGTGTTTCATAATGGTACCCGGACCGTTGCAGCCTGAAATATGGCACCCAGGGGAGAATCTGCACTCTGCAACAATCTATCAGTCCCCAGACGGAGGAAAGCAGAACGACACTCAGGCCTCTGAGATTATGGCCCCCCCATCATATTCAGAATTGACTTTAAATTGATGGTATGTTTTCTTTTTTCCATGAAGGAGACGTCTTGAGTGATCATACCCAGGCCTTTGCGGTTTTGCAGATGTTTTTATTGTGATTACTTGAGGAAATGTTTTGTTAGTAAAAAAACATGCTGTAGCATTATTTAATTGTCATTTTGTAAGCTGCTGGATAAACAAGAGAATGTAAGATCATCAGTTATTAGACCACAAGATGTCAGTACACTTTATTTTAATAGTTCATTGATATTTACATCACCTACACTTTCTGATTTAATACATTTATTATTCTAACCATAATTATGATTTATAGAAATATTAGTCATGCTAATTTTAGCAAACTTTACTTTCTACTTGATACAATAACACTACAGCTCTTGGTTTTTCTTAAGTGGGAAGGAGACAAGGTAATTACCCTGGGGCAATTAGAGAAAGGGGCTGAGGGAGTAGGAAAGTCATTTTCTAACCCAAACATCCTGGTCCGAGGGGCCGGAGCGGCTGGACAGCCTCCTGGAGGCCGCTGGCTGGCTCGCGGTGAGCCGTTACTGGGGAAGCAGATCAGGGTTTGTTTTCTTTCTCCGGAGGCAGGCCTCTGAAACTTCTGCCAGATGAACAGCACCTGAAACGCAGCAGCTCTCCCACCACCGTCAGTAGAGGGAGTGATTTACTGGAGTCGGTTAGACATGCTTGTGTGCATGAAATCCTTTAGTCAGCTTCATCACACTGTAAGCAATATAGTGGATCAGGGAAGAGGGAGTTTGTTGGTGGTTGAGGCCCCAAATGTTACTTTTCTGCCATCTCTTGAAGGCGGTTTGAAAATGTTTGTGTGGACCTATAAACATGCACAACCCACATAATACTGCCAGCTTATGGCACTTTGTAATAAGCTGGCAGTATACAACAAAATTGCAACCTAATAAAGACATGTGAATGTGAAAAGCAAATGTGGTTCATGTGGCTTGATTTTACTTCGGCAAATTATTACCTGTACTGTAATCATGTTTAATATGCAATTTTTAAACAATCAAGGCTATTTCCCCGTCATATTCGCTACCATTTAAACTATTTTAGTTCATCTTTTACAGATGGAGATATGCAGTGCCAATTCCAGAAAGAAAGGGAAAAATCTTAGCTTAGTTGACATTTAGGAAAAGGAGAACAACTACAAAAGTGTCTGTGTAAACGCAATAAAGTGCCATTCCATTGTGGTCCTTGACTATGGCTCAAATGCAGGAATACAGATGACAAGGAGACATCCCACTACCGACAAACCTGCACAATAAATACCTCCTCAGTAAAAGTCAGTCAAACTTGAATTATTAATTATAAAAATTTGTATACAAATTATTATAATTATTATTTCACTTCCTAGTTTCCAATTATCATTAATAAAGCTGCAACGATTATTTGATCAACAGAAAAATTAATTTTGCTGCTATTTTGGTAATTGCTTCACTCATTTTTCAAGCAAAGATGCCAAATATCTTGTTCCAGCTTCTCCAACGTAGTAAATCATCGTAGTAAACTGAATATTGTTTGGGTTTGGACTTTCAGGAGGATAAAACAAGGTATTTGAAGATGTCATCTTGGGCTCAATGAAAATTGTGATGGATACTTTTCACAGTTTTAAGGTTTTATTGACCAAATAATAAATCAGCAGATAAGTTAATAAATAATGAAAATATTTGTTAGTTGAAGCCTTAAGCCAAACTTTGACCTTTTTAAAAATGATGGTTGTTACTTATTATCTTTTAATGTACAAAGGTAACTTATTCCAATTCCTGGCACCACAGAACCTGAAGGAACAAGTACTTACACTGGTATAGAACCTAGCAAAAGTCGACAACACTAGCTGTAGCCTTATGTAGGGCTGCACGATTACGTAACCACAAAATTGTGCGATTTTAAGTGAACAAGGTGTGCTGTGTGCGTGACACTCTGTGTGCGCTGCAGTTTCCACATTGTAACACCCTTCACTTTATCAACGGTGTTAACAACCGATGGACCCACCGTGTCTTAAGAAGCTTGGCGTTTGTATTGTACAATAACGAAAGAAACACAAATTAAATGTAGTTTGATATTACTTTATATGTCTTCATACAAAAATAAAAACTTTTGTAACCAAAAACTGCAAAGTGCCAAGCTTTGGCCAGCTTTCAAATACATTTAATTCAAGTATAAAATAAAACTGTTGAATAAAAAGAGCTTTTCGTTCAGAGTTTGGAGTTTGGAGTTTAGGTCCTTTTAGGTTGTTGTTGTTTAATGTTAATCTCTGGGTGATGGCGTACCTTGCGAGTTCTCAAGTTCGTGGGGTTTCCAAAATACTTAACTTTCGCTTTGCAAAGCCTGCATATAGCATGATTCCTATCAAGTTCCGTCTTCCCCTCGAGATTATAAAAGCCGAAATGTGCCCAAACTCTCGCCTTCAATGAGGATGGAGCAGGTTGAATAATTCTTTCTGTGAGGTTTGCCGTTGTTCGCGCCAACTAAACTACTTCTGCTGCACTCGGTCTTCTTTTGATTATGACAAGAGTGCCCAGGCGTCAGTGTGAATTTGACGCAGCGGCATCTATGGGAATGGCGAGCTAAACTCATTTCAGGACAATAGTATACACGCCGTTACAAAACGGGGGATAAATAATAATAATAATAATAATAATAACTGTTTTTTTTGCACACCTACTTATCTCCCTGTTTGCCAGTTATATGTGAGGTTTTGAGGCAAGAAAATATCTTTCTATTATGATACCGAATACATGGACAGTAGAAGTTCAGAAAACCGCTGGGATTAGAGCTAAAATGATTATTCCATGACTTAATTACAAGATCACTGGACTTCTCATTTCAGCTTCTAAAATGTTCATATTCACTGGTTTTCTAAGCCTCCCGTGATAGTAAAGTGAGGTTTGGGTTTTGGACTGTTATACGATTTTATAAACCAACCAACCGATTAAATCGACAATCGTTGACAGACCACTCGATAAGCCCTAGTTGGGATTGTGGGAGTGCACAAGCCTACGTGGTGGCTGGATTTAAAGTGTGTAAGTACATGGTCTTCCTTGTTTGCCCATCAATGCTGTGCCTGCTTTGCTACAAAGAGTGAAGACAGACTGTGTTCATAGAAAAAAGTGAATACAAAAGACAAGCAGAGGAGAAAAGATAAAAAAAACGACAGAGCAGCAGAACGATTGAGTGTGGCAACAGAGGACAGAAAGAGAAAGCACGAGAGCTCTGGCACTATCCGGCTCTCCATCTGATCCATTTGTGCATTCGATATGAGGATCACTCTGCTAGCTGAGTCACAGAACTGACAGTTCAGGCCAGAGAGCAGTTCAGAAGCTTAACGGCTTGTGAGTGATGCCTAACAGGAAAGAAACAGGGCAGAAAGCTGTGTATTAAAACCCCTGCTTGAAAAATGGAGCTTTGTGGGAAAGCGAGAGTGGAAATGGGCGTTTTTGCATGTAGGTGAATCAAGCGCCATTTCATCTGAGGCACATTGAGCTGACTGTACGACAAATGTAATCCATTTATTAGTCATTCTAGTGAAGCCGATCCCCTCCCTTCCATAATTTAATGTAGTGTAGATCTTTAAATTTGTCCTGTGAGAAGAAGAAACATTCACGACTGAATGAGAATTAGTATTGGCCTCCGGACAAGAATCTCTAATGAGCAAACACTGGATGACATCATGTTGAGGTTTGGAGGGAATTAGCTTGATTAGAATAACCCTCCACTCTCACCTTGGCTCAGGCATCCAACTCCTCTGCAATCTGCCTGTCAAAGCCTCTCAACTCCTATGGTTTTGGTTTGAGACTTTTCCCCCCACGCTGTGGTGTGTTTAATGTGGAATAAGTACATTGAATGGGAGGAAAGAAAAATGAGCGCTGGTGCTGACGTTTAGTTTGTCTCGATTTTGTTATTTTGTTGAACATTTTTAGCTGTGAACAGAGAGGCAGGAGGAGGTCTGGTTTATTTGTCATTGTGAGTTTGCACAGTTCCTTGTTCGCTGGGATGAGTGAGGCTTGCCATCAGCTCTCTAAAAACAACAAGCCTCGCCTTCCAAACTTCCTAGATAATTAGTGAAGCATTTCACACTCTGCAGAACATCAAAAAGGAAATGGAAAATTGACAAATTGAGCATGGTCAGTGTAGAGCAGAAGTGGAGAGTTGGTGGATCTCCAGCACAGCACATGGTCATTCTAAAACAGGCTTGCTGTATAACGTAGTCCAATTTACACCAATCAGCAGTGCTGTTTTTTTTTTTTTTTGTTTTTTCATGCTCTGTTTTCATTCTGACAACTTTTTTCTTTTCTTTTTTCAATTCTGAATTCATTAGCCTATTTATTCACAGTTGTTTATCATAGAGGCCTCATAACTGATCATAAGCACCAAAATAAGTGTGAGAAGAATGTGCTAAATTGTATTTTAATGCAACCACAGCATGTCCTGAATGGGCTTTTTAGGCCCGAAAGAATGTTTTTACATTTGCTTACCACGTTTCCTGGGTGTGTCAGACAGGCTCTTAAAATCCAATCAAACACGAAGCCTGAAATGTGATCAAAAAGTGTTTGGTTTTGTTAAGTGTTTATTGTTTAACCTTGTTTGTGTAGTCTGTGCCTACAATGACTGCCAGGCAATTCAAATTGCCATTATTAGCTCCTTGATAATGATTGTTCTTGCTGAAGGCAGGACAATCTTGAGCATGTATTGTATTCGGCATTTAAAAGGATACTGACTTATAAAATCCTCTCCTTTTTCAAGCCTTGCTCAGCAATATTGATGTTGGACAGATGAAAACAACTTTAACAAGCATAAAAACATTTTTTGTTGTTGCAATATTTCAATATTTTTTCCAACGAATTTCCAGCTTTTCCACTATTCCATTTCCACAAACGGACGGATGGAAATGCATTTAGTGACTCCAAGTGAAATTGGAATAAACTGTATACTTTCTCGCTGTTATTTTGACCGACAGGGTCGTAAGAATTCTGCATAATCTATTATTACCCGTAATTTTCATTTTTAACGATAAGACATGTCATTTTCATCTATTCATTTAAATATTTTAATAATATATTCAGAACAATCTTATAAATGATGCATTCATAAGTAGGCATGGAGAGAAAAGATGAACAGAGAACACCACATGAAGCAGATGAATGATTTTTTTCCCCCCAGTGTCTGCGAAGGCCACTAAAAAACATTGCGGTCATTGTGCCTGAACAGGCAAGTATGTGCATGATCAGTATGACTTTCTTATCCTTCATGCTTCACTGTATCAATCCTTCTTTTTTCACCTCTTTTTCTAAAGGAACTTACAGTACTCAGCTGATGTGACATATGGGTGTGCAATGGTCTTAATTCATTCTTGTTAGCTGCTGATGTTTAAAATGTAATTAACATACAGTACATAGTGCAGTCCAATACATCTTCATTTTGGTCAATCAAGTCAGAGGATCATCTATCACATGGCGAAAACATGGAGTCATCCTTTTAAAAAGCAAATACATGCCTAAATGAAGTTTTTGTAATGCCTATAGAAGTCTGCATGCATATCATACATACATAACGCAAACGCACACAAATGTGACATGCTGCCACATACATGTGTAAATACACACCCTTAACACACACTGATCCTGGTCACCACACCCCGTTCAGTCAGTCCTGCAGCCCCAACCCCTCAGAGCCAAGCCAGCAGAGGAAACTGTCACTGTGTCCACCGTGGCACTCTGGAGAGTTGAACTTGACTGAAACATATGTCTTCAATTTTAATAGCTCTCCATTCCCCCAGATGGCCTGAAGGGGGGGAAGGTTGCCTGAGAAGCTGCGTTTCATGTAAGAATAATTTGTGCTAAGTAGCTGGGCGATCTGTTTGTTACGCTAGAGCTGACAGTTTGTTTATGTTTCTTGAGGAGTATGATGGATGGGGCAGGAGTTGATGCTAATTAGACTAAATTGTTGCGAAGAATGCTGAGGGTCTGCACCGCACGGCTGAGGCCAGTTTCCATTGTTCCTGTGTCTTCGCACTTTGGGCGTAATTGAATGGAGCTTGGGCCCATTTATCATGGTAGTGGGCGTGTAGGGCAGGAAATAAATGGCTGGACCCTGGATGGAGAGGTTTGGGGAGAAGAGCTGTGGGTGACAGGGGGAGAGCAATCGGCAATCGGAGAAGGAAGATGTCACTTTTTTTCCCCTCCAGGCCAATTAGAACAGACACAACCTGAGTCCAACTAGCCATGAAATGAATGTTTACCCAACGAGTCTTGACCAGGGAAGATTAGCAGCTCTTAAACTCCTCCCCTGCAGCCTGACAGACATGGTCAACTGCAAAAGATGGCCATTAGTGAAAGTGTCACTGCATGTGCTCTCCTCTGGAAGCCATGACAATGTTCACTCTCCACTTGCTTACACTACAGTTTCACTTTGAAGGGGAACATTCAAAGCGCTTTCACTTAATTTTATCTATTCAAGGAAAATTCTGCCCCAATTGGTTAACGTAGCTCTTTCGTTTGCATTAAGACGTAACTTCTGAGATTCCTTCAAGACAGTTGCCAATGCGCATGGTTTTCTCCTTAAAATCCTGCAAATTGTTAAGTTGTTTCTGAAGAGACAGATTCGAAACCCAGATTTAATCCATTGAACTTTTATTACATCTATTCATGTTTCAAGAATCAAAGGGTTATTCCAGTGTTTCATTTCAAGTGGGATGAATGGTAGAGATAGGAAAACCCTCATTTTCAAACTCTAGAAACCCAGTTTGTAATGCAGGCGGGTTCAATATCAACTTTTTCATCCACTAGTCATTTGGCCACCAAGCATTAGCTACTTGAAAAAGGGTGTTACTTCCCCTCAGTGTAGCTAACATTAATTTGTTTTTGCCTTGTTTATTTTTTCTCACCTGCTGTAAAGCCTGCCAGCTATGCATTGGAGCTTGCCTTGACCAGTGCACATTCTATATTAAACTAACCTTTATACAAACAGGTGACTGAGATTATTTCAGAGAAGATTATTCCTGCACCAGAGCCAAGTGAACACGTGTATATCCAACATTGGACCTTGTACTCCGTGCCTGGCATGTTGCATCAAGTCTGACAACGCAACATACTTGACTCTCCAAACATGTCCTGTGTTTAACACCCTCACCCTGTTAGTTCCTCATCCCAGAAACAAACCTGACACTGTATCTGCAAGTCATTAACCCTTGAACATGTGCGGTACAACAATGCTGTAAACAAACATGGCATTGTCACAGGTTCTACAAGTAAATGTGTGAAGTCTTAGCTAACAGAAAACAGAGCAGGGTCGAGCAGGGTGGACCGAGCACATGTTCAACCTCACACAGGCTTGACAAGGATTTGGTCCCCCCCCCACTTATGGCCTAGTTCAGCTTGAGTTAACCTCTGAGTACCTGCAGGGATCTGGTCTGGAAGCCGGGGATTATTGAAATATACTGTAAAATTTAAGGTAAAAAAAAAAATCCCCAATTACTCAAACCAGTGTCACTCTGTCCAATGCATTTATAGAGTTAACTTAGTTTTTTTTTTTTTCATCTTCCACTTTCCATTATTCTTAATCATTATGTCTTTATGAATGCAGACTATCAGTGTTTGTGCATGTTTCAGCACTGCAAAACACTTCTATACTGTTTATGCAGTTTAGGGGCCAATATGCACTGGGGAAGAGACCTGCAACTCAATTTATAGGTACACAGAGTGTAGCCACACCAACAAATTTAATTTTGTTTCCAGTTCACCTGACCTGCTAAATAAAAAATAAAAAAATTGTAATGCATATTCTGTACCTTTTTAGGAATATTCATGTTTTCGTCTAAAATTCATCTGGCAGATAAATTGCCTGAAATGGTAATCCATTTTAGCTAACATCATTTGGTTTTGTAAATGTTATTTGTTGTTACATTTTAAAGGTTCTCACTACATTACAACACAATTAGGAAACAATGTGTCAAAAATAAACTTAAACATACAACAGCACCTGTATGGTCCTTAAAGTTATTAATTTACCTAAAATTTCCTTTTGACAACTCGGAGAGAGCGTGCCTAAACTTGCATTCAGCTATGAGTTAAATGTTTATAATATTTTGTGTTGAAGTTACGCTGTCATTATGAACAAACCATAAAAGTCCAGCCCACTTAATGAAAGTATGGTTTTACTTAGAGACAGATTTCTGTGTGTAATGATGCCAACATTGTCAGGTCAAGGAGTCTGTGTTTTCTTGGCTTGTTAAGAAGACAAGTCTGTATCTCTTTTGGCTGCAATGTATTGTGGTTTATTGAGGCTGCTGTCAGTGGGGATATGGTTATTCTATTCCTCCCTGTTAGATTGCTATATCGGAGCAAAATGAGGCATCTAGAAAGATGCTCCTGCTCTTTAATTTTGAGGAACGGACACCAAAATCTGACATTTGTTTTTAAATGGCTGAAACATTTTCTTGCAGACTTGGCAATAGCTCAACGTGACTTCAGGGTTTTGGTATTTTGGCACTTTCACTGGAATATGGAAAATATACAACCAAACAATGAAATGAAGAAGTGTAAGGTGTATTGCCAATACTTATTTTTCTTTAGCAGTGTCAGAGTGATTTAGGGAGTATTTTTTTCTTTTTGACCTGTGTTAATGGAGAATTCAGTGGCTCATGTGTCCTCGTTGGCCTAGGACTTAATCCTGCCAAAAATGAACATCCTCTCTCTACTTCTATTTTAAACTGTTTGAACGAATACAAAAAAAACTAGAAAAGGATACATAGGCTGCTCCTTTTCCCTCAAGTATACACTATTTTAAAATAATTTCTCAACGTACAATATGTACTTTATTTGCCACTTAATCAGAATAATGGATGGTTAACGTAGACTTTTGATGACGTTGTGAAATTGCGTAGAATTATGTGAGTTGTAGTCTTAACTGTTAAACACCATCGCTTAGAAAGCATCTGTTCACGGATGAGTTTACCCATTCAAGTTTATTCACATTATGATTAGTAACGTTTATTCAAAAATAGCTGCAGTTTCACCAACATAATTAAAGCGCCCATATTATGCTCATTTTCAGGTTCATAATTGTATTTTGAGGTTATATCACAATAGGTTTACATCAGAGATGGGAAGTAACAAAGTACAAATACTTCGTTACTGTACTTAAGTAGATTTTTCGGATATTTCTACTTTACTTTACTATTTATTTTTGTGGCGACTTTTTACTTTTACTCCTTACATTTTAACACGAATATCGGTACTTTCTACTCCTTACATTTTAAAAATTGGCTCGTTACTTTAGTTTTGTACAAGAGGTCGTAATGTCGGAGAATAGCGCGGACACGCACCTCACACCGCGAGCGGGCGCGTGCGCCACACAGAAAAAAGTGAAGAAAAAAAAAGAGAGACTGCTGTCCGGAGGATAATCAGTTGAGATCGTGTGTGTCCTTTGAGAACTGTAAGTCGGCAACTTATGTTGTCAGTTCATTTAAGCCTGTTGTTGTATTGGTCTATAGTTCCTGCACAGTTAAAGTAGGTTAGCTAGTGATTTAGTTGTTTGTGTTCTTCACCTGTTAGCTAGGTTTCACGTTGCTTGTAAAGCATCAAAAGTTGTCTCTGTCCGTGTTTTACAGACACACCTGGAAAGTTTGCGAAGTTGGAAACCAGCATCAGCTTTAAATACGGTCCTAATCTAGTCCTCACTAACAAGTTTCAAATAATTTCACTGGAGTTACCGTTATTATTTTTCACGTGATCAATACCGAATTCAATCTAATTGGATGGAAATATACTGTAGGCTACGTTGCATGTAACGCACCACTACAAGATGACTCGACAGATTCGGCTGCATTCATTTGCGGCAAATAATTGCAGCTTGATGGTGGTAACGTTAGCACTAGTAGTATGGACGGCACGATTGAAAATGAAGAAAACAGAGATCCCAGAGATTAGGCAGACAAGCAGCAAGACATTCCCAATCATCCTTGGCCTTATCTGAGAGAGATGTTTGAGATAGGCTAGGAGGCATCAAGTATGACTCCTGGCCAATGTGCTGTGTAACTCTAGAAGTATGGGGAACTTCTTAATTAATCTATGTTTAGTAATTCATATTGTATCCTTTATTTTCTTTCTATATTTGAGCACACACACATACATGTAGATTCCTTTAAATGTTAAGGGGAAGATTAAAAAAAGAGAAACTGGATCTGTGAATTCTCACAGAATCACAATTGAATTCATATGTTGCAACTCAGTCAGAATCTTATGAAGCTGGAGTCCCAGTCTCTGTCAAAATAATCATATATGTGATGTTTGGCAGACATCGATTTAAAATGTAGACAATGGCATATAAAGAGCCTGGTTTTTATGTCCACTGAAGTTTCTCATCTTGCACTTTAGTAACATTTGTGTGGTCCAGGTAGCTTTGCATAAAAAGTCATTCGCAAGGCTACTTTTACTTTTATACTTTAAGTACATTTCAAAGCCTGTACTTTGTTACTTTTACTTAAGTAAAGAAGTTAAATCAGTACTTCTACTTTTACCAGAGTATTTTTTAACACAAGTATCTGTACTTCTACTTAAGTACGGGAAGTGAGTACTTTTGCCATCTCTGGTTTACATGGTTTAATTAACAAAAAAACAACATATTTTTGTTGTACTTCACATTGCTGCAGCTCCTATTTTTACCTTGTGTTCAGGTCTCTGTTTTAGCTACAGAGTGAGACATCTTACTTCTGTATCATCTTTGTTGGCACTCACACATGCGCAGTAGCTAGGTAAGACTCACATCAGCTAGCTAGCTGTTTCTCCAACCTTGGCCTGTACAAGGCAGGATTATCTGGGAGACTTCTTCTAAACGACGGCGCACTTTCAACTTTGTGTGGAATACCTGCAGAACAGGGACATGTAAGTAGTTCTTTTGTAGATTATGGTGAACTAGTGCGTGTTGTAGCAGTGTTTTGCCATTGAGAATGAGCTAGCATGCTAGCGCTAGCATGCTACGGTCAGCCACCTCGTCTCGGCTGCTGACGTAGAAAGCCCTGCCGATTTTGAACACCTCACCCGGAGACTGAAGGCAGGATACATTCAGAAATCCATATCTCACTCAAAACGGCATGGATGTTTTTTTTTTTTTTCCAAGTTTGTATGCGTGTGGAAGCACCCAAGACACAAAATAACACCCCAAATCTCAGAAAGTGTTTTTTTTCATAATATGGGCACTTTAAGTTTTTCTTGATTCGATTTGTATTTGTCACTGACCAGTTAGCTAGTGAGCAAGCAAACTAACGTTAGCCAGCAGCTAAAACCACACTTATCACATTATATTTCACATGTCAGTGTCACCTTTTGAATGTTTTCAACACAAGGCCGAAAGGGGTTTGTTATAACATTACTCAACGACCCTGAGAGAAGGGTGTGGGTGGGGATGGCTCGGGGAATCTCCAGGGCAGCTAGGACGTCTGATGGCCGTTGTGCGGCAGCAGAAGATCTCCCACTTGCCCGGAATTATCTCCCCCTTCACTTTTTTAAAATCTTAACTAGTCGTTCTGGTGCCTAACCCACCTTTTGTCGGGTACATTTAACTTTAAAGACAGCTAAATGCAAAGGGGGGAGATATTCGGCAGGGAGGAGCTTTTCGGCAAGAACACCCTTATGGATTAAATTGATTAAACTGCCGTTAGTGCCGTTGGACCCGGCGCTGGAGTTAAGTGCTGGCCGCGTTTGGATGATAGTGGCTGGCTGCTAGCTGGCTAGGGGCTAACGTTAACTATATGTCTTTTATTAACTGTTGTCAGCTCTCATCCTGACTGAAGTCTCTCAGCGCCAGTGGAGTGAGGCAGACAGACCGGGGTGTGCTAGCTGGCTAAATTAGCATTAGATTAGTTGTCTATCCATACAGCTAACGTTATTGGTGAACTTAGTCATGGGTTAGCCTAGTGCTGTTAACTGTGGTCAAAACAGTCCTACTAAAAACAACTTTATGAGTGTGTTGAACGATGTTGTAATCTCATAATGTTAACCTTACCCACCAAGCATTGGCTACTTGTCAAACAGCACATTGTAGAAACGTTAAGCTGGATAGATCAATATTGAAATGTATCGATAAATAACGTCTCTGCTAGCCTGACAAGCCAGACCCACATCAAGATGTTGGGTCTGGGAACTCACCATTGGCAGGGCTCAATCCGAGGGGCAGGATAAACGGTTGTCTTTCAAATTCCCTCTGCACGTAATAGGATAGCGCTACAACCAGAGAGAGCAACGAAGAAGGTAGCAGAGCTAGTTAATAGATTAAACTTTTGCCGTATCCGGTCAGCAAAACTCCGAACACATCTTCCTTTTTTAAGAATGATTTCTGTGCCGTACTTTGTTCTTTTCTCAAAGAAAAGCTTAACAGAAGACCGCTGTTCCCAGCAGCAGCAACCATAAGCCCGCCTACTGACTCTATACACGATGTGATTGGCTTGACCAAAATTTGTTTTTTCCAGCTCGCAAGCCAATGGAGAGTGCCTAGACTGACCCTGGCTGCAAAATAAATTTGCCGCCACTAGGGTGCGTCTAGATTTCTAGGCTACGTCTCTGCTGTATTACTGTGTTGCAAAGTGGCATGTAATTAATGAGAAAATGATGCCGTGTGGCAGAAAAAAAGCAGTATTATGGTTACGGACATTGTATGATTTACAATTACTCTCAAACGTATCATCTGGGTGCCCGTGTTTTGACGAAAGTTAGAGTAACTAGAAGGGTCAAAGGTTATATGATGCCACTGACAGGCGACTAAACGAAACGTCCTGTGTCAGAAATAAAATAACAGACTTCTCTGGGTTTGAACATTTTTGGAAACATTTGGGAAACTAAGTACACACCTCAAATAAATATATAACAGGTATAGTCGTTTTTAGACATTTTAATGCTGAAATGTTACATATTGTACCTTTTTTTTTAAATTCAATAATTTTGGAGAATATCCAAAAAAGTATTTTCTAGAAGCCTTTTCTGAACATGCGTAGATATTGGACTATGAACGGATACTTACTGTATGGGTGGGATGTGGTTTAAGGATTTTAAGGATGGGGGGTAGTGTGAGGGGATAGAGAGAGGAAGCGAGTTAGCCTCGGATGGGCGAGAGTGAAACCCGAGCATGATTGAGTTAGGGGAAAGGAGACAGGAGCCCTGAGGCTGCCAGTCGGATGCTGTGTGTGTATACACTGCGCTCTTGTCATGCTGCCCTGTTAGCATGGAGAGATTGTGATGGAGTTATCTGGCCTGGCCCTAAAAACGGCTTGTCATCTTGTGTATACACAAGGAGGTAGCGTTAGTCTGTGTGTATGCTTGTACGGTGCCAGCAACATTACTCACAGGCCTTTTGGGACACAAGCAAAGCCTCGCCTGGTTCCTTTCCCTCTCAGTGGAAATATACTCATTGCATCCTCTGAATTCTCAGAAGATGAAGGTTATACAAACAGTGATGGAAATTAGGTCTTAGAGGGTTAAACTATTACCTTTCTTGTGGGATTCATCCTCACCTGCTTTCAAATGGTCTGTGACATGGCTGAGACTGCCGCCATAAAAACAAGCTCTTGCTCTTACCAAAGCTTCATTAACGTCATTTTTGTTTCCATTAAGAATATGTTCTTTAACTCAGACCCTTTTTTCTTCTTACCCTTCCCATTGTGCACAGTGTGCAAGATGCCGTTTAAACTGTGGGAAAAAAATGTCCCAAACTGAACACAGTATGGAGCCCCTGCTTCACACTGCACCAGCACTAAGCTAAAGCAGATGTTATAAAGTTTACAGAAATCAGAACATTATTTTCCTGTTTCCATTGCATTCTTCTAAACACTTAGTGAACAAGCTTTGAAGTCACCCAAGAAATCTAGTCTGCGGGAGAAATGATAGGATCTCCTGGAGCAATGGAGCCAGGGAGGGGGTCTGAGCGAGGGAAGGGGGATGAGGAGGAGCCTCGAAGGGGGGAGGGTTTGATACAGAATTAGAGGTGCTCGTCAGTTGATTTTGCTTTCTCGTATGATTTCAGGTTGAATCATCAGATTGGGACTTGTTCGCACATCTTGAGCGTTCTTTCAAACCTTTTCCATGTGATCTGGGATGCAGGGGGCAGATAAACTGTGTTTAGGCAGGTCTGCTGTGGGTCTGATCATAACAGCAGATACATCCCACTGACTGTGTTAGATAGCCTCACCGCAGGCAGTGTTCGGGACTGCCAGGAGCCCAAATTATGTCCCTGTAATGCGTAGCCAATTTTATAATAGACCTTTCAACTACATGAGTAATGTGGCTGCCTGGCAGGCATGGCCATTGGAATCCTTAACAGAAGTCCCCTATCATGCATCCATCTTGCACCTATTCTGCATTAGTGTTGCTTTAGTGGCTTGCAGCCTGTTCTTTTAGAAAAAACATGCTCTCAAATAACTTAACAGTCATGTTGTTTTAACGCAAAACGTGTGTGTCTTGATCAAAGTGTTTGCAGCATCATTCCTTACATCCCCCAAGATAAATTCTCATTCTCTAAACATTTCCTTTAAGGGACAGAAAAGCAACGAAGCAGCATTGCAGCGAGCTTTCAATAAAACGTGTGACTTCTAAGATGGCTACATCTGCAGCGCATTAGGGTTCAGGCACGCTCTCGCAGGTTAACAAACTCTTTACGTTACCTCGAGTGACTGAGTCTCCTGAGGAGCAAATGGATTGCAGTGGGCTCCGATGTGAAACACACCGAAGAGCTTCATCATCTTAAGATGCATTGGACTTGAATGTCACCATCACTTGGTTTTGATTTAACTGTGCAAATCACCCTTGTTACCATGTATTACCAGCACAGGAGAATACAAATGCCTTGTCCCTCTTCTCCAGAATTCCAAGCCAATCTGCCTCCTGTCAGCCCTTGTTGTACGCTAATACAATGTGGCATATGAATCATACACACAATGCATGTCTTCATCCGACCTCTACAGACAGGACCTCACAGAACAACCACTTTGGCATTTCCTGCTCTCTCATCTTCAAGGCTTAGTAGAGACATGCATTCCCCCTCTCTTTGCATAATTCAATAGAGAGTTTGACAATCAGAATTAGGGCGAAGGCAGAGTAGCCTGGCAGCTTTCCTTTCGTAATATGGAATTACAAAACTGTGCCCAGTTATCCACCCACACGTGGTGGGCCCATGCAGTAATGCATCTTTGTTGGGTTTAACCCAAAAGACCCCCCTCTGCAAAACAAAGTGCCTGTAGAGAGCTTTGGAAGATTGCCAGGTTGGATTGCCACTGAAAACCCATGAGAACTTCTCTAGGGCTGCGAGTCTTACAGATTTCTACATGTGTGTGAGTAGGTACGGGGTCTACCTCAGTGACTGATGGGGAAGGAAAGGATGATATATACGTATTGGGTAGACCTGCAGGTATTTCCTTCCAAGAGGCCTTCTTTTTCTCTTTGTTTGCCTCGTTTCTTCTCCACACGCTCCATTGTTTTCATTGGCTGCGCTACCGATGATGCTGCAACGCTGGAAAACGGCTGGTGTGATTTTTACAGGAGGACAGGGAACATGGGTCATAAAACTCGCCTCCATTTTCCACAGCAAGCCCCCCCCCCCCCTTTCACCTTCGCTGTCAAAGCACAAGATCTTTATGGGAAATCTGTATCATACGGAGGGTTGTGTGGGAAGATGTACACTAGCAGACACACACTCAGACAAGGAGGTCTTACTTCAGACATGGGCGAGAACACCTCCACACACCACAAGAAAACACACAGACTGTTGGATTCTGAATACTTTTCAGTGATTTTAGTCGTTTTGGTGCTGTGATAGGCATTGAGGGGAATCTCAGGGGATTGTAATCACAACAAGCAAATGTCCTGGGGGAAACGCACAGAATTCCTCCACCAGCAGTAAGCTGCCTCACCCAGACAGACGAGGAGGCAGTCCATCTTCCTGCTCTCCAAAAGCATGCAGATGCATATGGCCTTTGCTGTTGTCTTTTTCTAAACCTGATTAAAATGTGGTGTTTGCTTGTTAAGCTTAAGGCAGGTAATGAAATAAACTAGTTTGTATGAAGTGTCCTCCAAGAGAAAGCGTTCATAGTTGACTGACTGGCCACAGTCCATCATAGAGGCAATTAAGTGATAGTCACCGAACTGGCTAAATCGTCTTTTGTCGAAAAGTTCAGGAATAAAACAGAAGCGATATAGTAGTTATTTGAAGAAAACACATAGAAAGCGATAAAGTAGTAATTTGAAGAATGAAAAAGGGCTTTAAAGAGATTCAGAAATCCTGCATACTTTCTCACCTCTTCTGCACACCTTGTCAAGCACTGTGTTACTGTGCATGTCGAATTGTTGGTTTTGGAAAGTTTCAAAAAATTGTAAGTGTGACTCCCGAGTTGTGACCTCTAAATTAAACGACAAAAAACGTTATTGGTCCATGCCTAGGAGAACGACAAACATAAGCGTTTTCTGATGGCACGATCGACAAGAGGACATTATGGTTCATTGAACGTTAACATAATACAACTGATACTTGTTTTTCTTGGAAGGACTGTCTCCTCTAGTGGAGCATACAGGTAATTTGGCCAGGTTGTATTCTTCTGTTTCTGCTTCCTCGCCAATAAAATGGAGGTGACTGGAATATAATTTGTGGTAATCACAGCATTGAAAAATGATTTTAAAAAATGTTAAGTGCAAGATCAGATCTGCTTTCAAAATAAAATTAAACCTCTGCACTGTTAGAAGTCATCCTCATGATATCCACTTCAAACGACAAACCTTCTAGACCAAGGCTGCCCAATTTGGGGCCAACCGGACGTTTTTGGCCTTTTGTTTTGGCCCACCATGGCATTTGACATGCTCCTGCTTATTCTGATCCTAAATGTGATGACTACGAAACGTAGCCTACATTTGCAGCTAAAAAGTACTTAGTACGGCAATGTTTATTTTTTTAATTTAACCTTTATTTTATCCATGAGTGTCGATTGAGAACAACTTCTCATTTGCAACAACAACCGGTCACATTCACACAGTTCCACATTCATACCTAGCTGCCCAGTACAACCACAGTCTGATCTGCTGGCCACTGAGCAGCTCCACTGGAGCGGTTGGAGGTTAAGGGCCTTGCTCAAGGGCAAGGGTAAGCAGGGTTCTTTCACTTTCCCCACCCAGATTTTATCCTGTCGGTCTGGGGATTGAACCGACAACCTCCCGGTCACAAGCTCGCTTCTCTAACCTTTAGGCCACCACTGCCAATGTAAAGCACAGTGCTCTATTACTTCCCTATTAAATTATAAACGTACATTTTATCTACGAAGAATTACGGTAATCAATATTTATTTTTGGCCCGCGTCCTTCCATCCTGATACATTTTGGCCCAAAAGAATTTGGGCACCTCTGTTCTAGACCCACTTGAATTGGTATGGTCAAGCAGCTTGCACTCTATGTGAAGCCCTCGATGGGAAACCTTCCCATTTGCTTGACCTTACCCACAGGTCTGTGTGTGTGTGTGTGTGTGCGCGCCTTACCCACAGGTCATAGTGTGTGTGTGTGTGTGTGTGTGTGTGTGTGTGTGTGTGTGTGTGTTAGAGAGTGTGTGAGTGATGTACATGTTAGTCAGGCAGCTGCTACAGGAAACCTCTTGCGCTGCATGCTGTTTTTGGGTGTGAAGGAGGGAAAAACGTGGGGTGAAAGATGGCCCTGTAGGGCCCAGGCCAAACCATGAAAGTTTAAGTAAATATGGAAAGGGGGGATAACCCTGGTGGTCTGGGTTCCCCCCCTTCTCAGTTGATGTTTTCTCTCTCCTCTGCCCTTGTTTGGACAACAGTGTGCAGTGTTATGCGATTTCCCCAGTGGCCAAGTCTCGTAGTTTGCTTTGCTTGAGAATACACTACTGTATATTCAGGATCCACTGCTATGAATTCATCCATTTTCATGCCGTCACATGTCTCTATAGATACTTAGAGGTGGGGTGAGACAGAAAAACCACACCCTAAGCATTGTAAACACTTGATTCCATAGAGATGATCTATCTGAAACATCTACATAAATATATTTTTGTACTTTAGTCCTACTGTCTGGTGAAAAGCAAATGAAAGCTTTATAATAACACACATACAAAAACTGTGTTGCAGAACAGTGATTGTGTAGTTTGTATATTTATAGCCATATGCCACACGATTAGTGTCAAACATAATTCATTTCTTGTCTATCTTAATCTCCAAAAAACTATGTTCAGTGTTATGTTTTCCACTTTGGAACTCCATTTTCAACTTTTAAAACCACTCATGCGTGGTAAACATCTGAAATTAGTTGCTGCTGAAGAATCTTTTCACACCCTGCATTCCAGCCTTAATGTCCAACTGCTTTTCTCTACATAATTAAAAGCAGACCAATTTGCTTCTCAAAAACTTCACACCATGTTTTTGGTGTGTGTAATTGGGCCTCAGGATCTGTGCTCCACAAGGCTGACAATCATCTCATGCGTCCCCATCCCATTCATTAGTACTATCTGAAGGTACGTTTTTCCATTACACTGCTGCACATATAGTACAGTGGGGCAAAAAAGTATTTAGTCAGCCACCAATTGTGCAAGTTCTCCCACTTAAAAAGATGAGAGAGGCCTGTAATTTTCACCATAGGTACACTTCAACTATGAGAGACAAAATGAGAAAAAATGAATTTTAATTAATTTATTTGCAAATTATTGTGGAAAATAAGTATTTGGTCAATAACAAAAGTTCATCTCTATACTTTGTTATATACCCTTTGTTGGCAATGACAGAGGTCAAATGTTTTCTGTAAGTCTTCACAAGGTGGTCCCACACTGTTGCTGGTATTTTGGCCCATTCCTCCATGCAGATCTCCTCTAGAGCAGTGATGTTTGGGGCTGTCGCTGGGCAACACAGACTTTCAACTCCCTCCAAAGATTTTCTATGGGGTTGAGATCTGGAGACTGGCTAGGCCACTCCAGGACCTTGAAATGCTTCTTACGAAGCCACTCCTTCGTTGCCCGGGCGGTGTGTTTGGGATCATTGTCATGCTGAAAGACCCAGCCATGTTTCATCTTCAATACCCTTGCTGATGGAAGGAGGTTTTCACTCAAAATCTCACGATACATGGCCCCATTCATTCTTTCCTTTACACGGATCAGTCGTCCTTGTCCCTTTGCAGAAAAACAAAGCATGATGTTTCCACCCCCATGCTTCACAGTAGGTATGGTGTTCTTTGGATGCAACTCAGCATTCTTTCTCCTCAAAACACAACGAGTTGAGTTTTTACCAAAAAGTTATATTTTGGTTTCATCTGACCATATGACATTCTCCCAATCTTCTTCTGGATCATCCAAATGCTCTCTAGCAAACTTCAGACGGGCCTGGACATGTACTGGCTTAGCAGGGGGACACGTCTGGCACTGCAGGATTGGGGTCCCTGGCGGCGTAGTGTGTTACTGATGGTAGCCTTTGTTACTTTGGTCCCAGCTCTCTGCAGGTCATTCACTAGTTCCCCCCTTGTGGTTCTGGGATTTTTGCTCACCGTTCTTGTGATCATTTTGACCCCACGGGGTGAGATCTTGCGTGGAGCTCCAGATCGAGGGAGATTATCACTGGTCTTGTATGTCTTCCATTTTCTAATAATTGCTCCCACATTTGATTTCTTCACACCAAGCTGCTTACCTATTGCAGATTCAGTCTTCCCAGTCTGGTGCAGGTCTACAATTTTGTTTCTGGTGTCCTTTGACAGCTCTTTGGTATTGGCCATAGTGGAGTTTGGAGTTTGACTGTTTGAGGTTGTGGACAGGTGTCTTTTATACTGATAACAAGTTCAGACAGGTGCCATTAATACAGGTAACAAGTGTACGACAGAGGAGCCTCTTAAAGAAGAAGTTACAGGTCTGTGAGAGCCAGAAATCTTGATTGTTTGTAGGTGACCAAATACTTATTTTACTGAGGAATTTACCAATTAATTCATTAAAAATCCTACAATGTGATTTTCTGGATTTTGTTTTTCTCATTTTGTCTCATAGTTGAAGTGTACCTTTGATGAAAATTACAGGCCTCTCTCATCTTTTTAAGTGGGAGAACTTGCACCATTGGTGGCTGACTAAATACTTTTTTGCCCCACTGTATCAGTGAGGCTTACTCTTCCCATGTGTGTGCAACTATTTTGCTATGTAACAAGGAGCAATGTCAGTACAAATGCCACAGATTCAATGATGGATAAAAGTGACTTGGATGACTTCTTAAGTAGTGCTGCTGTGGTCTAATAATACGACGGTTTGTTTGAATTGAATGTAAGCTGCTGAAGGGGTGGAGGAGGATGATGTGGATAATTATCTGATTGAGGCATCCGTGGATCAGTTGCCTTAATTGCATCGGTTTTAGTGTTGGTGGTTGAAGCAGATTTAGTTAGGGCTGGGTACCGAATTCAGTAGTTTTTAGGCACCGATCGAATTGCCTCTAAAAAAATTGCCGTTTTGAATGGGGAAAATGTCATTCATGTGAATCGTGTAGATCTGAAGAGTTTTTATTTTGGGGGGGGTACAATTTCCCATAAACGGGAGTTTCAAAAGCCTATTTCTTTGGTCTTCTTCACAATAAAACATCTTTGGCGATACGTCACGCAAGTCCTTTGGCCAATCACAATAATTGACATTAGTTTTGAGGTAAGTGCTGTTATCTGCCAACAATTTAAGTGTTTTTGCTAACGTTGTTGTTAACATCTTTAACGTTATAATGGAAAGCAAGCTTGTCGGCTTGTCAGCTAAGATCAGCGAATTGTGTTAGCCTACAATGTTAGTTCAATGTGAATGCTAATACGGCACCGGTGCCTTGACGACCGGTATCTACCGGACCGAATAGCAACGTGGCTTTCGGTGCCACTTAAATGCCTGCACTTCTCTCTGATGCTCCTAAAGAGACGTTAGAGGCAACTGAAACATCGCTGCACGGGACGCTAGTTAACACTACACTTGGCAGCAGGTAACGTTAGCATACCGTTAGCTAGCAGCTGGAGTAAACGCAGTTAAAATGCTGACAGCTAAACGGTGTAAAAGTTTGCAGGTATGAAAGTACCGAGTATCGAAACATGCCTCGTCATTCGATACCCAATTTCAGTACCTAAGAAGTAACTATCATCAGCGTCAGTGAGCCAATAAGCATGCAGCATGCAGATCTGATAATGCTGGTGATTGGCTGTTTAGCGTTACACGTCGTAGAGACATGCAGGGAACACTCTGTTACGCACAGAGACAGACTTGCGAAAAAATAAATAAAAAGATTTGTGCCATAATGTAGTAATTTCTTTTTGTTTTATTAAATTGGTGTCAAAGAAACTATTGTTTACGAACCGGTATCAAAGTCACAGTATTGGTATTGGTACCGGTATCAAAGATACCCAGCCCTAGGTTTTGTACTCTTAATTTAATGATTTGCGTCATGTAACAGAATTTTTATGTCTTGCCTCTATGCATCGCTGGTCTCACAATTTGTGATTTATTCAAAATAATGAAATTCAAGCCATTTCCTATGTGATGGCATTTGAAGTAAAAGCAAATTAAACATTAATTATGAAAAACTTCATTTGAAGTTTTGACTCCATTGTTGAGGTGCCCACACCTGACCTGGCTACAGGCAAGAAATGGTTTTGAAAGCCAATAAACCACTTTTTTTGTATTTTTAAGTATTTTTCTAAATAATCTTCAACATACTGTCTTTTCAACAGCTTTGGAGACAGTTTGTCACAAGATCACATCATAACCGCTATAGATGTCCATATATGCACAATGACACAATTGTTATCCTTCAAAATTAAATAATTTGCACAACTTTTCTCAAGTCTACTATGCTCTAATTTCCAAAATATTTGGGGAATAGATTATAAGATGTATAAATACATTTTGGGTAAAACATTAAAATATATATTTGGGGAATAGATTATAAGATGTGTGTATGTATGTATGTATGTG
The DNA here is from genome assembly GCF_010015445.1 of Perca fluviatilis. Taxonomy (NCBI): domain Eukaryota; kingdom Metazoa; phylum Chordata; class Actinopteri; order Perciformes; family Percidae; genus Perca; species Perca fluviatilis. The sequence continues at coordinate 12,399,499 of NC_053131.1, read as the reverse complement.
TATATATATATATATATATATATATATATATATATATATATATATATATATATATATATATATATATATATATAGTGAATCATTTCCTAAAAGGTTTTATCTAAAATTCCTAATTATTTTGTTTGTGTGTGTGTGTGTGTTAAAGATGTTTTGGGGCATTTTTTCCCTTTTATTAGATAGTGACAGTGGATAGACAAGAAAGGTGGGAGGGAGATGGGGGATGACACGCAGCAAAGGGCCACAGGTCGGACTCGAACCCGGGCTGCTGCAAAGGACTCGGCCTACATGGGGCTCTTACTGGGTGAGCTAGAGGTCGCCCCTATTTTAAATGCTTTGAAGAGGTGTGTGACTTAATTTTAATTCACTTAGGGTTACTAAGACCTAAAATTCGCACTGCACCGTTTGTGTTTTCAAAATAAGACCGTTTTTCAGTATTTGTGCAGGCCCATACGTGTCAAAATTTGTTTGCATTCAAGCTGTAAATGTTGTACCAAGTACTGATAAAAAATGAAGGTGTCTGCTTTATGTTGCTGTGTAGTGATGTAGAGTGTAACATAGTAGCATGAAGCCTAACACACTGTGTTTAGTTACTTCTTTTAGAGATCGGTATTGAAATAACACCACCTGTTATTCCACTCAGCTGTGCTTAAGATCATTTTGGTAATTCATATACGTTTCCATAAATGAAACTATTTTTGGCTTTGACAATTACTTTGCATTCTGTCCACTCGAGCCACATGATTAAAATTCATTGTTGGACTTGTGAAAAATCCCTCACGTGTGGAAATGCTCCGTTGAGCAGGTGTGCATGCCTTGTTGAATCTTTCCCACCATGATGAAATTGGTATGTTTTAGATTATGGTGTGTTTTTTGGCTCCCCGCCGTTCTGGGGTTCTGTGTGGATTCATTTTGAACTCATTGCTGTTTCTCTTCATGTGCTGCTCTGCCGAGTATCTTAGCTGGGAGCTCTACGGCCTGAAATAGGCTGCGTTCAGGGAGCCAAAGCTGGACTGCAGCTGTTCACTTATTATCTTCAATGTGAAATTGGGACACCTTGAATTCATAGTGATGGGGACATCTGATAGGATGGGTATATTAACCAAAAATTCTGCTTTTGATTTGCAGAAGGAGATAGGGAAATGTTTTAGAATTGTACAAGTAGCACGGCATAATATCCTAAGGGAAAAGCTTCTTACTGCTGTCTAAAAATGTTGAATAAAAAACTACTGCCCTATGAGCTGTAAGGTAGACTTTATTTCAGGCCTGAAAAAGTAAAGGAAATTGGAAAATTTAAAAAACATTTCAGTTCAAGTATTGATGATGTTTATAGGTTTCCTTTAAACCAGTCGAGTACTTTATTTTGTTTAATTAATGTTTGGCTTTTGAAAGGTCCGGTCACCTTTTGAGGGCACGATAAACCAAAATCACGATTTCAATCAAAGTCTGAGCAATTTGAACCAAATTTCTGTCAGAAAATAAGATTTTAGTAAAAGCCATGGAAATGGCTCGGTCTCTCCAGAAATAGCAAATCAGAAATCAAGAGAACATGAATAGCAACCCATCCTGAGCCCTACCCAATTTTCAGGGTCTTCCATAATGCAGCGAAGGCCCCGAGTCTCTGTAGCGGAGGCCCTAAAACCTCAGCCCTAAATCTGATGGGTGGATGTAAGACGAGACGGACGGTAGAATAACAGAACGTGCACATTGTTCACCCCCAGCCTGCAGTAAAAAGCTCTGAGAATTACAGAGTGAGAGACAGTTTAACTCCAGGTCGTAAATATGTGTTTGGAACATTTTCGCTTTTCCCTCCCTCTAGTCCACACTTCTACTGTTGTGTGTGTGTGTGTGTGTGTGTGTGTGTGTGTGTGTGTGTGTGTGTGTGTGTGTGTGTGTGTTGTGTGTGTGTGTGTGTGTGTGTGTGTGTGTGTGTGTGTGTGTGTGTGTGTGTGTGTGTGTGTGTGTGTGTGTGTGTGTGTGTGATCACGATCTCTCTTCTGCTTAATAAGCCTCTTTATTAGCATCAACTGCGTATATTTAAACTTTATTTGCATAACAGTGGTGATGAAAATGCACATTAATTTGTGTTTTCTCTTGCTGATTTTCTGGAAACTTTTTAAAAATGTGTGCTAACATTGGACACACACACACACACACACACACACACACACACACACACACGTTTCTCTGATGTCTTCTTGTCATGTGTGTTTAGTCATCTTTTCCCTTCAGGCTGTCTCTCTGTTTCTGTCCTCTCTTAGATACACACCTAAACAGAAAGGGTGTGTATGTGTTTAAGAGAGAGAGGTCTCCCTCCTTCCTTGTTCCCAGCCTGTGGGAGAGTCCCTACCCAAACCGCAGCAGGGTAATAATCACTTAACCCAAATCAGGCGCAATCAGGACGAGCCAGGCTGCAGCTGGGAGGCACCCAACCCGTGGGGGCGAGGGGTGGCAGCGGGTGAGCGGGTGGGGGTGAGTGAGAAGGCGGGGGTTGGTTGGGATGACGATGTGGACACTGATGACCAGGAGGAAGATCAAGAGCGCCAGCCTTTGTTGTGCCATCCTCGTCCTCATCTGGCTCCAACAGGGAGTGAATCAACGGGGGGAAATTGGGGAAATCAGAGATGAGATTCCCCCCGCAGAGTGAAGGTTAAATGTGGTTCCTGTCGTGCGTGTGTGTGCACAGTCAGTGTCTGTGTGTTTTGTCTACATGTGATTGTTTCGTTAGTGCTCCCCAGGCCCCTGCTGAGTCACTGAATCTGATCTCCTGTGATCCAGTGATTGTTTCGGAGCTTTTTTCCTGATGTTTGTGTCGTGATGTAGGTCCTGTCACAGCTGCTGGCCCCACAGGAAGACACACATACACACACACACACACACACACACACACACACACACACACACACACACACACACACACACACACACACACACACACACACACACACACACACACACACACACTTACTTTCGGGGCATGCACACACACATACAGTATACTCCCATATTATGCAGGGGTGTGTAGTTCCTGTCAGGGTTGTACGCCTGTTGGGGAGACATCTGCAAATAGGCCTAGACATGCACACATACACACACACATGCATAGATACAGTACAGGGCTGGGTGGAACCATGACGGAGACTGAAATCCAGGCGATTTAATGGGCTTCGGTCCAGCCAAGACCTACAGCATGTCAAAGCACTCGGTTTCCTTGTCCTTCCGTCTCTCAAAGCTTATCTCCTCGCAGCTGACTCGGGCCTGCTCCTAATCAAATGGAGATTGAAGCAACACTATCACAGATGTAAATCTGAATTGTGTATGGATGAGTGTGTGCGTGCTATTTGTTGCAGCGACCTTGCTGTTGTTAGTAGCCCACCTTGTAGCATCTGCCATTCATTTGGAGCGAAAGACAAACACACTGATGAAAATGACTCAGACCACAGGTCCATTTCTGTCTGAATTTGTCTTCTTTTCTTAACTTTCTGACTTTATTTCTGCTTCTTTTGCTGTCTCTTTCGCTTTCTTTCCTCTTTCTGGGGGTTAATCCATTGTATATGTGTATCTACTGCATTTTAAACACGTTTGCACAGCACATGGACCAAATTTCAAACTCCAGCTACATCTCCACAATTGAATTTTACTTTGTTTAAACACTCTGTGCTGCCTCTGCGATGTCGCCAATCTGCACCGAACCCCACTGAAGACTCAGATGTACGTATGAGTGTATTTGTAGTGCATCTGTGTTTGATTTTTGTAGGTTTGACATGTGGAAACTTAAGGGGTAGAGATCATAATGCAAATCATAGTACAACTTTGAGGCATTTATCGGTGACTTTCCAGAACTTTTTGTTGTTGTTGTCCATTTCCAGTGTTCGATAACTTTTACTGTTTATGTATTTTGCACATTGTGCTTCTGACAGGGTGGCCTGGTAGTTCAAGAGATCAGGATGCAACTAGAAAAGCACAGGTTCAATAGCAACCCACAGCAGCCTCATATTAAAGAAAAATTAAACATATTTACAGTGTAACTCTGTTCTTATTTTTTTTATATAATTCAATCATTCCTATCATTATTTCACATAGATTTACTCACTAATTTTATTTCTGGGGGTCATAGCTTCAACCTAAGCCTACTTTACAATGAAGTTTCTTTAGGGCAAGGATCACTAGCGGTCAGATATTCAGACAGGTTGTAAACATATCCCCAGTTTAACTACGTATATTATGCAAACAAAATTTTCATCTGTTCGTCTGACCGCTCCAGTTACTTTTCTGTATGCACTCTGTTGTAAAGTGTATCTGGTGAGTGAAATGCCATAAAAGATGGCCAAAACAAGACTTTCCCTAAAACAATTGGAGGCCTCCTGGTAAACTGTGAACGTGTTCATCTCTCCCAGATGTGGACTAGGAAATACACTTTTTTAATTGCAACCCAGTGTGACATGGGAGTTGATGTACCTTCAACTTATGGTAAAAGAGACATATTTCTCACCTGGATTCTTTTATGACATGATGGAGTGGAAAGTGGGTGGAGAGTTGGGAGGAGGCTTTGGGGGTTTGGTGACAAGGTGTTGAAGTGGAACAGCCCACAGATCAACAGGATGGACACCTGCGCGCTGGAACAAGTGACCCAGAACCTTCCTTCCTCACACAATAGAGGGTTATATACATGCACAGGAGAATACTTGCACATTCACTCACAAAATGTTTATCTTCTCTGCTCGCCCACACTTTCACACACACTCATATAGTGTTGGAGCCCCTGAAAGCGTGATTTCAAATCAAAGTTATTTGTTTAATTATGGTATTAGGATTTATCACCATTTTTTAGACAAGATTATATACCAATTGGTCGGCATATTAATCAAAATTGAAAATATTTGTTAGTTGCAACCCTACTTAGCATATCACCACTGTTGTCCAATGAAACCTGTATCTCCAAAATGTAAACTTTTCACAAGTTAAAGGAATAGTTTGACATTTGAGGAAATACTTATGTGACAATAAGTATTGAAAAAGAGATGGAATTTTGCACTTAAATGAAATGGAAAATATCTTGATTGATTTGCCCAGACTCAGACTGCTGGAGCGTCATATTGGCTTGGGCAAACCGAAAGGACTGAGAACTTTTGTCCCCCACCTTTTACATTGAAATAGTTAAAGAAAGGGTCTGTTACTCTCCTTTAGTGGAACAATTAAAGGGACCAACAATGTACAAATGGGCATGGATATAGTTTAAAGACAAAATGTGAACCTACCCTTTTTAATACTTCAGTTCATCTGAAAGATTCAAAATCCGCAAATTTGGAGATACGAAAAAAAAGTTGTCATCAGGAGGTCAAATGTGCTACGCTGCACTACCATCAAGCATGTCATAGTTTTCAAAAACGGAGGGTTATTCCCCCCGTTTCTTTCCTCCTCAGTGCGGGCTTTGATAAGATAATGGGAGCAGTTGCACAGTGAGTGTGTTCTGAAGCACCTGACCCTTAAATAGGTGCTGAGTTGAGGGCCTAGTCTGGGCTGCTGAGACGTGCTCATGCTCTGTTGACTTAAGCATTCAGACTGAGCCATCAATCATCCGAGTGTGACGGCTCTGCCCCTGAACCCCAGCGTACTTTATCTGCCAGCAAAGCCTCCCTGCTCCGTGTGTACATGTAAAAACCAGCCCTGATTTGAAAGAAGTAAATCGCCTTCTATCTCTGTCTTTCTCACCGTTTAACAAAATTCACTTTTTTCTCACAAGCGCACACTTTCTCTCTCTCTCGTCTCTCTGAAAAAGCTGGGAATTGGTTTTAAATCCTTCCTTCCTACTTTTTCAAAACCACCGAGAATTTGGAGAAGGTTCTATGCAATTATATTTAATCATATGCGGCCGTCCCAATCAAGGCCAGCTCTGGTGATCACATTTGCATGGGTTTCAGGTTTTGCCCTTCAAGTCAATGTGGTGCCCATGCAGGCTGCAGGGGTAGGGACCACCTGGGCGATCCACAGATCCACCCTCTCTCTCGTTTTCCTCTTCCTCTGCCTTTGCCCAGCTCACACTGCTTAGTGTTTTAACTTCATGTTGAAAAATTGGATTTTTGCGTTTTTTTTTCTATTTGTTACCCAATTTTCTTTTTTAGCTTTTTGGTTTTGCTTTGAGCACATATAGGAAGCGGAACCACCGTTACCAAGTTTCAATGAAATTGTGTGTGTGTGTGTGTGTGTGTGTGTGTGTGTGTGTGTGTGTGTGTGTGTGTGTGTGTGTGTGTGTGTGTGTGTGTGTGTGTGTGTGTGTGTGTGTGTGTGTAAAGCGTTTTAACAGAATTCCCATAGGCACTGCCCCGCTAAGTCCAGCTGACCAGCCCACCCAGCCTGTGAGAGAGTGGGCTTCCATTTTTCTTCTCTCTGCGGACCGTAGAGGTCAGTGTGACTGTGTGTGTGTGTGTCTGAGCATATCAGACCGTCATGTTTGCCTTCCTATTTAGTGTGGTTTTAAACCCACAGAGCATGTGTGCGCATGTACATGTTAGTGTGTGTCTACACATGCTCATATGTGTCACAGGAAAGCAACTTCTGTCTGTGATCCCCTGCTCCTCTCATTTTCCCTGGTGAAAGGCGGCATTATAACTGATTTCCATGACCTCAAACCAGGGCCTTTACTCCCTTCACAGCCTGTGTGTTTGCGTGTGTGTATATATATTTGTGTGTGTGTATGTGTTTGTGTGCGAGCATTATAACTGCTTTCCATGACCTCCAGCCAGGACCCTCCTCTGCGGCCTGCCTCGCAGCGCTTGTTTAGACAACAGTGGTGCACATGTTGGCTGAAATATGGCTGCTGTGCTCGTTTGCTCGGGTGAATTAAGCTACGGCATGTGTGCTTAAACCCAGACTGCTCACTGATTTATCCATATATTTAAATGATTGATTTAAGAGTCGGCCAGCCAACACTTGTTGAATCTGCGGATGGAGGCGGGCTTACAGAGATGAGAGAGAGAAGAAGGACAGAATTCAAATCAGAGCATACACAGCCTCTCTCACACATTTACGCCATCCGTCGCGCCGCTCAGGGTCATAATTCACAGAGCTGAAGTAAATTATTCAGAAGTAAAGCTTTACTTTGCACAAGATGGATACTTTTAACGATGTACTGATTGCTTTTTAACATACTCCATTTTCAAATGAGCTATAACATTTTGTTTATTATGGTTCAGAACATGACATAGGCAATCTATTTTAATGTCAGGAAAGCCTGGAAGAAAGTGCATGACAACATGTCCTCCCATTTGCCGGGATATGTGTTATGTGCGTGTGCATATGAGGGTGTGTGCGCCAGTGTGTTTTTATTACCTGTCTCATTATTAAATGTGTTGGAGGCCGGCTGAGCTGGGACAAAACATTCCAGCTCCTTTTAATGTCTCCCTCTCGTCTCCTCCGTCCCCCTCGCTCCTCTCTTTGATAATACTTTTCCTTATGAGCCCATAAAACCAGACGCTTTCTCCGAGAACCACCTTTTTTTTCCCTCTGTGCACTGCAAAAAAAGCATCTTAAGTTTTGAAGTCTTGAAATTAAATTTTTCATAAAGCAAGTGTAAAAAAATTCAATTATAATAAAAAAAAATAAAGATCTTAAGGACTATATGTCTGTGAAGGTTCTCCGTCATCCAGGTCATAGGCCTGCACGATAAATAGTAAATTTGTGATCTCGATTCACCCCTGTTCCCGATTTCTTTATTTTTTATTTTTTTCTCCAATTAATTTATTGAAAGCATTTGACATTGACATGTTTTAATTATGTAAACATGTTCAAGGAGTTCAGATATAGCCTGTATCAGGGCCATATTTACAGTAGTTCAATGTGTTATAAGTCACTATTTTTGGTAGCCTACTGTACTTAAATGGCCAGTATGTACTTTATTTTCTTTATTCATTGAAGCCTCTATGTTTACAGGCTTGTGGTGATGCGCAATGTGCTATAGGTGCCAAAAATCTATTATTATAATATATTTTTGGTACCGCTAATTTGTTTTGTTTTGTCATGGTTCATGTGTGCAATAAACATCACACATCGTGAGAAAAAAATTGTGGCTGAGAATCGTGATATCAATTCTAAGCAAAAAAATTGTGATTCATATTTTTCTCCAAATTGTGCAGGCCTACCAGGTCATAGTATCCAAGGAAGGTTAAATTCAAGGGAAACTGGACTTGGTTAAGATTCCTGAAGACATTTCGTCTCTCGTCAGAGGGACTTCCTCAGTTCTGGAGGAAGGACTTCAGGACTAGTTTCACTTGTCTGCAATGTTTTTTGCTGGAGGATTTTCTAAGTGGCAGTATCTTGAAATGAGGGTAAGCGCTCCATCTATCCAAAAATCTAAAATAATGTCACTTTAAATCAAGAAATTTCTGGGTAAATTTGTGTTTTCTGTTAAAAATTAAGCATTTTCTCTATAAGCGTAAAATAAGAATTGTACATATAAAATAGCTGGTTAAAATTGACATTTATTGCAGTTTGCACACTTTAACCCTTTACAACATGCTTTCTGATGAAACCGTTTCCGTACAGAATCTGTTCCTTCAAGTGAAAGAAAAATGGTCTGTCTAATTTGTTCCTATCTTTCCTCTGTCCCTCTTTCTCCTCACATTTCTGCTGCCTTTATCTGAATATTTCTGCTTCTCTCCTCCATCATCCCTCCTCCACCTCCTCCTCTCACCACTTTCCATCCCTCTCCCCTCTCTTTAGCTCTCTGTCTCTCTCTACAGGGTCGAGTTAGGCATAAGCGAATAATTAGGTAATTGCCCCCTTGATTGAGCTCAATAGGAAACATTTCAATTAGGCTAAAACTGCGCGAGGAGGAAGTAGGCTCTTACAAAGGGAAACATTCCTTGTCATGCAACTGTCAGCCCCCGAGCCCACACCATGAGCCAGGATTAACTGGATACTAGAGGAGGAAACACTGGGGAAGAGGAAGGTTGTTCTGAAAAGCCAGGGAAAAACGTTGGGGAATTGGGAATGGGGGGGTGGCTGGAGAGAGATGGAGGACTGATGGGGAGACTGGAGAAAGTTAGGGGAAGGGAGGGTTGGGCCTTTTTAAAGCGGGAGGTGGGGGTTGAAGAGACAGCGAGAAATGATTGCTGCAATTACGGCTACATTTAAATACGCCTTCCCTCTGATATGATTTTCCTGGTGATCCCCTGTCCAGATAAGAGGGAGACCTCTCTGCCTGCCCAGCCGCCTGTAACAAATTACAACCTCCCAGCCATGGAAGAGACGTAGTTCCTGAGTGAGAGGGAGGGGGGGGGGGGGGAAAGAGAGGAGAGCTGAGAGAGAGAGAGACAAAGAGAACAACTCAATACCTTGAGAGAGAGCGGAAAGCGTTAAAGGGACAAATGGAAAGCAGAGATTGCCATCTAAAGAAGTGGTATACATCATTGAGACTATTTGGCATCAAAAGTAATTTTTACACAGTGAGGTTTTTGTCCATCTCTGTTGTGCTTCAGAGCCTCAAGTTGATCAATATTGTGTGTTTTATGTGAAAACCCGATGCTCACAGCTTTAATTGAGATGTATAGGCGTGTGCACAAGGCAGTTTGATGCGTGTCCGACGCCAGCCCGTGTGCCTTTTTTAGTGTGTGTATTATTGAGTGATAGTCCGTCTGCAGCAGTGCAGCTTGCCTGCCCTTCTGTCATCACATCCACCTTTGTCGCCCTCATACATGGGCCATGAAATTGAGGAGCTGGGCGCTGACCTCTAATAGAATACGGGTGCCTGTAGGTGTTTTTATGTAGGTGTTAATGGATAGTGTGTGAATGTCTATGTGGACAGGTGTTAACGTGACGAGGTGGAGAAGCCATTGCCTGTCTCTGTCTGTGCGAGTGTCACTGTGCGTGTGATATCTTCATGAATGTGAGCGTGTATATTTGTCAATAAATCTGTGGATGTTTAAATATTATACTTTTAATGTGACTGTGGATGGCTTAAGTGTTTTTTATATCTGCATTTATGTGTGTGAGTGTGTCTGCATTTTTATGTTTAAATTTTTGCAGTATATATTAAAATTGTAAATAGTGTGTGTGTGTGTGTGTGTGTGTGTGTGTGTGTGTGTGTGTGTGTGTGTGTGTGTGTGTGTGTGTGTGTGTGTGTGTGTGTGTGTGTGTGTGTGTGTGAGAGCGAGCTTTGGCTTTTTATCCATGTCCCTGTGGGACAGTGTGGTTAGGAGAGTAAACGGTGGTCCATGTTAATATGTTTCCTGTGTCTGGCCCACCATACCTGTGTGGTTCACCTCGACACACACTCGCTGTACAACAGAGCACGTCAGATGCACACCAGTACCTCTTTTAGTAACACTGAGGATTTAGTTTGTGCAGGATACAGATTGCTGAGACATTTTGTCCTGTGCTGAACTAACATGGTTATTGTAGCATTTCAACACCAGTAAGTCCTTTAGCTCTAGAATATCAGTTGGTTGTAATTATAGATACATTGCTGAGAGGATAGGCAGCCATTGCATTTTACCGTGCATGCCACTGGGTCGCATTTTTCTGCGAAATTCGATGGGTCAGAAGTTATGTTAGACTTTCTCCTTGTCTGTCATTTTAACGGCCAGGGTCATGAAAAATTCCGTCCTAATCTATTATAACCTTCATGATAAGACACATTTAATAGCATCTAATTTATATTAATTTTAATCTTTTAATAATTATTATACAGATCGATCTTATTAAGAGTATGCATTTATAATGGCATGGAAGGAAAAGCGACATCGAACAGAAACACTGACCGTGCAGTCACTTTCTCGTCAACACCACAGGAAGCAGATGAATACTGTATATTCTTTCCGCAGTGAAAGCAGAAGCCACTAAAAACACTGCGCCCATCGTGCCATTACAATTATTAGGCTTTTTAAAGAAACTTCGGACACTCAACTGCCGTGATATTTTGTAACGGTATGTAGCAATATAGCCTACCAATGCAATGGTTACTGTGGAGCGGCTGCATCTGGCTGGGAGGCGGTCGCCAGAGTTTACTGTTCACAGATTGCCTCATTAATGTTATCAGGTTCACTATTAACATTGGGTTTAAATCTGAAATATTGCCAAATAGGAACTTTTTCTTTTCGCTTTGACGCACCAAAGCCTCCGCTATTGTCTTGTCGGTAAACTCTCCTGACTCGTGCTACTCTGTGCTGCGACCCTGCTGCTGCTGTACGGGGCTGCATGATGGGTTGCTTATCGCATAAAATAGTAGGAGGGCGCTGTTGTTCTCACTCCCAAGCTTTCAGATATTTTAGCAATTTTTTGATTTGTTTACAATGATTGCATCAATATATCACAATGAGTGATGTATCAAGTGACCATGAAGTATTGCCCTTATAAAATAAGATGTAAATATGGCAATGTTAATAGAAACCACTATAAGTATTATATATTATAAGTACTATAAGTTAAGAGAATTTCTGTCTTAATTCCCCAGCATCATTTCTCTCTACCTCCCTATTTAATAATGTTCTAGTTGTCCTCCCTCTCCCATGTCAGTCAACCATGCATTCACATTGTGTTTACCCAAATAAACACCTAACGGCTAACACAGGAGTCCTAAAAACTGACTCGGGCCACCTCCTCCGCCCCCATGGTGGCCCACACACCAGCCCCCCTGTTATGACAGCTCCCAGCGCTGTCTTGATTTAGCCAAGGCAGGACACACACATCCGCAGTTATAATTCAGTAATTTGTGTTTGTGCATTCTGTGACAATTGTGACAAATGACTGGCCTGGAGTGAAATGCCAACCTGCCCCCTCCTCCCTTGTTTCCTGCCCTGGCCGAGACATGCTTACACTGCTCAGGTGTACGCTGAGAAGGTTTGCGTGCTGAGCATGAATAGGCCAGCTGACAAGGGAAATGATTACATGGACGTGTTTATTTTAAATGTGATTTTTATTGATGAATCATATCAACTCGGGCTGGCCGGTATGATCACGTTTAGCAACTGGGTGGCATGTTGGCTTTGCTATATATTTTTTTCTTGCGGTGCAATGAATCCCTAACGGGCTTGAGCACATAGTTTGTATCCTTGTCGGGCAACATGCTTCGCCTGTCCGAACACACATGCTTACTCATAGGTAGCAATCGTTTAATCTCAGCCAGCCCCCTCATTTACATTTTCTGGGGCATTTTTCATCATAAGCGCGTTCTTTCATCAATATTTGCAGGGGAAATGGAGGGTTCGCATCAGAGCAGGCCTCAGCAGAACACGGAACCTATTATGGAAGCCAGGCAGCAACTGGAGGAATCCTGATAATGTTTTAGCCACGAAATGAGTTCCATTCCCTTGGAAGTCCTGGGCAGAGTTAGGGATGTAATACTCATATGGAGCAGTTTATGAGGATTAAGAGGTTTTATTTAGTCTATGGGGCCAGCGGGCGTCCTCTCTGCAACCCTCCTCCATCACGTCCTAGCCTCTCCCTGCTTGTCTGGTGGGTGACCAGCCAGTTAACACATGGGATGGCAGATGAGGGCTCTGAGTCTGCAGAATAGTGTTGTTGGTGGTGACAGTGTCTGACTTTGCCCAGTCCTGTGTGCCAGCCACCTGGTTTTCCACCAGCCTGAGTGAGAGTCAGCAGGCCCGAGCTTTAACACCTGTGGCAGGTGGACTTGTGTAGGTTTTGGGTCTGCTGTTGACTTCTGGCCTCTATCCAGCTTAGTTCTAAAAAAATATTGTCCTCACTTTTTTACTCTGATGTATTGGGCTGAACTTGTATAGTATGTTTTTTTTTTTTTTATACAATTAAAGTGATTTGTGTATTTTTGTGTTTGCTTTTCATCTGATGATATGCATTTGTATGCGTGCGTGTGCTTTAGAGTCTGTGTACGTGTGGGGCTTTCCTCCATATTTTCCCCAGAAGGAAAAGTCTCATGTTCACTCGCTAACTCGTCCTGGTTGAGGGTCAATTGCAACCAGTTGGCCGCCAGTCTGGTCCAAAGTAAACATTTGGAGAGAGGCGACTGTACAGGCAGGTACCTGGGGGCTCTGTTAGTTGCTCAGCTTTCCCCTTCCTCCCCCCTCTCTCTCTCTCTCCCCCTCCCTTCTCCACCTCTATGCCTTCTTCATTGCGCGGTGGTGGGCCCTGCTCCCCTTAGGGCTTGAGATTGCCAGGGTTGCTGCTTTTGGATCCAGCCGGCTGGTCGGCCGGGCTCCGTGAGATGGTCCGTCTCCTGGGACTGGCTCTCAAGAGAGTCTGTGGTCTGGCTAGTTTAAGAGTGCTGGAGGATCACAGAGAGAGACAGGCCAGCCCAGGTCTATTTGATATATACATGAACACAGAACACAAAGCACATCTCCCTCATTGTGTAAGCTATCAGGAATATGGTTTTCATTTAGGGCTCTGTGTGCCAGCTAGATTTATTCAAGTCCAGGCCGGGGCCACTTTTGTTTTGTGTGGCAGGAGAAGGCAGGTCTGCTGCAGATTTGCTGTAAAGTGTCGGGCAGCAGTGCAGGCCCGAGAGCCTACTCTGCAGCTTGCAGCCTTTTGAGCCTGATGGCAGGCGACTCCTTTAACTGGGGCTGGGGAACGGTCTGCACAGCTCAATTTTGCCCACATTAATCAAACTCACATTTCCTCACATCAGCCTGTGTGCCTATCAGCAGGGCTAGCTCGTTAGCATAATGAATTCAGGTGGTTTCCACACAGAGGGCCACAGTCTTCTCAAAGTGAATTCAGTATGTTGGATGATGAATAAATCAAGAACTTGAAGAACTGCTTTTAGTTTTAAAAACAGAATTTTCTATTTCCGTTTGTAATTGTTTTCTAAAGAGTTCTTTCAGACTTAAAAGCAAAAATAATATTGAACTGCCTTCATTGGTTTCCACATCTTTGATATAAAAGCATGCCACATCCAGGTGGCACATATTTGCTTTGCATGTAGCTTTCCTTCACAGCTCCTGTAGGTCGGCTCTGCGTAAAACATCAAAATCTATCATTTCACGGAGATTTTAAGTCAAAATGGCCTTTTGTGTACGTGGTGAGTTATTTCTTTTCAGGCAGACTTCCTCTTGGTTCGAGTGAGGGGGGCAGAGGGTCAGCAAGGAAAGAAGGGGCCAAGGGGGTTGTGGGGGCCGAGGTGGTGGGGTGGCTGTCTGAGAGAGTGAAAGCATGCAGTCAGACAGTGGGAGTGGGCTTTGCTTTGCCGTTCATTCATACAGGTGCTTATAATTTGCAGCGTGTGATTAATCATTGTTGTGTTTGGGGGTGACATCTTGTTTAATGGATCTGTCCATCTCCCTTCTTTCACTATTCTGGGGAGGTAGGCAGTAAGTAGCATGCATAGCATTATATATTCTAGTACACACATGCACACAGTTGAAGAAATGACTATCAAAATTGACAACAATGTAATATCAAGCTTGTCTTTTTGCTCCTAAAGCACCTCCACGAGTACCTCTGCACTAATGTTGAAGTCAAAAACTGACCGGCGTACGAAGTAGCCAAATGCAACATGTGTGCGAGCCCACCAGCTGCCACCACACAGAGTCGGTGGTGTTTTCCGTGTGTGTTTGCTTTGGGTGGAGGGCAGGCTGGCTGGTCAGCATGGCTGTAAATCAGAGTCTTCCTGATGGAACCCTGATGGACAGGAACCTAATCTGTCCCCGGTGTGTCATTACGCGCAACCTCCCAGATAGCTACAGATCCTGCTGCTCCTCTCATCTCGCCCCTGGCCTCACACACACGCACGCGCACGCGCGCACATACACACGCACACACACACAGTCGCACACAAAGCCACACATACCTATGTCCGCAGTGAGCGAGCCAGGGCAGCCTCCTGGAAACCAGAGACAGTAACGGAGACACACATGTTGAACATAAACCGGTTGAGCCAGTGTCAAGAGTTCATCGTCCGCATCTGTCATAGCAAAGCCAGCGCCCAAAAAGCATTTGCTACTCTCACACCGCAGCGCCTCGCTCGTGCTTCAAATGTACACAGGCCATGCAACTACTGTCGCCAAACTGGCCTCAGCGATGGCTAAACATAAGCAAACTGACGGATCCTTTTAGGACATGTTAGGATCTGTCCCAAGGCCCGATTGGCTCCTGCACAAGAGCCCCCACACATAGTAGTGACTCAGAGCCAAGGTGTCATCTGTTAGTTTTATGAACCTTGAATATCTAAATGAAAATACTGTATATTTCCATTTGATACAAAAATAAAGATTTCAACAGCATGTTTCATTTCATTTTTTTTGAAGATTTTACCACTTTGTAATTAAATGAAATAGCTTAAAACCTCAGTAATACTCCATAAAGTTGTAGTTTGATTCTCCCAATCTTTTTATTTTATTTATCAGATGTTTTCAAATGATGTGTGTTACGTTGTAGGCTTTGGAACTCCTCAACACCTCCTTTTGATTTTATTAGTCTGGTTAAAATGGGGGTATGTGTGACTTTCCAAAAAACTAGTTCCCATTTATAATTCTCTGCTGACAGTTTGAAGTTATTTCAGCTTTTCTGACAAAAAGCAGGATAAAAGCGACCACCACATCCATGCACGGTTCAGTTGGAGTGTGTCCAACGAGGAGATCTTGACCCCTCAATTACAGAATGATGGAGCGGTTTCTTTTGCGTGTTTCTGAATTTCATTAACAATTTTGCATACACACATGTGGAATAAACTCAGTGAAGCTTTGGATTTTGCTATAACAGTTTTTCCTCTTTATTTGTTGCCTAAAATGTGCAAACTTTATGTTTCTGACAAAGACTTTCCAACTAGTTCCCTCTAAATGCAGCTGAGTACATCTGTAGGTCTGTGATCTTTGGTTCTTTTCGCTACCTTCTGTAACAAGTCTCTCACAAAGCCAGAAACCAGAGACCCAAGGCTATAATCTGATGCCATCCCGAGACAAAACGTGGATCTGCTCCATTGACGATGAATCGGAGACTTATGGACTCAAAGAATGTTTGCTTGACCTGTCTCCGCATCACCTCGGCCACTGAGTCAGTCCAGAAAGTCTGTCTGTCATTCAGTGCCAGTGGAGCAGCTCCAGGGTTTGTCTCTTTAATGACAACAACTAGAGAGCCCTGCCTTGCTTTTCCAGATTGAGTGACATGTGATCATGTATACAAATCTTGACTTAACTGTCTAAGATTGCAGGAATGATGCCATGTTTGCTCTGGTTTATGCTGGATTTCCCTAGTGTGACCTTTCCCCCCCTACATTCTACTCATACAGTGCATGAAGAACCAGTTTCTGTCTCTCTAGGCCTCCCTGCATCTGTTTCCCTATCTGTAGATCTGTAGTGTGTTTGTGTATGATTTAGAAAGCACTGATAGGCAGAGGGTAAGGCCTGTATTGTGATTAAGCCCGAGTATGGTTTCCCTGGTGCTGGGTGAACAACGTGGTACAGGGCCATATGCCAAAACAAAAGCCGTCTGAGATGCCCTGTCACACAGTGATCCATTAAGCCCGCCCGCCTGCGACAATTAATTACCCCCAATTCAAATGTTGATAAATCATAGACATAACACAAAGCTGTGCTGCTGATTGCATAATTATTGCATCAAACCACCGGCGTATGTAACATAATCACAGTCTCTCATCAGGCTCAAACCACCAGCGTGCATCTGGAGCACCGTTATGCAATGTTTGGAAAGAGACACAGCCAGCATGCTAACAATATGTGTGAAGCCAGTGGGCTTGTGTGAGGCCTTGTCCTAGAGTCTTTTATTTAAAGGGGACAAGAGAGACTTGTTGTGTTTTGAATGGGACGGACCTCCTCACAACCCCCTTTTTTTTTTTTTTTTTACAAATGCTGGAACATATTTTGACTGTGTTTAAGCAGTGATGGCTGAGTGCATTTACACTTTGGTAATGGCTTCCTGCCTTTAACTCTCCTGGCTTAGGGCAAGAGTGAACCATGCGGGTACTTCCCTTTTTGCTACTGCCGCAAGTCCTGCCTCTGCTACTACTGCTGCCTCACAGCTCTTCTCCTTTTCCCCCCTCACACCCATCAGCCAGTGGTGGAAGAAGTATTCAGATCCTTTTTACTTAGGTAAAAGTACTAATACCACACCGTAAAAATGCTTTGTTACAAGTCAAAGGAAACCATCTAAACAGTTCTGTCAATCAACTATGTGTTTAATCGGCCAATCATTTTAGCTGTACTTGTAGGCCTATACTGTATATTGTTTAATTTATAATAAAACATCATATTTTATAAACTACATGTGTTTTGTGTGCAAACGTCTTAATTTGTAAAGTAACTAGTAACTGAAGCTGTCAGATGAATGTAGTGGAGTAAAAAGTACAATATTTCTCTCTGAGATGTAGTGGAGTAGAAGTAGAACGTGGCATGAAAAGAAAAGACTCAAAGTATAAGTACCTCAAATTTGTACAAAGTTGTGCAAAGTACAGTACTTGAGTAAATGTACTTAGTTACATTCCACCACTGCCATCAGCCAACCCAGTAGAGAAAGGACAGACCACCATGTCAGATTATTCACTCTCTCTCCTCTACTGTATCACTCCTACCATGGATAGTTTGTGGACTAAAAGATCGTATCACTCTTCAAGAATGCTGGTTTTTCAATCCCTGCATCATTTGCATTTATCTACCTTGGAGCATTTTTCTTTACCCGCAATGATTTGTATGTTTGGAGAAAGTCCCCACCATGATGCATCCCGAAATGTCAGCCAACAAGGGTTTTCTTCCAGACATGGCAAGAGGCCTGGGCCCACAGACTATCTCTACCCGGTCTGTGTTTTCACCTTCAAGCTCCTGAGCTTAAAGTTACAATTTAGCTTGCACATGACAGCCTTTGTAGTTTTAAATGTCTCCCAGCAGCTTGCTATTATGACATACAGGTGCTCAACAGCCTGTTAACAGTAAAGGTGATGCTCTTTTCTCTTTTTAAAGAGGAGTCATTGGCCCTCTGCCTGAATGTCCATCCAGCCTGCTCTAGACAGCAGCTAACACTGGGGGAAGCTTCAACCTATACATATAGACACAGGGTGTTAACAACTAATTAAAGAATTTACAACCTCACTAAAACTCCATTATTGCTGTTCCCTCCCAATTATTGGCTCTATTATCAGCTTTTATGGACTATGGAGGTGAGCTTCCGGAGAAAGTTGTGCTTGTTTTTGCTCAGTGGTCAGCTCAGTCCCTTTTTTTGTAAAATAACCAGTAGAAGCTCAGAGGCTAGAATATTTGACGTTTCTGAAGTGACACACTGTACTAATGGATAATTTGCATATGTATTTTTCTTGTTACATGTAATGGAATATGCTGCTGCAGATGCTTTTCTTCTCTCTCCGGCAGAGAGCCATCTTTTGTGTGGTTCCCACATGTGCTTTCCATCTTTCTCTATCTCACCTTTTTGTGTGTTAATCAATCTCTGTCTCCCCTCCGTCCACTAGGTGACAGTAACGACACAGTTCTCCCCTCTGGGGGTTGGGGATGGGGCTAGGTGTAATCTTAGTTTACAGAAGGTGAATTGGCTGAACACTATATGCTATGGACTGGGTGGGTGCGTCAGCAGCGGTGGTCATGTTGTGATGTGGTGACGTGGTGGTGAAGTAAATGATGGTGGTGTGTCTACAGTGGGAAGTCCACTCACTACCCATTTACTATTCTGCTTCACATCACTCAGCAGCATATAAAGGCTCACCATAATGGCCCATTCGTTGTGCTCTGCAAAAGCTCAAAAAAAGTATCCTAGAAAATTAGTAGTAACGGTAAACGGTTAACACTCTTGGCAATTTTGCAGCTCAAATAGGAGCCACACGCCAGTGGTTCCCAACTTTTCCTCTGAATACTCCCCTCCAGTATGACGAGGACAGTTGTCTGATTTAATTATCAAACATGTGCAAACTAGAAGAGTGTGTGCTAATGACCACAAAATGAAGTGTAATGACCGTAATAACGTGCATTAAACAGGTCTGCTGCACGTACACACACCGCCAGCCCAGAATAACAACAATGATTGATCTGTTGACACTGTTTTGGTTACCTGTAATCTTTTAAATTCCATAATCTTTCATCATATTGTAATATAAGTCGTCTGAGAGAAAACAAGACCTCTGCATCTCCTTCTTGGCTCTCTTTTCAGGCTTTAGTAAATCTAGCTGGCACGGGAGACTTTGGCCAATCGCAGGTCATTTGAGAGAGAGAGAGAGAGAGAGAGATTGATTCTGCCACCGCAGATGCGCATGCTCGCTTCGTTCCTTTGGTGAAAGTTCTGTTTATTATTGTAGCTAGGCTAAACATTGAGATAAGATACTTTATTGTGATCTATCTACAGTGCATATGGTGTGAGCCTTTAGCCTAGCACAAACGCCGGCTCGTTTGTCGTGTTTGTTTCCTCTCACACAGCCTTTGGGGTCTCCTTGTTCGGATGCCAACGGAAACGTTTTTTTAATAAGTCATCTGATAAAAACCGTTATGCACAGAAACCTTGCACACTCAGTCCGATTTGGGCACATAGGAAATAATGGGCCAAAATCGCCCAATTTGTAATACAATAAAAAAAAATATATATATATATATAAATAAATAAATAAGGGAATTTAACAGCTGTGCAAGAGGTTCCATACCTTTGTTTATGAACTGCCAGTTGTGTGTGGAGATCTTATTCGCCTACTATTGAGGACACTGAAATTAATGTCTTATGTATGTTTTGATTTATTTATTTTTTAGCAGTGTGTGTACAGTTTATGGCTATTTGTTGGTAAATAAATGCAACAACTCCTCAAGACCCAAGTTCCAAGTGGTTCTTAAGTGAAGGGGGTTAGCCCCAGCGAAAAGCTAAAGTGGTCCAGACTCATTAACTTAAGTGGGCTGACTTTAAGGTGGACCAGCTTGTCCCATTTTAGTTAGAAGCTAGTCTTGCATTGCCCCGCATTTCCACAGCGCTGTAGAGTAAGGTCTGGCCCCTCCACACATACACACTAGGATAGGAGAAAAAACATGCTGTGTGATGTTTACATTTATTTTAACCAATCACAATCGTCTTGGGTGGCGCTAAGCTCTGGTCGCAAATGCAGTGGATCTGCAAAATAGTCTCAGAAAGGAAATTGTTTAGGTGGAACATTTGCACCCCACACAAGAAAACGCCACATATGTGATATTAAATGAAGTTAACTGTTCACAAAATGTCGATGTCGATCCAGACTAATGAGAAGCTGCTCCTCCAAGTTTTGCTTTGGACATCTTAGTCCACCTTAAGGCTAACTTAAGTTGGGCTCCCCTAAGGTGGACCAACTATTCTCATTTTAGTCATAAGCTGCTCAGCTGAACTTAGTGTTAGTTTTTGCACCAAAATTATATAGTATCGTTAAGTGGATATACAGTACAGGCCAAAAGTTTGGACACACTTTCTCATTCAATGCGTTTCCTTTTTAGTTTCATGACTATTTACATTGTAGATTCTCACTGAAGGCATCAAAACTATGAATGAACACATATGAAATTATGTACTTAACAAAAAAGTGTGAAATAACTGAAAACATGTCTTATTTTTTAGATTCTTCAAAGTAGCCACCCTTTGCTTTTTTATTAATAAGGGAAAGAATTCCACTAATTAACCCTGACAAAGCACACCTGTGAAGTGAAAACCATTTCAGGTGACTACCTCATGAAGCTCATTGAGAGAACACCAAGGGTTTGCAGTGCTATCAAAAAAAGCAAAGGGTGGCTACTTTGAAGAATCTAAAATATAAGACATGTTTTCAGTTATTTCACACTTTTTTGTTAAGTACATAATTCCATATGTGTTCATTCATAGTTTTGATGCCTTCAGTGAGAATCTACACTGTAAATAGTCATGAAAATAAAGAAACACATTGAATGAGAAGGTGTGTCCAAACTTTTGGCCTGTACTGTATGTGCAGTTTACTGTCACAAATTCCCCCCTAATGTCTATACGTGCAGTTTACTGTCACAAATTCCCCCTTAATGTCTATACGTGCAGTTTACTGTCACAAATTCCCCCTTAATGTCTATACGTGCAGTTTACTGTCACAAATTCCCCCCTAATGTCTATACGTGCAGTTTACTGTCACAAATTCCCCCCTAACGTCTATACGTGCAGTTTACTGTCACAAATTCCCCTAATGTCTATACGTGCAGTTTACTGTCACAAATTCCCCCCTAACGTCTATACGTGCAGTTTACTGTCACAAATTCCCCCCTAATGTCTATACGTGCAGTTTACTGTCACAAATTCCCCCCTAACGTCTATACGTGCAGTTTACTGTCACAAATTCCCCCCTAACGTCTATACGTGCAGTTTACTGTCACAAATTCCCCTCTAATGTCTATACGTGCAGTTTAGTGTCACAAATTCCCCATACAATGTCCTTAATTAATTATGAACCTGGTAAACCACGTTGTTGCAAATGTGAATTAATTACATTTACAAATTGCGAGGTCCTCAGTGACGCTCAAATTAAGGGGGAGGTGTGGAATTTAACGAGACTAATTCCTGAACTGACCACGGCTTCACAAGGTCCGTTCGACATAAGCCGTTCCTTTCGGAATAGGCCTACTACTTGCCTAACCCCCACCCCTCAAAACTCATTTTATAAACACTAGGCTACGGCGCTTTTCCGGCCGCGCACCCCGACCCAGTCACGAATGGCTATGCTCACCCGGACCCAATCGAGGGCCCGTCTGGGAGAGATTCTGCCTTAGAGGCGTTCAGTCATAATCCCGCAGACTGTAGCTTTATGGTAGCTTTGGGACACTCACTTTTTGGAAAATAATAAACTAACCTGTCTCAAATGAGACCCTCATCATTTGTGACACTCACTAAACAGCACGTATACCCGATAAGTATTGGCATACGATTCATCCCTCATTCTAGTCAGTGTCGATATACATATCACGCTCCACTAATATGAATTAATATTAGCGGGCTATAGTGAATGTCGTACTCAGTTGCAGTTTCATAGTAGTAGTTTCTGACCTCTTATGGTAGTGACTTGTAAATAGGAAGAAAGACTGGATCCCTCCTCACATGTTGTCAAAATCACAAAGCATATCTGAAGAAAGAACTAAAGTTTTACCAAAAATATGTACAAAAATATTCTACACAAGTAATTAGCTTTAGTCCCTTTAGATTTCTACTGTGACCCCTTAACGTCTCCCCACCCCCAGTGTGGGAACCACAGGTCTGTCGTGAGTAAATGTATGCAGGGCAACTATTATTAAAATCTCCTGAAGGGTTTCCAAGCTGCTTGTTGTGCTCATATTTGCAGAACTATATCCTTTGTTAGATGATTATACAGTGTATTTAGATGGTGACAGCAGGTGTCCTGCAGGAGTTGGCAACAATTTGTTTAAAAAGTGATCCTGGTAAAAGGAATCGGGCCAAGATGACACGGAGCACTTCCCCTCAAACATCAGTTACACCAGGTTTTGCATTCATTTTGTCCCATTTTCTTCTCCTCCTGTCAACTGCTTCCGCACTGCTGCCACGTGTATTTGCATCGTATGGTTGTGTGTAGGGAAAAAAAAAAAAAAATGTGACCACGGGTGTCAACAAAACAGTGACAGTAATGAAGAAGGGAGCCTCCGACACTGCCAACACGGTCTGTCTGTCAATCTGTCGCTAGCTTATCATTACCCCGTCAGCCCAGGCAGCTTAGGCCCTGACCCAGTCAACAGCACACACATCTCACACACACCTCACACACACCTTTTTTACACTTCCATCAATATCACAGAGTTCATCTCAAGTTTGCCAGACAGGGACATACCCGAGCTGTCTGTGCATATAGCCAGTGGGGAGAGTGTGCCCTGAAGCATGACTTCCAACGATAAATCTAAACTGAAGACTGCACACTTGACTCCAAAATCAATAAATCATTTACAAACAGGATATATTGGGCCATATATTGCATAATTAATATAGCCGTTATCAACTCTCTTATAAATAGATACGGGAGCTACTTGATGTTGGCAGGTTTTGGCCAACTGTCATGCAAAAAAGGCAAACACACCAGGTGAAAAACAAAAGAATCTTGCCCTCCTGTTTTTTTTCTCCCTCTTTTCATCTCAACTCATGCATTGACAACCTGTAAACAGGACACACGGCAGGATATATGTCCTTATTGTTAGGCTCTTGTTCAGTTTAGCATAAAGGAGGATTAAAATCGCGTTTTCTAGGTGAATTGGGATTGTGTCTGTATACAGTGGGGTTCATAAGTTTAGGAACCCATGCTAAAGTTGACTAAAAACAGGAATAAAAAAATCATCTTTTGGATATTGATATTGATGCCTTAATTAAAAAAATTAGGAAAAATCCAACCTTTAAGGACACCAAGTTTCTTTGTGAATGAATAATGTATCGTAAATAAATAAATGTTCTTCCTTAAAATACATGGCTAATATAACATTTCTTCCCATATTTAGAGGCAGGCAGGTTTTTTTGTTAAGTTAGGTTTCATGGATCCAGGATACTATGCATCCTGATAAAGTTACCTTGGCCTTTGGAATTAAAATAGCCCCACATCATCACATAGCCTTCACCATACCCAGAGATTGGCATGGTTTTATGTCAGTTAGCCTAATAGCTGGTTTGATTTGCACTGAGAGATGATCTTATGGAAAGTACCCCATGCCAATCTCTAGGTATGGTGAAGGCTATGTGATGATGTGGGGCTATTTTAATTCCAAAGGCCAAGGGAACTTTATCAGGATGTATAGTATCCTGGATCCATGAAATAACTGGCCTTTACAAATAAAAACCTGCCTGCCTCTATGGGAATCTAACATAGGGGTGTCTATACTTATGCCCCCTGTATTTTAAGGAAGAACATTTATTTATTTACGATACATTATTCATTCACAAAGAAACTTGGTGTCCTTAAAGGTTGGATTTTTCCTATTTTTTTTTAATTAAGGCATCAATATCCATATCCAAAAGATGATTATTTTATTCCTGTTTTTAGTCAACTTTAGCATGGGTTCCTAAACTTATGAACCCCACTGTACATTCACCTGATTTATAAGACTTAAAGCGTCAGTCAATATTGTTTCTAAAAAAACGTAGATAACAAAATGTATAATACGCTGCTTTGGGTTGGAAGAGATTTGAATGATCTAATTTAATTTGGTTTTCAAAATGTTAAATATTAAGAAAACGCTCCAGACTCAGTTTTAGATTGAACAATTTTACTTTAAACTACTTTATAGTTTGGATATAAACACTGGGCGCCCTCAGAGGTGATGATATCAGATGAAGCAGCAGCATTAGTAGCTGACGCAGGCCCGGCGCGGAATGCCGGGATGCTTGCACTTCTCGTCAGGGGCCCTCAGTTTTAAAAAAATCCCCTGCTGTCATTGGAGATGGTCTCGCTTGTTTTTCTAAGCACCTTTTGAGCTTTTTCAAGTGCAGAATTAGGGACTGTTTGGGGAGTTAACCAGGACGCTTCTGCACTCCTGACACAGGAAGCATGATTGGTGAAATCTGTGATTAATAGTCCTCTCTCTCCCACACTCTCTCTCTCTCTCTCCCCCCCTCCCTCCCGTTCCCCAGATGTCTTCAGCCAGTGTTTTTTTTTTTTTTTATTATGTAAATTCCAACATAAACAGTTCCTCCTCACTAGTGTTTGGTTTAGGACTGAAGAGCAGAGTTATATGGGGTGCCTAAATCACTTTTAGTAATGGTGCCTGCTTCCACATTAATTCATTTTTTACTTTTTTTACAAATACTTAATTGCCTTTTAATATATAGGAAATACAGGCATTTATTTTGCTACAACCCCACTCTCCCCATGAGTTGGCTATACGTTCTTATGATGGATTACTTGTGCCAGTACTGTACAAAATGGTTTATACTACATTTCAATTTTAATGTGATCAGTTTGGAAGTGTTTGCTTTAAAAACAGGTTTGACGCCACGGCCGTTTTTCAATACTATAGTGTGGCTCACTTGGTAGTAACTATAGTTTATTGGCCTCACATAAGCAGGCAGACCTCATGTTATTTGGGCACCTTTTTATATTACATTTATTTCACCCACTTCCCTGATTTGCCTTTTTGCCAACCACAAGTGTTTTCTTACAAATGCAGTGTAAATTTAATGTTACCTGTCATAGTAGGTTTATATTTGAATAAACTTGCACAATAAATATCCCAAAGACGTGTAGTCAGGCAGGCTCTAATTGTTTCTTATGAAAGATAAACACGGCTAAAATCAACACAACCTAGTATGATGTTTGAGCAGTAGCAGGTTGGCCTTTTTATTAAAGAGAGAGGTGAAAATATGCTATTTGCAATAAACAAATAAAACATATTTTTTTTATTCTGTCTCCTGTTGGACGTTTTATATGGTAACTCCCTGGAGTTCTTAGTCCTGTGCATCTTTTTATTTATCGGTCCATTTGTTGTCATGCTATTCTTTATTCGCTCACCTCTACTTCTACCTGAGCGTTAAAAGCACCTGAGATTAATCAGAGTTTCTACATCACAGTGCCCGGCCCAGTCGCTGATGGATATCGCGTCGGCTTTGCTACTGCAGATGACAAATTGCAGGGGAGCAGCAGCTCGCAGGGTTTGTTTGGCATTCCAGATCCGATGTGTTTTGAAAAGTCTTAATGGAGGACATAGAGGCTTGACATATCACCTGCAGGTTCAGTCAGGAGCTCCTGTCAAAACCAGAGCGGGCCTGTGAGGTGAAGCTCTTGTCATCATGACGCTCTTATCCTTTATCTCACTCCTGAAACACCGGGACGAGCTGTGATTTTCTGCTTTGGCTCTCGATGAACCAAGAAATGTATCGTGTAGTAAGATGTTTTCAAAACAATTAGCAATGTGCCTATTCATTTCTGAAATGCATTATTTAAAAAAGTTATTTGTTATCTGTTATGTTTTCATGTTGCTGGTTTTGTTAACCAAGAACGAAAAGTACTGGCAGAGAGTAATAAAGAAACTATTATTAGCATGTTTAAGAAAGTAGCGTGTAAGCTATTATTAGAGACTGTAGCATTTACTGGGTCAAGTAAGCGTGTGAAATGAGCGACCAGTATGTCTCTCATGTATTAGTCCATTTAACTTTGGGAGCTGTGCTTCCTGTAGTAGTGACCTTCTCCCTGTGGCTCCTGAGAATTACAGTCATTCAGTGTGTGTCTCGGCATGATGGATGACACCTGCACCCATTGAGCAATCGCTCCCTGGCGCACTATTGTTTTTCTTTCTCACTTTTGCGTGGGAGCAAACGGTGTGCATTCCTCGTGAGCCAAAACCAACTCAGATAATCATCTCATCTACGTGATGTATGATCTTCTGTCTTTGGACAACCTGGAATGTCTTGCCAATCTGGTAGCTGGCCATACTAGTGCTACCAGTGAGGCTTCTTGTTGACTCGGTCCCAGAGACCTATTGCAAAGTTCACCCCAGCTGAATAAGTGATGATGCAGCGCTTTTTAACACCCGGCCCCATTGTTTCTGCCATATGGTCTTCTTATCAAATACCCAAAAACAAAAGCCAAATTCCACTGTTGTTAAAGCTGCATTTGACGTCAGCTCTGTGCAATAAGAAAACCAGGCGTTGAATCAAAACTATATGTTGTCACAGTATAAAATCTCACTCTATGCTTGTAGCTCTTCTGTTTCCACTGCACAACTTTACACTGTCTTGGCACAGAATGCATTTGTGCAAATAGCAGTCTTGTAGTGCATGTGTAGGAGTGTGTCTTAATAGCCAAGCTCCAGACACACCCCTTGGCCATTAGCACTAGTGCCTGAGTATTTCTGTGTGTCTGCAATGCGCTGGATGACAAGCCCTGTCACTGCCATTGTGGTTCAGAAACAAAAGAACCTTTGAATGATGGAATCTCCCAATATGTCACTCACTGATGCATAGCAAAGCCATAAACGTCAACCAGATGGCAGGTCACTGTAATATTACGCCCCTCCTCGCAGTTGGGGGAGGTGGGTGCCTGCAGGAGAAGCCGGAGAAGGGAAGGCTGAGCGAAGCAACTCAGTAGCAGCATCTCCTTGGTTTGCCCTGCCCATGCTCAGTGGCTGTGCATCAGAGGCTATAGAGGGGTGTGAAGTGCTCCCGAGAGTGTGTGGGTTCACACCACTGCATGCTCTATGATTAAACAGTAGTGTGTGCTGACAGCTGGAGTGGAAGAGCATGATGCACTGGGGCAGAGTGGATCGAGAAGCTGCCGCCCAGTGGTGTCAAGGAAATGTCATATTTAGTGTCTTTAGGCCTTGATGCAGTTCCATGATGTTATACCACCCGAGTTGAATCAAATAAATATATTAAACCATCAAACATCTCCTGTAGAACTGGAGCAGAAAAAAAATAAGCTCCCTAAAATATCAATAATTAATTCACTAAGAATACCCTCAATAGATCAAAATGTATTGCATCAACAGGTGGCATCTCTTGTGGATCTGTCAGCAGGTATATAAATGCAACGCCCTCCTCTGCAGTTTTTGTTTTATAGTTTGATTGACAAGGCACACAAAAAATTTGTTCTCGCTTGACTGGAAGCACTTTCACTTTTGCTCTCCGGTCACCTTTACATACAGAACATTTGCTCTGAAGGCATTCTGGGACATGAAATTAAGGAAATCACTACATGAAGGGGAAACACGGCAACTAAATTACACTATAATGTAATTTTGTACACTATATAAGACCGTTTGAGGGGGAATGATTTCTTTGGTGAAAGAATACCACTAGTAGTATCAGTAGTCAGCTAGGAAGCGTACTAAAGTATAGTATATAGATTCTCAAAACATTTCTGGAACTCAGCAAGTTGTCCAGTGTGACAAACCCACTGCTTAGCAACATGGATAGAAATAAACTAATTTAACTTGGGTGAAATGAGAGCTGTACATGTCATGCAAAGGTCAATTTACGATTATGCATGCTCAATTTCTCTGTGTTTTTTCTACAAACCCCTCAGCCAGTCACCTCGTCTGCCATCAGCTGTTCTTAAGGTGTCTCGCCTGCAAGGACGTTAGACAGATGCTCAAATAAACACAACCTAGTTTTGCATTCATGCTTGTCATCACTTAATCCTTCTGCAACTGCAAGCGTTGGAGATAGCACATGCATTGCTAACTGACGTTGACCTCGCATCTAAAGACACCGGACCATAGTGCACTTAGACACCAAACACTTGACAGCCTGAAAACTGAACTCAACACACTGAACTAATCACATGTATCTGAATGGCACAGTAGGGCATGCCTGTTAATTAGTAAAGAGTGTTAACTACTGTTACCTTTCTAAGTTAATGAAGCATTTGGTAACCTGTATCCTTTAGACTTCCTGTAATCTGAGGTTTACGATGAGGCCCAAAATCTAGTGTGAATCATTTTAAGTGAAGTATCCAGATGTGCACAGCTGCTCTGGTCACTTGCAGGTACAAGTAACCATTAGCAGTGCACTCCTTTTTGATGATTGATTAAAATATAATTTTATTTATTTCATAACTTGCTGATAGTGGAAATGCAGACACGTGACCTCCGCCATGATGATCTGGGTTCAGTCTTTAGCCCACTGTTTTCTACTGCTGCTGCTCTTTCTAGTCCTACCTCTCTGTGTATCTACAATTATATTATCTGTATTACTGTCCAGACTTCAACCCATTTTATTCTTTTTCCAGTTTACGTTTCCCCAGTGGCTGAAGGCCTACTGGTTGTGCTGTAATTAAAGATGGAGGACAAATTAATGAATGTTTGCTTACTGTTACTATACAATAAAGCATGATCCTATTGAGATTGAGACTGGAAACGTTTTCTTGGCGAAATATCAGCCTTCAGAATCAGTTATAAAAACATGGTTTGAGTCTGTATAGTGATCTAACAACGTTCATAGCATAGCCTGTAGGTCTTTGCAAAAGTCATTTAGCCTGGTAGTCTAATCAGAACACATCTGGAGAGATCAAAACAAGCTGCAAATAGTTACTTACAGTAACAGCAGTTTTTGCTAATTTAATTGCTATTTGCAGTGGTGGAAAGTAACTAATGACATTTACATTAAGTAATGTACATGAAAGTACAGTTTTGATGTACTTGAGTATTTCCATGTTAAGATACTTTACACTTCTACCCCATTACATTTTGCAGGAAGATATTGTACTTTTTACTCCACTACATTTATCTGACCGTTTTAGTTAATTTAGTGATAATGAACTACCAAATAGTAACGTATATAAAGTGTGCTTGGTAAAATAAGCTTTGCCTCGACCGGTTACAACATTAGCCTAATAGTAATGTTATATATATTTTTTGCAAATATAATTTCATATTTGTATTTAAGTAAACTTTATAACAGTATTTTTTTGCAGTGTGATATTGCTACTTTTACTTAAGTAAAATATCTAAATATTTTTTCCAGCACTGGTTCCACCATTTACCAATACGTTATCTTAGTTCCCACAGAGCCTTGTACGGAGCAAAGCGGGACATGCAGCACAAGAATTTAGTTTTTCTGCCATGAAGGTTTTTTTTTTTACCTCTTTGTTTTTGCTTTCCAATTAGTGGCCAATAAGTGTTCCATGTGTATGAGATTGCAGAAGCTCTCCTTATCCCCCAGACTTTACACTCCCACGACTACATCACCTGTTGGAGCATGTTCGGTCACTTCCCAGCCTCTTTGTGTTTGCACAGGAGGATCGAGCAGGTTTGGTTTCATCGTGTAATCTGATTACCTGCTGAAAGATTTGATGCGCCTCATGTTCACCTATTAATGGCAAGGCCAGAAAAGGATGTGTCCAAAGCTTCCCTGTATTCTCCTTTTTATTGCAGTATCATTAACAACCATAGTCAGGTTAACTGAGCCGTGACAGATGGAATTTTGTTTGACTCTTGCCTGCCGGTAGCTTGTTTCAGCAGTTTCTTGGCATTAAGATGCAACTGTAAACAAAGTAATTTTTTGTGTGGTATTTTACTTGATAATTACTTCCCTGGAAAATCCCCAGAAGACGCACTCTTTTGTAGACAATATGTTTAATTGAGCAAATTAGAAAGAGTCCATATTGCACAGCAGCTGTGTACACACACAGTGGAATCTGCACGGCACCAGGAAAGGGATGCAGTGAGAATTGTGAGTTTAAAAAAAAAAAAAAAACTTGATTGAGTCAGAAGGCCTCTGTGCCAAAGCAGTGGCTTTTCAACACAGATGCACATAGTTAACGTGTGTGTGAAACCTCAGTCCCTCGCTGATCAACCGGGCTGCATTGATTCTCCAGCTGCTGGCACATGCTGACTTTCATTTTCAACTTCACATTTTCTTTTATTACTGGGTTTGCATGGATGATATGGTTGGTGGCTTCAGCCTTTGAAATGGCAGAGAATTATAGTCACTCGCAGGAATTTTGGAAAGAAGTCTCCTTGGATCACTCATTCAGACCCATGTTCTTGCAAAGATGGCACACGGCTTAAAACGCCAAGAATTACTGAGGTGGTTGGCATTTAAATTAGGCAGAGTGATAATCAGCGTGATGATAAGATTCTGGTAGAAGGTTGGCAGGAGCTGGTTGTCTGTCAAAACCATTTGGTAGCAACAAGAAGTGCGTTTGTACACACTTTTACTTAACTACTGTAAAATGAACGTGGGAAAAAAATCGAATGCACAAACATCCACTGACTTTTTCCCCGGTTAGCAGTCAATCAACTTTCTTATCAGATTATTTTAAATTGAACTGCCCCACTTCACATAAAACATCAGATTTATGTTGCTGTCTGATCCTGCGGGGCTTTAACAGATCTGTACAGTTCAGTTGTACAAGTTCACATTGGGTCTACATGGTCATTTTGACTGGTGTACAGCAGTCACAGTGTATGTGCAAACTGTTAAAAGAGCATGTGGCAAAGTGACATTTCAGGACAGATGAATACCGTATTAAACTGATTATTTTCATCATTGATCAATCTGGCACTCATTTATTAATTGTTTGTAAAATAGTTTAAACATGTTAATTGTCTAAAAACATTCATATATATATATATATAAACATCATATATGTCTGACCAACACCCCAAAATCCAAAGAGATTCACTTAATGGTGATATAAGTCAGAGATAAGCAGCAAATCCTCACATTTGAGAAGCTAGAACTAGCAACTATTTAGTATTTGTGCCTAAGAAGTGACTTAAAACAATTCCGTCTTAATGCACAACTATAAATAATGCTTCATAGATGGCTGAAGTCTTGACATCAAGTCGAGACAAGCCTCTTCTTAAACTAGCTTCTGTAACTCATACAATCTCTCATTCATTCTTTTGGAAAATATTAAACCAGTTCCTGGGGTTTACTTTCTATATTCTAAAACCCTATTCGCGCGGGACTAGTACTAACTGGGGACCTCTAGTAATTTGTCATAATTGCGGAAGTTGTCTGTGATCTTAATCTGCCATGTCCGTTATTTGTAAAGTAAAAATTCCACCGCAAATGACCTAACATATTTCACCAAACACAGAGGTTGTGTGATAATTCAGGGTGGTATTGACGGCATCGGAATTATAAATGAAAGTTTTGACAGATGCCTTGACATTATATATGGGGGATAATAATAAGTTAATTTGAGTAAAATACAGCTTTAGCTTATCCCGTGTGAATGTGTCGTTTGAGACACAGATGTGGGTGGGTCATTTCTAAATCACATGAGGTCCCCTGGTACTTCTAGTCCCGTGCGAATAGGGCTTATGACAAAGCACTTTCTATTAGAAATTTAAACCTTCATAATTTTAACTAAGGTTAAACAATGATTACTTTGTGAACACAGAAAAAAACTACAGCTTCCATGAAAATGTAGAAGCGCTGCAACAAGATTTTATCCATTTCCAGAAGAGCTCTTTTAAAGGCTTATTTATTTATTTTACTTTTAGTTTTTAGCTGTAATCTGCTGTCTAAAAACTTCTACCCTGCTCGGTCTTCTCTGTCCTGCTTCAATTATAGACATGCCTAAAGTCACGGCAACCCCTCGACTCGTCTCTTCTGTTGCACCATTAAGTTTAACGCATGGTGTTCTATAGTTTATGGGAAATGGTGTTCATTAAAGGCTGTAAAAAAAAAAAGAAAAAAAGAAAAAAAGAAACTGAAATATTTAATTAAAAATAATATCAGATTGTTTAGTTTTTTGCCCTTCTCTAAACGTATGGAGTGAAACCGGCAACACACTGCTGAGTAAGTTGTAGTTATTAGCATAGTTAGAAATGTTAATAGGATTTTTAAAAAGTTAGTTTTACTTCGGAACCCTTAAGTTCTGTTTTCACTTTGGCTCTTTATAGTTTAATGGACACATTGTATTACCACTAGTGCGTTCACAACATCCGATATTGATCGAAAGAAAAATATCCTAAACTTGAATAACCATCATTCACCTAAATGTCCATGGTTATTAAAGTGACTTATCCTGACTGATTTCTACCTTTCAGGTCTGGTAGAGATCTGCTTGATGCATCCCCTTGATGTAGTGAAGACCAGGTAAGCCACCCATTCTAACTTAACAACTCATACATGAACTCATATTTTGTGTAACTTTGACATATAAGCTGCTTACAAGAAAGCCATTTTAGGTCCACATCTGCTTTGAATCCTCTCGGTGGGTATTTGGGCCTGTGTAGTTAAGTTCCGAGCATACCAGGTCTTTTTTTCCCCAGCTGGCCAGCTCTGCACTCATTCTCCGCACAAGTGGGCACCGATGCCAAGAGCCTTTGACATTTTGTGGAAAATGAAATGCATCATTTACCCATTCATTTCCCACTCAATGTTAACGTTAGATGTTTTTATGTTTCCAAATCCCTCACATTTTTAAACTTATTACTTAATTTAAGAATAAAGAATCCAACTTTTTTTTTTTTTCCCCGAACGGCCTGCGGTTCTTGTGAAAGAAGGGGACATGCAGGATAAATCCGATTGCCACTAAATGCACTCGCTGTGTCTAATAGCTTGTTTTCCTTTACCATCTCCTGTTTGCGCGTTATGCAAGAGTGGCAGCAGTCTGGAGCTGTTGAGTGATCAGGAGCCTCACACCACAGTGTCTCAGCCGGCCATAAACAGGTCGTGGGCTACTACTAAAGCTTTATAGTCTTTCACAGGCCTAGCCAAGACCTCTTAGCCCCCTGCCCCATTCACTACTTGTCAGTAAATTGTGCTGCTTTTTCTGTCATTTACGGCAGCAGTTTCTTGGTAAATAAATTGCTTGGCGTGCCTTTTTGAAAAAAGTGAGATAGTTGCACTTTGAAGGCAGTGCCACCACCAGAACACAGAGAAGGAAACGCAGGGATAAAAGCCAGGGGTGAGCAGTGTTGTATTAGTCCGATATTTGATACTTTGAAGGCACACAGTGTGATTTATGCTCATGTGTGGAAGCTATGGGGGTTTATTACAGGTAAGGCTTGAGCTCTGCCTGTCCGTCCTCACACGGGGTCAAGGTTAAAAGTGCACTCACTGTTTTCTTTGTAATTCTCTTCCTTGAAAAGTGGTAGCGGTAAAAGCTGCTTTAAAACTGGACAGGTTTATCTGTTGTTTTCTGTTTGTGTTGCCATGTGTTTATGTTGATATGCGTTCTGTTGCTGAGAATGGGGTCTGTGTAAATTGATTCCTTTTGGTCTTGGCTCTGGGTTTTGTTTGGCATCTCAACAAAATGAACAACCAGAATAGTCTTTCTTTTTTTTTAATTGGGAGCATTAGATGATGTTAAAAGTGTCTAAACAACGGGAGGTTGCTCCTTATTTTGATTGACAGACAGACATACACACAGAAACAAACCATACACGTGTAGATATGCATGCATACTTTACATGCATGTTCACACACTTAACATCCACACATGAATTCATAAACCAAACATACATACCAGCTAATTGGGACACTGAGGGAGCTGAAATCTATTAGCAGGAACCTTGGAGCCAAGAGTCAGACACAGACACACCTCCACTGCGGTCTCTGTTTTTTTTTTTTTTTTTTTTTTTTTTTTTTTTTTTTTTTTTTTTTTTTTTTTTTTTTTTTTTTTTTTTTCAGGCATGGCTCTTATTAGGCACTGGCTCCTGCTTTAATGTCCACTGGTCCAAATTGAACGGCAACTGGAGTAAATTTACTTTTTTCCACCAACTTAGAATCAAAGGGATTTTTCCCCTTTTTTATTTCTCCCTCTTTTTCCTTTTTTTGCAAGGTAAACTTGACTAAATGTGTACCTGCCTGGGAGCTGATGTTTACTGATGTTAACCCATTTTCCAAATGAGGGTTTATCTTTCCCCTCTTTCTCTGAGGAGGAGGGTGCAGTGAATTGCAGATTTAGGATTAGCGGTTGGGTAGAGGCACTCCATTTGTAGCCAAATCAAAAAATGTCAAGAGCATTTGGCAGCTGTTTCCTTTAAACAAATACTGATTCACCCTCTTAGATGACTGCTTTGGCAGATAACTGTATAGCTGTGTTCCACAGATTTGGAAAACGGGTGACCTATAACTTCCATCATGATTTATAGCGTAAAATCTGGACTACTTATATATTTAAGATATTTTTAAAGCACAGGAAAGCAAGTCCATTATGAAAATGAATAGCTCAGGATTTCTATTAAAAATACTGATGGACAAAATGCTTTTGGGAAATGATAGAAAGTATTTGACTAGATTACACTGGACTTTGCTTTAGATATTGTAGGTAAAAGTCAGTCTTTTCACATGATTCACTTTTTGCCTTTGTTGTTGCACTTTCCCTCCCCGTTGCGTGCTCACTGACCAGTCGAGCCATGACCCCTGTTACTCACCTTTGCTAACAAGTACATCTATCTTACATCTGAAGGACTCCTGCAGAGCCCACCTTCTATCAGTGGGACTAACAACCTCTTTCATCATTGTAAAAGAGTTGAATGTGAACAAATTCCTATTGGCCATTTTGACATAAGTACATGGATGCAACAAACAAGCTGGTATGTGTTCAGTGTCTTGCTTAAGACTTCTTTTACTGGATAATTGGCTAATAGCATCAGTTGTTGTGTGAATTTACCTATTTTTTTTTATCAAAGAGGACAGTACCACTAGTAGGACTGCAACTAAAGTATTTTAATCATGAATGAATCGCTTGCTAGATCAAATTTCAGGAAATGGTGACATACAGTATGCCCATCTCAAGTGCTTGTTTTGTCTGAAATAAAAGTCCAAAACCCAAAAGATATTCCATTCACAATTATATAAAACAGAGAAAAGCATTTTGATCATAGAAGTTCTTCAGTTTTGTTTTCATTGAGAATGCACACACAGAGATGCAGACCAAATACAGAATGTGTCAATACATGCACATTGGATTGGATGAAGGCAAAATAGCCCAAATCGTTTGTGGAATAAAGCATGGTATGTTGGTGAAGAGTTGTGTGCCATGATTAGTTGTTCTGAACTAAATTTCAAGTTTAGGACAACTATTCATTATCCATGTAACATTTGAGACGGGTCAGTTTCTTGTTCTTAGCAGCTAATCCAGAAATTCAAGTTAATCTAAAAAATTTAAACCTTATTGTCATTGTCAGTCACTCTGCATCATAATCGGCCCATGTAAATGTAGCATACTTCACACAAAGTAAACCGTTAATTGCCCCTGACCCTCTCCTCTTCCATGGGTTGGGACAGGAATGTTGGGGGGTGAAGATGGAGGGTGCGATGCGGTGTGGGGAGGGAGGGCAGTCGTCAGTTTAGCAGAGAGAGACAGTGGGACCGGAGTTACAGCTTTTCATTAACCTGGAAACCACCTAGTTACATGGTTCATGGGCTGGTCTCAGCTCACTTGGAGGTAACAAAGGGTGTCGGGCGGCACTTTCTGCGGGGGGCTGTGCGCTCGGGGCACCCCATCTGACTCTGATCAGGTTCTCCCTCTCATTAGAGAGTTGCACTGAGCCTGCATTTCCCTTCATGTCGAGATCCTGTTACATGGAGCTCCACCCTTATACACATGCATGCACAAACATACTCGCGATCATCTGAAAGCAGCTTCATTATCGCCCCTTTCACTTCCGCCCAAAGAGTGAAACCACGGCTTCTTTGTGTTTGTGTCTCCCTGAGCAACTCCTCCTGTCATCGTGAACTTCCTGGCATTTCTAAGATGTGCACGTGATCTGTGTTTGCCCCAACTGTGTATTCTGTGCAAAACTGAGCCACTCCTCTGCCTCTGTTCTCCCTCTGCACCCACCCTTTCTTTCTCTTTCGTGCTTTCTCATTCTGATTTGTCCTTTTTCCCTTGCTCCTCGTCTTTTTTTCTCTCTATCCACTCTTCATCCAACTTTTTGTTTTTCTTCTCCCACTGAACATTAACTGTCTCCTGTTTTTAAATTCTGTCTTCTATGATTTTAGCTTTTCAGCAACCATCTCAGTTAGCCTGTTGTTGAATCAGATACTACTACTACTACTACTACTACTACTACTACTAGCGAATATAAACCATATTATATAACATCATCAACACCATGTTGAGTGCATTGTTTAAACTTCCATCATTCCTTCTGAATTAGAGATGTACCGATTACAACTTTCTAGGCCGATTCCGATTTTCTTTGAGTTAGGCCAGCCGATACCGATTTTAGCCGATTCCGATTTCATTATTTCTAACCACTTTACAGCACACACAAATATTTATTTTCTATTTTTTCTTTAATAGAACATTTTGCACAGAACATTTGAACAGCTAATGGATCACTATAAAATAGAACTATATAAATTACTCCTGGAGCGGGAAATTCACACACATCTAAAGTGCAATGTTAGAACCATTTCCTTCTTTTCACATCCAATATCCAACAAAAAAAATTCGATTTTGGTTTTATGTGTCGTCCCTCCACGCCCTACTTTTTCCTTGCAGGTGTTGCATATTGCAAACTTGTTATCCTCTGCACACACGCTGAAGAATTTCCAAACAGCTGACATGTTGCAGGTTAATTCACGAGGTGCTGTCGCGTCCGTGTGTGCGTGCGTCCTTGAGAACTGTAACTCGTATAACTTATGTTGTCAGTTAATTGTAGCGTTGACCGGCATGAAATCGGCATATGTCAGACTGACCTGCCGGTCGCCAGTCATGGCCGAGCAAGTGAAAACCGGCCAATTCCGGTCACCGGCTGGTCTATCAAAGCATCTCTATTCTGAATTTGTAGTTTGTTGAGCAATTATGTAAAGTTTTCTTTTAAATCTGTTGTACATGTGTTTTCAGAAGATTAGTATTTAATTATTGTATTGTGTGACATGGCTGTCAGTCATTGCAAACCTCCTAAGCCTGCCAGTAGCCTGTTACAAGCCTGATTTCAAAAACCTTGTACTGGCCCTTGCTCGCGGCAGTAGCCATGGCAACACTACCTCCATTTGGTCACAACGCGCATGAAAGTGTGTCCCATTTGGGGGGCTTGAAAGTGATCTTTGATGAGGCCTTTGACAGATGACGTCCACATTTTTGGGGGGGAACGTGTGACAGCGCTGAGGATGGCCCAAAGGCTTCACCCCTCCCTCCCACCTCTGTTTGCCCCCAACTGCTTGGTGAACCCCGGTGCACTTATGGAGGAATCCCTGACACAACCCTCAAACAGCAGGGCACAAAGCAGCAGCAGCCTGATAGCTGATCTTGCCTTGTAAAGGAGCAGGCAGGTCAGCGCTCGTCAAGCCACCTCCTAATCCCTCCGGCGCTGTGAGACTGCAGGGCAAGACTTTACGCACAGTGTAAAGCCAAAAACACATGCAGCGTGCGTGTAGGATGAACCCAGCTCAGTCTGTGTGCATCGCTTCAGTGCACAAGCATGAGTAACGGCGAGTCCAGTGCAAAAGGTGCAGAGCAAGTCCTTTCAAAAGAGCAGCAGAGCTGCATTTTTGGCAAGTTTAAAAAGCAGGGCTAACCCGAACGCTTTGAAGTCATGATCGTTGCCATGGTATAGATGTCTAAATCAGTATTCGAATGCTTTGTTTTTGTTTTTATTATTATTATGTATGCATCACCCCAAAAAGCCTGAATGGCCAATTAAATAAGGAATAGTAATCCCACATTATTCATTTAGGTATCAACATTAATTATAATTTGTTATTCTCAAAGGGAACTGTGTGTGTGTGTGTGTGTGTGTGTGTGTGTGTGTGTGAGTGTGAGTGTGTGAGTGAGTGGGGCATCCTGGTGGTCCCAGCAGTATATGATGCATATGATGTAACTTCATCGTCTTTTCTTTTCACCTTTTACCGTTGTCAACTATCTAATAAAAGGAAAAAGGCCAGAAATATAAACTTTTAAAACCTAACCCATTACGTTTAATGTTGTGACAGATGTTGCTGCAGATGATGTAACTGACAGTCACAAGTGGATGATTAAATTAAGGATTACAGTTAAAGATAGAGGTGTGTGTGTGTGTGTGTGTGTGTGTGTGTGTGTGTGTGTGTGTGTGTGTGTGTGTGTGTGTGTGTGTGTGTGTGTGTGTGTGTGTGTGTGTTGTACCGTAGCACCTGTAATCATTATCAGTGAAGGGGTTCACATTCCAGTACACTAATTACAGAGTGGAGGCATTGTGTGCTTTGATTTCACTAGACCCTGACTGTGCTGCAACCACAGTGCTCCCCCCTGCTGCCCCTTCTCTCTCTTTATTTCTGACTCTCAAAACTCACACATGTATGTCCTTTATCCCGCCTTCATCACCCCTTTGCCAACCTATTTGCAAGCAGCTCTTTGCACTTTCGAGTCACTCACTCGTAAAGGCACTTTCAAACTAGGCAAAAATGGTTGTCTCTGTGGCACTACTCCTTGAGCAGATGACCGAGCTGCAGTGGATGCAGGCATCACGGTTGCTTGGCAGTTTCAAATGGCACGACTCTGTGTTCACTGAACAACCTCTGCTCTTTCACTCATTCAAACTGTTAAAGCATGTGAGCTTGCTTTGCTTTTTGGCATCTACGTAGTGCCTGAAGCACAGCCACAATTTATTTCCCTTTTGCTGATGCAGTTGTGATAATCCAAAGTTTTGAACAGACACTTAAGGGCTCAGCATGGTCCTTGCGCCCAAACTTAATGTGCACATATTCACACAAGTCATGCTCTCGTCCTGGTAGGAGTCGCCATTGCTCTCCGAAATGGCACAGTGGACGAATCTACGGCAAGCACACAAGAAGGCTGTTGAAGTTGATAAAAGCAGGAAAAGCTTCATGTGATGTCCCTTTTGTTAAAGCGTTGACAATGGCTGTATGTGGTCATTGCACAGCACGTGTGTTGTTTCCTTCTGCCTGCTTCTTCATTCTTTGCATCTTAAAAAATACGTTTGCTCTATGGTTGCCGGTGTGTTTATTTAAGGAAGGTGGAAGAGAAAGTGATTGGCTCCTGGGTACCACAGCCACAAGCCAATCATCAACAAGGACTTGCACACAGTTGTCACGGCTGCAGATCGTGAAGTTTCAAAGATTGAGTGACATGCTCCAGGTTTGCGGGCCAGCCGCAATTACTTGTGTAATGGCAGAGGTTTGCTGGCATGTGCAGAATTGCGAAGGACAGGGCACGAACATTACAGCAGGCCTTGCACTTCTTTCGTCATTGCTCGATCTTTGCCTCTAAGGCCTAGGTACACTGCTTATGCATTTCAAGTTTGTTTATAAACCTTTGCATGGTTGCTACTTTCAAAGGTCTGCACCACTGACTGGATCCATAATACTTTATGTCATTCATGCTGCACTTAACATGGATCTAAGGTACAGGATCTAGTTGGCGTCCAGCAAAAGTGGCTATAGTCTTCATCTTCAGTTCTTACTCAGTAATACCAGTTAAGGACAGAGTAGTAGTATTTCTCTGACAAAGATGTATATGTCAGATAAATGATGAAGGGGAAGCTAAATGGAGAAAGAAGGCGGAAAGAAAGATAACCGTAGTGGTAGCCTTTTACTTAGGTCCCTCTTTATCCATGAATGGTTGGGCGATATATTTTTTTTTTTTTTACATTCTGCTCATCCTGTCTGCCTTTACAAAACAATATACGGCTCCAGACTAAATTAGTGTCACCAAACACCTAACCAAGTTACAAATGTTTATATGGAATAAAGAATACAACAGCTGAAATTACCCATTTTATAGCAACAGTGAAGGCTTCTGTAAAATCTCATTTGTTTTGGCGTCTGTGGGATTCTTCGTGGCGCCCACAGCAGAGTTCTGTGTCTTGGCCTCTTGAGATGGGGTCTAGACAAGATAATGTAGTGCAGTTTAGTTTAGATTAGTGAATCTCTGGTTTCTCTTTGGAAGCATGCGGGCCAGTTGACTTCTGTCTGGAGCGCACTGTGTTATAGCCAGTGGTTACCTGCTGTCAGGGGAGTCTCCAAAATCCTGCATCCTCTCCTCACATCAAAGCGGCTGTTGCTGTCACTGGCCTGCATCAGTCTATCACCAGGTAGTCCTGAACTAGCTTGTCTGGCCCGCCATCATCTGTCATAGCTTCTATTTTTTCTCTGTTTTGCATCTTTCTCCTACATTGGTTCCTGTTAAAGATCTATGAGGAATGCTCACAAAATTGTGGAAAACAAGTTTTTATGTTACGGTTAGACTGTTATATATTATATACATATACACTCTATAATTATGACGATTGCTAAAACATTAGCACCATAATTTCAGTTAACAGCATTTGGCAGAGGTTAAGAGATCTCCGTTTAAACACCCAAGAAATCCAACCACTTACTGGAAATGTCAGTAAGATTACTCATTTTTTCCACCTATCTGCTCCACTTCATTAGCAGCT
The DNA here is from genome assembly GCF_010015445.1 of Perca fluviatilis. Taxonomy (NCBI): domain Eukaryota; kingdom Metazoa; phylum Chordata; class Actinopteri; order Perciformes; family Percidae; genus Perca; species Perca fluviatilis. The sequence continues at coordinate 12,358,835 of NC_053131.1, read as the reverse complement.
TTCTAAATTTGCTACGGTCCTCTCTAACATATAGAGTGATCTGTCAGTCAACCAGAAGTTTGTAATGCTCAGACCAACATCTAAGTCTCAGTCTAGGCCTGTCGTCGTGCTGTTTTATGCAGCTCCTTTCCTGCTCTTCCACGCTAACACAGCCTGAACTCGGGTCACAGAGGTCACAGTATATGAGCAGACATCTGGAGCGGCAAACTAGTCCCAAAACCACCATAGGGAATCGGAGGAGTCCGTTTTATCGGAGTGAGAAAGAATCCAGAGTGACAGAGAGATGTCGTAGCACTTTTTACAGCCAGAGGAACTTTTTCTCCCTTATCCGCACCACGGCCTGCTCCATAATCCGGGCTGTCCCAGGTCCAGTGTGTTTGTGGTGCGGGTGAAACCCAACCTGGCCTGGTCCAGATCAAGCTCTGGCTACCTGCCGTGTCACAAGCGCCAAAGGTTTATAACTTCCCCTCTGCTCCCATCTTTCGTCTTCTTCCCCTCAACTTTATTTTCCTATTCCTCTCTCCAAAGGTCCGTCTTTATTGGCCTCCTCCTGCCACGCTCAAACACTTTTCCCTTTAACAGTTTGAATCCATGACGGGATTCAATCTATCAATATTTGTTTTATTGCTTGCTCGTTTCCCCCTCCCCCATGTTATTGTGCAGGATGGAGGTCAGTTGAAATCAACATTATTACATTTATTTGGCAGATGCTTTTGTCCTAAGTGACAATAAGTGCAGATCACGTAGGAGCAAGAGTGAGGATATCAAACATTTGGATGGTATCTCTTTTTAAACAAATGACTAAAAGCATGCTTAATACTTAAGAGATCAAGTGTCATACTCATTGTTTTATACTCTTATTACTCTATATAGGGCTGGGCAATATATTGATATATCTATCGTGATATGAGACTAGATATCGTCTTAGATTTTGGATATCGTAATATCGTGATATGACATAAGTGTTGTCTTTTCCTGGTTTCAAAGGCTGCATTACAGTAAAGTGAATTACCAGACTGTTCTAGCTGTTCTGTTATTTGCCTTTTCCTCACTTAGACATTATGTCCACATTACTGATGATTATTTATCTAAAATTTAAGTGTGAAGATATTTTGTTGAAGCACCAATTGTCAATCCTAGAATATCGCTGCAATATCGATATCGAGGTATTTGGTCAAGAATATTGTGATATCTGATTTTCTCCATATAGCCCAGCCCTAACTGTATAAGTCAACACACTTTTTACTCACTGACAGTCAGCACTGTAGTCAACCACAATGTCAAAAAAAGCAGAATTTAGATCTAAAGGGGACCCATTTTATTTTTGGTTACACTTATTTACCCTGAAACAGGATTGGATGGCTAAAGTCACGATTGGTCGCATTTGTCATGTTGGACCATTTAGGTCGGAAAAGTGCTCTTAACCTCATGTACCATTTGCAATGGACTTCCACCATCTTTATGATCCTGCTCATTAAAATTAATTGTCTGGCTGTAAAAAATAGATTTCCCCTTATGTTGCCTTCTGGATTGTCTTATGCACTTCAGATCTAACATGAGAAATTGCTGAACTTTCATCCTTTCCCCTCGGTAATTAACTTTTTTTCTTCAATCATATATTTTGTCTCTCCGTCTTTTTCTTTTTTTTCGTCAAAGCACTTTGCATTCCTAGAGGGAAGGCTTTAGTATATCAAGGCTCTCACTGTAGCAACCAGTCCAAATACACAGCAAAACATATAACTCATATTGTTCATACTTGCAAAAAAATGCACTTTTTGACATACTACAATAGATAGCATAAGATGACTAGATATGGTCATTACTTGTTGATATAGTGCTAATTTATATGTTTGAATAGCTATAAATATGATTTTTGCATCAGTCGTATTAGACCCTAAATTTTAAAGTGAACAAGTCATCAAAAAGTGCCACTGAGGGAATACCCCTCCGTTTAATAGGGCATAGTTTTAAGAGATCTCCTAAAAAGCATGGCCTGCCCTTTTAAAAGTAGGCCCATCAGGCCTGTGCCTTTTGATCAAACCCCCCTACCCCTTTCCCATAGGCATTTTTTTTTAACACCACCATTAATGAGCCTCACCTCAACATCTCGTCCACTGTGAGGTGACAGCCCGTCTTGTTGGTCCCCGGTTCGAGCCCATTACCATCGGGGTCTGGGAGCGGACACAGCTTTGTATGCCCCTCAAACGCCGCGCTCCTGTCCATAAAAATACAAAGAACGGGGCTCTAGCCTGCTACTCCGCCCTCATTTACCTTTTTGACTTCTTGGTGGACGCCTAGAATTTGTACTTTTATAGGCAGTGGAGGTCAGGTGTGCGAGGTCTTCAGGATTATTTACCCCAGAGTAGTTGTCTCGTTCACAGCAGCACCAACCTGCCCTCGCCTTCACCTTTACCTGGGCAGCTCTGGGCCTGTAAAGCACAAACACAGGGGGAGAGTGGGATATGGAAAGGAAAGGAGGGGTACTCTTGATGAACTCACAGATCTCATCACCTCTGAGTATACTGTATCTCCGCTGGCTTTCGCTGATGATTGAAGGACATGTTGTAAGCAATGTGTTTTTAAAGAAGCCCCGGGGTTTTCTTTGGGTCTTCTGTCTGCGGAGTTTACAATCCCCACGGCTGACTCCAAGGCCAAGTTACTCTGCCAGAGCCATGGAGGCTATCTCGGGCTCTTCTTCAGCCAACCAGTATATCTTCTTACTCACTGTGGCCCTATTAACAGAAACTAGAGCTTTTTGTCTGTACAAATCCTCTAAAAAAAAACATTCAACCAGGACTTACGTACTTTGAGCTTTGAGTCTTATTTTCCACTGTTGGTTGCTGTGAAAAGCAACATTAGCAGCTTCCTAGCCAGGGGCCTGTCAGTCCCCCTGCTGCCACAAGATCTTCAGGTCCTCCCTATTATCTCCCACTCCCTTGGCCTTGCTGTTTGGTCCCTGGCTTTTATGGCAGGGTAGGAGAGGGCCATGAGGAAATGAGGTGACCCCAGGGTCACGAGTGGAGTCAGGGGGCTGGAACCGGACCACGGTCCTGCCAACCTCACTCTCTCAGGGCCGGTTTGGGTGGAGGCAGGCAGAGCAAAGGATACAGGGGGAGACTGTGGACAGGGTCCCTTCCATCCTTGACCCCAGCTTCATATGCCTTTAATTAAGCCAGATTTGAATATGTTTACAAGCCCCAGTGGTCTTAAATCTTCCGGGTCTTTGCCCTCCCTCTTTACCCCTTATTCCTCCATCCCCTCATACCCGGAGTCCTTCTTTTTCTTCTTCTCTTTAATATGGTGTCAGACATCTATTTATTATGCTGTTTTAACTGGTTTTCAGGAACGGGTTACAAGCTATTTGGGAATCCACCAAATAGGATTTGAGGGACACCCCTCTAAGATGTTAATCTGTTAGCGATATGAAAGGCCGCTCACCCCACTAAACTCCCCCTCCACTGGAACCTGGGGGCCCTTTATGGCCCCATCAGGCACCCGCATGGACGACTTACTGCTGACCTTGTGACCTGGCAGTTGAAGCCATATGAGGGAATCTTTCTCTTGTCATGTTCCTTCCTTCTCTCTTCACTTCTGCCTCTGTTTCTAACCCTCAGAATTTCTGCTGATGTTCTTAACTATTTACGGGAAAGTGATTAAAATTCCTCAATTATCATCTATCACATTTTAAACCATGATTGAGTTTATTGGAAATTGCGTTATCTCATCAGACCATTTAGTTGAACATGTTCTTTTGTTGAGTTTGATTGTCCAAGACATGTGGCAGTATATAATGAGATCTCTTCTTATCGTCTCAATACCTGAAACTCTTTATCTCTAACAGGCACCATTTATATTCATTCTTTCACCCCCAACTGGTCTCTCATGTAAAAGATTTACACACAGCTCACCAGCCTTTATTAGGGTGGTACCAGCGTGTTTGCTACAACAAAAAGTCCTTCGACTGGCTCCATCATATTAAAAATTTACACGTAACTGAAGAGCTGTTACAATTGGCTTACTAGCATGTTAGTGGCCGAAGAGCTTGCTGCAAAAGGCCTGGTCCTGGGGAGTTGGGTGGCTAATTGGATCGGTTGGGTTAAATAAATGTTTGACTTCTCCCCTGCTCTGGGGGGACCTGGTGGTAGGAGCCTCTCATCTTAGCAGAGGAGGAAAAAACGGCAGATGAAAGGGAGAGGTGTGGAAAATAAGGAGGGAAATGAGCTCATGTATGCTAAGATCACATTTGTTCTAAGTGTATTTTACACAGGTGTCACAATGCAATTTATACACACAATGAGCACAATAAAAACAAAGAAAACTAAAAATTCAAATAACAACAATGCTAGTAGCTGCTGTAATATTTACAGTGATGGAAGCTTTTAATGAGAACTTTTGTCTTTGCAGGTTCCAGATCCAAAGGGGAACCAGTGACCCAAACAGCTACAAGAACCTGAGTGATTGCTTCCGGACCATCATACGCAATGAAGGGTAAGTTATCCACCGGTCATTTCCTACTACAGATCAAAAAAGCTCATGAATTACACATAATGTTTCTTCAGAGCACCAGTGATGTCAGTCCTCTTGTTTCCCAAGTGCAGGGAAGGAGTCATTTTTCTTTTGCACTCAGATGGCAGATTTCCTTGGTGTTAAACTGGCATTGATGTTATGTAATAATTCCATTCAATTACTACTAATGGGTTTTTCTTTTAAGGGGCAAGTACTTTTGCAAATACAAATACAAAATATGATGATGTAAAGAAAGTTACACAAGGGTTGATGACAAACACCACAAAGGCTCATCATTGATTTAACTGGTATTTGCTGATGGTGCAGCTTCCATATAATCTGCTGAGGAAAAGATATATGTGGGGAATACATGAATCATGATACATGATGAATCATACTGCTTTATTCAAATGCCACTGACGGTTATGTTGGTAAGGTGGTCTAGTGGCTGGAAAGCTGAAGGTGTTACAGGTTTGGGTGTTTTTAAAACCGCCGTTGTGTCTGTCAACAGCACACAGAAATATCCTGTAGCACTGAGCGTGCCTTTTCACTCATTGTGCCTCACACCGGAGATGAGTGCAGCTGTTATTGGCTTAAAACCTAAATGTTAAACTTTTCCCGACTAACTAAAGACAGTCATCCTGCCATGCTGCCTCCTCATCTGCCTGCCCTGTGACAGGACTGTGAGACAGTGCAGGTGCAGGAGAAAGTGGTTAACAATCGCTCTGTTTACGGCGAGTCGACAGCTTTACAGCGGATATAAAGCTGATCTGCTACGAGGTGTGAGTGAGCGCGGGGTGAGAGGCCGGCTAGTGACAGTTGGAAATCCTTTGTTGGCTGTAGTTCAACAGACAGAGCTATCATGCTACAGTAGCTCTGCCCTCTTCACACACACACACACACACACACACACACACACACACACACATATACACACACACACACACACACACACACACTCACTACGCTACAGTGTGAAATTTAATCCCTTTGTGCCTGCATGCTTTTTGGGTGTGTACTCTGGGAGTAGGTCCGCATGAATTTCCAGAGAACTCTGACATCCTCAAATGGTTGCCAAATTACACCGCATCAACCATGACAGCTTTTTGACTGTAGACTCACTCAACAAAGCCGTGGTATGTGTCGGAGAGTCCCTACAGACGGAAGATCCACTTTCTTGTCGAACCAATTATCACTAACAGTATATTTTTGCTGAGGCTGTAATCACTCCCCAGTAGCACATCACGGATTACCTCCAGGCCAAACCACTTAGTTATAATTTATACAAATAGCGTTAGGCCCCACTGTTGTAGAATTATTATTAAAAATAAACATTTCCTGTCAGCTCATGGCAGGACCGGGCTAACACCAGGCCTCACTCTCTCTCGGAGGTGATGAAGGAGGAAACCTGAGCTCCTTGCTAGCGCTCTGTGATTAAACTGAAGAAAGACATGGAAATGTGCACATGTGTGACACTAAAGTTAAGACAGTCTGAAGCCTGCACACAATAACTATACAATAGACTTTACATTTTGTATACTAGCAGGATACATTTTGAACGCTTGTAGTAAAGAAATTAATATTATAGTGTGGATTAGTTCTGCTAAAGAACTTTATTCATTTAATTTAATGAATTTAATGAAATTTAATCATTAAGTTGTTATTAAATCTGTACAATATAGCATGAAATCTTGTAGCTGTGCTCATACGTGTGTGACAGTGTGAACTACGCTCACCAACACGTGGTTGGTGTATTGCATTACAGGCCACGCTCCCTTTTCTGTTGCATGTGGGTGCAGCAGCATGAGCATGTGTTAAGTGTTTCCGTCTGGAGGGAAACAAAAAGACTCTATTCTCCAGCATTCTTTACCAGTGTGGTATCCACAGACTGGGTCGGGACCCAAAGCACGGCCACAGGAATATTAAAAGCGTCCATGCATTACAGCAGAGCCTTGGCCCGCTTACAGTAGATCAATGACTAATGCCTGGACCCAACGGTGCAGGGTTGAGCGGGGGGGGGGGGAGGACTCCAGCTGGGACCACCCATACAAAAGATATATACATTCATGGAAGTGTGAAGAAGTGCAGATTAGCATGTCCACCAGATTAGATGTTTGCTACAGTGAAACAGGTATGGTTTGTATGATGATGAGCAGCAATTATGTTAAAGAACCAAAACTTATTTGGTTCTTTGCCAAGAGTTACACGTCCATTTTTCACATTTTTATATGGCTTAAACAAGAGCCAACGTGTTAATTAGGGAGCTTCAGAGGTGCTGGTAGTTTGTTAACTCTGGACAGAATCAGGCTAGCTGTTTCCCTTGGTTTCCAGTCTTTATGCTAAGCTAAGCTAACCGTCTGTTGGTGGTAGAGATGGCCCGATACCATTTTTTGCTTCCCGATTCTGATACCTAAACTTGCGTATCGGCCGATACCGAGTATCGATCCGATACCAGTGTGTCATATATTTTATGTTTACTATCTGTATACTACTATCCCTGTATGGATGTGATATTATTTCTATCTTTGTTGTCAGTCTGACTCAGGTTAAACTCTTTGTAAAACATAAACAAACACAAACAATGAATGCCACAGAACTTTCTTTTATTATGCAGTTTGACGGAAAAAGAACATACATAAACTACTTTAACGTAGATTTTCTTTAGGGCTTTATTACGTGGTATCGGATCGGTGCATAAACTCCAGCACTTCCCGATACCGATACTGGTATCGGAACATCTCTAGTTGGTGGTAACGTCATATTTATTGTACAGAAATTCTCCTTCAATAATCAGTTATCAGTAAGCCACCTCCAATTCCCCTGTCCATAAATGACACCTTTTAATTATATTTTTAACTTTTCTTTGCTTACTTTAGATGTGAATTAATACATATTTCAGCCTCATGATGTACACCAAAGCAAGTTTTGTGCCTGTATCATGAATCCTCGTCGCAGCTAATTCTGCTGTGTTGTCTCTGTTGGTGACATTGTCAAGGTTACGTTAGGAGCTGGGTAAAGTGAAAATATTTGCAGATGAAGCACTCTGATTGTTTACATGTTAAAATGTTCCCTGAGGCGGCTCATATTTCCTGCGGATTTACCCACAGGAGTGGTGTGAAAATGAACATGTCTGCTGCTGACGGAAAGTATCTGTTGCTTTTATGCATTTACACATTTCAACTGTTAAGAAGTCAGAATTAGTGCCTGATGGATATTATTGGTCAGTTTATTTAATCGGTCGTGTCTGTGTAGTCCTTTCAGTGCTACGCTCCTCTCCAGATGGATGGAGGCTGTTAAAAAAGGAAAGGTATATGAAAATAAAAGACAAATCATACACACAAGCGCATACAAACACACAAATCCATCTATTCCCCCCCCTCTCCCCTCACTCTGTGTCAGGAGGCCATTTGTTTAGGAAAGCCAAAAAGGGACTTAGTGTGTACTTTACATTGGAAATCAAATTAGGATTCAAATGATGGCCACTCACTAGAGGCCATATGTGTTCTGTAACCAATTTCACTCCTCCTCCATCACCTGGCGGCTCCCAAGCCTAACCACACCCGGGAAATCTGTGGCCACTATTTGCATGGACAAAGTGAGCAGAGGAAAGGGTCTTCCGTCTGACTGAAATAACTTGTTTACACAAACGATACAAGGGGTTACAGTGTTTCTAGAATTATTTTCAGCAGCATGGGGAAAGGGTTAACGCTAGGTTAAAAATGTGTGGCGGTTCACCAGCTGGCAACAGCAATGAAAAATGGTGTAGGTGGTATGGGCGAGCGGGTTTTCCTGTCATTGAAGCAGATTGCTGCAGTAGGTAATATTATTACGTTAGAAAAAAAGGAATACATTGTTTTATTTTTTGTTACAGTTTTTTGCTTTATTTGCAATATTACTCAAAAGAATCATCTGTCTAACAATAATGCATTCCAGTTTTTTTTGCCTTTATCTCACAAAAAAACAAAACATAAAAGAAAATTTTATAGATTGGCCCATATCGCAGACAAAACATAAAACCTCCAGATGTGGAAATCTTAAACACTCCACTCGTTGTTTTCCATCTAAAAACGGTAGAAAGTCGACGTCTGTAGCCTTTGTTTTGTTGTTTTGTGTTGCTGGCCCACCCGAATTACAATCCACAAAATCAAAAAATATAGAGTGATTACTCGCCCATGGCCACTCCACCGTTGGGTATCCACAGCCTGCCTATACTTGGTCCGGATGGCTTTCAGCTTTGATGATATCTGACTTTTACAGATGCCGTCTTTCTCGTGTGGATATGACGTCCCTCCAGGTACAGGATACTGCTGAAGAAATTCGGGCCATATGTCTATATATTTTGACGGGCAGGACTCCCAGTCCACGCCCTGTTGTGCTACCACCTCGTCTGTCCAGACAAAATTGTCGGCTTTCTTGGTTTCGCGGTAGGAAGGTTCAACGCAGGCGCGCGGACTTGGTGGTCTTGTGTGGCAGTGCTTCACACTACCACCTAGCTTCCTAGTGTGCATACTACATTGAATTTCACACACTTTTGTGTAACCATATGCCGCACATTTCCCCCTCAAAACGCTCGTCTAAACACGGAATAAAAAGTGGTAAAGCAACGCCACTTTTTCTCTTCAGATCGTTTCCGTCTAAACATAGCCCTAGAGTTCTTCAGTCTTTGGACCTGAATCAAATCTGCTCAGAGTCCATTCAGCTTGACCGATATCACAAAGTGCTAATGAACAATTCCAGATCTACAGTAAATATGCACTTTTTATACAATTAGTAACAAACAAATATGCTCTAAGGGAATATTACTACCTTTCTTTTATGTTGGTTTTGAGAGCTATGCATCCCCACTTCTGGGAAACGTTTTAAATAGTAAAGGGAATACCGCGTGTCACGTGAATACGTCTCCTGCAGCAGACCCAAACGGATCGCAGGGTGCGCTAGCTTGTTGTGTCATCTGAGATGAAAATGCTGTACTTGTGCTGTTGTTTATTTGGTTGTCATGACTTTGCGATTGATTGACGGCCTGTCACTGTTCCAGTTGTTTTTTTATTATAAAGGGGAGAGAGAGCAGACGAACGATCGTTTTGAGTTCAGTGGAGCGCACGGCTGCGCAGAGTTGTGTAATTGCGACTTCATGACACTGGATTATTTTTTGGCTTTGAGGAGGGATTTTCTTCATCCACAATCCCTTGCTCCAGAGTTGTTATTATGGTGGCTTGATTACCCAGAGCCGGTGCCACTTGTGTAAATTCAGGTGTTGAAAGAAGTTGGCTCTGTCACCTGATCACAAGTGTTTTGATAATTAGTTGTGGTTCACTGCTGTTTTTGTAAGGTGGCCTCCCTGCTGTGGTTTCTGTGCACAGTTGAATGGCCTGTCCTTCTTCTCAGGTTATATTCAGTGGAAATGTGTGCCAGCAGCAAAAGTATTTACACTTGGGACTCACTAATATCATCTCTGTTGACCTGTAGAGAATGTTGTCACAACAGAGCTGGTCCCGCTACAGTCAGTCACGCTACGTTGTCCTCTTTGTCCTCTTTGTCCACAGACCTGTGTTCAGTATCAATATGAACTTCCTTTTACGCTCTCTCTCTCTCTCTCTCTCTCTCTGTAACTTGCATGCAGCTAAGTGGAAGGTTATGTACTGTATTTATGCCATTCTGCTTTTGACTTGTATTGTTTTAAATTGGTTCAATGACTTAAATGTACAATATGTAATTGTCTGCCGCTGGGGTCTCTCAATCGAAGCCATGGATGTAAACACGGACTTTTCATGACTTCGTGAAGTTGCGGGGGATCATGGGAGTTGTTGTTTTTGTTGCTAATCACCATTGCCAATTAAAACGTATGTTAACGGACAAGTTATTGTAATAGGCTTTTTCACGTTACCCTTATTAACGTTTACAAATATGTAAAACCTAGATATAGTCGTTTTTTGGCAATTTCATGCAGAAACATATCTTTAAAGGATAAGACGATCTTCTGTATCTTTATTATTGTAACTATAACCCATCTCATGAAAAAAACAAAAGCAGCAACGTGTTAGCCTGTCTCTCAATACATTCCAACTTTCCTACGCTGTCTGTAGCTCTGTTCTCAAGACCATTCATTCCTAATGAAGATGTGCATCTTTAACCCTTGTGTTGTCTTTTTTTTCGACGTTTTTGACGCCTTTTATTCACAGTTTGTTTTTGCTTTTTCCAACGTTTTAAATTGTTACATTTTTCTTCTACACATTTTCAGCGCTTATTTCTACGTCCCATATTTTCTTGAAAATTGAAATTGAAAATGGGTCAATGTGACCCGAAGTCAACACAAGGGTTAAAACAGGTTATGTATTAGGGCTGGGCAATATATCAATATTATATCGATATCAAGATATGAGAGTAGATATCGTCTTAGATTTTGGATATATTTTTCTGTTTTTACAGGCTGCATTACAGTAAATTGATGTAATTTTCTTAATTTACAAGACTGTCCTAGCTGTTCTATGATTTGCCTTTACCCACTTTGTAACTATATCCACATTATTGATGGTTATTTATCTAAAATCTAATTGTAAAAATATTTTTGTTAAAGCAACAATTGTCAACCCTACAATATGGTTGCAATATCGACATTGAGGTATTTGGTCAGGAATATCATGATATATGATGTTCTCCCGATCGCCCATCACTATTACGTATATATACTTCTTTATTTCTATTTTTTTTTTTTTTACGCTGGGCACTGAAATTTCTAGCAAACATTACTCAAACAGAAGTGAATTGTGTATTTGTTGGGGACTATTTTTAGCTACGATTAACACAGTTGTAGCTCTAGTAAGCATTTAAAGCAGCAGGACGATGTATTTTTAATTGACTCCAAATGAACTACAGTGCCCATGTTTATCACAGTGATGGAACACATCCACACAGTGCAACAATGCAACTCATTGGTGTTTTTTTAAACAACAATGGAGCTCTCTGGCACAGAGTCATAAGCTGTATATCTGGCTGACATCTGAACAGCTTGTGACAACTAGAGACCTCAAATGTTTTAAATGCTGGCATAGCAACAGGTTTGTTGATTTTTAACATGGTGGTTAGGTTCCCTGCTCCCTCAGCGCTCTCTCTCCCTCTCTTGCTCAACCACACACTTGCTACACTCAGTACCACTACGCTAAACTCTTAATAACACCATCAAAAATGAAATGTAATGTTTTTCTCGAAGATGCAATGAATCTTCTTTTGCATTCAACTCGTATGGTTTATATTGACCGACATTTTATCTATGACGTAAGCAAGCCTGCTTTCAAGCATTGGCCCAATTGGGCAACTGGCTGCTTGTTTTTACTGGCCCGATGTATGTGAACCCTATGTCATTTCGGTAGGTTTCAGTGTTACAATTAGAATACAGTGAATAAAAGAAGTTAAGATTATTGAATCATTATTTAATAATGCCAACCAAATTAAACTATATGAAATTAATGTACAGGTTCCATCAACTGTGTGAAGGTAATTATGAATATAAATTGCAAAAAAGTTTTGTTGTGGCCGGGTTGGATCCTTGGCTAGAGCAGGCGCACATATACTGAGAGGTTTATGCCTCGATGCAGAGGTCCAGGGTTCGAATCCGACCTGTGGCGATTTCCTGCATGTCTTCCCCCTCTCTCACCCCTTTCTAACCTAGCTGTCTTGTCAAATTAAAGGCGGAAAAGCCCAAAAAAATTATCTTCAAAATTGTATCTATTTGATCTATTTACATTGTAGATTCTCACTGAAGGCATCAAAACTATGAATGAACGCATATGGAATTATGTACTTAACAAAAAAGTGTGAAATAACTGAAAACATGTCTTATATTTTAGATTCTTCAAAGTAGCCACCCTTTGCTTTTTTATTAATAAGGGAAAAAATTCCACTAATTAACCCTGACAAGGCACACCTGTGAAGTGAAAACCATTTCAGGTGACTACCTCATGAAGCTCAGTGAGAGAACACCAAGGGTTTGCAACGCTATCAAAAAAAGCAAAGGGTGGCTACTTTGAAGAATCTAAAATATAAGACATGTTTTCAGTTATTTCACACTTTTTTGTTAAGTACATAATTCCATATGTGTTCATTCATAGTTTTGATGCCTTCAGTGAGAATCTACAATGTAAATAGTCATGAAAATAAAGAAACGCATTGAATGAGAAGGTGTGTCCAAACTTTTGGCCTGTACTGTAGGTGGGGGTTGAGAACAAAGGTTTTGACAATAGGTTTACACAGAAAATATTTGAAAATCAATAAAATACCTGGATAATTTTACTTGATTGACACAAATTGTCTGACATCATCTGTCTGGCCCTGTCAGTGTGAACTACATAAGCTTAAACAAATGAACCCGTCCACCCATGTTTTCACTAAATTGAGGAGTGGGGGAAATGCACATGTATGCACTTTGAATGTATACGAAACATGCTTTGTGCCTTCTTTGCGAAACTGAAAACCTACCACTATCTTCTTACACATATACATCCAAGACTGGTTAGATGTTTGGGGGAAATGAATTCCCTGATAATTTGATATAGGAAAAATGTAGGTTTAAAATATTTCAGTTTTAGATTGATAACTTAATTTCTTTTAAGATATATTGTATATTTGAACGTTAGAGAAAGATATTTGTGTCCATTTCAGAAACATCCAGTTTCTTTTAACAAGTGTGTAAAAATGGAATTTACATAAATCTAACCAGACTGACCATTTACTCTGTAAATATACTATATAAAATGGATTGCTTACAAAATTCGGTCTGCGTAAAATGTAGGCATGCGTCTCTCTATACATAACTCACTATCATTTTATTATTTTTACTGGCTCCAAGTACACTTTAAATCATGGCTGGATGTATGATTGAGCAAAGGCAAACTACCAAATTGACTAAAATTATACAGCTACCGTCTTTTGAAACATCCAGTATATCAAGGGCTGAAATAAACTCTTAAATCATTTCCTCCGCAGATTCCTAGAGACCTTGTTTGTGTGCCAGGGTTTTGTGGTTTGAAAATATATCTTGGTAGTTATGATGCCACCACGGCAGCAATATACTTTGTTTCCATTTTCGGAGCTAAGTATTAGTCCTGCAGTCTATATTCAGTATTAGCAAAGATTTGAGCATTATACCCTTCAAGAAGGTGGGATTTATCGCAGGGCTGTTGTACTAGACTCCATGTATACAGGATACCTAATAAACAGGCAACTGAGTATCTCTGCATAGTTTTATCATTTGGCTGAAGTGACCCTTTAATGCAATGCTGCAGCAGATGTTATGATTGCATGATATTTTGGTTTAAGTGTAGATTAACTTAAAAAGACTGCACAACATAACCTCACAGAAATGATGTTCATATGTACGTCGCGAGTCTGCTAATTGATTTTAACATCTTACGTATATGAAAGGAAATCGATGGCTGCCTTGACATGACACTAGCATGGTTTGCAAAATGCTACACTAGCTGTGATGTAAAGTGTAATGTATTTGTAGTAAATGGGATAAAAAAAAATGTATAACATTTACTTCTATAAGGCCCACATTATGAATAATGTAACTACTTAAGGACTGCAACTAATGATTATTTACATTGATTAATCTGCTGTTCATTGCCTTGATTAATTGATCAATTGTACGGTCTATAAAATGTCAGAAAAAAATGACATCAGCTTGTTTTGTCTGACCCAAAAGATAAAAAAGATATTCAGTTTACTATCACACATGACCAAAAAAGCAGGCAGCTTAGTTATGTTTGGTAATGTTCAGTTCCTGACTACATCCTGTTCGATCAAACTGTCAAGTGGAACTTGGAACAGTAACCGCCACCAGATGATGATGATGATGATGATGATGATGATGATGATGATTATGATAATAATAATGATGTTAGTAATAACAATGCGTAACATTTTATTTTCTCCCTCCACAGAGTCTTTGGCTTCTACAAAGGGATCCTGCCTCCGATTCTGGCAGAGACACCAAAGAGAGCGGTCAAGGTGAGATAAGGATATGAATGTGGATTCACAGAAAACCAGTTAAAGCTTCTAGCGCTATGATGCAATGCTCAGGCTGTTTTACCACGAACTGCTCTATTGCCATATAAACACACTCCAACCGCACTTGCTCTAATATGGTACACACATGTTGATTAAACACCTGAGGTCTGCTGCCATGTCTGCCTCCTCAGCCACTCCTATTTGTTCTGTTGGCCTACTAAATATTGACCTACAAGCATTTACAGCAAGCCTTTCCCTGAGCCTCCATCTTTTGATATATGTTTGTAGGAGTGAAGGTTTATACCATTTAATGGGGGTGATGGTGGGGTGGGGGGGCTGATGCCTGGCATGGAGCTGCCCTGTAATGAGATACTGGAGACGAGGATGTGTGAACTTTAAAAATAAGCACTCACACTGAGAAGATGTGGTAATCGCTCACACAGCGAACAAAGCTGGTTGATGGTGAGAAATGTCTGGAGCGAAGGATTAAAGCAAATTAAAGCTCCGATTAAAACACCTCTGCTGGCGTTTATCCCTTTGCTCAGATAAACAAACCAGTGGATGTGTCTCCTTTTCAGAGTGTGCATTAGAGCGTTGTCTTTCAACACAGATTGTGGTCCAAGATTTATAGTAGATTTTCACCTACAAGTTGAGTTGATGCAATGCTCACCCAACTTCCCCTTTCCTCCTGTGAGTGTTTTTAAGGTAGCTGCTTGTGTGTGTGTGTGTGTGTGTGTGTGTGTGTGTGTGTGTGTGTGTGTGTGTGTGTGTGTGTGTGTGTGTGTTTGTACTTTTACTTTCACTTTCTGACAGCTCGTTTATCCTAATCTTCCCTCTGCAGTTTTTCACATTTGAACAATACAAGAAGTTGCTGAATTTGACCCCTTTGTCTCCTGGTTTGGTGAGTCTTTACACACAGAAACACCTGAATACACTCTCACCTGAAAAATAAACATGAACAGGACTAGGAAGTGCATTAGACAAAGTGTCAAAAATCAACGTTTCAGCTCACCTGCCAAAGGCTGGTAAAACAAAAAAAAATGACAAGAATAATTGACTGGTCAAATAAGTAATTTTTTCTGTCAATGCACAGTTGTGGCCGTATGGTTTTTAAGGGCTTGCTCAATCAGTGACTTCTTTTAAATCACTTCTTAAAACACACTTTTATAGAGTTGCTTTTATGTGACGCCATCTTTTTTATTGTCTTTCTCATTGTCATTCTGTCCTTTTAGAGCTGCCCCATCTTTCCTTTTTCACTATTACAGTGTTGTGTATTCATGGGTATGTGTGTTGATTTGATGTGGATTGATTTGTATGCCCTTTATTTCCACTGTCAAAGCACTTTATAAACTATTGTTTTTAAAGATGCTATACAAATAAAGTTATTATTAGTACTATATCATGTACAAATTCAGTTTTTTTTTATTTTTTTTCGTGGCTACTCATCTGCTGACCCTCAGGGCCGTTCACATTTGACGCGGCATGCGCTGCGCTCGCCGCTAGTTTTTTTTTTTTTTTTCCTATTCCCAAATATATTTGTTGTGCTTGCTGCCGGGCTCAGCGCAAATTTACGTCATACGTGCACCAATATTTGAATGCACGTCACGCCTGCGTCCGGTGTTTACATCAGACGAGCAGTACGCGACATAATGTAGGATACAAAATAGTGATTTGGTGGCGAAGATGTTTCTGTCTTTGAACCAAAAGAAAGCCTTGGCACTTGCCCTGGTTGTTAGGAGAAGACAGAGGAAGGCAGCAGCAGGAGCAAGAAAGGTGTGGGTGCACGAGACCCTCAGGTCCAGAGCAGTTGGGGGAATTCCGGCTGCAGGAGCTCCGCTTTCACTGTGACCGGTTCCAGGGGTAATTTTGGCTCAACAGGGAGCAGACAGTCTGCTGACGAGAGTCGAGCCTACGATTTCGCGGATGGGTTATGAATGGGTTTTCATTTCTAAATAAAATGTTGCATGTCAACACTATGTGTCATTGCATGTTTACATACATAAGTAAGATGTCTGCAGTTATTGCAGTTGGGTATAATAAAGCTAAGCTATGAGCCTGAATTCATACATTCATCATCATTCATTCACACTCTGGAAAACACTTTGTTTAATGCATACGTGCAATTAATTCCTCCAAAACTGGAGCTTACACACTTGGAAATGGGTACAGTTATTCTGTGTAACGGCCATATACCTAACTACCTATATGTGAACTTCAATGAAAACGAACATGACTTGTGTCAATCAGTCCAAACATATTTTACTTCATATAAACATACAAATATATCCGACAAATACCTGTATAGAGCTGTATATCAACTTGGTATTTGGTTTTCGCAGCTCACAACAGTACACTTCTTCTCAGTTGCTTTGGCACATTTCTCAGATCAGAGATGACAATAATGTGTCACATAGGGAATAGTGCTCCCTTTCATGTGCATTGTTCATTACACTATTACTATTATTTAACAAATGCACCAAAGTATCTGAAAAAAAAGGAATTTCAGTGGAGACATGTCCATGTTGTTTTCACATAGCTAAAACAAACCTGAATGATTTAAATTAGGAGGCTACAATAAGCTACACATCTGGCATGCCTATTATGGTGGAAATATGCACCACAGCATAGGTTTGCGTCCAAGGTCTCTGTACGACCTCAAACTTGTGTCGTACAGCTCTGGGACATCGCTGACGGCCAAAATCAACCTCTCGTCCATGTTCCGTTTGTGGATCCATGTGTATATGTTTACTTTTTTTCTGTTTTTTTCAGACACCTGAATGCATGTCACAGCGCACCATGTTGAACCATGTTGACCTTTGACCACGGCACGCGCAAGAGCGGCCAGCTGCAAAATGCTGCTTGCAGCGGCAGACCAGTTCTTGCGAATGTGAATGGCCCTTAACCCAAGCATATTGTTTCTACTATTGCCTAAAAAACCATCTACGCCATTTTGTTAGATGGCTTTGAGAGTTTACTGCTGTGGTATATTGGCATAGTGGCAGCTTTACTGATTAAACAGAAGGTCATAACACATTAGACAGGATATAAAGTAAACCTCAAGTGAGGATTAAAGGTGCTGTAGGTAGGATTGTGAAGATCCAGGACTTAGCCCAAAAATTTGAACATCGACAATTTCTCAGTCCCTGCCCCCTTTCTGCAAAAGCCCAAGACGGTCTCCTAAGCCCCTCCCCCCACAAGGGAGAATGAATGCGTGTACATGAGCAGTGATTGACAGTATTTTTTATTATTAATAGATATTTTATTAATATAATTTATTATTATATATCTAATTTGAACATATGTATCAGTGGCTTGTTGATCTTTACATTGTTACTTAATTTCCTATCCTGGCCTGGGACTCACATTCATACGGTTTGATAAAAGAACTTATTGGACTTATCATTGCACTTACAATAACGAGCGTAGCTGTCCTGAATTTAGGTCATCCTGTACGTCTCATCTCATTTAACACATAATTTTCCTTTCGTCTGTACCTCAGCTCAGCTAGCTACATGGTGTCACAGACTAGCGCTGAAAACTACTCAACTATGCGTGGTCAAGGGTCAAAGCCCCGGCTGTGAACGGTTTCATTTCCTATAAGTTCTTCACAATAAAAGTCCTCAGTTATTTTGGTATTTGAATTTTTTTATTATGAAGCAGCAAAATCCGGAAATGTTGGGGATTCATTAGCAGTTGACAAAAGCTGTCCAGTCCGTTACAAGGAATGTTTTACAATGCACCCGCCACTGTGGCTGGTATACAAGGCAAAGTCACCCGCCACTTTGGAAAAAATACCGCCATTGGCTAGTGGCGGGTGCTAATTTCCCACCCTGATTACCTGCTTCATGTAGTTCTACTGGAACATAGGCTACTGCAACATTTCTGGCAAATATGACAGAAAGTTAGTTATATAAGTCTTACCTACTGCACCTTTAAGTGAAGAGAGCCTGGAATAACACTTTGGTCAGGTGTTAAACACATCTGAAAGCATCCTTGATGGCTAACTAACACTTTCAAATACCGGGTAACTAAATAAAGGTATAAATAAATAAAGGTAATTAGCAGTCCAGAAACCATCTTAAATTTCCAACAATTGGGTCCAATTTATCTTGCATTGCAAAGTATTATGAAAGGAAAATCTAACCAAATGGATTAAACCACATAACAAATGTTAAGTATGATTTATGCTGTAAGATTGTAGTTGAAGTAATATGCATGATTACATATGTCAATGTGATTTTGAATTAGGTTTTCTTAGTTCTTAAACAGAACCTGAAAGATCCAGTTTCACTTTTAGGAATGATATGTATGAAGTGTGACATTTAAAGTCAGCTGATCAGGGTGGTACTCATGACCTCATGTTTCTGCCTGAACCTACACTGTCTGAGTTTCATTCCACAGAGCAACCAGAAGAAAACTTGGGTTTCTACCACTATGTGTAAAGTCAGTGTAACTGGCAGCTTGGCAGGAGCCCTTTTTTATTACTGAGGCTTTGTTTTGATTTTATGGGCTCCAAGTGTGAGAAAATGTATAGTGATTAGCATGGGCAAATGTAATCCTCCTCAAAACATTACAAGCTAATACAAATACAATTGTTACTAGGGGGGTGCAGTCGGTACTGTAAGTATCGTGACGGTTTTCATTTATAAATTTTCTTTATTCCATCAAATTGGATTTGAAATAAAACAAAGACTGAGATTTAAGTACAGGTTTAAAGTTGGGCACACACTGTATGTTTTTATAAATCTTGTACATTGCATTAAGTCACACTAATCTTTTCAATCTCCTATTTCTGCATGGCCAGAATCTCCAACTTTTATACTAACTACTTTTGGACTTCCAACCGATCATCTGACAGCCAGATCATTGATCCTTCAGGCAATTAATTGGGTATTGTGACCCTCCTCGCACTGCAAGTCAAACAACAACCGATCTGGCAATGATTGGCCCAATTCTAAAATTAGTTAAGGGCGACCAGTTGAAGATTAAAATCTGGCTTGGTGTGTACTGTTTTTACAATTACAAATTAGTAAAACTCAAGGTAAAGTGAATAAGGAGGAGAACAACGAAAACACATTTTTTAAGCTGAAATTCATCACTTAAACCTTAAAGTCATTGTTTAATTTGAAATCCAGTGTTCTGGAGTAAAGCCAACATAATGGCTAATAGCTAACATAAAGCTGTCCTAAAAACACTTCACTGAATGTTCACTCGCTAATTCTGCAGGCCAATAATTTACAAGTGGTATTAATCCTTAACCATTCTGGTTTCTGTTATATTGAGTCAGAGTTTTAAGTTAGACAGATCTTCGTTGCTGGGGTGTGGTCCTCACAACACCACCTATTCAGGTGGCAGCCAAGTGTCAGGCGTGATGGATGGTTTACCTGTGACTCAACGTGGAGGCCACCCTGTCATGGCGCATATGTTGTTTTTACAGCCATTGGTGGAGAATGTGTACCTGTCCCATCCATCATGCTCTCCCCTTCTTTCTCTATCTCTTCCTCTTCCTCGAGTGCCTCCAACCCCATTTCCCCCAGAGGCCCTCGCGTATCAAGTACTGTAATCACATCTGATCATTAGTGCGAGTGAATTACAGATTGGTTCTGAATGACTTTCTCCCTTTCCTGTTTAGCGTGGCACAGCTGAATGCCTTCACCCTGATTAATGAGGACACACACTGTAATAATACAAATAAGGAATTAAAACCTGGCTGGCTGGCTGGCTGTGTAAACATTGCGAGGCATGTCTGAGAGGATGGGTCCCGGGGCCCTGACAGCAGGATAAAGAGGCAGGAAGAGTAATGACCTATAGACACGTTCTTGACATGTTCCCATTACGCTTCTCTGTGAGCATGCATGCACGCACACTCGCATGCAGTCATGTACTGCCCCATGCAAATAGATACAATGTTGTCAGGGTTGTACATTATATACATTTGTATACAGGTAGTATATGTGTTGCCGTTTCTGGTGGCACAAAATAAAGTGCTTTGGTTATTAGATTAAATTTATTTCCTGAATAAAGTTTTTAATAATGAATCTTAACCAGCTTCCTACTTTGCTCACATTTCTCTCCTTTCGTTCACCTTCCTCTCCCTCCTGGCTGTCATCCAACATTTCGTCAAATGATAACAAACACAGGTGTCTTGTGTCTTCAAACATTTGACAAACGACAACAATTACAGGCATGACAGAAACATTTGTCTATTTTAGACGAGACAAAAATACTCTGGAAAAAAGTTTCTCAAAAAACAAACTGCTATTCAGCATTAGGCTCTTGTAGCGCCGACACGCTTATTGTATACATCAGTTTGTCTATTCTCTACCCAAATATTATCTGCCCATTCTCACTCCTAAATCATGCCCATCTCACCTACAGGCACTGTCTGTAGCAGGGCTCGGTGCAGGCTTGACTGAGGCTGTTGTCGTCAATCCGTTCGAAGTGGTGAAAGTCAGTCTCCAGGCCAACAGAGACTCATTTACAGAGGTTGATTGAAATAAAATCTGTAATTTGTTTCCATAGATTCCCAGTGAGTTTTTTTTTTTGCCAGCATGTGACATGTCTGTCTTTTGAATTCATTCTCTCCAATACAGCAACCCTCTTCATTCGCTCAAGCAAGGCGCATAATTAAGTCCGAGGGATTCGGATTCAGGGGCCTGAATAAAGGACTAACATCGACACTGGGACGCCATGGCGTTTTCAACATGATCTACTTTGGCTTCTACTTCAATGTCAAGGATGCTATTCCTACCAGCCCGGTAATATGGCAATTAAAATATATGATCACACGCCGACCTCCAGTGCTGCTTTTTGTTTTTGGGACAAGTGCAACCCAAGCCAAGTGACAGACGCACCACTTCAGCTTTGCTTTGGTGTTTGTCACCTTGACTACACCTAATTTTTGCTAACTTTAGGCTATATGATAAGATCATGTCTCAGCCACCTCGCCAGTGGGGAATTGCAAGTGTTAGACAGTATGATTAGTTACCTTGACTACCAGGGCAAGGAGGAAGTAAAAATCAGAAAGGAGATTGTAAGATCAGCCCCGCTAATGCCTAGTCTGTTTGCTCGTCATAACATCCTCAAAGTTTCAGATTACACATCCGGCAGCGCCTGATGGCCCAAACAAAAGTTAATTTTGTTTAATGGAAACGTTACCATACGCCAGTTCCACATGTACAAACCGGAGCATTAGATTAACTCCAATGAACTAATTGGAAGCAGACAACTGTACTATTTTCAAGAGAAAGTTACAGTGGGAGGCCAAGCTCTGCTATATTTTCAACATTTTTCCAGTGACGCATGTTGTACAGAGAAGCAAGTGGTCATCCTCTGAATGATAATTATGTGGCTGGATGACCCAAATAGCTCTTGTCTTAGATTGTGGCCATCGCTTTTGGGAATGATCCATCGGTGTGTATGTTGATGGAATGATCCTTTTTGTGAAAGGCTAACAATTACTATTGTTGAGGCAGAAAGGGATAAATATTGTGGCCTCTGACGGCTTACAGGCTGAGCTGATAGTGGCGTTTCTCCAAAGCATTTTTGTCAGCAACATGAGCAGTCAGCTTGCAACTCAGACATGTCCATAGTCAAATTAAGCTGGTCAAGCTCAGGCTTCTCTCATATCTCTCTCTACATTAATTGTACAGAGGAGGCAGATAGCACACTGCCATCATTCACAAGTCAATGTGTAAGGGGATGTTAGCTTTAGGCTGTTAGGAAGTGGGTTGATGGGTGTACTTAGGCCGCAGGTATGTTACCCCCTTCCCCACATCCCACTTGAAAAAACCAGAAGAAGTGGGATTAGCTGTTGATTTACCTCGGCTCTCAGGGTGTCCAGCCGCTTGAGAAAGGCCTGGACCAGAGAGGCCGCTGTCATTTGTAAAAATATCCCGGCCAATTAGCTGTCGGAGCTCTCCGAGTCTGGGCTTCTTTGGTACAGTAATACCCCTGTGCCGAGTCACAGCCCAATTACCCAAATTGTCCCCATATGCCTCCCCAGTCTGCCTGCATGCACCCTGTTTATAAATTTTCTGTCTTGGCTTCCCAAAGAACATGTGCTTCTGTTCAGCCAATCAAAACGCTGCACCACAGTCAGGAAGCACTAATCTGACCCCCCCGCTACCATAAAATGATCAGGGCTTTAATGCCAGCTTTGCAATCATATGCACAAGCCCCCTCATGCTCTCCCTCACATATACATACACATAATGCCTGACCATTTATTTTAACTCCATGGCACTACTTTCTCTCTGTTTCCGTACCCTTTATTTACTACTCATGTTTTGTTCAGTGATATTTAACACCTGGTGCTTACTCTAGAAATCTTTCCAGTTAAATGGTGCTCTTTGAACGTGCATACTTTTATTTTAATCCTGTATCTCATCTTCTTTACCAGGACCCTACCCTGGAGTTCATGAGGAAGTTTGCTATCGGCCTCGTGTCTGGGACCATCTCCTCCTGCGTCAACATTCCCTTCGACGTAGCCAAGAGCCGCATCCAAGGCCCCCAGCCTGTGCCCGGAGAGATCAAGTACCGCACCTGCTTCCAGTCCATGGCACTGGTGTACCGGGAGGAGGGGTACGAACAAGGGGGGGATCAGTAGGGGATCATCAGTAAAAAAATTGAAACACTGTCACCGAAGCTTCCAAGAATTAATGAGGCACTTTTTCTGCTTGGTTAGCAATTGATAGTTGGTTATCTGCCAAACTGGTTGTCAGAAAAGACAAATGTACCAGCTGCAGCTACAAGTTAGCAGGGTTTGATTGTGCGGTGTGAGTTTCCTGCACTAACTACAGGGGAAGTGCATGAATAGCTTGATGCAAAGCTGTGATCCCATGAATGGAAACCAAATAGTGACGTTACATTCCGCGCTGTGTTCACCACGTGTGTGATCATACATTTCTGCAGTCTGTCAGACGTACAGTAAATGTTAACATATTTTCAAGGCTCGGAGAATGGCATCTCTAAATGGAAGCTTCAAGGAAAAGGTGTATGTTATGTTAGCAATTGCCCTAGGCTTTCCACTTTCCCCCATGCAGCTCCGCTAGACAAGGGCCAGCGAGATGTTTGTAGTTAGTGGACGCAGGAGCCTTGGGGGCTGCTGCAGGAACGGCACTGAAACATTGTCGTCGCAGGGGTGCATGGATAGTGCCCCCTCCACCACAACCAGTCCCCTGCTCTAACGCAACACAGTCCCAGCTAATTAGTGGTCCCAATGGGAGACGTCGTTAAGCAGACCCTAACGAGCCGCGCGGCGCTCCACGGGTCAATCTAATCAGACAGAGGGCCAGGGAGGAAGTGGGTCGAGCCTTATTAACGCCATCAGTGGCGGGGGCAGGGAGCGGGACAGGGAGCACGAGGCAGAGGCAGGCAGCCACTGATCACCTTGAATGCATTAAGGGGCAGGTACTCGCCAGCGCTGGCCGTTAGACACCAACTATGTACCTGACGGGGTGAGAGACTGTCTGTCTGCTTGGCTGCCTGACAGGCAAGAACTCAGTGCAGCACCCCAGCCTGTACGTACACATACACACACACGCACACGCACACACACACACACTAAAGGCATAGATGGATACAAGTAGTCTTCTCTTGAATGGATTTACATATTTTGAGTTTTGGTATTTTGTATTTGCACATTATTAACCTCGTATTTTCTTTTCTAGGTACTTGGCACTGTACAAGGGGTTGGTGCCCAAGATAATGAGGCTTGGACCAGGTAACAAAAAATAGTTTGTTATACTGATATTAAACTGATCTAGACGTTTTAAATCTGAAATCTATAATTTAATGTCTGGGAACTCTCAAATTAATCTAGACAGGGCTTCCCAAAGCATGTTAGGATTAAATTCAACTTTGCGTTTGTGTAAAAAAAAAAAAAGTAAAATCCATGTTTGTTGTTTTTATCTATGCAATTTGAATGGAAATGTTGTGAGCTAGAACACCTGCCTACCACACTGTTTATAATACAGTATTTTCCTGTGTGTTTCCCAGAAAGGCCACACGTGACACTAAAACTCAGTTCCTATTTGTTGGGTAGCTCACGCTGCTTATTCACGGCAGGGAAATACGGGTTGATTCACTGCGGCTCTCTTCTGTTTGGTTACAGGTGGAGCAGTGATGCTGCTGGTCTATGAATATGTGTCTGGATGGCTACAGAGGAACTGGTAACAAAACAATTCACAGAAAAGAAACCCAAGAGAGTGCCTTATAGATTCTGCTTCATTGCCCAATATCGTTAACTGACTCCAGTAACGTCAGACCAAATTAGTTTGTTCGTTTGTTTGTTTTCCTTTTTGACCTTGAATCACAATACTGTTCTGCAAAATACCAAATCAGAATTACAATATATCTTACAATGCAGCCTAAATAAGGAAAAACTACATCTTCACCCAAGTTACTTTCTCAGGAATTCAAAACAGCTGTAATGTTTGAAAACTAACAAATCATTTTCTAATAGAAAACAGGTTTTTAACAGTGGGTTTCTCAGTAGGCTCTAAAGGCCCTGAAAACCTATTTTCTCTATCAGCTTCTTACTATGAGTAATGGGGTCTTACATGAACACAATATTTTTTGCCAAATTTAGAACAGTTTGGGTTATTTCACATGAGAGATTAATGCAATTTGTGCTTTTTTTCTGTGCTCCGCTCACTGGTTAGAAATGGGCGGTGCTCAGTTGGAAACGGTTGTGGGGGTATTTGCTTATTTTGCC
Source organism: Perca fluviatilis (assembly GCF_010015445.1). Taxonomy (NCBI): domain Eukaryota; kingdom Metazoa; phylum Chordata; class Actinopteri; order Perciformes; family Percidae; genus Perca; species Perca fluviatilis. Next base: position 12,333,607 of record NC_053131.1, on the reverse strand, counting down.
AGTACTGTCAATCAAATCTGAGCAAACCACACCCACACAGTCCTGATGAAGCAAATGATGTGACTTTTTAAGATAAACTCGTAAAGAAAAATAACTTCTTTGTTTTTTTCCATGAAGTTGCTTATTTAGTCACAAAGACGTGATATTATAGTGCTAAATATTTGAAAAATGTCAGTGGCTTTAACGTTAAGTTTTAAATGAAATAAAACACCAAGAATGGAGTGAAGGCATGTTTTTAAAAGGACTTAAACAAGTTTAAACCTCAGCTCTAGACCCACTGAAAGCACTCAAACACAGATCATCATTATATAGCTGCACAGAACGTTATGGTGTACGATTAGTGCGAACATACTTTCAGATGATATAATAATAATAATATAATAATAATAAGATAAAAATCACAAAGTGCTTCACAATAAAATGTAATACAATACAACAAATTAAAATACAAGAACATTTAAATAATAATATAATAGCCATATAAACTGCTTGTTACGATGCAGCTTTTGAGGTCCACTGCAGTGCACGCACAGCCACTACAGCAGAGGAGTGTCGATACACACACATACATACTGTTGTGTATGTACACATCTTCATTTACAACATGTATACGTGATCGCAAATATATTCTGCGATCACACCCGTAGTACTGACCCTTATTGTATGTCTCAAACAAGCAGTAGCAATAGTAATAGTAGTAAGAATTTCTTACGCCTATTGCAGATCATTTTTAATTATTATCTTTCTTTTTTTTTATATATATATACCTCCTTTTAAATTGGACTCGTATGAAATCTTTTATTGGTAAGAAATTGTGGTTATTTGACATTTATCTCAATGTAGAATATTAGCACCTGTGAAATGTTACGGACATGTATTGGTAACAAATAAAAAAAAGTATCAAATTAAACTCTTCACTTGGTTCCGTGTGTGTGTGTGTGTGCTGTAAGTTGTGTGTGTTTGTATATGTGTGCTGTAAGTTGTGTGTGTGTGTGTGTGTGTGTGTGTGTGTGTGTGTGTGTGTGTGTGTGTGTGTGTGTGTGTGTGTGTTGTGTGTTGTGTGCTGTAAGTTGTGTGTTGTAGCATGTTCGTCTCTCACTGGGAACATTTCAGCTTGGCGTTGATATAAGCGTATCACTTTCCTTCACTTAACCACTTCTTCAGCCTCCTCCTCGTCCCCTCCCCCTGTCGACCACTTAGTTGTTTGAGAACCTGTCAGCTGTAGAAGTTGTGTTAGCCAATCCAGTGTCAGTCTTTTCTCTCTCTCTGTAGCTGGGGAGTCGGTGACTGAGCATAGCTTTAGTGCAAGCTAAAACTACATGCTCAAGAAATGCAAATGTGGCTGCAGGAATGGAGGGGGGGGGGTTACCGCACACATTCTCTCCCTCTGCCAGTCTATCTCTTAAATAAATATGCACACACGCATGCAAACGCACACACCTGTTGCACAGCCTTCGGGGTAGTGGCTGCTCTTATAGACTCATCTTAACCTCATCTGGTAGTAGCTTATATGGAGCCACGTTGGCATTTGACAGTTATCATTAATGTGGGAGTTTCTCTCTGCCAAAATGGAACGGCTCCTGGTTTTTTGCCCAGGGGCCTGTGGTGATAGACTAACAACTGTGGCTTGCAGATTGATGGAATTGTAAGCGCTTAACCTGTCCTTTTTGTAATGGAGTGCTGAATGTGTATGTTTGTTTCAGACTTGACATCTTGCAACATGTGCTGAATGTATTGCTGGTAACTAAGCAACAGAGCCACCCTTCACCTGAATTCCCTGCACACCGCACTGATCATAAATCTTCCGTAGAAAAGTCCCCCTTCTCCTCCATTTTTTTTTTAATACCCTTTCCATGTATGTTCCTCATCTTCACCAGTAACATTTCAATTGAGTGGCTCCACTTTGACAAGCCTGCAATTTGGACATGGCCGTACCTGTCCTTCCCAATGTGGTTAATGATTAATATAAATTAAGATATCCAGGATTTATACACTACATGTAAAAAGCAGTGATTCATGTCCGTGTGATTGGACACGCATGCATACATACCAAAGACACGGAACCAGACACGTGATTTTCCGAGCCCAGCTTTTTCTTTTTAAGAGGTTTTACTCACCTGTGTGCTCAATGTTGCTGTTTTAAGGCATTAAGAAAACATTCTGGCTGTTGTCAGCTTCTTTTAGAAATGTTCATTGAGCAGGAACACGCATGAAGCACTGTGTTCACCCAGTACTCTGCTCTGTGTTACTCTGCAAATGGCTGTCTTGTTTCTGATTGCATGTGGAGAAGTAAAGATAACCATATGACACTGAAGTCAGACTCAACATCATTATTATAAACACGTGTCTGCCCCTATTTTTTTTTAAGCTAAGCCTTTTAGACCCTCGCCTCCATAAAGCTGACCAACATTAGACTACAAGAGCAGCGATTATTAGACTTTCGAGAAGCTATTCCTCCTGTCTAGAAAACACACTGTTCCTATTTTTTTTAAATACTGGTGTCAATTAAGACAACCACATTTTAATTTTGTTGCATGAGTCAGAGGAGACTAACAAGACTGTGCTCAGTTCATGTAGCTTAGTTGAAAGGAAAAGTTGTTTGGCCTTGTTGTGTGTACGCTGAGGTAACAAAAAAAAGAGAGAGAGAGCATGTAACGACTTTTTCATGCCACTCAGAGTTAACCATCATTTACTGTACGTGATGGATGGTGGATGGTAAAGGGGTGGCCGTGAGGGCTGGCTGGTACAGCGAGTGTGTGATCATCACGTCCCTGTGATGTGGTTCACATACGGTCAAAGAAACACTAGGATCCCTGAGCAACGGTCCGTGACCACTGGATGCGGGGAAGAGTGCTTTCCAAGTCAAATCAGCTCCTGCATGGGGAGGACTGTTGACACTGTCACATGGAGGGGCTGTTTACGCTGTAACACAGGAGGAATGGAAACATGGGGCCATAACTAAAGCAACCACCCTGAGCAGCACATAATGCTATGTAAAAGAGCAGGTGAGCAATATTATCAAGTCATTAATATACAACTTTATCTCCTTGACTGAGCCCAGTTTGTTTAACTCTCTGTTTTTGACTGCAGGGCTAGACAGGGCTTGCCAGACGCACACATAATTTATTACGCTACACTTTTCCCCCATCCAAACTTTGAGAAAGTATTTTTGCATCACTTTGCAAACATGTCATTTGTCAACTGGGCCGTGTGCTTTTCTTTTGTAATGAACACGTTGAGTGGGCCCTGCTGAGCTCTGTTTGGGTCCGTTTGTTGCTGCTGAAGGTTCGTGTTTAGGTTACATGTCTGATGACCCTGGAGACCGGGGGCCAATGAGCCTTTTTGTGGCTCTCTGAATGCACATGGACTCTGCCTCACCCCGGGAGTCTGGGAGTCTTCGGTTCACAGATCTCGAATTTAAATGCAAGTGATGTTCTAATTTACTGTGTTTTACACACGACTTAATCCTACTGAAAAATATGATTGAAAATGTTGGTGCATGACATTAGACCTTTGCTGTTATTTACAAAGGATAGTAGGGCTTTCAAAATCATACCACTCCCTTATAATCCCTTTAGGCGGCCTTTTTTTAAGTTCAAAAGAATAAACGGTGAAATTAGAAAATATCTCTATATTTCTGTAATACTACTGCGTTTTATATTTTTATAACTTGATTTTCAACAAAAAAATATGTGCTTCAGACCCTAAATTTATTTGAGGAAATTGGGCAAAATATCTATTTTATCTATCAATATCTATATATTTTGTAGGACTTTTATAAACATATGCTTTTTTTTTCCTTTAAACTATGTATTCCTTCAGGCATATATGTTTATGAATATAGAAAGGTCCATATTAAGTGTAACGAGGTGAGGTTGTTTTAATGACTAAAACCATTTTAAAAGAATTGCTTTATGTGGTGACAAGGCTTGTGTGTGCTCGAAGCGTTTCTGATGAACTTTCCTAGTGAGCCGTGACGCTTGGTAATAGAAAATACAGGCCTTGTATAAGCATGCACATAGTTTTTATGAAAAACAGTTTCCTGCTCATGTAAAACAGGTTGGCAGGCTACAATACCCGGGATTTACCTGAAGTTAGCTACACTGACCGAAAGGGAGAGGGAGGATAAATATTTTATGCCTCTTCTGTTCTCAGAATAAAAATGTTTAGGATTCCCCGAAACAACCGGCAAACTCCATGAAGACCAATAACAGCCAAACAATTTAATAAGATACATTCAATTTCATTGTGCAACATTTGTCAATTGTTAATGCTCTAGACTCCAACATAAGACCAATGCCAATTTTGTCTAAACATGTGTGGAGATTCCCATGCTGTCTGTAAGGCGAATTGCACTTCATTCAACGTACCTTAATCTAATAAATAAACTTCTCGCTGGAGCTCTTGCATAGGCTACATTTTAAGAGAAGTGGGAAAACAATGCTCCATAAGGCAGTTACTTTTATCAAAACATAACACAAAAAAAAGCATACAAACATTTAAAAAAAAAAAATGGCAATTATTAAGCACCCTGAAAAACTAATGCAAAGTTTTCCCCTCTTTGATTGCTTACTCATGAAGTTATACATTACCCCATTTTGCCCAAAGACATTTGCAGAAGTGTGCAGTAAAAAAATCTGAGAGGAATTGTGTTGATGGATGGAGGAGCAGTCATACATCAGTCCTTCAGTACACCTGTCTGTCCTGCAAGTTCTTTCAGACAGCAAAGTTTGTAGTGAAAAAAAAATGACTGAAAATGAATTGTTTATTCCTTGTTTGTCTTTGGTCTGACTGTGTGTAGCAGAGAGGAGGAGGGGCAGAAATATGGGTCCTGGGGCCGAGTCCTTCATGGAAAGGAGGCAGTGGGAATGAAATGAAGCCAGGGGGTGGGGGGACCGACTTGGTGTCTCATGTCCTCGCCCTCCCTCACTCCCTCACCCTCTCTCCCATCAGCCTGACTTCACAGCGCCGAGGCAGTGACTGGGTGGATGGCATCACGGTTGGCTGTCATGCTCTTGAAGGCCAGAGGGGTGGTGATGTCACAGTTGTGGGGAGATAGAGCACTGCCACTGGCCGGCTGCCATGTGGGACCGGTCACATAGGCCGACGTGGTGGCGCTGTACCCCATGTAGGGTGACACTTGGGTGGTGTGAGGGTGGTAGGGAGGGATGTTGGGTGCTGTGACATAGCTGTTCACTGTGGGCAATCCATTCGGCGTCTGGGAACAAAAGAGAGGAAAAACTTGCGTTAGACGTCTGAAATGGCACTGAAAACTTCTTTTTTTGGGCCCCCTGCTCGGTGTAGAAATGGTTAGTGATTTTCATTCTGTGGTTTTCCTCAGATTTGAAAAAAAAAAGCGAAATTTGCTACGAAAACTAGTTACTTGACAGAGGATTGAGAAGCAAGACTCAATGTTAAGCTACATTATTTGGTGACCCCCCCCCCAACCCAGGTAGACACACGCAAGCAGCTGAGTTATAATGGAAAAAAGCTGTAGAAGAAAGTGAAAGGAGAAGTGATTGAATTATAAACAGCAGAAACTTAAATTCTAACTTCACAGCCACCACATAAAAAACCCATTTTCCCAATTTTGATGAAAGTATGAATGATCAATTATGCGCTCTCATGCCCCTGGAACATATTAAACATGGATAAAAACCATACATGCATGATTTCCCGTCTGTCTACGGGACTTGTTTTTCTACCCAAAAGTGGACGTTTAGTCCGGTGGCGTTGATACACCACGTCAGACGATGGGAGACAGGGTGGTTGGGGGGCGCCACAAAACAGATGTCATGAGAGATTGAGAGTGAAAGGGCAGGAAGAGGGGAAATATGATAGAGAATAAGTCGAGGGTTCGGAGCATGAATGGGCTTTGCTTTTCTGGCACAGCTACAGGACTTAACTTGAGGAATTCACCAAAGCATTTCAACAGGGAGGCCGAATTTCTGTTGCTGGGTGGTCTGCGACTACCAAGAATTATTTCAAAAAGTGAAATCTTTTCAGTTTCTTTGACCTATTTTCGTGTATTTTTTAAAAATAGATATGGAAATGATATTATAGGCTGAAATCTGTGGTGCTTATAAACCTGAACCATGGAGAGACAGCTAGTTGTGTGTGTGTGTGTGTGTGTGTGTGTGTGTGTGTGTGTGTGTGTGTGTGTGTGTGTGTGTGTGTGTGTGTGTGTGTGTGTGTGTGTGTGTGTGTGCACTTGTGGGTGTCTGTGGGGCTGTGTTGGGTGACTGTCTGTGTGTGTGTGTCTTCACTTAGCTCAACAATACTGAAGCTTATTTACTGAAGCTTATTTCTTTCACAAAAAGCTGTGTTTAAAATGTTTTTTGTCATTTAAATCAAATCGGAGAAATGTTTAAGAAACATAATGGAAAGCACCATAACACACACAACTACACACATATACAAAATAACAGGAAAGACCTTTCATTATAATGCAATCCTTAGACAAACCAGCAGTGACCACAGAGTTAAATCAACACATGTCTGACACAATGTCAACCAAATTTAAAATGTTTACAAAGGGTGTATGTATGGCTTTTGTGTCAGATTGCATCATTTGTTTAGGATTACCTGTTATTTTGTCCACCCCTGAAGTGATATACCTATATATCCCTAAAACTAAGAATTGTTTTATTTAATATGTATATATCTATAAAATATATTATCCTACCTAACAAAATGCAAAACGTGGATTGTTTTTTGAAATAATTTTGATTATCTTTTCTTCTTTTTTTTCGTCACAACATTTTAATAGTAATACAGGTGTTTATTTTTTGATGTCTTTTTGAATTGGTTTTATTAATAACAAGTAAAACCAGAACTGAATCATGAATAAAAGCATTGACGCCATTCATCCAAATAATTCCAACTCAAACGGATTAACTTTGTCACGCTCTGATCCCATTGTTTATACGTCAGAGAAATCATTTAAACTATTTAAAAGCACGTTAGTCTAGCGCGAAAAAAAACGTAGTGTATGTGTTCAGAAAAGTAAGTTTAGCTGAAAGTTTCAATCGTTTTCGAAACATAAACGGAATCCCCTCCAAGCCGCCGCGCGCGCGCACTGAGCTCGTGACTGAACCTTTAAATCTACTTTAATGATGCTCTTCTTCTTCCAGAGAAAACCCTGAGAAGTCCCATGGGTGCATCTGCCCTCCAAACAGCGCCTATAGGCCACATGTTACTACTCGCAGCCTCTGGCCTTGTACAGAAATGAGTGGATGTGACTCATGTGATGTTTGCAGTGTCCCATTTGAATACACTTTGGTGTGACAGTCACCTTAAGGAGAATATAGGAGTTAGGCCTTTAGCTGTAAAGAAAATGTGGGAAAACGTGACACCTTGTTTTGGAAATTTTAAGAAAATGAACTGCAGAAAACTTTTCGCAACGCCCCGTGCATGACATCTCTCTCTTTTACTGTTGCTCTCAAAAACACAAGTGCGGATCTATTTAACATTAGATCTGTGTGAGCAGGCTGCAGTAGCTGCCTGTACAAAGCCACGGTTAATCCTCCAGCCTTTACTCGCTTCACCATCCTTTGTTTTTCTTGCAATAAACGCTGTAATTTATAGAGTTGTTATTTTCTGCATTTAATGGCTCACTTCTGTTTTTGTACTGTTGGTTTTCTAACCGCTCAGACAGCCAGTGTGTCCACTTTGTGCTGGAACTTCTACACGCTGCTAATCTCACACGCATCGGCCCAGTTTGCTGCGTAACGAGCATGAAAAGTGCCCCCGTCATAAAGTGGCAAAATAAATGATGCGGCATGAAATAGTTTTCTTATTGTCTGTAACGAGAATCGCACGCCCTGTCAAGATAATTGGAAACAAGGACGCATGCGCGCGCACACATGTGGTCATCCTAGCCCATATTTGCTATACTCCAGAAAACCCCCAAAAGTAAAAGCCCATTAAAAAATGTCTACTAAAGTTAGTTTTTGATAGAAAATTAGAGACAAAAATAAGCCAACTTGATTTAGGGACTACCATAAATGTATTTATACGTATGGCGTATGACGAGTTCTTAAAAATTAGGAAAACTTAAAGTATTTTTTATTAATCTGAATGTGTATAATGTGTGAAATTCGGCGCCTTTATCCCAACCCTGCTTTTCTTATTAATTAGGCTATTTCACGTCTTTTGTCGAATTCTGAAAATTCTGTGTACAATAATAATTAATGTGCCGAAAGTTTAGGCCTGCACTACAGTTGTTTTATACCAAATATTAGCTGCTACATTTCGTCACAATAAACCTAAATAAGACCAATCTTGCAGGGGTAAATGTTCCTTCTATGCAGTTCAATGTCTTGGCTCACACCCTGCATGGAATTATAGCACTGGAACCAACCCATGAATTACTGTAGGCCTATGTCAGAATAATTTACCAGGAAACCAAAAACAGACTATATACTAGTTTGCTGACTATAAAAAAAAAAAAAAAAAAAAAAAAAAAAAAAAAAAAAAAAAAAAAATAAAACAAAAAAAAGCAAAAAACCAATTACCAGCTAACCAGAGAAGGAGCGCATTAATGCTGTGGCATTCCCAAGCCAATTATCAAAATATTATGAAGAACTCAAGAGATCAGTTAGATAAAAAAAAAACAGCTTGCCAGAAATTTGGATATACTCTGGTCCACTAATGTTGCATTTTAGGTTTAAAAAAAAAAAAAAAAAAAGGTGTCCATTTTTTTTTTTACCTGTGTGTATTTTGCTTCAGGTTCTAAATGCGGTTTATCCACGCCATTGACTAGTGGAGAGATTGCTGGTGGGAAATTAGTCCTGTTTATAGCGCTCCATTCTTCTAGTTTGGCGCTGGAAAAGGATGGACTGTCACTAACTGGGGGGCAAAAAAGAAAGAGAGAAGAGAGGGAGAAAGAGATTTTAAGATTAAGAGGAAAAAGACCCGCACAGGCCGCTGTTTCTAATGCATCCATCAGGCGCAGGTTAGCCAGGTTGCATAAGACCAGACTCTGTGACATTTGCGCTAAAGCACTATAATGTTTTTATTTTACGCACAAATAGCTCATATATCAATGGACTTTTATGTGCGTAACGTTTTTATGAAACGTTTCTATTCTTGATCAGTTAAACCAGTTGTATTATCTAATACAATATTTACATAATCTGATATTGATACAGTACTTTCTAACTCTCTGCAAGTGAAATATTATCTTCCTAAAATATAAGTTGGACATATTTTCTCTTGTTTCAGTCATTTTCTTCTTTCAACCATTAATCAATAAACGTGATCAGGCCTTAACCCCTTCTGTTCGGGATTTAAACAAAAAAACCTAAACTCTGAGAAAAGAGAAAGTGAAATGATCTCACGTGCCTTAAAGTAAATTGAATGAATAAAGCTAAATGTTTTGGTTGCTCCTGAAGATCAGACAGAGGCCCAGCTGAAGATGGACAGAAGTGAGGGGACTCTCTGGTGGGACAGGGACATTTGAGCCCACCAAAGCGTCTTCCTGTCGTGGGACAAATTAGATTTACTTTCACCGTCTCCCTCCTTTGTGCGTGATGGATATTCTATTACACAGTCCCAAACGTTTACACTGGGAAAATCAAGCCCACCAAAGTTCTAATTCGATAAAGAGCGTTTCTTTTTTTTAAATATGCGTTTTGGACATGTTGAAATGGTATTTTTGTATGTTTGCAACTGAATTCCCCCATAGCAATGTATGCAGCATGTGCGTTTAAATCTGTATGCCCGCATGCGCGTCAAATTTAAATATTATCTCAAGTAAAATTACTAATAGTTTGTGATTATTAATACTGCACATTTAGTCTTGATTTTTAACTATTGCATGCTGTTTTTAATAAAAAAAAAATGTTTTAATAATTTGACTGGTGAAATCACGTTGATGCAAATAAGCTCTCACCTCCCCAAACGTACTGTGAAACTTAGCATCCAAAAACCTGCCACAAACATCTGCTAATAATTTGGAAATGCACAAATTGTTTTAAAAAGGCAGCCTTTTAAAACACACTCTTCCACTTGGGATTTCTCGTAGATATCTGCCTTGCATTTGTCTTGTTTAGATTGTCCGAGTTAGGTTTTCGCATGGCGGAGGAAGTGGAGAGGAGCCGGGGCTGTGTTTCTGTGCGTGGTAGCCATGAATCCTGACAGCAGGACTGCTTGCAATGGACTGACAGCACTCCCCTTCCTGCCACTGGAAAACAAGCGCTCAGAAAAGCCCTTTCGCAACACCGAGCCGACCATTAACACTGATTTATGCCGGATCCTGTTTCCAAAACAGTTGTGGTCTTGTTGAGTGCAAGCCAAAGCTATATCTGGGCCTACCTGCATGCGACACATATACGAGAAAACACAACACATGCAGCAGAAAACGCATCTTAATGTGAGCTGGTTGGCTCCTTTTGGGCCTGGATCCCGCTTAAACCTGCTGAATACGCAGTCCTGTGCAAAAATGTCTGGCTCCAAGTCATGGCAAACATTCAGCACACCTCATTGTGATGCACTTCATCTCACCGCCTTTCCCTCCGCTGTACCTCTAATATTCCACATCCGCCTCTTAATTATTACTGCAAGCCGGACCATCTGTTTCTGGACTAACCTGCCTCCCTTTCAAATCAATATCAGCCGGCAGGTCAAATGGCATTTAAGCGATCTCCCTCCATAGAGGCCTTTTGCGTTTCTAACATCACAATAGTAACGTTTGGGCCTTTCAAAAACAATTACAGTAATTCAGATGGAAAAATAAATCCACTTTCTCTCTCAAACACACACATTTGCACTCTTGCGAGCAAACCCCTCTTCAAAAGTTGTTTAAATGTAGTGCAATAAACAAATGCAACCGCCCTCCATGCAGCCATGCTTACTTTGTTGCTCTGTAATAGACCGTATCCCCAGAATATCTGTCACAGAGTGCGAGGAAGGCCATATCCTGTGCATGGCCATGTGTCCGGGAAGGGTGGGCATGCCAGGGGGAGTGGGCACTTTGGATGTCGGGTATGAGTATAAGTGGTTGTAGGGTATCGTTGGTTGTGGCGGTGGGTGAGGCGCCTGCTTGCCCGACTCATACTGGCTCTGCTGGGACAGATTCCCGATCTTGTTGCGGAGGATCCGACTGATGGAGCTGACTGAGGGCAGATTGAACTTGTCGCAAACCCCATCGGCGAGTAGCCTGTCCCGGATCTCCCAGGCAAAAATCCCCGGGTCTCTCTGCTTGTATGTCCGTATGTGCTTGACCACGGTGGGTGTGGTGACCCGCGGCTTGCTGCCTCCGATGGCCCCCGGGAGGATGGAGCCGGTCTCGTTGTAGCGGGCCAGGATCTTGCTGACGCATCCGTGGGAGACGCGCAGCTGCCTGCTGATGTCACACGGTCGAATACCGAGCTGGGCCAGCTCCACTATCCTGAGCCGGATCGCGTTGGGGAGCGGCCTGCCGTTCACGAAAACACCGCCGAGTTGGTTCACCTCGCCGAAGGCTGGCTCTGGTGTCAAAAACAAACACACAGACGGGCAGAACAATGAGACAGCGATTAGGTAACCGACCCAAGGCCCCACCACAGACGGCTTTAACCTGGGTGAAACCACATATTTAAAATGCCTGATATTTCTTACCAAACACATACTTGTATAGGCTACCATCAAAGACGGTAAATATGTCAATTGTTAAACCGTGTTTTGCCATTTATATAAGAACATTATGTAACCAAAACTCTTTAAAGTGTCTAAATCGTTTACAAATCAATCTTTACGCAAGGGTGCATCTTACTAAGTTTTAAGTGTTTTCACCCAGAAAGTTCACTCTAAAATACAAATGTATGACTTTGAGTTATGTGTAATGCTTGTGTGAAAAAGTACACACCAATAGCTGACTGATAGATGACTGGCTAGTTGTCATGCACGCTGGCTAAACTTCACACGTATGTCAAAACTCGTGCGTAACTGACACATGCAGTAATTCAGTCTGCTGGTGTCTCCCCACTGGATTAACAGCTAAAATGACCCGCCGAAACATCACAGACGGGCGATATATCTCGCAATTTTTTCACCACCTTGTCGTTGGACTGTTCGCTGCATCCCTGACAGAAAAAAAAAAAAAAACGATCCAACTGAACATTGAACTTACCCATCGTGTTAAAGCCGCAAACGAAGAACACGGTGTCCGGTTTGTGCCTCCTGCGTGGATCCTGCTCCGCGTCCAGCGTGTCCACTGTCCTAAACCGCGTCCAAGAAAATCTTCTTGCGCGATAAGGAACAACAGGGGCAAAATTCTCGATCTGTTTCCTGACGGCGCTGGAGACAGGCTTACATTTCAATCTGTTGAAATGAGGAGGTTGGACTTCCAACGCTTCGCAGCCGCTGATTGGCTCGGCTCTCCAATAGACTTTCGAGATTGCTCAGAGCTGCGCTGCTATTGGTCCAAAAGTTTGACATGACAAGTCCACAGAGACCCCCCCCCCCCTTTCCTCTTCCTGCTCTCTCCCATCAGAAAGCAAAGCTGGGGATATACCACCATGAATGCGTTTGTTATTGAGACAGATATGGTAGTATAAAGCAATATCAAGATTTTGGATCAGTGATGTGGTACTAAATAAAAAAATAAAAAAGATTCGTAGAAGAGCCAGTGGGTGACCATCACAAGGAACCATCATCTGAAAAACATAATCATAAAAACACACAAACTTCTTCAATTAAAGCCCCACGTAACGTATCATTATTTTAATCTTTGTTTTATTTTTCATAACAAAGATAAAACATTTCAAACAACAACAAAAAAAGTTGCAAAACCTGAGTCTGAGTGGCTTTTACGCTCAGTACCCCACCCTGGATCTCAACCTTTTTAAATTGCATCATTAAGGAAATGGGAGGAAATTAATGATTGGTATTGAGTAGTGGAATTGGCCGGGTGATGTTTGTAAATTGAATCTCAGTGCGCTCGAGGATTATCACACGTTTTACCATATTTGTCGCCCATGTTTTACTCTCCTTTTACGCATCAAGCACTGACTGACACACTTTGTAAAACACGCTAAAAATAAATCCTTCACGGGGATGATGTTTTGCTGAAAACGAGGCGATCAAAAGGCGAACATGTTTAACCTTGGAAGAATCTCTCTGGTCATGCAGTTTGAAAAAAAAAAACCGGCAGACGCCATATTTATCTCTTGTGCCAATTTTAAATTAAATGTTATTTATTGTGACGTGTCTGTAAAACGAACATTACACTTTAAAGTGTTTGAATTTAATAATTTTTCCATTTAAAACTGAGTCAATTTGATCTGCAGTAAGGCTTTGCACCGGACGGGCCAAAATGTGCCTTTTTTTACCAATATGCACTGCAAGCGTTAAGGCGTAGACTACAGAACTCTTACATGATAAAGAAATTACCTTTTATGTCTTAACCTTTAGATGATTAGCTATCAGGCTAAACGTCTGCAGACCAATATCTCCTAACGGGATTATTTCTACCTTTTACTACCTCTGCTTACTTGCTCTCGCTGTACAGAAACCCCACTTGCAAGCAATAAGAAAGATTTGTAGCTCCCCGACACGAGAAACAAACACACGCCATAACTTTGCGCCTTCACTCTCTCCCCATTTTGACACATGCTTTGGGTTTTCTCGTGTCATATTTTAAAAAGGCCACGGCGCATGACTGACCTTCATCTCTGTACAACCTAAAGGATCACCCTGCATGTAGACATCAAAAGGCGCTCCTGTACAGCCGTGCAATTAGGAATATTGTTGAAAACCTCGGCAGACATTAAACACCGAAGCTGCTGTGAGGGGCCAAAATGTACACAAGGTATTCCTCAGCATTTGTTTCAGCTCTGTGAGCTGCATACTGCAGGGTTAACGTACTACACCTAGGCCTACACTTTTTTGGTTTAGTTTTCCCACTTTTTCATGGTGGCATAAATCTCTGAAATTGCACAGATTACAGCGTGCGCTTTTAACACTAATGCAAGTCAGTAGACGGGTCTTTGAAGGAGGCGTATTTTAACGCTTTTCTGGAAATATTTGTTTACATGAAGCGTTATTTGCCTTAAGATGACCAACTGGGGGCCTTAGTTTACTCATTTAAAAAAAATTACCACCGCGTAGGTATGCCCCCACCTGCCCACCCTGCTCCGCTCCCAGGCCGCTAATGCGTCAAGGATAATGTTTACCGTGGGGAAACGTGCTCAACTTGTTTCCATTGAGGTTCCTCTGGTGGCTGAAATAACAAAAGGTCAGTGGTGAGGGATAAAAGGTCTCCACAAACTGCTCCATCTTCACCTCCTTTTTTTTTAAGACTCAACGGACACCTGAACTCTTTTTTTCTATAATATAATAAATGATACTGCGCGGGAGGATGCATGACGCCGCAGCCACATCACCGCTTTTTATTCGCGTGTATGCATGACATCACACAACTGGAAAATATTAACATGAAATCGCTGGTTGAAATAATTAATTGCAGGTTATTGAAGTATTTGTACAAAAGTCAAATTATGTGATTATTACAGCCAGAAGAATATTACACAGCGATTTTTATTATCATTATTATGCGTTAGCGTTTAAAGCGCATTGCCATGGTTTGTTAATAATGCTATCCAGACTCGACATGGCTGTCACATGCCTGTACAGCTCACAAGCCCGAACTCGTCCATGTCGAATTGAATTGTTTAAACCGCCTGTGAAGGCAACGCATCACTTGTCAGACAAATTGTGTAAGGACGGACTCAAAGCTTGGACTGTAGCTCTCTGCGGGAGACAGTATCGGCCGATTCTTTCCCACTGTTTCTGTGGATTTGGCACTGCAGCACACTTATCCGCCTGCAAATATTCTGCTGTGGGCCTTTTCATCAAATAATTTTCAGCACAAGTGTTAAGATAAATACACATATCTTTCTTGGCCAACGAACAATATATTGGGTTTTTTTTTACTTTGAAAGGGTTCTTGGCTAAATCCTGCAGGATGTATTAGGCTATGGATTTTAGACTATACAAACATCCATAGCACTGTTGTGTGTCCGGTGCTTTTACGGTTTATGTGCGCCTCCATAATCTCTGATTTAAGGCTTCAGGGACAGTTTGTAGAAATAATATCATGTTGTAGTGAATGTGACATACATAATTCACCTTTCACCAGTCTAATACTGCAGTTTCCACAATATTCTGACACTTTGAGTTTTAGCTTGTTTGCAGCAAAGTGACCTGCAGCCTCCAATGCACGTTTTTACATAAGGTTTTTCTCACCAATTTATTTACTGTATATCCTATTATTCTCTTCAAAAGTTCGTTTTTACATTTTACAACTGCGCTCAAATATTCAACCTAGCATTACAAGAAAATGTAACCCAATTGTATATTTAAATGTGAGATATTTTAGATTAAATTAAACTTTATTGTCATTGCACAGAGTACTGAGGCAATATACAGTACAGGCCAAAAGTTTGGACACACCTTCTCTTTCAATGCGTTTCCTTTTTATTTTCATGACTATTTACATTGTAGATTCTCACTGAAGGCATCAAAACTACGAATGAACACATATGGAATTATGTACTTAACAAAAAAGTGTGAAATAACTGAAAACATGTCTTATATTTTAGATTCCTCAACCTCACCCTTTGCTTTTTTTATTAATAAGGGAACAAATTCCACTAATTAACCCTTAAAAAGCACACCTGTGAAGTGAAAACCATTTCAGGTGACTACCTCATGAAGCTCATTGGGAGAACACCAAGGGTTTGAAGAGTTATCAAAAAAAGCAAAGGGTGGCTACTTTGAAGAATCTAAAATATAAGACATGTTTTCAGTTATTTCACACTTTTCTGTACATAATTCCATATGTGTTCATTCATAGTTTTGATGCATTCAGTGAGAATCTACAATGTAAATAGTCATGAAAATAAAGAAACACATTGAATGAGAAGGTGTGTCCAAACTTTTGGCCTGTACTGTATATAATATATACAGTATGAACATTGTGAATATATTATAAAAATAAGCTATAGCTAATGATTTATATCAGGATACGCCTAATTATTTCAAATGAATAATCCATTACATTGTGTTCATTTAGTCTCTTGTGTTTACAGGTTTGTTCTTCTATTTACCTTCTGTGGAATCTGTTAAGCAAACAGCTCGTGTCCCAGCTGGCTCGTGAACTATACTGGCTGCTGATGTACCTGTTTATATCACAGCTTTCTTTCATGTCAAAGTGTTTGCCAATTGATTTCACAGGCGGAGGAGGTCCTTATTGACTCAAGATGATGGAAGAAGGTGTAGGCCAAGAGATTTTTGTGCTACTTCTTTGTCATTATTTATTTAATTTTTTTAGATTCTTGTCATTCAGGTGCTGTTAGTCCCAAATAATAAAGACATTGAGAAGATGCCACTGACGGGATGGAACTCAAACTCATCCATATTTCACGCTGACGGCATTTTGCAGGTTCAAGCTGCTCATCTTTCAAATGTAAATAGTGAGTAAAATATATTTTATTTATTTTAATGTGTCTTAATTACTGTAACTGGATGTAATGGTTCACCCACTTTATTCCCTGATATTAACTCAAAGCATCCATTCTCAAGGATCACACTTTTAGAAAATGAAGACCCATGTTCAGGCGTTTTACAGAAACGCGTTCTGCTCTCGCTTCAATGCCAAATATCCACAATTATAAATCATATAGCGGCTCCAGATGTGACCAAAGGAGAGAAAACTACCGTTCCAAAAAAGATCCAACTGAGCTTGTTTACATCTGCATGGTGTAGAGCTATAAAATGTGCCTCTCCCACCTCAACTGTCTTCTTCATGTGTGAGCAAAGTCACTTAACCACCATTGCTTTTCATTTCCACATTTTCCAACAAGTGAGGACTTGAGGGAACTTTTTTGTTGTCACCACAACGAGAGAGCTGATGCAGTGCACCTCTACAGATGAAAAACCTATAGCCTACCTGTCCTGTTTTCTGACGCGCGGACTTTTTCACATCAAGTAAGATAAACCGACAAAAGAGTTGCAGGATTTCGATTCAGTCTGATCGAGAAGGTATAAAGGAACCTAAATGTCTGTACCGAAATATGTAGTGGATCCACATTTCCATTTCTCACCAGTGGAGATTATATGATCCACGATGTTGCGGTAAATAAAAAAGTGACTAATGATCAAAAATCAAACGTAAATCAATCGCTTGTGTCTTCCGAAAAGAGTTTTTCTTCCGAAAAGAGTGTCTAATCCCATATTTTACCTCATCAAAAATTAATCTCAACCAAAACTTGTCTTATAGTCGACGTATAGCTTCTGTATTTTCATCTAACAGTGAGATATAGATGTAAATGTAATGTAACACTCAAATACGACAAAACACGACGTCTCCAGCTTTCTCATCTTGTTGTGAAACCAACAATAATTTCACGCTCGAAAGAATCAGAATCAAAACTTAAGACTGAATATATATTTGGGATGTATTATTATCATGCGCGTTTATATTCAGCACCTGTCAAATTGACTTTTTCTCTGTAAAGGATGATGATGATGATGATGATGATGATGATGGGGAGGGCATTCCGCTTCCTCCCTCAGCCATCAACCATCTTAATGTTTCACCAAGTAGCGTAATACGCCTGCGATCCGATTAATTAGAAGCAGGTCACAGATATTATTCCTTCATTAGTTCTTTTTTTTATATATAGTCTGAGGCACCAAACATCGCTTCTCGCGCTTCAACCTCTCCGTCTGTCCGATTGGATCTTCATCTTTCAGCTCTGCTGGAAGTTGAAACCTCAGACCAAGAAGTAAACTGACACACTTGACAAGAAATCAGTTTACATCACTAATCCTATTCAACTTCCTTATTATGCAACGCGCAATCAAAGTACACAAGAAGTCCTAAATAATAACTAAAACACAATTTGGGCTGGGAGAAGTATTCAGTCTTTTACTTAAGTACATATAGCAATACTACAGCGTGAAAGTATTATGTTACAAGTAAAAGTCCTGCATTCAAGCTCTTAAGTAAAAGTACAAAAGTATTAGCATAAAAATAATATACTGTAGCTAAAGTACAAAAAAGTTTAAATATCACGAATGGCCCTTTTCGGAATCATATTACTGGATTATAATTATTGATGCATTAATGTCTTATTCATTGTAATGTTGCAGCTGGTAAATGTGGTGCAAATTTGAATGAAGTTGTATATTCTACTGCCGGATAGCTTCATCTGTAATGATATATCACCATATATTTGTTTTTTTAATATTTTGTATTAATCTAAATCTGCAAAGTCATGAGTAACTAGAGCTAACAAATAAATGTAGCGGAGTAAAAAGTATATTTGCCTCTGAGATGTGTAGTGGAGTAGAAGTATAAAGTAGAATAAAATGTAAATACACTTTTTTTTACATTCCACCACTAGTCAGAGGTTCATATAGGTAAACGAGATAATACAATTTGAAAGTCTTAAAAAAAAAAAAAAAAAAAAGGACTCAATTGGCTACTTTGTCGGGATATTGGACTTTCAAAAAAGAATGTTTCCCATCTTAACTTTATGGAATATAACATTTTGATACATGAAACAACTCAACTGGGAAATGGAAAAACAATATTGATAATTTGTGTTGTCATTTTGATAATCTGTATGAGAGTCACATCCCCATATTATACAATACAGTTTCTAACATTATTATTATTATTATTATTATTATTATTATTATTGTCACAGCGGTGCAGACCATTTGCCATGCAGTGATTTGTTTTTGTCATAATTGGCTCCATCCGCGTTAAATGGATTGCAACCGGACATCATGCATGACTTTGTATCAGTGGGCATGGCGTTTAAAACTTTCAACACACGGAAATGGATTGAGACGCTTTGCCTGTAATCAGACTGATTTTTCCTTGTGGTCATAAAAATAAATAAATAAGTTTAAATATATATATATATATATATATAATTGTGCAGGACAGCTTTTCTTATCAGTGGTGCAGAGCCGCTGTGCTGCTCAGATTCTTCGTGGAGAAAAGCTGCAGAGCGGTGCAAAAAACAAAAAAGAAACTTGTTCCAGGTTTTATGTTCCCAGTATGATCCTGCGGGAAATCCAAGTCACCACTAATAGGTTCTTATGGGGACGCGCAGTGATTTCTTGTTTCACAGAGGGGTTGGAGGTCTGTCATCTCATACTAACTGTCCCCAAACTGACTGACAACTGCAATAAGATACGCGCGCGTGCGTCCGGCTTTCAAGGCCCAGCAGTTTGTCACACAAATGCACCTCTAATCCGGGGTATTAGGGCGCAGAGAGAAGTGGTGTCGCCTCCAGCTGTTTGATACAAATAAGATAAGACTGTATGGAGCTTTAATGCGCAGAGGCCGCTGCTTTTTGGGGGAAATGCCATCACTCTCGCGCCTTTAAAATAACCCGCACTGATGACTCTAACCTTTGCAGCCCAAATGGCGGTGACACCATTAAAGTCTTTCTGCAGGTTAGCACTTCTCCCGGTAACTTTAGTGCGGCCTTAATGAGGACGAACGCGGGTTAACGACGTATGTAGTCGTGTTTCAGAGGCCAGACCCGGGTTTCAGCAGAGAGGGACAAAAAGAAACAATATTTACGACACTTTTAAGCATACATCACTTTGACATCTGTTCGTCTGGCACCTGGCATCCATTAGTATTAGATATTTCATTCTGCCCTAATTTGGAGCGGTCTTTGTCCCGAACCAAGGACACTGGAGGAAAAAAAAAATGGAGAGCTGTACCTTTAGTGCGTTTTTACGCGGCGTTTTCTTTGTGCAGAAAAGTGCAAATGGGGTGTTGATACAGGCCACACCGCCGCGTTCTGCGCTAAACTCGAGGAACCGTTGAGTCATACCTGGATTGGATTTATATTAAATTTCCTCATCCATTAAGATCCCCGCATACGCGCAAAAACATTCCTGCAATTAGTCAGTTTTGGGCACACGAGCGTCAGATTTTTACACAATGTTATTCGATTACTGAGTGAGCTAAGCGTTCAATATCCTCCTAAACAAACAGAGAGTCAGCTGTATAATGTCAGTGAGAATTGTGTCAAAGTACAAGTCCTCTGATATATTTTTGTTATTTAATTAGCCGACATGGAGCCTGCAAGGAAAATAAACCAATACTAGTTAGAAATGATAGCAATTTGAATAACTTTTCGTCACTTTTTTTTACCCTCAGTTCAGTTGTGTGTGTGATGTAATGCCTTCTGCTTAATGAAGAAGAGAACAGTTCACGGGATTGAAGCAGCGCTGAGGCCTCCTCAAACCGCCCGGCATGCGGCGTGGTGACGCTCCCAGCGTGGAAATATGACGGTAAGGATGATGCGTTTTATAGCAAAATGTATTGACATGTTAGTGGAATCTGAAGCGGCATACTTTATGTAGCCTGAGAATCAGGTACGGTGGGGTGAGATGGGTTTAATAAGAGGGAACATCCAGTACTCGTTGAGCAACAGATGCTCCTGAAATCAGATTTCCAGGTGTTTCCTGGGAGCCAAAAGAGCAGAAATGTTAAAGCAACTTCTTTCTTTTTCTGAAGTCTCTCTGTGTGTCCTTGTTGGTCAGACTGTCTGCAGAGCGTCACTGAAGCTGCAGACAGTGTCAATACTGTGGCCAGACCAGACATCATGTTTATTCCCAAATGCCGTGGCGCCATCTGGTGGACATTCAATGTTTCTGGATTAATATTGCTGCTACAATAAAGTGTATATTGCATTTTACTGCTGTAGATTGGGCTAACTTTAACTCCTTTCTATAGTGTTGGGTAGTTGAATGTACAGCAATGCATCATGTTCTATAAGATCATGATATGTTTGTAGCCTCGTTGTCCTGTGAAAAACAGCCCAGTTTTCAGCATTGTGATTCAGATTACTTTATAGTGCGTTAGATTTGCATACAACATTTCTTGGCACTGTCATATAAGACAACATACCTAACAATTATGCATCTTAAAATCTTAAACTGACCAAGTGGCAGTAATAAAAGTGATGTGTGGATTGTTCTTTCACTGGCAGTTCACCCAAAAATCACAACAGTGAATGATACTCTGCAGTATTTAACAATAAATAAATAAATGTACATTCAAATAAGTGATGTTGTTGGTTGTAGAATGTCCTAAAGATCAGCTTTTAGATGATACATTTTCCAGCTGATCCAAAATTTTAAATAGTTTATTTAGCTTAAGAAGTAGGAGAATTTTCTCAGCACGTACTCATCCTTCATTTTATCAGAAAAAAAAATCAAATTCAGGCAACAACTCAACATATGCAGTTCTTTTTAGTAAGGCATTAAACACTAACTGCAGTGCCACAGCAATAAAGGATCCTGTTTCATCCTTTCAGATATTTACCCTGTGAGATCACTGCTCTTCCCTCAGTTACACAACAGGCTGCCGAGAATGAGTAGCAACAGGTACAAACATTCTTTAATACAATCAAAGTACCAAACAGACACTTAAGTTCCCTTCATCAGTGTTGGCAAGCAGATGTGAAAGTTCCTCAGAACTCCACCCCTAGTGTGTGGTTGGTTGGAAAGGGTTGAAGGATCACTAACATGAGTCTGTCTCTCAGTTTTAATGTCTGTCCTGTAGAGGGCAACCAAGCATCACACAAGTCAGCTGTAGCTATGACAGTCCAGAGTCTTAAACTGGTCTTTGTGCTCAGAAGTTACACATTTTGTGTTCAGAAAGTAAGAGACAAAAAGTTTTTTATTACTTGTTTCAGGATAGTCCGATTTGTGCAGAGATTGTCAGCGCCATGGTCACAGTCCGTGACTGATACCTGTATCCTCTGTTTCAACAATGCATCTCAGTTTGGAACAGGACTGAAACAGATAGAGAATGGACATTATTTTTGCATGGGAGTTGCAATGAACAATAATCTTTTATCTCCAAACAACCTCATGTCAAAGTCTGGCGGGTATGATAAGTAACCGTGTCAGTGAAACGGTTCCTTTACTTCCATTTATGCTTTCTCATTTAATTATAAAAATCAGATTTTTCTATTAATCAAATGTTTGAAAAAGATTATTATTATTGTAATCTTTTTGCCAATGTTGTTTCTTTAAAAACAGTATTTACTGATGAGTAATGCTACTTCTGTTGTAGAAATTCTACGCTGACCATCATCTGAGTTTCAGGAGCTGCAGATCTTCTCACAAGCCTGTTTTGATGCATGTAAGTGAACATTTCTTTACTTCAAAGCATCATGTTGATATTAAAGAAAGTAGATGGTAGTAAGTACAGTGAGACTTCTTGTTAGCTGTATAGATGCAGTATGTGGTTGTTTAATACAGTCTGAAACTCTATTTCTTGGTCTTGTTATGATTAATAGACAGGGTAGATTATTTTTTTCGAGGTATATGGTGTATACTTGTACTTATATTTCCTCCAATGACGACCGCAACATCGGCCTGATATCTTGAACTTATTGGGGCTCATATCAACACTGATGATGGCGGGTGTGGAAATGACTCTGCTCAAAAGTAAGAAGTATTTCATTATTTTCTTAGAGACTTTTGCATTTGTTTGTTTTTCACATTCACAACGAACTGAAGTGTTAATATTTCATCACACTGTGTCTAATTGGAGCAATGACCTGATCATTGCTGACTTTATTATTTGGTAATCAAGGTAGAATATGAATAATGCATTGTGTTGCATACACAGAACTTTAAATCACTTTATTCTTCATGATTTTCCTCTCTTCAATTCAATACTAAAACATTTAAAATGGGAGTTCTTTATGTTAAGCTGATCTGAAATAGCCTTCCCCAATACTGTGGAATAGCTCTTTCAAAATATCAAATTATTTGAACTTTAAAGTCCTTAACAATGGGTGTGTGACATGATGTTTTAAGTGTGTTTGCTCTCAATTCCTCCTTTTAAACACACTTTATTTCTATAATGTCCGAACTTATCCCACTTTCCCCTTGTTTTGTAACTCCTTTAATGAAAATCCCATCGGTACACACTAAGTTTTGTGTCTTAAAGCACCGTATAAACAAACCTGACTTTTCTTTGACACGCTTTCACTGAGCAGCGCACACACAGCTGCCACATGATCAAGCAGCCTCACAAGACCCCAGTTTACTGCAGAGAGAGTGATGTGGCTGCCAAGTAATTATCCCCCTGTAGCCCCTCTCCAAAATGCTAATGGTATTTACAGGACTGGGAGAAGGGAGAGGACACCAGCGGCAGGTGCAGCTGCTGGAGCATCATGCTACACTGAGGAGTAACAGAGGGCTCTTTGTGGCTGTTTAGGTGATGGATAATCAGTCAGACCGAGATCAGATAAACATCCTGGGCTTTAGCTTTGTGTTTGGGTTACTTGTAAACTGCAAGCTCACAATTTGAGCCACCGCATAGTGTTTAGACCTGGACAACAAACGTTAAAGAGGACATTGTGGTGTGCGTGTTTGGTTAAAAGACAGTGACTTAGATAAGCAGTGATATTGGATGTAAATTCTGTAAAGACGTATTTATACAGCACTTTTCAAAACTCAAGTGGAGTCTTGGGCTTCACAATTAAAACTGTTAAGCAAGGGCAAAATACAAAAAGATATTCACACTTTTCTATCTTCATGGCTGGACTGTTGTAACTCTTTGCTTACACATCAAAGTCTGTTTACATGTGTTGGTAGTACTGCTGTGTGTGTGAAAAAAGGTGTATGAAACCTTTTGTGGCTCCAGAGGGAGCAGTGTGAAGTCTGATGGCCTTACCTGATGTCACTTGAGGCAATTTATCGTCAGTTGGGGCTAAAGTCTCCAAGTTTGATAATGTTCAAAAGTCTGGGGGTGTGAAGTTAGACAGAAGTGAGTTTACCAGACCTCTGTAGCCTGCTGCTCATCTCTGCTTAAGCCTTGTGGCTCAAGGCTACAGTAGCCGCTACTAGCATAGCACACCTGAATGTCTGAACAAACTGTCGGTGAACAAGATGCATTGTGGGCAATGTAGGCGTTAAGTGAGGTAGAAGAATGATTATAATAAAAAAGACTATCTCTGGTTCTGCTGCAGCAATGCTGCCACCTTGGCTTTGAAACATTTTAACTTTTAAATCTTAAAGACACATTTTTATTGACTTATTTGTTCGTATAATACAACTCTGTCATGTTACCACCATGTTTCATGTTTGTTTATACTCCTGTTGTTAACACGTAACCTTTTTATGTAATTGTCTTCCAGCACTGGAAAGAACAAACAATATAATAATATTATTAAAGTGCAAAACAGTTGGACTTACCAAGTGGATGTAAGTAGGCCTTCATAATAAAAACAATACAGTATATGAATTGAATTATGTAGTAAAAGTTAAAGATTTTAGAAGCAAACGCAGCAAATGTGTTTCAATCACATTCTCAAAATTCTTAAACTTACATCTACTCTTTCTCCCGCATTGAAAAAATCAAATTATGAATAGGCAGATATATTTCATTTCAAAAGTTAAATTTCTAGACACAATCTCTCCCGCACTGATGGTTTCAAGTCTCCTCATCACACTTGTGTAAATTACTTATTGGAGCCGGATTAGCTTCCAAACTAATGATGTTACAAAATCATCTCATACATACACTTACAGAGCCTACATCATTCAGCTCAGTGAAAGTCAAACATCCAACTGAAGTAACAATAAGCAAAGCAGACATTTTGTGGTACAGTGTTTAATTACAGGCTTGTGGCTGATCAGTCTGCAAAATATTCATTAAGGTCTGAAATGTTAAAACTGTCAGTTCAGATGCTTAATCCAGAACCATGTGAGAAAAATCTCCATTTGGCTGAGAAAGCGATTGGGAACGGAGAGCTGAACAACAGAGTAAATATTTGGCAATGGAGAGCTCTCGGGAGCTGCAGAGGACCCTCTCTAGCTGAAGCCTTGCGGGTGTTAAATAGATTAAGTGGCTGCTGGGTCATTGTGGACAGAGAAATTCGCGCTCTTTGGACATGACTTTTCTTTGCCTTTGCGTGTTTTTGCTCTCCAATCGAGTGCCCTCTGTAAACTATCCACTCCAGCAAACCTGCGGTACTGTAATCCGCTGGTGTTTGTCAACCGCTGGGAGGCTGCTGTGTACACAGACATGATGCCTGAATGGGAAGTCAGCCCCTCACTTTTTGGTGATATCAAATTTAATCTTAAAGTTGCTTAATAGTGTTTGTTTTGCAAGGAAACGCTTGTGCGTAATGTGCGTAACAGCGGGAGATAAATGTAGATTTCGGAGCATTTTGGGCTGATATTACAGGTCACCGACTTTGTTGAACTCTGAAAATCTAACAGGAATTTAATACGCCCTGAATCACACATGTAATATTGCTTCGGACTATAGACTTGGCGGCAGTAGACGCAGAGCAGTAGATAGTAACCCAGATCCTATTCAGCTCCATTCAAAACCATGACAACACGGAACAAGCTCGGATTTATCCTGCAAAGTTAAAGGACATTGTCCCGGGGCGTCAATCAGGCATTATTGCGGGACTGAACAAATGCAAAATCTTGACTGGAACAAATGCTTCCAACGGGTCTCGGACGCGGGGCTACATTTTCCCCTTTTGTTCCCCTCCTCTGGTTGGCATGTATTTGTGTTCCCTCTCGTCCGACCACCCAGGACGACTGGGGAGGCATGTCCACCACCACCACTCTCCTCCCCGGCCTTATGCACCTCGCTGAAGTGGATGAGGGCCGATATCGATATCAAATACCGGGGGGGGGGGGAAGCCTCCACATAAGGCTGGATTCACGCTTTGCATTTAATGCGTTTTATATGTGTGGAGTAGGCGTCACATTGGGTAGGGAATGATCGGACCACTTTAATACGAGGATATTAGGATTTTAAACGTTTTTATATCGAAGTAAAGATACAAATCAAGAAAAACAATGCATTAGAAGCCACAGTGTTCCCTCTAAATTCTGCGCGTAAAGCATAATGAATTGGCAATCATTTATCTTGATAAAACATGAATAAAATCAAGTCAGCAGTCAGTGCTTAAATTTGTCAAAGTCTGAACCAAGCACGTTTGGAGTCGTATTGTACAATGGATTTTACTTTAACATCCTTATTTAACATTTATTTACACATTTAACATGTTTCTAACCCAAAATTACAGAAGTACAATCCTATTAAGACATATTCTGTATTGTCACAACTGTGTTATACTCTAATATCATGTTGACAAATACATTATCAAACACAACATTATAGTGTGTTAGAAATTATTTATTAAATGATAAAATATAGTTTGTAATTTTTATTTATTTTGTATAGCCTATATTATATCATCACAAATCCTCCAGAACACTCAAAAACAAAGGATTTCCTGTTGAGCCTTCCCTAAATATGTAGGAATAGGACATTTCCTCCACCATCCATAAACGTCAAAACTTCTTACGCCTGCAATGAATCCGCCTCTAATGGCCGTATTAGTTAAACCAACTTTCAGGCATCACGCTAATTGCTCACTTTGTATGCAAATGTTGGACACGTTGTTTGGGCGAGAGCATGGGGGGAGGAAGGGGGAGTTTGATGATGGGACGGGCTCTGTTGTCAGTTGCCACCCAAGACGTGATTCAGCTCCAACAATTACCATTATCTGTTTCCCAGTTTGACGATAGGAGACGAATCTGTAATGATGACGAGTGTTTCCTTCGCTCATTGTTGAAGGGTTTTTTCCTCCTTTTTCTTCCTCCGCACCTACCATCATTGGGTGACAACACTCCAGCCATTCAGGTACTCAGCGGTAGGAGGAGGCTTTATAAGCGGAGCAGCCTTGTGTTTGCAGCTTATGGAGTGCTGTTTGTGTAAACACTGAGCCCAGTGCACACATTGGTTTCCGAGCTGGTGTTTGGACAGCGCGTAAATTGGAGAGGATCCGCTGCGTTTTTTTCTCTCCTTGGATAAACTTACTTTTTACGCAAAACAAACCCCGGATTGCACGCACGGACGCGATGGCTACCCCGACCAAGTTCAGTTTTTCCGTCAGGAGCATCCTGGATTTGCCTGAACAGGATGCGGAGGCAGCGCCGCGGTCCTCCAGGCTTTACTCCTCCTGCTCGCCGTACAGCTCCTGGATGGACTGCGACCGGAGTCCTTGCTTATGTGAGTGCATGCTTATCACTCATCCATCCTAATCTAGAAATAGACCTATAATAATATTAATTTTAACAGTTTGTAGCTTTTTTTTTTATTCATAAGGAACCTTAAATAATTAGATGGATAGCCTATTAGAAAGGTATGCTCCCTCCTCAGGAAGTAGGCTATTGTTAGCCTATGCTGTTATAATTATTAGGGATAGATAGATAGAGAGATAGAGAGATAGAAAAGATGGATGACGTCCTGAGAAAAGGGGAGGCTAAATAAATGTGCAATATCGCATTATTTCCATATGAATTTGGATTAACCTGCCTTATTTATTTCTACAGCTTCTGACGAAGGTAGTCTCGAGGCCTCCCCGGACTCCACAAAGCCGGATGACTCGTCCCTGGACTCGGAGCCCGACAGGAGCAAGAAGAGCAAGAAGCGCCGGGTTCTGTTCTCCAAGGCCCAGACCCTGGAGCTGGAGAGGCGCTTCCGTCAGCAGCGCTACCTGTCCGGCCCGGAGAGGGAGCAGCTGGCCCGGCTCCTCACCCTGACCCCGACCCAGGTGAAGATCTGGTTCCAGAACCACCGCTACAAGATGAAGAGAGGCCGGGCAGAGGGA
Organism: Perca fluviatilis; assembly: GCF_010015445.1. Taxonomy (NCBI): domain Eukaryota; kingdom Metazoa; phylum Chordata; class Actinopteri; order Perciformes; family Percidae; genus Perca; species Perca fluviatilis. Next base: position 12,305,924 of record NC_053131.1, on the reverse strand, counting down.
GCGCTGCAGGACATGGAGATACCGCAGCCCCCGGTGCTGCGCCGGGTCGTTGTTCCGATCCTGGTCCGGGATGGGAAACCTTTTCACACCTGCTTACTTGACACGGAGAAAGCTGGCTGTTTAGCCCCTTCTCAAGCTTTACCCTTTCACTTAGCCTACCCGTCTCTGCAGCATCCGTCCCCGGTCGCTCTTCCCCCACGGTACCACCAGCACTTTCCCACCGCAGCGGCCTCCAGATTCGCCTGGAGAGACTTTTGGAGCGACTCGGTCCACTTTAGTTCTTTCAAGTGAAGGCCTCATTTCAATGCACAAACTCATTTAGAATAGCATCAAATGTTTTCTGGATGTTTTGCAAATTTTCGAGCAACTTAAACATTTAGATTTTAATTATAGAACGAAGGATATTTTGCACATTTTATTTTGATGTTTCTTTTTTTAAATGCTGATAATATTTTCTCACACATGGGCTTAATGGTGTAGCCTGTAGATGTTTAGTTATCCGATGAGATCATGTATTTGTATGTGAAGCTGTTGAAACATAATATTTGTATAAATAACTTTTGTTGAAGACAGATGAGGTGCAGTAGGCTTTAGGCGGTGATAGAAGAGAAGCCACTATTAGCCTGAATGTTTGAAGGAAAAGATAATGTTATTTGTTGTCTTTAAGGAGACTTTCTTTAAAGGTTTTAAGTGTTTAAACTGTTATATTTTTGTGAACGAAATTATTAATAAAAAGTTCCTCATATTTTGTATGATACATTTTCCTGTGTATTGTGCTTTATTTTCCTAATTTAATTTGCATAATTATAATTAATTTGTATCCACTTCTAAAAAAAACACAAATGTTTTAAAAAACTTTTTTGTTTATAAGTTTAGTTTTCCATGTTTCTTGGAAAATACTTTTTAACTTCTCCAAAATGTATTCAATTAGTCTCTATAGTCTGTGTAATGCTTTAAAATGATAATTTATGTAAATTAAATGTCTAAAACACTTAATTTGTAGAATGTAAAATATGTAGCAGGTCGTGACTGGGGCCTGGAGGCTTTTATAATGTTAAAATACTAATTATGCACCCAAAAGCTGAGCAAACATCTCTTCTAAAAAGGCCTGGATTTGGTTAAGCATAAGAATGCCCAGTAAACATTACAGCCTCTTTCACTTCAGCACCCTGTCGTCGTCGTCGTCGTCGTCTGGGCTGCTTTTCACTTTTATACATTTAACTTTTGTTATTTTGAGGCGAGTGGGATAGACACTCAGGCTTCATGTGAAGATCTTGGTTTGTGTACTGTAGGTTATGATTTTTAAGGGTGCAACAGGCTCTGAATTAAGGGCAGATCAACTTTCTTCAGGTACTAATCCTAAATATAGATAACTGAACAGATTGCAGCAGCAGTTGAGTATCAAGATGCTTTTTATAGCCAGACATAAGCAAGAAAATGTTTTTTTGGCTGCTTAGTACAAAACACAGCACATTTTACAAGTATTGACGTTTCGTCGACAATCATTTGTGCTGTTGAATATCCCCAGCAGTGAAATGACCTCCAGTGAGCACAGATTTAGGGAAAAGCTGCCCGTTGATCGTATTCTCAAAGTTAAAAGTTACAATTATCCGCCTTTGCTCTCATTTAAATGTTCCCCCATGAAAAATATGCCTCAGTGTTTAAAATCATGTCAGTATTTCATCAGTGATGAGGGGGGTCTTCTGCTTTCACGCCCCCTATAATGTTGTTTGCTCGTCCTGTGACCCTGCAGCCCATCGTCCCTGTCACCTGGTCCTTTGTCCCCCTCGCTGGGGCCACCTTGTATCACATATGGAGGGGACTGGCCGAACCCCTCAGCCCGCTGCATCTCCCCTTAAACACTCTTTTTGTCTGCGTGTCTCCCCGTGAATGGACCTTTGTCCCCACCCAAAAGGGACTGAGACAAAATCTTTAGTGTTTCAATTCCCGTGATGTTTAATCAGTCCCTGCGACAAATTTATGAGGTTTAACTGCACAATGGTGTTTTAGAGCATCTTGGGGTTTAAGGGTGACAAAGACAGGCTTTTAGAGGTTGCCATTGGTTTTTTAAGTTGGTCAGAGGAATTGTCTGAAAAGGATGGCCTTGTATTAGCCTGCCCATCCTATAGTTTTACTCACTGGCCTGCCCAGGGGGCCCCTTTTAGGACAGTTATAAGGTCCACATAAACTAGGCCACAGGAGGAGTTTTGTTAAGTTGCTGCAAATCACATTTCATGTGTATTAGGTCCTAATGGCCCTCTGAGTTAGAGAGACTGATTCTATTTTTCAAATTTTAGCAAAGGTCACTTATCGGCAAGCTTTTTTCTGTAAGATATGCATTATAAACACTCAAGGATCCAAAATATCGGCCTTTGGAATATTTGTTTGTTATAGTTTGTTCAACAGTATGATTGTCTAAAAACTTGCAGTATAGGATACAAAGTTCATAAAATATTATTTCGTCAAAACCTGGCAATCAGTCATGCTCAACATCTTGTTCTAAAAGGCTCTTGGAAACAGAAAACTATTAAGTTCAAATTGTATGCAACTTTAAAAAAAGATGTTTTTATTTTATTTAGCTTTCAATGATTTGATATTTGAAGAACTACTGCAACTTTTAAGTTTGTTGGTTATATTGATGGACAACACCGACTACTAAATTAGCATTTCATTAACTTGTGTAAGCCTATATGAGGGAGCTCTGCACTATTTTGAAGTGAGACTTAAGTTTGATTTAGAGCCTCTGAGTGATGTGCTTCAGGTGAAGAGAGGACATGTTGACTTCATCAGAATCAGAATCAGCTTTATTTGCCAGGTATGAGGACAAATGCGAGGAATTTTGCTTTGGATTATAAAATGCTCACAATGTGCTTACTCATACAAAACAAACAACAAAAACAAACAATATATACACACTATAAATAGAAACAATATCGACAGGTTCAGGCGGCAGTGCAATGAAGAGTGCAAAGTGTGCAGGAGTAAATTATTTTATGATAAATTATTATTTTAATTATGGAGCATAGTGCAAAGGATGCTGGAATAAATAAGTATTATGTTATTATATAAGTATTATATTACAATATGAACAGTAAGAACAGCTCTGAAATAGAGAATGATGAATAAATAATAAGTGGAACCAGTAAACAGGTGCTGATTATAGACCGTGTTGCTGCTGGGTTATTGCACAGGAATTGAACCTGACACTGTGAGTCAGAAGTCAGCTGTTCATCAGAGTGATGGCTTGTGGAAAGAAAGAAACATGTGGAGGTTTTGATTGGACTGTTGCCTGTTATAGTTAAAAATGGACCACTGTAGTGTATGGTGCAACTGGCATTGATTTGGTTAAGATATGATCACTTTTGTATGAAGATGAACAAATGTATAGCCCTCTAATCTGTAAAGCAAATGTTTGCAGCATTTCCGTGCAACTCTTCACTATGATAAATGGAACATAAATTGATAAAACCAAGTCCCTTAAGGTTACTGATGTTCCCCTTTCTGGTATTTATTTTTTGATTTATACAAAGTATATCAGTGATGTCCGGGGCATTAATAAAGTATATTTACAGGAAAATGTGTTGATACAGTGAGCCATTTCCCAACCTTTACGTTTATCTGAAGCATCTGTTGTGATAAATCTTTAAAAAGTTAAGAACTTTGGGAGATTTTGGGTATGTTTTACAAGGGCAGAACAAAGGTATAGGTAATTTAGAAAATCCAATTAGTGGCTTTAATGGCACCAAAACACATGTAGTCTACATATAAAGAAATTCTTACATTTTACACAATGGCCACAAAATAAGATAAGTGAAACCTTTCTTGATCCCCAGTGGGCAAATTTGGTTGTTGTAGCAGCATGGGGATAGAAATAAGTACAGATAAGAGGTATACAAGATAAGAATAGAAGTCAAAAGTACAAGGCAAAAGTGACACTGGTTGTATGTGATAGCTGCAAGCTATAACTGCATACACAACACTAATATATAATATGATTAATGATACTTAGTGTTTGTCTGTACAGATATAGTAATACAATATAGTATATAATGTAAAAAACGGTATTGCATAGTAACATATAATACAGTATAATATAGTATGGGATACTAAATATGGTACAAGGTGAAATGAAGTTATATAGCATATAGTACAGAAATATAATATGTAAAAATGGATTTGTTTAATAATAGTTGGTGATCCTAAAACTTTCAGAAATAGAGCCTAATCCTCTAGATGTTAAGCTGTTAGTGACACTGACATCTTTTCTTGCGTGTCTTAAAGGTCCCATGGCATGAAAATTTCACTTTATGAGGTTTTTTAACATTAATATGAGTTCCCCCAGCCTGCCTATGGTCCCCAATTGGCTTGAAATGGTGATAGATGTAAACCGAGCCCTGGGTATCCTGCTCTGCCTTTGAGAAAATGAAAACTCAGACGGCCGATATGAGATCATAACAAGCAAGGTTACCTCCCCTTTCTCTGCTTTGCCCGCCCAGAGAATTTGGCCCACCCATGAGAGAGAGACATCATGGCTTTCAAACGAGCAAAGTGGCAGTTGGTCAAGGCCACACCCCCACCTTCCACCTTGCCCCCCCCCCCCTCTTTCCTCCTCAATAGCTACAGACACAGAAATGGCACATACTAAGGAAAGCTCATTGTGGGACTGGCTCTAGTGGCTGTAATTCTGCACCAAGACTGAATTTCGGTAAAGAGACTCCATATACAGTATTAGGGGACCACTAAGGTCTATATAAAAGCATCCAAAGAGCCCCATGTCATGGGACCTTTAATGTCTCATGTGTTTGTGATCCAACTCTCCACTAGATGGCGCACTAACACACTGTATCGTTTCTCACTTCCTGCAGGAACTAAGACCAAACGGTGGCTTTTTAGTTCTCTGGATGAAGGCAGCCGCTGACCCACTAGGGGCCGTGCTTCACCATAAAAAGCCCACCATGAGTTATACTCTTTGAATCCCCACTACTATGTTGCTGCTGATTGGGTGCAGGCAGATGGCCGCACTGTAGTGACGTGTGGCTGCTCGGCGTGACGTCATGCGTCAGTATTTGCTCTAGCATTTGCCCTGTAATGAGTCCAGTTCTTTTCCCTTTATGATGTTGAAGTTCGCTGCGATGGAGGGTCAGAGAAACGGCTGAATGTTTTGGTTTGAAATACATTTCAAATGTGAGGTGGTTGGATAACTGATGGCTTATTATTAATCGAGCTGACCCTGTAGTCCACTCCTCAGGGAAAGAAATAAGGCTGATGTGATGGTGAAGCTTTTCTTCTTTCTTTTGCCACCTCCTTCTCAGCGTCTATGTTCTTCTGCAACTCATTTCCTGGGAGAATAAGAGTTGTCACGTGAGAAAACAGGAAGAAGTCATAAAAAGTTTTGAGGAAAAAAAGATCCTGCAGTGAAGGCCTACTGTCAGAGCAAGAGGCGGCCATTATTCCTTTAATCCGTTAAAATTATGTTATTATGGTCTGTTTTAGGATGCAGGATAGGCTACCACGCAGGCTTGGTATTGTGGCTAAACACCATTGATACTATTTAACATAACTATTTATATTAAAATCAAAATAGACCTAAAATGTCCATATGGGTTTGGAATGCAAAATAGCCCAAATGTAACATAATTAGATCTATAATGTATTATTTTAGCCTAAATAGCCTACCCTTAGAGACATGTGCAACGGAGATACGCGTGCGGATATATTTCATGTAGCCTACCATTTGTGATCAATTTGTGGTTCATTTATTATAAAGTGACATTTTTGCACTTGATGGATATATTTATTTTTTCCCCTGTCGAGGAGCATTTCATATTTTCGTACTTGCAGTGTGTCGCTGTATAGCATTCCCTGTGATAGTTTCACGTGGTATACATATTTGAATTCTGTACCTTTTTAATAAGTTATTATTTATAACAGTAGGCGACTTCCTTTTCAGTTTTCATTGCACAAACTTATTTCCCCCCCGTCTGAAGTTGTTCATGCGCCAATCAGTTCATAAACAACAACGTGAAGCCTCGATAACAAAGGCTCGATAGCCTCAAACCCGCCACTTCAAAGTGTCCTCATTATTCTGAGGAATTAGCCGGAACATTTGGACTAATTATCGCTAATTGCCCATAATAGCCGTGTGCCAGAACAGGGGTAAAGTACTGATTTAGATGATTAAGAATGTCTTGTGAAATGTCGTAATTAAGGCATGGCATTAGCAAGATTTACCTTGGATGCAGAAACATGCTGTAATTTTAATTGCTGCGATTATATGGCCTGCGAATTATGCGCCTGCACCTCGGCATCATCTATACAATTTATTTCAACTGTAATATTTAGCCTTGGACTAGCCTATATGATAATATTGCTTCATTAAAGATAATTGTAAGGCAGTGGGAGGATATGGATTGTTGTGATGTGTATACATAGTGTGCACGGCTCCTTAAATTGGAGCAGTGCACCTCCACGCAGCGCTGCAAACAGTGCACACAGGTTATCTCGTTATAACAGGCAGGCAGCCGTGAAATATGCAGCCAGAAGCCGGTAAAATACAGAGCTGTGGCTGATGATCCGCGTGACAAACTGTCAGTGATCTGCATGTCACTGCAGAAATGGGACGTTGCACTGCTGCTGCAGAGGCTGCAGTTTGACAGCTGTAGTTGCTGAGGGTGCATCAGCATTCATTTGAGTAACAAAACAAAAACAATAAAAGTAGTTTAGAAATGTCATAGTTGTATTTTAGAAATGAAACAAGGAGCACGGGTTCAGAGTCACGATGGAATAAAACATGATGATCATAATATTACACACTGAATGGTTGTGTCTGCCACCAGAAGACGCTGTGTTTCTTTAATTCCTGTGTAAGGAGATGTCGGCTCAACCAGCAGGCGCAGACTCCTGCTGCAAGACTGACATTAACCCTCCCGGCAAGACCTTTAACAAACCGAATTCTATTAATAATGATAATTGCTCTGTTATTCTTTTTTTTTTTTTAACAGTAGCCACAGGTTCAGCTCCGGTATTGTCGTGACATCCAATGATTGTGTTAGTTAGAAGTTATTGTATCAATTTTAATTCTTCACTGCTTATGTTCATTAGAATAGCCTGTTTTGTATCTAAAAATCAGTGGAACGGATAAACTGGTAATCGAATAATGACTTGTACTTAAAGCTATTGCTTTACATTTAAAATAGTGACAAACGTGTGAAATGAGATGCTGCTCATTAAAATAAGTATGCACATAAAAAGTATCAGACCTGTTGGTAATAGCTTATTAGCATTCCAATACAAATGTAATAATAGTGATAATAATAATAATAACAATAATAAACTAATTCTGTATTAATCCAGTAATTTAATAATTGTTGGTGTAAAAATGTTTTAATTCCGTATTTGGGGTGAAAAATGGCACAAAAAAGTCACCTTAAAGCTTTGCGTAAGAGTGGACTTTGGCTCTGAAGCAAGGCGCACAGAATACCTTTCTTGACCTGAAAGCTGGCTTGAAGACGCCAAAACCTTTAATTATACTTAATGTGTAAAACATTTTTTTTTTTAAAGAGGTATGATTGAGTTAAACTGTTACGGTTCCTTGAGCATTAAGGTAAGATGCTACTGAGAGCTACCTGGCGTTGTGCTGCCTGCAGGAGAGTACTCGATCGCCGTTAACTTCACATGAGAGCCTCTCCTCCTCCAGACTCTATTTTGTTGTTGTTGTTGTTGTTTTTTCTTTTTTACTTTTTTTTTACTGGCTCTTTTAGACGAGTGTGTGCATCTGAATTTAGGTAACACGCTGCTTGCGTCCAATGATATGAAAAGAAAACAAACGAGGGGGGTTAATCATTTACGCAGCCACTTAACACACGGATGTGTATTTATTTACTTATCAGTATCAGTCAATTTCCCTCCCCGCAAGTGCACTTTTGCATGTCTGAGTACGATAAGGCATAACACAAACAATCCTGCAATCACTGGAGGCCTCTCATGGCCATTACAAGTCAGTAGTTCAACTGAGGAGTGGTTATCCAACTCTCAAGTCCATATAGGCCTCCTTTCATCAAGAGGCCCTCGTAAACATCACTACAGTTAATAAAGTGTATTGTGGTCAGTGCAGTCCCAAGGTGCAGCGCTGTGTTTATCAGCGACGGCAACAAGTCACAAACTCCAAACGCAGAAGCTGCAGCGAGCCCGGACAGCGCGTGCAGCCGCCGGGACGAACATTTATGATCATGTACAGCGCTTATGTTATTGTTAGTGGGAGGGGAGCACATGTCTTGTAAGTGAAATCACGCTCGGCGAGAAGAGGCTAGAGCTGTTGTGTATTGTTGCCGATGCCCCGCCTCTGATGGTAGCCTTAAACCTGGCACCCAGCTAAAACAAACCAAAGCCAGCACCGAGCTCCCACTCAATCCAATTAAGGCGGACTTGAGGCGCTCTCCTACGTGTTCATCTACCAGGATCGACGTTGAGACAACAGGAACCAGAGGGGCTTTGGCCAAAAAAAAAAAAAAAAGAAGGAGAGATTGCCTTGCCTTCTAATTTCTCCCTCTCCAGCCCCAGAACAATGTCGATGAGCCCTAAGCATACGACTCCTTTTTCTGTTTCCGATATCTTGAGTCCCCTTGAGGAGAGCTATAAGAAAGTAAGTATGGAGAATAACAACTTGGGGGCACCTCTCACTTCGTACCGGCAGCCCCAGGTCTCTCAGGCGGCGATGCAGCAGCACCACATGGGCCATAATGGGACTGTGTCTGCGGCTTACCACATGACTGCGGCAGGTGTTTCTCAGCTGTCACACACGGCCATGGGGGGCTACTGTAACGGCAACCTGGGCAACATGGGCGACCTGCCGTCGTACCAGGACGGCATGAGGGGCAGCACCACGGCCACCGGCTGGTACGGAGCCAACCCAGACCCGCGCTTCTCCACCAGTGAGTAGCCTGCACCTGTACTTTGACTCAAGCTTTAAGTTGTGTTGAGGGTCTATAATGCTGAAAATCCGTTTTATGTGCATGCTTCGTAGTTTACCTACACTACATTATTTCCAGTGCTTGTTTCTGTTACCTGTGCGTGTTTGTGCGCCAAGGGCACTCTCCATACCCCTCCAGTTTATATTTCACCCGCAAGGTTTTATTAATAATAATAATAATTAATAATTGTATTATTAGGGAGAGCAAAGATGAAGATAACATGGATTTCATCCACGGCATACAACATCTGGAAAAGTCTCACCATAAGGAGCATTCATGCCAAAAATGTCCTCTTCGAGCCTTTATTTAAGATAATTTACTGTTTAATACTTCAGCATGTTAATCCAATAATAATGTCAGTGAGCTATCAATCATGAGCTATTGCTGCAATTTGTGCGCAGAGTTTTAGCATACAGTTTGAAAATGCATGTAGAGTTTGTTTTTATAGATGAGGGCAGCTGCCTCTTTAGAAATCTTTTTAAGACTGATTTTCAAAATGCAGACCATGTTGAGTCATGAAAGTAATTATCAGCGTTGTAATCGCATTAATGTCACATTATAAGCCAATACCATTTTTTTTTTTTATCAATTTTTGATCTCAAAGCCAATTTTCTATCAGCGTTCCTTCATAAGGACAGACTTATTTGTGCATTGTTAAACACTTGGTTGCAAGTAAAATCAGCCATTTTATTGTTTTATTTATTTTTTCTCCCCTCAGTCTCTCGCTTCATGGGCTCGTCGTCGGGCATGAACATGGGCGGCATGGGCAGCCTCAGCTCCCTGGCGGACGTGGGTAAAGGCATGGGCTCTCTGTCCAGCACCCCGAGGAGAAAAAGGCGAGTGCTGTTCTCCCAGGCGCAGGTCTACGAGCTGGAGCGACGCTTCAAGCAGCAGAAATACCTGTCGGCGCCGGAGAGGGAACACCTGGCAAGTATGATCCATCTCACCCCGACCCAGGTGAAAATCTGGTTTCAGAATCACCGGTACAAGATGAAGAGGCAGGCTAAAGACAAAGTGTCCCAGCAGCAGATGCAGCAGGACACCGGCTCTTGCCAGCAGCAGCAGCAGTCCCCGCGGAGGGTGGCCGTGCCGGTGCTGGTGAAGGACGGGAAGCCGTGCCAAGGCAGCGGCCACACGCCCACATCCTCCGCACAGACCCTCCACCAGCAAGGGGGCAATGTCATGATCATGTCCAACAATACGTCCGGCCTCGGGCAGCATCAGAGCCAGCAGGTGGGAAGCACAGGTCACTCTCCAGATCTGGCGCCGCACTCCTCCAGTCCACCGTCCCTGCAGAGCCAAGTGGCCGGCCTCTCTCACCTCAATTCCCCCGGCGCAGAGTACGGCTCGGCCCTGCAGTGTTCAGCCCTGTTATACGGCAGGACGTGGTGACAGGAGACGCCGGCTATGATTTAAACCAATTCTTCTATTTAAAGAAAAAAAAAAAAAGACATTTTTTTTCTTCTTTCAAGACTCGACAAGTTCCACTGTAAATGTGCGCATCTGAACAAGAACCGAGTGAAATCGGTGCAGCTCTTCTTGAATTTTCACCTTTTGGAAGGAAGTGTGACTTAGCCTTTATGGATGGAAGGAGGGGAAAAACACTTTTGACCAGAAACTGCGGAAGTCTTGGGATTTATTTATGTAAATTATATTGAGACAAAAGAAGACTCCGCAGTCATATAGGCCGCAGTAGTTTGGGGAAAAAAGTGAACCTGGACAGGGAAACTGCTGTGTATGGGTGCTGTTAAATTCCCCGTCAGAAACACACATGACACTGATTTATAATAGAATGTAATGTAAGCCGTAGATCTAGCTTGTATATTTCTGTAAAAGGTTTGGATTTTAGCTATCTGTTGTACAAAGTTTTTGACGCTATTGCCAGTTTGTTGTCGTTTCATTGGTATTTGTACGTTTAATTTCTTTGTAACTTATATAGATATTTGACTTACTACAAAACAGTCCTATTAATAAATTATGGAAACAAGTCAGTTAAGCTTTTTTTGTGAAATATGTCAACACAATGCGGTGTTAAATGGTGGAAATATTCCTTCGGGGGGGTAGCCTCGAGCAACAATGAAACCAGTGCGGTATTATTATTATTATTATTTGCTCGATTTTAGTACGGGTGTTTTTTTCCGTTTTTTTTTTTTGTTGAAAGGAATCTTCATTGATTCTTGGGCTTATTGTGCTTGGTATTGTGGAAAATATTGGATATGGATGTCTGGTTAATAAAGAACTAGACATCCATATCGCCAAATAGCCAAAGTTGAGGTTTGGCAAACTGACAAGACTAAATAGCCTACTAAATATCCTATATCAACACTCAGGCTCTTATTTTGACATGGCAATTAAATAGTGGAGCCTATTTTTCAGTTGTATTCTCTGACAAACCACACACCGCTCAGGCTTATCGTTACAGGCGGCAGCTCACACAAGCAATGCCCTGCAGAGTAAACGGAGCCTATACGAGCTTTTTCCCTTTTCTCTTTCTGTGTGTTTGACTGTGTGAGTCAGAAAGGTGAGGTCTTTTGGCTCCCAACATCAAACACAAACGCTGCTCAAAGAACAGCTTATCGATGAAATCCCTGACCAAACAGCGCGGTATTCTTCTCTCATAACTCGCGAGGGCGAACTGTCGGCGCGGGGATATCAGCTGGTTTATCAATAATCAATCAGGAGAACTGAAAGGAAACGGCCAAAGGCTGTCAATAACAAACCGCCACAGACGTTTTGTTTGAACCCACTGAGCAAGCGACGTCTGTGGACGTACAAAACAGGTTGATATCACGTCGGCCCGTCCAGGCCATGATCTGAACGTCCATTGACAGCCAGAATTAGTCGATTAATGACACTGAGAAATTATGTCCAATCTGGCCATAATCTAAACGTCCACTGACAGACAGAATTAGTTGAGAAAAGACGTTCATACTGCCTATAATCCGGACGTCCGATGACATCTAGAAGCAGTCCATAAATGACGTGAATAAAGATGTCCAATCTGGCCATAATCTAAACGTCCACTGACAGCCAGAATTAGTTTGGAAAAAACGTTCATACTGGCTATAATCTGGACGTCCGAAGACATCCAGAAACAGTCCATAAATGACGTGAATAAAGATGTCCAATCTGGCCATAATCTAAACGTCCACTGACAGCCAGAACTAGTTCAGAAAAGACGTTCATAATGGCTATAATCTGGACGTCCGATGACATCCAGAAACGGTCCATAAATTACGTGATTATAGATGTCCATTCCGGCCATAATCTAAACGTCCACTAACAGCCAGAATTAGTTCAGAAAAGACGTTCATATTGGCTATAATCTGGACGTCCGATAACATCCAGAAACAGTCCATAAATGACGTGAATAAAGATGTCCATTCTGGCCATAATCTAAACGTCCACTAACAGCCAGAATTAGTTTGGAAAAGACGTTCATACTGGCTATAATCTGGACGTCCGATGACATCCAGAAACAGTCCATAAATGACTTGAATAAAGATGTCCATTCCGGCCATAATCTAAACGTCCACTAACAGCCAGAATTAGTTCAGAAAAGACGTTCATATTGGCTATAATCTGGATGTCCGATGACATTCAGAAACAGTCCATAAATGACGTGAATAAAGATGTCCATTCTGGCCATAACGTCCACTAACAGCCAGAACTAGTTCAGAAAAGACGTTCTAGGCAACTGCTATAATCTGGACGTCCGTTGACATTCAGAAAAGGCATAATGGACTTTATGCCGCGGGCACTACTTCCTGAATTTCAGCCTGCTCCTTTGTTTCCTGTCTGTCATTATTGGACAATCCAGGTGTGCTTCACCTATGTAGTCTCAGCAACATTAAACAGACACACCTGGATTGATCAGTTTGTCCAATAATGACAGACAGTAAGGAGCAGGCTGAAGTTCAGGAAAGTTACGCTTGGCATAATGGTAAATAAAGATGTTCAATCTGGCCATAATCTAAACGTCCACTGACAGCCAGAACTAGTTGAGGAAAGATGTTCATATGGCTATAATCTGTACGTTGACATCCAGAATTATTCGACAAATTATGTGAATAAAGATGTCCAATTTTGCCACAATATAAACATTTGCAAACATCTAGATTTAATGACTGATTAAAAATATGTTAAAGGCCACTTTGGGCTGCCCACTCAAAAGGCTGTTAAAAAAAAACAACCATTGCCATTGTGGTAACATTTCCAGAGTCCCTCCAGTTTCCTAAAGTCTTTCATTCCAGATTAAGTTCTAAGTCCTTAAACACTGCAGCATGTATATTCTTAGAGAACTCAAAACTCAAAATAGATTTTCATTTCATGTTTAAATCTTTGAAGATTGCATAAAATTTACATTTGTGAATTTAGCTAACAGATTTTTTTCGGATTTAAAAATTATCAATTTTCTTTTTACATTCATGAAAAAATTTAAATTCAAAGTTAGGATTCACATAATATTTGATAAAATTTACACAATGTACCACAAAATATCCCTGTGAAAGACAGTTCCAAAATAAATAAGCTTTCTCCTTTGGAGTGCACCTCCAAAAATGAGTAACTTGGACTTGGTCAACTGGTTCAGTGTTGATCAGCTGTGTGGAGTAATTTGCAAAAAAAACAACACTACAATATTGTTACGTCTCCTTTTTAAAGAATCTAGGGTTAATAGGGTAAGTAAGTATTGAATTTAAATAAATAAATAAAAATGAAAAGAAAGAAACCACTGATAGTTGTAATGGTGTGTTATAATGATTCAGACAGAAACAGATATTCTCAAATGACTTTTAGTAATTCATAATATTAATAAAACACCCGATTGCTTTACAGTGTTCATGTGAGTAACAGTAACATTTTGAAATTAGCACTTCACCAGCAAGCAGTCTTTTTAGGGCAGGTTTGCTTGCTAACTGGCTGGCAGACCTTGCAGATCTTCAAAATCAGACTTATCACCCCTTATCACTCCGAAACGGTCACAACACTGTAGGAGCGACGCCATAGTTGACGCTAAGATCCTTGTCAATATCACAATTGTATTGCATTCAACCCTTTACATAATTTTATTATTTTGGTCACCTCGCTCTTTTAAACTTAGACAGGACAATGGGGAAAGCAGTGGCAGGATGACTAATGATTTTTTACGATCTGATCTCTGAGAGGTAGGCCTAGAGGATACAGGCAGTTTGGCACAAATCTGGTCCCTCAAACTTAAGGCGAGGTATAAACCAAACTGTCAATAACTGATAATGTGAGTTATAACCACATGATTTTTGGGATGTGGGAATGGTAGACGTTGACACAAATACTTCCAGTCAATATGGACAATTATTCTAAAGTTTTATATTAAATTATGTATTCTAGAAAAAGTTATTTATTTATTGTATTTTTTCCATTTGTCATTGTCTTTGTTTGAGGGTGATGGGTAGCCTAAATGTAAATTTCCACATAAGCTTTTTTAAGGCGCTGTTCTGACCACCTTGACCCTAAGGGCAAGCCCAAATATAAAATTATTTTCACCCACTCCTACAAATGTCAATTTTTTTATTGTTTATTGTTTTGGTGTGTTTTTTTTTATTACGTGTATGCTAATTAATAAAATTATATTTTTTAAAAAGTGATAAGCATGTTTTTCGGATATGAGTGTTTTTTTCCCCTTTCGTTTTTGTTCTTAAAAGTGTGGTTGAAAAGGCGGTTTGGGTACACCTTCCGGTTTCAAGAAGATTCCCTCGATCCCCTGTGAAAAATAGTTCTACCTTTATAGTGATAATAAAAAATACAAACTGTGATTTTTTTCAAACTGTGATACAATTACTTGATTTTTTTTTTTTTTTACTTTTATAACATGATCTATATAATGATCAAACATGCTCGGAATACAAGTTTCTCATGCTGCGTTCCAGGCAACCCGTAACTCGTGTTTTCACGACCTTCTACCCGTGAAAGTGCCATGGAACGGCAGTCAAACCCGTAACTTACTACTCGTGAACTCGTACCAGATCGTTGTGCTCCCAGTTACAGTTTTTGACGCGTCACACACACACACACAACAACATTTGATGCTGTAAAGACGCCGTTTATTAACACTGATAAGTAGAAATAAATAGACATAAAATAGGCAATGTAAAGTAACCTAGATAGCTAACGTCAACGTTAGGTAGCCACTATCTAACGCTAGCTAGAAGGGTTTGTGGTGACTTTGCCTGGAACGCGACCATGTCGTGAGTCGTGACTTGAAGTCGTAACTTACGGGCTAAGAACTGTGTCTGGAACGCAGCATCAGTTCTGTGGCGGACGGATATATGACTGCAGTCCGCGCAGCATGCTCCGCTTCCGCCGCATTCTGCACCAAGGCTTTTTGCTGGCTCGTGTTACACTTGACGTCCCCATCAAGAACTTTGTAAGTATGTTATAATATTGATAATACTAATTGTGAGTGATTCCCGAAATGTTATTATAATGTTTTTATTTCGTTAGTACCAGTTGGTTCAGCTAAGTAATTCAAATGTGTTTTTCCCCCTGGACGCCTAACGTTACTAAGATCGCTTAACGTTAGTAGTCTCCGTCTTGTGTCGCTGTCTCACGGTGTTGCACTTGAGTCGACGTCTCCATCAAGGAATTTGTAAGTAACATTGTTATAATATGGTAATACTAATAGTGAGTGTTTCTCGAAATGTTATCAAAGTTTTTTTTCTTTAGTCCAAGTTGGTTCAGCTAAGTAATTCAATTTGTTTTCCCTATAAATGGACGCGCTAGGCCGCTAGCTACTTAAGCTAGCTCCTCGTGTTGCTGTCTGACAGGGTTGCACTTGAGTCTACGTCCCCATCAAGGACTTTGTAAGTATGTTATAATATTGGTTATACTGAGTGATTCCAGAAATGATATCATAAAGATTTTTCGTAAGTCCAAGTTGGTTCAGCTAAGTAATTCAAATGTTTTTTTTCCCTCTAAAAGGACGTGCTAGCTACTTAAGCTAGCTAGCTTAGTTGCCAAGGAAGGCTGTCGCAGTTTGACGGTGTTGCACTTGAGTCGACGTCCCATCAAGGACTTTGTAAGTAACATTGTTATAATAGGGTAATACTAATAGTGAGTAGTTTTCAAAATATCTAAAAGTTTTTTTGGTTACACTTTATTTTGATAGTCCACTTTAGACAGTCTACTAACTTTAAGTAACTTTTCAACTAGCAGCTACATGTTAACTAACACTCATTAGAGTATTAGTAAGCTGTAGTAGACAGTCAGTAGACTGTTAGGTTAGGTGTTAGGAATCGATTTAGGAGAATTAGTTGACTTGTAGTTGGCAAGTTAATTATAGTCAGTAGAATGTCTGTTGGGGGACCAACAAAATAACGTGATAGTAGATATTAAGCAGACAGCTTACTAATATTCTAATGACAGTTAGTTGACATGTAGTTGCAACGTTACTTATAGTTAGTAGACTGTCTAAAGTGGACTATCAAGTGTTACCGATTTTTTTTTTGTTAGTCTCAGTTGGATCAGCTAGCCTAAGTAATTCATTTTTTTTTCTCTAAACCTTTTGATTTACCAGTGATTTACCAACGTTAACCTTAATCCTGTCAGAATGTCTATCCATTGAGCATGTACATGTCCATCCGTTAAAATGAACTTTTGCAAACAAAAATAATTGGGGCTCTGGACAGTGGGCTTCGCCCAAAAAAAAGTCCCCATGTTTATAAAAACTGAAAATGGGTCAATAACATTACATATTTTTTTAGATACTATCTATTCCATTAATTACTAGTAACGTTACTTATTCATTAACGTCAGCTACTAGTGCTTATTCTTTATAATGACTAGTCAGAAAAGCCACTGTAGTGTTCAATAGTAACAAAATAATAGTTACTAGTCACCATCAAAATAAGTACTACTATCTAATGAATAAGTATCTAATAATAAGTACTAGTAACTAATAAATAAGTACTAGGGATGTAACTGTACAAATATTCATATTAAACCAAAAAAATTTGAAAATGCATACCGAACCGAAAGCCTCGTACCGAACGGTTATTTCTAGGGATGTAATAATATAAATAATATAAAGTAATAATATAATATAAAGTGTAACAATAATACAAAAATGCAATAATACATATTGTGGATAATGACAATATGTATAATGGATAGTTCACCCAAAATAAAAATTACTTTAAGAAAAAAATTTTTTTCAGAGTTTTAGTGTCAGTAGTACATTAAACTACTATAGTGTTGTCACGGATACCAGTTATGTACCGATACCGATACCAGTAAGAATCCACGATTTTCTGTACCAATTTCGCTACCAAAGCTTAATTTAAATGTACATATATTAAAGTATATATCACGGTTACAAAGATGGAAACTGTAGTAAAAACACTTTACAATAAGATTCCATTTGTTAAATAACATTAGATATAATAAAATAACAATAAAAAATAGTTATATAGCCTACTGTAGCAATTATTCTCCTTGGGGTAAATAAAAAAAGATTCTACATTGTTAAAATTAATAAATTTAATCTGTTAACATTATTTAATGCACAATGAATAAAGTATACAAGTACAAACACGAACAATCAAGTGTTTGTATTAAACTAATATTGAAATCAATTAATTATTTGCTGGTACCTCTGCCATCATGCAACGCAGTTCACACCGCTTTCTCCTTTCCATAAGCGCATGCTCTCCCATGGTGTCGCAAAACGCACAAAACGCGCGTTGTGATGGGGGTCTTAGGGCAACATGACATTAGCCTATTCCAAAATATGTCCATATGTGGCTCTTTCAACAGTAATTTTTTTGTGAATTTTTTTTTTATGATGTTAGATTTATTTAAAAAAAATAATTTAAAGAATCATTTTTCAATTTTGAAAAGAATCAGAAATTTCTTGGGCATTTCTTTCTTTTGGCTGTATCAAAAACGTAACTATGTAATAAATAATAACTAGTATCTAATGAATCAGTAATAGTAGCTAATGAATAAGTACTAGCACTTAATTGAATAGATATAGTGTTCTTAAAAATAAGCACTAGTAGCATATCATTAGAGACTATTAAGTTTTAATGATTTCATTTTTAAAAACACATCTTGCCATGGACTTTCCGTTTTAGGCAATGTCCATTGATGTAACTGTGAATTTGTTTTCACCTCAAGTTGGCAAAGAAACAATTTGATATTTGTTTGGCTTAATATGATACTAGTACTGAAATGTGACCCTTGTTAATTAATTCTCCCCTTTCCTCTCTTTCTTTTATTTTTCTGTGGCCAGGATCCCTCATTCATCTGAGTAGCTGACAAGAGAAGTGAGTATTCATCCTCTACCTTTTTTGTCTCAATGTTATATTATCAACACAATTAGTCTTCAAAGTACCATATATACAATATATATATCAAATTTGCCACAGAAGTAATGCCATCGTTGTGAAATCTAGTTAGAAACATTCAAATTTCTTCGTTATTAACTGATCAAACAGCGCTGAAGTCGAAACCAGGAAGAAACATTGTGCCATGAATGAACTATCCAGTGTCCAGCAACATTCACCATGGATTTACTGTAGTAACACTAACTGCAACCATGAAAGTTTGTCAGGAATAGTAGACTGCAATGCGTTTAAGTTACAATACGTGGGTTTTAACACACTCACCGAAATCGTATCGAACTGAGGTATGAACCGAACCGCGACTTCTGTGTACCGTTCTACCCCTCAATTTTTTAAGCACAGTTTGCTATGCTATTCTTAGACTAGAATTTTATGCATAGGCATAATTTGTTTTTGAAACAACTTTTTGCCAAGGTTGTTAATGCCACTTTTGAAACATCCTGCAGCACGAATGTACCAATACAAATAAATAAAACATCTCCAGTTAACTAGCAGAGCATTGATTTCGTTCATTTGTTAAATATAAGGCAATCTAGCGCGAAATAAACCCAAATAAGTTTTTTTTTTTTTTTGTCTGTTGAAAAAAAAAAAACGCCAAAGAGAGCCCGTAATCCAAATATACATTATACTATCTAACTTATTCGTAACTGAACACGTGATCCGGAATCTGCATATAAAAAACGGACAATCTCCGCACATCCGCACATCTCTAGTGTGTGTGTGTGTGCACACTCAAAATATTTAATTTTACTGAATTTTGTTTTGACACTTTCAACTTAAGGGTTAAAGATGGCCTATTTAAGAATGTGGAGGAAACGTAGAGCAGACATCAATGAACTTCTCCACTCTGACGAAGACACTGCGGTGACAATTGATGACGCAGTAACCACAAATGACAGAGAGGAAACAACCAATGATGATGGTGGAAGCAATACTGATGACCACAGCATCAGTGTGACCACTGATGGTTCAGACTTTGACACTGACATCGGAATATGTGAATCAGATGTGGAGATTTTGAACCCTGAACCAGAGGTCCAAGTTAGAAACATCGGCAATGACTTGCGAGAGTGGAGTACAAGACATCAAATTACTAATAGGTCCCTAAATGAATTGTTGCAGATTCTAAGGGATCATGGACATGTACTCCCTAAAGATGCACGCACATTACTAGACACTCCTCAAGTCATTGACAGTCATTCAAAATGTAATGGACAGTATATTTACTATGGCTTGGAGGGGGGCATTTCCCGTGTACTGTCTCAAAATGATGCTTTTAGACAACAACACAGTACAGTCAGTTTGGATGTCAACATTGATGGACTACCAATCTTCAAAAGTAGTAAAGTCCAGTTCTGGCCAATACTGGTTACATTTAGCAATTTCAGTCCATTTATTGTGGCATTGTACTGCGGGGAAAGCAAACCTGAGCCCCTTGATGCGTATCTTCATGACTTTTTGGAGGAGTTCAAAAATCTCCAACAGAATGGCCTGGTGTTTCGTGAGAAAAAGTATGCCGTAAATGTTCGTACCTTTATCTGTGATGCACCCGCAAGAGCATATTTAAAATGCATTAAAGGTCATACTGCATATGACAGCTGTGAGAGGTGCCAAGTGAAAGGTCAGTATGTTGAAAGAAGAGTTGTCTTCAATCAGATGACATCAACCTTGCGCACAGATGAAGGATTTAGTCAGTTAGAGTATTCCTGCCATCAAAATGGATCTAGCCCTTTAATAGCTGCTGGGATTCCCTGTGTCAGTGCCTTTGTTTTGGATTATATGCATACGGTTTGCTTGGGAGTTGTTAGGCGGCTGTTGGTGTATCTGACTCGAGGCCCAAAACTGTGTAGGCTTTCTCTGAGACAGAAAAATGAAATCTCACAAAAACTAAACCTGCTACGAGGCCAGATGCCCAGTGAGTTTGCACGACAGCCCCGTGGCCTTCAGGAGTTGGACAGGTGGAAAGCCACAGAGTTCCGTCAGTTTCTTCTGTACACGGGACCCATAGTACTAAAAAATACAGTCTCCTCACAGCTGTATGCTCATTTTGTGACATTAACCGTGGCAGTATCCATCATGCTGGACTCAGATGAGAGGAAAAGAGCTGCCTATTTGGATTTTTCTGCTGATCTGATGAGGCACTTTGTGTCTAGCTGCCCTGCACTCTATGGAAAAACATTTACGGTGTACAATGTGCATGCCCTGTTACACATCCATGAAGATGTCTCTCGTTTCAGGTGCTCTTTAAATGACATATGTTGCTTTCCATATGAGAACTATTTGCAGCAGATCAAAAGATTGGTCAGGACTGGCCAAAATCCATTAGCGCAGGTGTCCAAACGCCTGGTCGAAATTGAACATGCCCAGGGGAATTCCACTGCACAGCCTAAAGCAAAGCCCCAAATGTACATTTCATCAAAAAGAAGAGACAGCTGTTTCCTTCTGGAAGATGAGAGCTTTGCTTTTGTTCAAGAGAGGAGGGGAGATGGTACAGTTGTTTGCGATGTGGTAAAACAGAGACACACTGTCGACCTGTTTGACAAACCATGTCCGTCAAACCTCTTGAACATTGCTTACATAGGGAATGGCCGTAGACTTAGAAGAAAAGAAGTCAAGGAAAAAGACCTTGGTCGAAAAGTAGCCTGCCTTCCTTTCAACAATGGCTCTGTCATGATTCCTCTGCTGCATGGCATTGAACATTCATGATGAAGATTGGCAAGACATTAAGTACGTTGAGTATATACTGGGTATGTAAATGGGTGCATGATTTGCATGAAATGTGTATTGCTCAACTCAAATCTCGAAACAAGCAAAAACTAAATGCACTGTGCTTTCTAAAATAAAATATAATTAAACTAAATATTGACATCTTAGCAATACTGCAAACTTGTTATTTGTCACAATAGTACAACAGTAAAGATGTCCTATTTACCTGTGCCCTTACTGTCTAACTGGTAGGCCTTGGACATATACCGAAATTTAATTATCAAACAACCTGCACTGCGTAAAATATAAATAAATATAGACTTATCCTTATTAAAGCTTCAAAAGTTCTTTAGTCAAGAGCAGTGAGTAAATATATATATACATATATATACTCATACTGTGAAGCTGCTTTGTGGCAATCTTTATTGTGAAAAGCGCTATATAAATAAACGTGACTTGACTTGATATATATAATAGTTCATTTATTTATTATATTCATTTTTGTTGCAGGTTATGCTTTTCGTCAGGGCCGTGTGGAATGAAAATGGGAAGGAAATGGAGGGGACCATCCCTGATGCCTGGGTTAATGTAGCTGAGAAAACCCTTCGATGGCCAAAGACGAGGGCAAAATATTGTTTTGACAACCATGTGGCTCCTAAGGAGGACTGGGAAACTTTCCCATTGTTGAAAGTAAAAATTACCTCAGGTAACCTCTTATATTTTGATACAATGGTAAAACAAATTGGAGAAGTTATGTGGACTATACATTGATATAAGCTTTGATGACATGCTTGCTGTCTTTGCAGAAAGTTTCCATGAGTGTGAAGACTACGATCAAACCAGCCATGCTGAACTATGTGAAGAAGATGAAGACGAAGAGGTTGTAGTCCAAAAAAGGATGAAAAAAAAAAAACATTTTGACGATTTTGTTGAAGGTATGTCCCCATCATTTGTTGAATAGAGAAAACACACAAACTCATGTTACAATTGCAACGTGTTTTAATATTAAAAGGATCTGACCTGTCTGAGGCGACTGCTGAGGAGGATGATAAAGAAAAGCGGAAAGGAGGTACAGAAATGTTTATTTTGGCATTCATTTAATGTGTATTGAAAAGTTGCCTGTGCTCAGTACAAAATCAAGTAAACTGTCTGTTAATTTTGCTATACCCCTTATTTACTAAGATTCCAGTCCAATAATTCCAGTATTTCCCACTCCACCAATCAAGTTAAAGAATGGTGAGTTGTTACTAAGATGACCATGCGCTAAGGGTGTGACGAGATCTCGTTTTACGAGATCTCGCTTGACGAGATTTCTCGTCGAGGTGAAAAGAGTGAAAGAGTGACAGACAAGACGAACACAATATGTAAACATTGTAAGAAAGAAATGCCGTACTACTAACTGCAGTAGTTAGTAGAAAGCTGTGGTGGTGCTGTAAGTGTTTTTGCATAGTGCTCGTGTTAGCCGCGGTATACGGCATTTTTTTCTTACAATGTTTACATATTGTGTTCGTCTTGTCTGTCACTCTTTCGCCGTTTATTATTTCCGCAGGAAAACCAAAATGTTGCCACACAAATGATTTAAAAGTGGCAGGGGGATTTTCAATAGTAATTCCACGCTCCATCACGCTGACATCACTTCGCCTCACGAGACAACTTTTCACCGCGACGAGAAATCTCGTCTCGTTCTCATGAACCCAATCTCTCGTGATGTGTTTCGTCTCGTGGAGTAAGCGTCTCGTCACACCCCTAGCTTGTAACCTTGGTTCTCTGAGTAAAGACTATTTTTCCCAGTCATATTTCTTAACTGAAGTTTTCTTTAAATTAGTGTTAAAATCGCGTCTCGCTCTCGTGACCCCAATCTCGTGTCTCGTCTTGTCTCGTGAGCGAGTGTCTCGTCACACCCCTACCATGCGCATTTTAACCAGATTCAAATTTTAAGTTAAGTATTTGTATTAAACTATCTGTCTTTGTTGTCAGTGGGCGTCAACAGATCAAATAGTGGTGAGTAGAGCTGTCAATCTTCCCATTTAATACTATTCAAATTTCATTTTTCTTTTAATATTCAAATATTTAATGCTCAAATGAAGCCTGTACTTCACTATTATGCATTATCAACACTGTAATGAAACATTAGAATAATTTGAAACAAACATAATTGGCTGTCTAATGATAATGATAACATAAGCATTTTGGCTTGGTGGATGACAATTTTAAACTTAATGTTAAATCTATTACCCATCCTTCCGAATCCCAGCCGCAGCCTGTCACTAACATTACATGATACATAACATTAGCTCAGTAAACTAAAAACCTCACATTGCCTTATATTTCGCACTCTCGCTAACTTGAATTTACTTGAATTGGTTTTATGCACAGTTGAACTACTTCCTGAGCTTCAGCCAGCTCTTTTGTTTCCTGTCTGACATTATAGGACAAACTGATTAATCCAGGTGTGTCTGATTAGTGTTGCTGTGACTACATAGGCCAAGCATACCTGGATTCATCAGTTTGTCCAATAATGGCAAACAGGAAACAAAGGAGCAGGCTGAAGTTCAGGAAGTAGTGTCTGTTTATAAAGCCAATTGTTCATCAAATATCGAGCATTTTGTGATTTTAGTAATCAAATAATATTTTTTTTTTTACTATTCAAATTATATTTTAATTTAACAATTCGTTCCAAAGTTTAATTTTTATTTTTAGAATACCAAATCAACATGCAAGTAATCACTACTGTGATCACACGATATTAGGAAAATATCTAATTGCAATTAATTTTACTGATATTGCAACTGTGATATGATTTATGATATTTGAGGGAATGATCATTTTTGTATCATTATGCTAATTGTAAAATATATATATATATATATATATATAAAATTAAATATTAAAAATATTTCTTTTTTTTGAGAGGATCTGTACCAAACAAAGATTATTTTTTAGACTGTAGGATACTATTTGTAGGCAAGGATGTCTCTGCAGAACCACAATACCTTTATTTTAGAATGTATGACACATATTTTGCCTTTAACAAATTTTGCCATTTTAATTAAAATGTGATTAATTGTGCAGCCCTACTACTTCTATCATCTACTTCTTCCTATCATGACTGACTGACATTTTCGATTTGGTTTGTTTAGGTTCACCCAGGTCTGCGGGCCGTGACAGGTCAACTGGTCGTGAGTATAACGTTTCATTGCTGAATATTGCAGGCTGGTCATTTGGACTGTTGATAAAGAATCACTAATGTTTGTTTCTGCTCTGCATTGCTTAGGTACAGCCAGGTCTGCAGGCCGTGACAGGTCAACTAGTGGTGAGTTTAACTTTTCATTTTTAGATTATCAAATTAGTATGCAGGTAACTAACAATGTTGATCATGACTGACTGATGTTTCTGTTCTGCATTGCTTAGGTTCACCCAGGTCTGCGGGCCGTGACAGGTCAACTAGTCGTGAGTATAGCCTTTCATTGTTGAATATTGCAGGCTGGTCACTTGGACTGTTGATCATGACTGACTGATGTTTCTGCTCTGCATTGCTTAGGTTCACCCAGGTCTGCAGGCCGTGACAGGACAACTAGTCGTGAGTTTAACTTTTAATTTCAGATTATCAAATAACAGGCAGCCGGTAACTAACACTTGATAATGACTGACTGATGTTTCTTTCTGCATTGCTTAGGTACAGCCAGGTCTGCGGGCCGTGACAGGACAACTAGTTGTGAGTATAGCCTTTCATTGCTGAATATTGCAGGCGGGTCACTAGGACTAATGATAATGAATGACTGATGTTTCTGCTCTGCATTGCGTATACGCAGGTCTTTGGACAGGTCAACTAGTGGTGAGTTTAACTTTTCATTTTAGATTATCAAATTAGTATGCAGGTAACTAACAATGTTGATCATGATGACTGATGTTTCTGTTCTGCATTGCTTAGGTTCACCCAGGTCTGCGGGCCGTGACAGGTCAACTAGTGGTGAGTTTAACTTTTCATTTTTAGATTATCAAATTAGTATGCAGGTAACTAACAATGTTGATCATGACTGACTGATGTTTCTGCTCTGCATTGCTTAGGTTCACCCAGGTCTGCAGGCCGTGACAGGACAACTAGTCGTGAGTTTAACTTTTAATTTCCAGATTATCAAATCAGCAGGCAGCCGGTAACTAACACTTGATAATGACTGACTGATGTTTCTGTTCTGCATTGCTTAGGTACAGCCAGGTCTGCGGGCCGTGACAGGACAACTAGTCGTGAGTATAGCCTTTCATTGTTGAATATTGCAGGCTGGTCACTTGGACTGTTGATCATGACTGACTGATGTTTCTGCTCTGCATTGCTTAGGTTCACCCAGGTCTGCGGGCCGTGACAGGTCAACTAGTCGTGAGTATAGCCTTTCATTGCTGAATATTGCAGGCAGGTCACTTGGACTAATGATAATGAATGACTGATGTTTCTGCTCTGCATTGCTTAGGCACACCCAGGTCTGCGGGCGTGACAGGACAACTAGTTGTGAGTATAGCCTTTCATTGCTGAATTATTGCAGGCAGGTCACTAGGACTAATGATAATGAATGACTGATGTTTCTGCTCTGCATTGCTAAGGCACACCCAGGTCTTTGGACAGGTCAACTAGTGGTGAGTTTAACTTTTCATTTTTAGATTATCAAATTAGTATGCAGGTTACTAACAATGTTGATCATGACTGACTGATGTTTCTGTTCTGCATTGCTTAGGTTCACCCAGGTCTGCGGGCCGTGACAGGTCAACTAGTCGTGAGTTTAACTTTTCATTGTTGAATATTGCAGGCTGGTCACTTGGACTGTTGATCATGACTGACTGATGTTTCTGCTCTGCATTGCTTAGGTTCACCCAGGTCTGCAGGCCGTGACAGGACAACTAGTCGTGAGTTTAACTTTTAATTTCCAGATTATCAAATCAGCAGGCAGCCGGTAACTAACACTTGATAATGACTGACTGATGTTTCTGTTCTGCATTGCTTAGGTACAGCCAGGTCTGCGGGCCGTGACAGGACAACTAGTCGTGAGTATAGCCTTTCATTACTGAATATTGCAGGCAGGTCACTAGGACTAATGATAATGAATGACTGATGTTTCTGCTCTGCATTGCTTAGGCACACCCAGGTCTTTGGACAGGTCAACTTGTGGTGAGTTTAACTTTTCATTTTTAGATTATCAAATTAGTATGCAGGTTACTAATTGGTCATGACAAACTGATGTTTCAGTTTTGGGTTCCACAGATTCGTCCAGGTCCAGGTCTGTGGGCCGGGACAGTTCAATTAGTTGTAAGTATAGCCAGGCACAGTAGTGTTTTATTGAATATTAAATTAGCATAGGTAATTAGCACTATTGATAATGGCTACATTTGGGTTGCACAGGTTCATCCAGGTCTGTGGGCCGGGACAATTCAAGCAGTCGTGAGTATTGCCAGTTACATTTGGCTTGTCTTATTGAATATCAAATTAGCATGAATAATACTATTCATACTGGATAACTAATGTTGGTAGTTTGGGTTTCTCAGGTGTACACAGGTCCCAGGCTGTGGAAGGTAGGTCCATAGATCAACATGACATCATGACTTTGCATAAACATACACGCCACTTTCATGCCAAGTGGGGTGTTATCTATACGCATTTTGAGCTATCCGCGTGGTAAGATGTTATTCCGCGTGTCAGTCTACGCCGTTAAATGTCACAGTGAGTCCGCGTGTATGTCAAAGCCATTAAAGTTCAGCGTGAAACGGAACAAAATGAATATCTATATCTGGGGAGTGATATTTTTTTCCCTAAGATGGTATGAAAAGATTAATAAATGTTCTTAACCCCAGTGACGGTTAGGTTTAGGGACGGGGTTGGGGTAGGTCATATATATTTATACAGGGTTTCCGCGGGTCATTAAAAAGCATGAAAAGTAATTAAATAGATTTTGTGAAAATTAAGGCATGAAATGGCATGAAAAAGCATTAACTTCGATGTTCGAAGGCATTAAAAATTATGTAAACTTGATGGAATAAAAACATTGTTTTTCACGATTTATTTTGATTATATAAACATCTAAATCTAATTTTGATCAGAAGTATAGCGTAATGGTCACAGACAGTATTGGCTGTTTTTTACGGTTGGTGCACAAAGTCGCGACACCGGATGCTAGTAATGCAACGTGCGGTGAGTCTACGGTCTATGTGAGAGAGTGTACGCTGTGGCAAAAGAACGGAATAAATTTCAAATGACGGAAAAATGGGAAAATCTTCCTGCTAGCTAAATGCCCGGTGTATGTGAGTGAGAGCGCGATCAGCGAGCTTGTTACGCCCGCAATCTCTTACCGCAGCCCGCAGGTTCCAGTTAATCTTATAATGGGTATGTGTTTTGAATTATTTAAATAAACAATCGGGGAAATAAACACCTCTTGTCCGCGAGTCTCATTGATAGAGCCGCGGTGAGATGGAGTCCATCAATGAGAGCTAGCCTCCTCCTAACTCTGACATTCACAAAAATACATTCAATTGAAATCCGAAATCGGACAAGTGTTAGCTAAGCTTTGTAAGACCTTGAGGAACCTGTAATATTCATGCCGTGACGAAATTCAAACTGTAAATATACTTTAGTTATGCGAAAGTGAGCAAGCTGCGATATGTCCCCATTGTAATGAATGGGACATATAGCAAGCAGCTGCTCGTCCTACAAAGACGCCTTGCGTTCATAAAAATGCCTTAAAATCAAATCGGACACAACTGTTAGCTTTATAAGACACTGGGGAATGATGTTATATAAGTGGCGTGACGAAATTCAAACTGTAAATATAATTTAGTTATGCCGATAGTGTAGCTAGCTAGCTACGGCATTTACCCATTGTAATGAATGGGACATATAGCAAGCAGCTGCTAGTCCTACAAAGAGACGTCTGCGCTTCAAGAGAAATGCCCTTAAAATCAAATCGGACACAACGGTTAGCTTTATAAGACATTAGGGAATGATGTTTATGTAAGTGGCGTGACGAAATTCAAACCGTAAATATATTATAGTTATGCCGACAGCCGGCCGCGGAGCCCCGGTAGTGTAGTCTCCACAAAGAGTGACTTTGCCCTGGGTATGGAGCCCAGCAGACTGCCGCTTTCTCGTCAGACTGTGTGGAGCTCCTAAAGTCCGACACGTCTTACCAAATTTGCAATTAGCCATCAATTTTTGTAAAACAGCCCATATTTGAGATTTCTATAGTTGATTTCTCCGCTTAAAAGTCTCAGAAGTACGGAAAGTGAATTTGGTAATGAAACATTGCAGTGTCTGGAATATGAGATTCTGTCGCTTCTCTAATGTGTGTGTATTGGGGATTCGCTCAAACCAATCAGCGCGTCTCTAATGTGTGTGTATTGGGGATTCGCTCAACCAATCAGCGCGCGTCTCTAATGTGTGCGTATGGCAAGTCGCTCAACCAATCAGCGCGCAGCTCATCTAAATATTCATGAGAATACCATATTTGGAAGAAAAGCTCTTGTTACAAATAGGGCCAAAACACAGGGATGCATAAGGGCCAGTAAAATATCAACCAGGCCATTTTCAGCCCAACCAATGTTACATACCCCATTAGGAGACCATAAGGAACAGTGTGAAATACCCTATATAATCATTCTATCACCCCTTTAATTATCGGTGCATGTTGTTTTGAGATCCGTTGGGCAGAGACGCTAGCTGCTCAGTGAACAGTGTTTTAAATATTTGTATTTCTGTGTTCTTATTTTGTGAAGCACTTTGTGTTGCGTTTAATGACTGTAAACCGTCTTGTGAGCCATCTGACAGTTAAATTTCGATTTTCAAATATAAAAAATTGGCATTGTCAAATGCTTACAATTTGTGTGTGAAAGTATCTGCAGTTGAACATGGGCATTAAATTAGTTTAAAGTGGCATGAAAAATGGCATGAAAAAGCATGAAATAAGATTTGCTGATACCTGCAGAAACCCTGTTATAGTCATTTAACGTTAAGTCAATGGACAACAAACGGCGTTGATAAACACGCAAAAAAGCGATTATGCGTGTTAATAGCACGCCACAAATGGAAATACGAATTGGCGTGTCATACATACGCTATTTCATGAGATCAGTCTGCATAGATGGTGAATGTCATTGGTTGTATCACTCAATGAGGCACATTGTGCAAGTGTTCTAAATATATTGATCGCTTCACACACTTTTTTTCTTTCCTGCTTAGGTCTTTCACATGAAATGTCCAGTTATAATAGGGATGTGCCAACCACATTCCCCCTGTCAGAAGCGAGTAAGTACAAGAATATTTTCATGTAACACCCAGACTAATTACTTATGTATACATTACATACTCTTTGTAACTGGTGAATCAGACTTCAGGTTTTCATTTTAATGCTTTGGCATTTATGACAACCATCTCTTAATAAAATTGTTATTTAATACAACTGATTTGTCAAATACAGGGTTAAAGTTTACCTGTTAAATAGTGTTATGTAACAAATTGAATAGTTATTCATTTTTCTGGGATTTCTAGAGAGCACACTTTTACTGAAATGCCTTGCTGTTACCAGAGAACCATGATTATAGTGAGTAATTTTTTTTTTCTTAATTTGTCATTATTGCCAGAATTCCAAAAATAGTGCTGACAAAGCTGGTGACTCTCACTGATGAGGTCAAACAACTCCAGAGGAGCATGCCTAAATCTAGCATTGAGATCATAAAGATTAACACCTTGGAAGAGTTCGAGAGGGGGAGGCTTCTCTTCTGGATAAAAACAAATTTGAAACCTTGGTAAGAATTTTTCAACCTCTAATGAGCTTACAATTCTATTGATTATCCTTAACAAACGTATCGTGATAGTTATCGAGTTGGTGGCAATCACGTGAGCTTTCACGCTAAACACAAAAACCAGAGCTTTGAATGTAAAATGATAGAGAACAGCCATTTGGAATCCATTCCTCTCAACATAAACACTTATTGAAAGAGAGAGATGAGAGATTTTGTGTGATAGTGTATGTAATATTAATGCAAATTGTAACTTCACTAAGTCACTTGTTTTATATTTCTTTTTATATTTACTTGAATACTGTGTAATGTACCTGTATTGCAAGTTGTTCTATTTTTGTACTGGGTTTTATAAAAAAAAAAAAAAAAAAGAAGAAGTGAAATTTGAAAAGTTAAAGTTCTGAATTTTGACTACAATTGTCTTTGCATTCTGATTCCTCACTACATTAGAAGCATGACTGGCTCTTATTTGTACGCAACAGCATATTTTTCCAGGGCCATGCAAACCCTTTATTACTAGTGTGGAAATATTCTACAATATTCACTAATGACAGTAAAATAGACCATGCTAAGTCAATTTACTGCAGTAATTCCTCTCAACAAGTAGAAAATGCATTGAACACTTGACTATGCATGAAAATAAAATTAAAAATGTCATAAACCGGAAAACCGTCATCATTATAAAAAAAAACGTGATATAAATTTTTTGGTCAAACCGCCCAGCACTAACTTGACTTGACTAATGCCAATAGGGGGGCGCGAAACACAGAACGTTCTAACCGGAAAACAGGTGTTATTTCTAGGGATGCACGATATTATCGGCACAACATCGGTATCGGCACAACATCGATATGATTATTTCTGCCGATATATATCAGCCGATATGATTATGGTGTGTGGTGGAGGATTGGTAGACGTTCAAGTAAAAGATGTCATTTTTTTATTTGAAATTTTTATTTATTTTATTCATAAGTACTGAAGTCTTAACTTAAAAATGTAAATGTGGCACTGGCATATCATTTATTCTCTAAGTGAAATAATGTACCATTTTTTTCAGTGGAGATTTGTAAAATCTACATGGTAGAATTAAATGTGTTTTGTTTGTCTTGTGTATTGCCTTATCTACAACACATGAGTGTAATATGGTAAAGGTAGCTACAGGAGAGCGACTTTCTCTTCAGTAAAATTAAAGTGTAAATATATCAGGGGAAAAATATCGACATCGGCATCGGACAAAATCAGTTTCAAAATATCGGCATATCGAAATGACGCCAAAATCCAATATCGTGCATCCCTACTTATTTCCACTTTTCACTTCAATACACTACACATCTGCAGTGGTAGGTGATGTCTTAGGTAACTTAAGTTTTGCTTATCATAATAAAATTTGTATTTCTGATCAAACTGTAGTATATTTCTTTTAATTAAAATGTTGAAATGTTAATATATCAGAAATGGCAACATCCGAACAGCAGGAGTTTTTGTTTTGCCAAGCTGCAAGTCAGTCAGGGTGATATGGTTCCAAAAGATTATGCGTGCTAATTTTGTTGTAAGGAGACACACCCTGCAGTCGCATTTTATGCCAGAAAATATATGCAAGAGAGTAATAAAGCAGAGATCTTATATATTGATACATTTCAATATCGATCCAGCAAATTCTTTCAGCTTTTGTATTTACCTGCTGATAAAATGTTTTGGAAAAAAATGTTATATTTGAGTTAAAATATTTCAATTATTTCATGATTATACATATGATTTTTGTATGGTTTACATGTTATGTTTTTAGGGCAGCAAACAACTGGACCCAAATGTTCTCAATTTTTTACCATTAATATATTTGAATGTGTTTTTTTAATTATAGGTTTGTCAGCTGGCAAGAGTGGGTGGGAAAGATGTAAAGGACTGCACGCACAAAGTGATGGACAGGTATTTATTTACTTATTAACTTAACAGATCCGCAATCTGTTTTCATTTGGTAGTTTGGTTTAGTTGTTGGTTTAAGTAAAGAGTAGGACTGTGCACTAGGGTTTGGCAATATGGATAGTTTTTATATCTTGGTGTTTTTTAGCTAAATAGTGCTAAAAGATAAACTGTATATTATATATTTTATGAAAATGGCTACATTTGTAAGTCAAAGCCACCTTAGAGATGACATATGCACTTTTATTTAAACGGATGGTCATTAAAATAAAATGCAGCGGTTTACTTCCCTGTTTTATTCCCTACGTTGAATAAAAAAAGCCCTATTTCTGGTTTCCAACAACAATAACCGGAGGATTAAGGGGGAGAGAAGGAGAGACAGACATGGGCTCACGGACAAAAGAGGGCATGAGAGGAAATTCCACCAGATTTCACTCTTCTTGGCCAAATTTCTGTTATCTTTCTTTAAAATTAATAATTAAATTAATACAACTTTAAACTCTGTCGATTTATGTAAATTGCTCCTCAGATCTCTGCAGGGTAAATCCATACAGCTATCTAGACTATCTGTCCAATCTGAGTTTTCTGTTGTACGACTAAAACAACTTTTGAACATGTATGTTACACCATAAGAAATTTCTTCCCAAGGCTAATTTGCAGTGGCACCGTGGCTTTGCCTGGCTCCAATCCCAGAATGCCGCGCCGAAAACGCATGCATACTAGAAATAGAACCGACGCTCATTTTTCACGCGATAACATGTTGTTTGAAAGTCTCTAGGTTTTGACATAAATGCAGATATAAATGTAATAAAAAAATTCAATACTTTTTTACTTGAATAAAAGTCAATACTTCCAAAGTTGTCTTCAAATCAAATCAGTATATTTTTATGTTTAACATGAAGTGTACTACTGTAGTAAATCAATTGGAAACGTGTGTGTACAGACAAGGCTAGCAGCGCAGCGTCAGACACGTTTCTGGTGTGCAAAGACAGAGAAAATGCAACGCAGCCGCCACACAACAGAAACGCCAGGCTCATGCGACGCAGCCAATTTGTGTAGCCAGCCTAAGGCTAACGCTGGCTAATTTATGAAGCCCTATGTCCTTCTCAGCTAAGAGGTGTAATGTATGTAGAGATATGGTTATATTGTATAGTGTCTTTTCAGGCAATTTGATGAAGGTAAAAATAGTGTGGCTGTGCCAATGCAAAATCACTGTTTTTTTTTTGAAGACAATTCTGCATGTGGTGGAATAATTGCATATTATTTTGTCTTGGTTGGATTAGGCTCTTCACCAACAACCTAATGACACTGTTTAATTTGAAAGGGAAGGGAAAAAAAAAGATAAAATTGGGCTCGAAGACAAGAAATTGTTTTCAGCAATAAAAGGTAAGATTTTATATTATGGTAATTTAAAAAAAATGTGTGTGGAATGCTTAATATCAGGCTTGATGTAATTTTCTAATATGTGTTCTATTTCATTTAATTGATGTTACTCAAATTTTCATCTAAGCATAATCTGTATCTAAGCTGCAAGCTAAACCACAACAGTGGCATTTGAATTGATTTATTTTACATAGGATTTTTTGCTTTGATTGTAGCTGCTGTCATGAAATGGGGACGTAGCTGCCACAGAGGCCCAACCAAAGTCGGCGGCATCGGACCACCTAAAACATGCCCCTGGGAGAGTAGGGGGTGGTGGTTATAAATAAATAAATATACTGTGCTAATATTACAAAAATTTTTATAGCACTTTTATTTTACTTTACTGTTCTGACTTTTAAGTTTTATTATGTTATTGTGTTAATTTATACTTGCTGTTCTTGTTTTAAGTATTAGTGTGTTGTTGGTTTAATTTAAACTGCTGTTCTGGTTTTAAGTTTTTCTAAATATTACTAATAAAAATATATTTTGAAATTTAAATAGTTGATTTCTTGGAAGTGATCAGTTTGTTTACAGAAAAATGGTAAGCAGTTTATTACAATTATATTGATAAGATACAAAAATGCAAGACTATATAAACTAAAAATTATTCAATTGAATAATCAATATAATCCATATTCTTTCAAATAATTTAGGTCTATGGTCTGTCTGCAGTTTCATGACACGACAACCATTAACAATGAGTAACTGGGTTTTCTCAGTGAGAACTAACTCACTCAACGCCATTGTTTGAAGTAAACATTTTTATTTTTTTATTTTGATCCTTGCAAATATGTCCAGATGGGATTTCCATGTTAATAGAAGCCTTTCTTAACAGAATCTTAACAGTCATCTTTGACATTTCTACAGAAAACGCATCTAATACAACTTTTATTCTGGCAGTCTAAAATGACATATTTAGCACGTTTTTGACATCTAAATAATGTCCTAAAAAGAACGTGTCAATGAAACTTTCATTCTGGCTCCTGTGAGAACGTCTTCTGGATGTCTAACAACTACGTCCCCAGAGAACGTCTTTAATTTACGTCTATACAACGTCCAGAAAAGACGTCAATGAAACTTTCATTCTGGCTCCTGTGAGAACGTCTTCTGGATGTCTAACAACTACGCCCGTAGAACGTCTTTAATTTACGTCTATACAACGTCCAGAAAAGACGTCAAAAAACTGTCATTCTGGCTCCTGTGAGGACGTCTTCTGGATGTCTAACAACTACGTCCGAAGAACGCTTTAATTTACGTCTATACAACGTCCAGAAAAGACGTCTTTTGGATGTCTAAGAATGACGTCTTTAGTCACGTCTTTAATTTACGTCTATACAACGCCCAGAAAAGACGTCAAAAACTTTCATTCTGGCTCCTGTGAGGACGTCTTCTGGACGTCTAAGAATGATGTCTTTTAGACGTCTTCTAGACTACTTCTTGCTCGCTGGGGGTCCTTTGCACCATGACCTCAAGCCAAACACCCCCAGAAGCTTTTTTCACCTGGGTCGAACATTGGGAGAGTTAGCGTAGAGTAGCGTTATCAGCTGAATAGCTTAGCGCAGGGGCTAATGGACCACGTTTATCTCGTAAATGACCCCACTAATAATGCCCGAAATGATACCAAACTTCTACACTAGTACAAATAGGTTATGCTCTCATAAAACGATGAATTGGAAAGTTTGTAAGTACACCAGAAGTTTATGTAAATAACACTTGCCTGCTGGCTTCTGCTCTCTGCTGTTGTTGTTGCTGCTGTAAGACGAGTGCTTAGGGACGTCTACAAATTACCAACCGCAAAAGAGATGCAACAAAAATATTTTTAATTTAACTTAAATTTTTTTTTAATTTAACTAACCACTGAACTTTTGAGTGCTGTAGTATAACTAGCAGGAGACAATTAATAATTGAGGTAAGTTTGGAGACATTACCTTATTTAATCATTAAATTAATAAATATTTTTGTTGTATCTCTTTCGGGTAGTAATTTGTAGACGGCCCTAAGCACTGTCTAACTGCAGGTAGCAGCAGCAGCAGCAGCAGCAACAACAGAGAGCTGAAGAGAGCAGTGTTCATAAACTTCTGGTGTACTTACAAACTTTCCAATCCATCGTTTTATGAGTGCATAACCTATTTGTACTAGTGTAGAAGTTTGGTATCATTTTGGGCATTATTAGTGGGGTCATTTACGAGATACAAACGTGGGTCCATTAGCCCCTGCGCTAAGCTATTCAGCTGATAACGCTACACTACGCTAACTCTCCCAATGTTCGACCCAGGTGAAAAAAGCTTCTGGGGGGGGTGTTTGGCTCGAGGTCATGGTGCAAAGGACCCTAGGGTGAAATTACTACGAACCATCACTTTAAGGAGGAAAGGAGGGTGCAAAGGGGAAGGACACAGGCAGTCATCATAAGAGGAAGTAACAAGAGCAAAATGGGAAAGGTAGGCAGGGTGGAGGGGTGGAGGGAGAGAAGGATTAATGGAAGTAAAAGAAGAGAATAAAGGATTTGCAAAACGATGAATAGCTACAAGAAAAGATGGGGATTAAGCAATTCAAGGGGAAAGGGGGATGATGGAAGGAATGTAAGGCAGATGAAAAGGGAAACAGAGCACAAGGAAAACAAGGAAATTGTAAGCACATCAGAATATAATCAGGCAGGGGTGACCTGACCACCTAAAGAGAAACAGAGAGAGATTGAATGTCAATGAAATGCAACAGAAGAAAAAAACTCAGAAAGGCAGAGAACCTAAAAGAGGAAGTGTGTGTGTGTGTGTGTGTGTGTGTGTGTGTTTAGTGTGTAGGTGACAGGCAGCAGAGAAGAGAGCTAATGAGACATAACGAAAGAAAGAGAGATTGGATGAAAACACACCCGCAGAGAACAAAGTAAGGTTGGGAGAAAAAGAAAGAGAATCACTAAGTTGTAACATTATCGAGATTAAAGTGTGGAAAAAAAGAGCAAGTAATCTATAGAGAGGGGGAACTGAAGAGGTAGAAAGTATTTAAATGAGTTATTTCATGGTAGATTGTGTCCTGCAGAAACCATAACATTTAATTTCACCTTTACAGTTAAATAAACAAAACAAATACATAATACTTTTTAATTGAGTTTAATGAAAGGTTTTGGTTGTAGTTTTTTCAGTTTTATGTTGAGGCCTCATACTTTTTCTTACAAGAGTCATACAACATCTATCCCTTTCTGAACAAATGAGCAATAACTGCCTGTGAGATCTGACTTAATAGTTGCTGGTGGGTTACCTTCATTCCTTTTGAGGGCAATCATCTTTTTTTCACTTTCAAAATAGATTAGTGCTCTGGCATCATTCAATTCTTGATCCACTCAGGCTCTGAGGATTTTAGTCCCAACTTGGGCTCGAGTTAAACTCACAACAAGCTTGACATTCAAGTAAATTCAACATTTTACCTCACCTGAACGTCACCCAGCTACCTTCCCCTCTGGACATCGGTTCATTATCTATTTTTCTTTTTCTGCCAACCTCTCTGAATGTCGGACACACTGTGTTATTAATCACTTTGGCAAACAGATAAAAGCCAAGCAGCCAAAACTAAGGACTGCATCACATTTTCACCTGCAGTGATGATGAGCTGGCCATGACTGGGGTTATAGTGCATTCCATTTGTACTCGGAACTCGGATTCAGCTAAATATCCAACATGGCTGCTCCGTGCATCAACAGTTGTGAAAGCTGTAGTAACATACAGTTTATTAGCACTTCTGTCTCATTTGTGTCTCACTAAATCAGTCGCATTACGTGCGCTGTCCATATTCTATCTGTGGACATGTTACGCTGTTTATACACACAAAAAACTGCGTAATGGGTTGTTATAAACTGGCATTGCTAACAATGGCTAAACTAGCTAGAGCTAATAAAAACAATGACAATCAGACTTGTGAAATGGAACGCATTCAACTCGGGTGTGACGTCATTCCCAGCTTCGGCTTCCGAGTTCCGGGGTAAATGGAATGTACTATTAGCCATCATTACTCACTCTGTCTGATACTGCAATGACACAGTGACACACTGTTTGGGCTCATATGAAAGGTCTTATTTAGTGCAGTTACATTCCGCTATGGTTAGGTTTAGTTTACTTGCATACAACATGAAGGGTATTAATGAAACATATCCGATGAACAGAAATTCAGGATAGCAATAAGCCTCTGGATAAGCAATTTCCAGACCCCCTGCTTTGTTGTCAGGAACATAAGAATTTAGAAGATAAGTGAGCTAAAACTGATAAGAGGCTACCGCCGCACCGGTAATGTGTGCTCCTGCATTGCCATCGCTTAATGAACAGCCCTCTGAAGACGACTTAAGGCTTAAGTCTGGTGCTGTCGGCGGCAAGCAAGAACAAAGGTGGCTTTTCTCATGCTTCATGGTTTTCAAGAGCCACATTCTTCACAAATTATACATGTTTTTAAATACAGATACTTGTTTAGCAAATGCAGTGTTTTTGTTCTGAAAGTGTCTTTCAATATTACTTTTTGGGAGTTGTTGTTTTGGTGGCTGGTGCAACAAGCAATATAAATTTAATCTGATGTGAAGGATATTTACAAAGTACAGACAATTGTTAGCTTCAATCCAAACAGACTTATTATTAATATTAATCACCAGAAAACACCCAGTCAAACTGCAGTTGTTGAGTATCTACAACAAATGTTATGGTATGTGACAGGCATCTGTGTAGCATCACATAGAAAGATAGAACATAAGCTAACACGGCACGGCTCAGCACGACCACGGCTCTGGAAGGGGAGCCTGACCAAATACCCTGCAGTCATGCGAAGCTGTTGCCAGTTAGATCTAGTGAGAAATGTGTTTTTTTAAATGATTGTCATTCCCGTATTCATTTAACCAGCACACTGCACTTATTACACTTGTTGAATAATGTGCAGCTGATAAATAATTTACTGTGAGGTAAAAATGGCTTAAGTTTTAACTGTGGGCTCACAATTAGCTAAGAGTAAGTAACAGACACACACACCTACACACACCGCACACACACACACACACACACACACACACACACACACACACACAATATTTATTGAATTATTCAAACACTCATAATAACACACAACGCGCTGCACCAGGCGATATTTTTAATCTGGTCATGGCCAAACCAGATCAATGCTGAACACAAAGAGGACACAACATATTTGTCTTACTGACTCACACAGCATAAACGTCTTTTGAAACATCCTGTTTTGCGATGCATGGCTTAAATCCAACAGTTAATGGCCGCTGAGCTACCGGAGAAAATGTTTTACAGCCATCATCATTTCTGTTTGCCAGAAACACTTTCCATGTCCAATAGAAGCACTTTGTCCTCAGAAGACATCCGCCGTCATTAGTCCGATCTCCTCAGATGAAATACTATCCTTTCCTCAACTCATTACAGCACTTTTGAGCCAGCTGAAAGTTGTAATGTACAAAATGAGGGTTCAATGTTGGTGACATCCGTACGCGACATCCCTGTAACATCCGTAACATTCTAGTTTGACATTCAGTATAACATTCAGTATTTCAAACAATTTCTAACTGTGGATTGAAATGGTGGATTCATTAAGCAACTTCTATTGATGTAGCTAGCAATCAGTTATGGAATGGCCTCTTTGTACCAAAACAATATCCTTGAGAAAAATGGAAAACAGTGTTCCCTTTTTGAGACACACGTGTTGGAGAGACATTTAATCCATGTATTTCCCACCAACTTTTTCCATTTCAGGAAGGATAATGAAATTAACTGAACTCATCTGCTGCAAATCCATAAGTATAAGGTTAAGATTTTACCATTTCTCTTTTTCCTGATGTATTGAAAATGTGTTTTAAAATCTTCCTCTATG
Organism: Perca fluviatilis; assembly: GCF_010015445.1. Taxonomy (NCBI): domain Eukaryota; kingdom Metazoa; phylum Chordata; class Actinopteri; order Perciformes; family Percidae; genus Perca; species Perca fluviatilis. The sequence goes on along the minus strand of NC_053131.1, from coordinate 12,266,893 downwards.
GATTCCATTACTGCTTCTGTTTCTCTTCACAGGAGGACGATTGGATCTTTTAGAGGTAAAAATGTACTGGATAATTTGTCAATCCATTTTGTACATTCATGGCCCCCTGATGATGAACCCTACACTTCGCTTCTATTTATGCACCATGAGGTTGACATTTCTGGTTTTTAGTGAAATGTCTGGAGAACCATTGTATTAAGGCTGTCACTAAACTTTGCGCCCCCAACAGTGATTTGTAATGGTTTTGGAATGCACAGAAAAATAATGTGCCGCTGATTGGGGTGTCAGATCAGAAAAAGGCGGTGTCTTTTTCCTATTGGCTGTTTTGGCCTACCGCCAGGCTGAGGTGGGTGTGGCTTACCTGTGTCAGAGTTTACAAAAGCGGAAGTTAAGGACAGATTGGCAGACAGTCAATGAATCCTCTTTTCCCCCCATCAAGTTGTGCATGTCCGCGTCTTAAATGTCTACAAATGAACTATCAACGGTGTGTCAACGTTGCACCAAGGACCAAGCTGGTCGAAGACGGAGCAAGCGGCGCCCGAGCGGAGGACAAAAGGTAGGCCATCCTTACTTTCAGCCTGGAGGGCTAGCCTTTAGTTTCTGTAGTTTCATATTCACAAGTAAACCAAACTCTGGAAGCCCTAGACAAATAAAAATATCACGTTATCCCAGAGTGTGGTTATGCCGTGACATAAATTGGAGGACTTGTTGATTACTTGTTGATTATATGAATTGCCATAATAACATTTGGAACTGAAATTCATAGTGCCCAGACAATGAAGGCCTATAACTTTTGTGATTGCTTAAATTTGATCTAGCACCACTATCAGGTCATATTTTCACTTTGTCCAATAGTTCTGTTTATGACCAAATACCTGCAAAAATAATGACTTTGTGTTTAGTGCTAATTGTGTGAATGCTGATTCAGCAGCATTTGCACTATGCAGCAGCCGCACTGAACTGCAGTCTGCAGATGTTTACTACTGTGGTGCTGTGATGTGTGCCGGATGGATGTCGCTCGCTTGTCACTGTTGTGCCACTGTTGTAACACCTACAACTGTCATACACTATGGCTATTATTAAACTTTTAAAGATATCAGATTAATTAGAACAATTATCACTTTTCCACATTTCCTACAACTTCACCTTCTTCTTACACATTTTAACCAGCAATCCAGTTTAGCTTTGGTATTAGCTTTTCAAAAAACTTTAAGTATTCCACATCGTTTTACATTAGTGGTGTTATTCAACTTGTCAATGAAATTCATACTATTTAAACCATTCCCGCTTTTCCAACTATTCTCACTACTTCTTACGGATTTAACTATTAATCCAGTTTAGTTTTAGCTATTTAGCTATTCAGCATTCACACACACATTTTTCTGCAGGAAATACATTTTTCTAGTTGTAAATGTGAGCATGCAACACACTGAACTAAGATGGTTAACATGGCAAACATAACTGCTAAACATCACCAAGTTGATATTAAACATGCTGATGTTAGCATTTCGCTCAAAGCGACGCAATCCACTCAAAATACACCCTCACAGAGTTGCCAGCATGGCTGTAGACTCTAAGTCTTGTTTTACAGGACAGGACAAATGATCTCCATGATTACTACAACTTGTTTCCATGTCTTCAGGTAATGTGACTGCAGTGGGAACTTAGACAACACTCATTAAATCTGGCTCTTGTATGTAACGACTTTATCCTAACTGTCAGCATCTTGAATGATAGGATGAAAATGAACCAACTGACAAATTAATCTTTATTCTCTGCAGCAGAAGGGTGATCCTCGATAGCCTGTAATTTAGGCAAGGATATCACGACGCCTCTTACATAGCCATTGGGGCTAACTTACGGGGAAGCTCTACTTGTAATGTCACGTTACATAAACTCCCTCACCCTCCATTTTCTCTCAGCTTGACTGCTTCTAACCCTTAAGCAATCCCACAACACTAAACTCTGATATTTTCCCCGGCTGCTGCAAAAACCTTCCCAAGGGGTTGTTGGAAGTCTTCACTAAAAAATAGATGAAAATATGTGCAGGCATAGTTTTCCTTTGATAACACTACTGTTACTTTGTCCAAATCAAGAAAAGTATATAATTGCAGCCTTTTTTTTCTTTTTTTTTTTATAAATGCAACTTCTTAAAACATGTATGTTGTGGAATCCACAGAGGAGGGTTTTGAAAGCCATTTCTTGGCAGCAACGTTAAGGTTTGCTTGAAGAAGTGTAAGGCCTTTGACCTTACTGCACACTGGTGTGTCAGGCTCATTGGTGAGTTCTGTAAATTGAATTATCCATTGTGAAAGCCAATGAAGTGCAGAGGAAGAAGTAAAGGGGGAGGAAGAGATGAACAATAAAATAATGAACAGGAAAGATAACCAAAAGGAGAGATAGATACAGAAAGACTAAAGAGATGTTTTACGTTGTGCAAAAAATGCCTCCAGTATCAGCCCTCATGAGAACCATGGCAATCTTCACCAAAAGACAGCTAGGCAGGGTTGATTGTAGCACGTATGTTGCTGCACTGCTGAGTTGTATTACTAACTATTTATTTTATTAATTTACCTAATTTTAACTAAGCTATTATCATATTCATGCATATTTGTGTAAATGGTATTCGTATCCTTCTTATGATTGAACAACATATACAGTATGTATTCAACGACATTGCTTAAGTTATTCTCCTGTTTCTATCTACACACCCCTGTTTAATATGAATATGTATATATGCATGTATTCTTTCACTGAGAATCTCCAAGAAAAACAGGTGGGAGTTCAGAGCCTTGCTTAGAGGCACCTGTATATTCAAAAATATTTTTATATACTTTTATTTGGAACATATTTGTCCCTCTCATAGTAAACAGTGTAATGAGTAAGCTCTGGCCTGCAGTGGTAACCAGGCTGAGAAGAGTTAGCAGGCTGATACAAGTGATACAGTGCAGAGCTGAGGGGCATCACAGCCGAACATTAAAGTTCCTTTGAACTCCTGTAACTTTAATTCTCTTTGACATGGAGATGTAGCTGTGAGGCACACTATGTACAATACGATTAAGATCAGTGAACCACAACTACCATAAAATAATAATGTTATCCCTCTCTCTGCCCGTCTGTCTGTCTGTCAGCTTGGCTGGAAGCACTGGTTTTACCCTACTCAAGGTCAGGGACATTGAAAGCTCATTAGACAACCAGCAACATTTTCAGTCAATGGAGACCAGTAATGTGCTTTCTCACACAAAGGAGGACTGGACCGTCGCGAATTACACATTTGTTTATGAGGCACAAAAGACGTCAATGAAGATAAACTGTTTTGCCACATTTGCAAAAGTGCTGAGCTTACATCACTTTTTTCTTACAGGCAGTTGTAACTTTACGGGTTTGAAAGTGTCTCCATCTCAGTGAGAATGTTTTCCTAAAACATTGGTTTACAAAGGAAAAGGTTGACTGTTTCCTCAGCTTTCCATCAGGGGAGCTGCTCAGAAAACCCACTTTCTTCCACTTTGTAGATTTCATCTGATTTATCAAGTGGAAAACATGTATGACAACAACAATGAATGTACATTCGGCCCGTGGATACCACATGACAATGTTGCTTCACATGTAGATGTTTGCCCTTGCGTGGAGGTCCTTGTAAACTGGATTTATGATGACAACACAGACAAAACTGCAAAATGCCTCAGTACCACATATACCATCACACTGCCACTTTGAGTGATAATTTTGGTTTAATGAAACTTGTGTCTTTGTTTTGTAGCTTTGGCCATCATTTATTTTGGATATGATGAAATTGTATTCAACAAAGTAATATGGAAGCACTCCGATGTGGCTGTAATATGCAAAAACATGAGCAAAGGAATAATCAGACAGGTTGTAATCAAACCAAACTGTTTAGCCAGTAAAACCAAAAGTAAGCATACCTGTTACATCGGTAATAATCCCTCAATGCAAAAGTAACTGTGGGTAAGTATGTAAGTTGAACCAGCAAATTGGTCTGTGAACTGTGATGGAAGTTTACCACTGTTTGAATTGTTTTTCAGGTTTCATCTACAGTCTATCTATTTTCTTATAGGAGATATTGTTAAATGGATCTGCAGTATAGCATATATAACTGTTGCCATGCATTTATGTAACCTGCATAAGCTTTTACTGTATGAACAAACTGAATAGCTCTTCCCCTCTCGGCTGTCTGTATCTCTGCCTTCTTTTTCTTGTCTACATCAATGACAAGTGTTGTAATTTACCAAGTTCCGACTCCATCTACAGTTTCACAGAGGAGCTCTGACAGCTGAGCAGGACTTTGACACTCCGTGGCCTTAACGCGCTTTACAGCCTATCACTAAAAGAGACTCCGGCGGGGACAAAGCCAGGCTGAGGGTATGTAGTCAGGGTGTGTAGTTATTTGTGCAGAGAATGTACTTCAGAGGAGCATGGATTGTGTTGTTTTTAGCATGTTACAGGCACACTTGGCAGTTGGAGGCTTTAGTGTCTTGCTCAAAGTGGATGCCTCCCATCATAGGGGTTTTAAACAACAACAGATTCATCAACAGTCTCAACCTTCTAAGTCAGCATTAACCAATGGGACCCCTGCTGAGAGGGACTTACAGCCTCTTCACTGAGTTTTACATTGCGTTGCATTGTGTTATTGGCTTGTATTGGACAGGAAATCTACTTGAACGGCTTAACGGCATAAAAAGGAGGCTGCTATAGCAGTGAAAACAGGAAAAAATGAGAGTGAAAGTTCATTCGGTGAGCTTGGAAACAGTAGTTGACAAAACAATCTCACCACAAGCTCCATTTAAACGAGGTTCTGGTGCTTTAAATTGTATCACAAGACCTCCTTCAACCAACCAATTGTAATCAGTAATTGTTTTATGTGTGAACTGTGTATTGCAACTGTATATATTATTACCACAATATTTTTAATTATTTTTTATTTTTTTTTAATTTTATGGGGGGGTAGGGGGGGGGGGGTTGGAGGGGGGGGTGTTGTTTTTGTTCCCTTTTTTAAATATATATATATATATATATATAAAAAAAATAGCGCCAACTGGGGGGGATTGTGTTTTTTTTTTTTTTTTTTTTTTTTTTTTTTTTTTTTTTTTTTCATATGATTGCCTATCATCCCAACAGCTAAAAACTAGAGCTGTATGTGAGATTATTTTGTCTACTCAAGAATGAACTTTCCCTTGTTGCATCAACATGGAAGATATGTCTTTTAGTGGTCAGAAAAAGAAAGCTAGAAATTTAGCATCTACAATAGGATCACAAACTCAAAACAGCTAAGAAATGGACCTTGTGTGATTTTGCTTTGTCAGAACCTGGAACTGTGCAAAGAGTTATCCAATCAACATACTAACTGCAGAGGTTTAGATTTTTATAGTCGACCCTAATCTTATCGTTTTCAGCTCTTAGTCTTTCCTGCTTCCAGAAATTAGTAAGGGGATTTATCCACTTTTCAATAGAAAGCAGTGATGTTTTTTATCGCACTTCATTAGCCTGGTTTGGACCTCTAAATCACCCTCCATATCTCTGATATGTTCAGCCAATCAAACAGGTCTGGTGGTGGTTTTGTAGTTGACTGCTTGACAAACAATTAACAAATATGAGCTTTGTAGGTGGGGTTAAAATTAGTTATCTTTCATATTTATCAAGCTACCTATGTCTGTATGCGACAGTTAGTTATTTTCATGATGATGAATCTTCTGCCTCTAACCAAACTGTGGCATCACCTCCTCCCTGCATTCACCGCCTTTCTGTATTCATTTTAAATTAAACCTGCTGCTTTGCATAACAGTACAATCTCCACTCTCACAGGTACTAAACCTTGGCTTTAAGGGTGGCCTCAGACTGAGGCTCCAGCTCCGGTATATTTTCATATCTTATTCTCAGGAGCAGGCTTGGCTGCCAAAGTAAGTTAAATAACCTATGAAGCACACTTTACTTATAAACACAAACAGGGTTGTAGACATCCTCCATCAAAACCACCAGACGAGCAATATAGAGTATAAGAAATTATGCTGTTTAGTACGGGTCTCACACACACCACACACACACACACACACACACACACACACACACACACACACACACACACACACACACACACACACACACACACACACACACACACACAAAAAAAAAAACGCACAAATGACACACTAAAACAAACACATTGCAAATACAATTTCATTGTTGGACAAGGGGAAACAGTTTTGGATGTTCTTGACTCTGCTCCAGGGAAATTACGTCATGATGACTGAAACAGTGCCCGGCAGCTCATTCACTTAACTAAATAAACATCCACAAAAACGCACGCACACATGCGCACAAACACACACATACACACACACACACACACACACACACACACACACACACACTGCACACACACACACACACACACACACACACACACACACACACACAGTAGACTGTCTTTTTCCCTCTCTTTTCTTTTACATGCCGCGCACACACACAGATATGCAACCATCACCATTAGTCATTTTATGGTCTAAGCTATTTTAACTGACAAGAACAGCAAACAGCATACTGCAGGAAGGCGCCCTAGCGTTGCAATCTGCTGAAGCTTCATGGATGCCATAAAACATCTCAAACTAACATTAAGGTGATAAACCTTCTTGGTTCCCCTTCACACTCACACAAGCAAACCAACACACACACACACACACACACACACACACACACACACACACACACACACACACACACACACACACACACAAACTGCCTTTCCAGTTTCTTCTTCTTTTCAGATGGAACAAATTTGACCTTTGAGCCATTTTCTGCCACAGTTCAGTGCAGCATGATAATGACAAGATGTCCTTTACTTTTGGCAAACACACACACACACACACACACACACACACACACACACACACACACACACACACACACACACACACACACACACACACACACACACACACACACACTTAGTTTACCTCCTGTATGCACATACTTACACAAGGATAGATATACAGATGATATATGAAGGGAGACTTAATTACAATACACACACACACACACACCCTTTACATTCAAGATATTTTGTAGATTACAGTTATAATGGAAACCTTCTCCATCCCCAATTGCTAGTGAACCCATGCATGTACATATACTCATACACACCTCACATGGTTTAGTTCTTCTAATATCTTGTTCATTTGATGGCATATATTGTCTCTTTTTCTGTTTTTATGACTTACATGGCACCAGATGCCTGAGTGATCCACAACCCGTCCAATCAACTGGGACAGTGATTTTAGAAGGGCTATCACCAGGTGCTATGCACTACGCATACACACACTGCACGCAAAAGACACTGCACACACACACACACACACACACACACACACACACATACACTGCACACCATGTCCTCAGGGACAGACCCTTAACCATGGCAGGGGAAGGTATAAGGAAACATAAAAATAGAAAGAAAATCACGCGCATTATGGGCTGTGTGGAGATGTTCAGCAAGACAAAGGGAAACAATGAGAATTGATGGAGATGATGCTGACAGCTTCCCTGTTAATTGTACAGTTCAGTGTCCTCATCTCTGCTGATCAGGGACAGGCCAAGCCTGATTTCAATATTTGTAGTTTTCATTCTAGCTCGTCAACACTGAAATGCTAAAACAGTTAAAATGTGCATAAATCTCTTCTTCCCTCCCCTCAGTTTTAATGGATTTAATCAAGGGTTATATTGTAAGTGCTACCTACTGTACGGAAACCCTCGATCAAATCCATATTTTATCTCATCGGGCAAGATTTCTTGTTACATGCACTGAAAAAATAATTATTTCATAGCAAAAATTATTTAATTACATTACTTTTCATTGGTTCAGCTCTGACAAAGGTACCTTAAAAGGTTAAGCTGACATTTGAATTTTCCTTACTTTGTTTTTTTAAGGAAAATAAATAATAACGATATTGCAGCTATTGCACTCATTTTATTTTCCATTTCTCAAAAGCAATTTTTTGACATATTTTTTGAAAACAATGGCTAGCTGCCTCCTCTCACCTCTGCCCCCGAGATAACATATCCCGTCTCTTTACTGAGGGGCTCAGAGAAGAAACTGACATCAACCCTCCATCAAAGTTACACTACAACAAACAGACACCAAGCCTCCAAAGAAATTGTAACTTGTGCGTTGGCATGAAAAGCACAGCTGTTACTAATATGATAATGATTTTTCTATTTTATTTATGTATGTTCAATGTTCAATGTTCAATTTATTTATAAAGCACGTATTAATACAACAAAGTTGACCACAGTGCTGTACAAAAACCAAAATAAAACAATCTTCAAGACATTTAAATTCTGGACCTTGCCACTAGTAAATACTACTAAAATCCTATCCACATCATTAACACAGCACTCATAGATGATCAAACCAGAGTGAAAGAAAAGTAAAGCTTTCAAATGTAGTTTAAACTCTATAAGAGAGGAACATTCCCTAATATAAGGAGGTAAGCTATTCCACAGCCTGGGGAACGGCCGCAAAAGACGATCCCCTCTCATTTTCCCTGTACGTCCGCGGGACTACCAAGAGATTTAATGATTCTGAGCGAAGCCTCTCTTTGTTTTATTCACCTGGATTAGATCGGCTATATATGTCAGAGCAGTGCCATGTAGTGCTTTAAAACAAATAAAAGTATCTTAAAATTAATCCTGTAAACCGCAACCAGTGTAGTTCTTTTAATACAGGAGTGATATGTTCATTTTTCGAGTGCCTGTCAGTATTGCCGCACGATACGTTTTGGACTAGTTGCAGTCTGTTTAAGGTTTTCTGATGAACACCATAGGTACAATGCATTGCCATGTCCAATCTTGTGAAAATAAACTTAATAAGTCTTAACTGGAAGAAACTCATTTTGACTACGTGATTTATCTGTTTATCAAATTTCAGTGCACTATCGCAGATTATACCTAAGTTTTTAATTATTCATCAGATAAAGGGGATAATGTGCCCAATTCAATTTCCGATATATTAGCGGACTCTGAAGGGCCGAATAAAATCATTTCAGTTTTTGACTCATTTAGACATAAAAAATTTGCCGACATCCATCTTTTAATCTCCCAAAACACTCTGCCAGCCTTTCAACAGCAGCAGGGACAGTTGGTTGTAAGGGAAGATGATACAACTGCGTGTCATCTAACGTAGCAGTGAAGGAGACATCATATTTACCATGATCTGACCTAAAGGCAACATATATAAGGAAAAAAGACTGGTGCTAAAATAGATCCTTGTGGAATACCGCATGATAAAGATGCTGAACTTGGCGTACATGCTCTCATTTGCACTAAAAACTTCTGTTTTGAAAATAAGACTTAATCCAGTCTAAGACATTACCTGGGATACCTTACATAATTTTAGCGTGCAATTAAAAAAATTGTGGTCGATTGTGTCAAACGCTGCTGTAAGATCTAATAGCAGAGCAGTAAAGTCGCCCCACTATCTGTGGCCATAAAAACGTTGTTAAAAATTTTTAATACGCAGATTCTGTATACTGTGTTGTTTTTGAACCCGACTGAAAAACTTCACCGATAGAATTGTTAATAAGGAAGGACTCAAGTTGAATGAAGACTGTTTTTCCAGAATCTTTGCTAGATAGGGCAGCTTTGAGATTGGTCTATAATTGCACATCACACTCTTATCTAAGTTTGTTTTTTCAGTAGAGGATGCACTATAGCATGTTTACAATAAGTTGCAACAATTCCAGACAGAAGACTCTTATTAATTATTGATAATACAAATGGACCAATCAGTTCAAGAACTTTCTTAAATAGCATTGTAGGAACAATGTCTTGAGGAGAGACTATGGAACTTTAATTTACCAACAATATCTAAGTGTGGATAAAGAAATAGGCTCAAAATCAGACAACACAGCATGAATTACAGGTATATCCATAGGCTCATAAGAACACTGTTGTATATTCCTGCGGATGTCCGCTATCGTCCGACAAAAGAATTCCAAAAGATTCTCACATAAGTCCATAGGTATAACTACAGGCACCTCTAATCTGGGGTTCAGGAATATATCAATTGTTGAAAAAAGGATTCTTGGATTTTGGCGATTTTTCTCAATAATGTCTGAGAATGTATGTATTTATGTAAGCCGTGACAGTGTGACAGAGTGACAGAGCCAGCATGAACAAAAGCAGGTGCCTGAAACAAGCAGCTAAATGGAACTCAGCTGCTTGTTTAGTTATTATTACACTTTTTTTTTACAATTTTTCCTACTGTACCATGTCAAAATGTCTATGTCAAAGTGAAAGACCTTTTACTGAAGAAACAGAGCATTATTGGGATTAGTACTGGGATACAGAATTTAAATCTATAATTCTTTACACTTGTTACTGAAAGAAGTAATCACATTACTTTAACAAATTATGCAGTACTATTTTATTGCCCAACACTATTTAACAACAACAAGGAAAAATAGGTTAACAATAATATTATGGCTGCTATAGACTAGATGTCGTTTAAATTGCATCCCCAACTCCTCCACTTGCCTCCCTTCCTCACGTCTTAGTCCATCCCACCGAGGAAGCACAGAAGAGAACACGAGTAGGAGAGAAGCAACGAACAAATGGGTTTTAGAGGGATGAGAGCGTCCTTTCCTCTGAAGCGTCACATGAATTTGTCTGCTGTATGGTGAGTTAGCAGCGGCTTTCAGCTGCGAGCTTCAGGAAGGCTGCTCTCGTGTATCTCGGCTATAGCTCCTTGATGATCCCTCCTCGATGCTGGCTCCTCGGGAGTAGAATTAAGGGCTTTGAGGCGGCCTTCATGGAGGAGGGACAGAACAACTTCCGGTTCAGCCAAGGAGCTAGGAGCGAAGTAGCTATGAAGTAAAGGGACATAAGATGCAGCTTGTGTATATTCCCATTTGGTTCAGTTGCTCTGCAGACTAACTCAGGTCTTTGTTGTTGAAATAAAAATCTTCATATTGCACCATCTCTGCCTGTACTCTGGTAGACAGCAAGTTCTATCCTATTCTACTGTATAGCGGCAAATTCTCAAGCGTCCTCCCCAACTTTGCGGGGAAGATGGAGTAATAAGTTGTTGCTCAGTGAGTCATAATGTAATATCAGCATAGTTAAATGGTAGATAAAGAAATTCCAACAGTATGAATTATTTTTAAAGTTTCTTTATTCTCTGACTTTACATTTTGTTCCCTTTTATCAGTATGTACTGTACTGGTACACTGTTAGCACAAAAACACACACAAGAATGATGCTTTAGGTTGGGGCCATAATTAAAGCATTGCAAAATGATCTTACCTGAAAGCAAACAAAATAATAAAACAAACTAGTTTTGTAAAGGTTAAAGCTCTTTGGGCTAGAACAAGTCCATCTACATTGGTGCTAGTCATTACCCATGAATCATTGCTTTTTGTTGGATGGATTATCCCATCATGTTTGAGAAGGAGGAGGGCAGGAGTTATAGTCAGAGAGAAATACATTTTAAGTCCTGAGTGTGTGGGGGGCCATTGACCCGTAGCGCCATGTTATTATGTGCCTGTCACCTCAATGATAAGATAGGCTATTGTGGGCACACTGCACTGTATATGAGAAATTTATATAGAACTATTATAGGAGAGGCAGAACATCAGGTTTTTGAGCATTGTATTATTAAAGTCTGATCTTTTTATGTCCTAATCTATTCACATTGTCCTATCAAACCAGTTAGCCATGTTTATATGTAACCCGCCACACTATCCTATAGAAAAAATGATTTACTTATTTTGCTAGGTCAGTTATGGTGTGTGTGTGTGTGTGTGTGTGTGTGTGTGTGTATTATGTGTGTGTGTGTGTGTGTGTGTGTGTGTGTGATGTATCCAAGCCAATAAGACCTTTTGACATGACCATTAATATCTCTCACTTATTATCAAATTGTCTGCCATTAAAGGAACTTGAAAGCTTCAAGAAAGGAAATTCACGGAATTTTAATTACTTCTACTTTCAAAGATCAATATAGCCTATCCTATATTTGCATAAAAACATGCTTTCCCTAGCCAAGTGTAGTAATAATGTGTCAACTTTTAAACATTTATTCTACTTTTTGATTAAAAGATTTTGCCTCTAAACAGTGGCAAAACAGAAAAAAATGTCTTCAAAATCTGTACTCAGTATAATTATGTACAATATGAACAGCTTTATCCCGCCCTTTCAATGTTGTCATTTCATTGAGTGCGACCAGGACATTTTGAGTGGTTATTAAGCATGACAGCTCAAAAAAGTGCTGTAATTCTGCGGGATGAAGCCCTTGCTGTGTGCTAGTGTTCTTTGTCTGCATAATCCACTTGTGTAAGTTCATGTGTGTGAGCTTGCTGTTGTTAATGAGTGTATTCTGGTCAGACCAGGGGAACGATTTTCTGTATAATTAAATGTGAAATCCACCATCACTCGCTTCACTGATGGTGCGATGAGGGCTGATGACAGATGATAATCAAATAAGCAGTGCGGAAAAAAAAGATTTGATAGGTATTTAAAATGGCGGGGCATACAGTGTTAGGCTATAGATGGAGGGTAGGGACAGTGAAAACAAAGAGATTAAAAGAAAATGACTTGATTTTGCCAACTGTGGATTTTCATGGACTCATGGACCTCAGAGGGATAGAATCCAACAGACATTGGTGATCCCCTTAAAAGTGCCCATATTATGAAAAAAAACACTTTCTGGGATTTGGGGTGTTATTTTTTTGTCTCTGTGGTGCTTCCTTAGCCTACAAACATGGAAAAATAACCATCCATGCTGTTTTGAGTGAGATACAGGTTTCTGAATGTCTTCTGCCTTCAGTCTCCGGGTGAGCTGTTCAAAATCACAGAGGTTTTCTCGTCAGCAGCCGAGATAGGGTGGCTAACGGCTGCTAGCTTATTCTCTATGGCAAAACACTGCTACAACACACACTAGTTCACCATAATCTACAAAAGAAATACTTAGATGTCCCTGTTCTGCAGGTATAGTATTCCATAAAGTTGGAGGTAGCGCCCTTGTTTAGAAGAAATCTCCGGCTAATCCTGCCGCTTGTACTAACTGAAGTTGTAGATACAAACAGCTATCTGATGTGATCCTTACCTAGCTACTGCGTGCGTGTGCCTCAAACAAAGATGGGATAGAAGTGTGAGAGCCTCACTCTGTAGCTAAAACAGAGACCTGAACACACAGAGGGTGAAAAGAATAAATATGGTGTTTTTGAAGAATTAAACCATGTAAACCTATTCTGGAGTACAACCTCAAAATACAATTATGAACCTGGAAATGAGCATAATATGGGCACTTTAAAAGCAACCCCAAAGATTCTTTTGTACCTTAAAATAATGTTTCCAAAATCGTTTCAGTGGTTCATCAACTTGTAACGGTGAGCGAGCACTTCTGCATTCTGCTGCGACCCTCTATCTGCTAAAACCGCCTATGCAAGTTTGCCAGATCGGTGGCGGATCTATAGTTTGAATGACAGCCGGTAATGGACAATTCCGCTTCCAACCTGTAGGGGGACTGAAGAGGGAAAAGTGCTTTGGTGTTGCTTTAACAGATTTTATTTGGGCTTTTAGTGGGTGTCTTGACAACTATGAGATTGATTGCCATGGAATTTGGTACACTGTATCCATGATGCTCGAAGGATGATCCACTGACTTCTCCTCTATCCTACATTAAATTTGACATGCACATTCATGTTGGTCTCAGGATGAATTGCAATAACTTTAACTGACCTCTTCACTTTTCATCTAGTCCCATCATCAGGTACAAAAGTACAACCTTGTCTTTGGTTTATGATCAAATGACCTGCAAAACTGATGACATACTTGTCAGCCTCACCTGTACTTTGTTTTAGTGTCCCAATTAGCAAATGTTAACACGTTAAAGCTAAGATGGAGAACATGGTAGTATTGTCATTGTGGGCATGTTAGCATAGATCAGGTTAGCATTTAGCTAAAAGCACTGCTATGCCTATAAGTACAACAACACAGAGGCCGCTAGCATGGCTGTAGACTCTTAATCCTAGTAATTATGTCCCACATCTATGTTCTGTATCTGGATGAATGCATCAACAAGCTGATGGAAGCAGTCACAACATGGGTTTTAACAGGTACACTCACATATATGTAAGCCAATAGAATGTATCAATTGGGTTCTATTGCTTTTGATTTTTCTATTTAAAAAAATATTTTTTATTTTTAATTTCTGATTTTGTATGGTTATGCTCCAGCAATGCGTGCCTGTATGGGGGCACAGAAGCTAATTTAATCTTGACATATTGCAGATAGGTGAGCTGTGAAATATTAATTTTCCCCTTCCTCATTATTGCCTCATGGTTTTGATGGAAGAGAAAAAGCTGTAGAGAGAGGCGAGGACTGAACTCCCGTATGTCAAATTTTCCTACAGACTATTCAGGATTTTTATAGCATTTCCTCTTCACATAATAGTACACAAGATGTCCCAGGTGAAGCCATCTTTTACTTATTTATTTATTTTTTACTGCATTTCTGCTTTACTGCCTTATGTCTGCTGCGTTAAAGCTTTAAATTAAATGGACCTACAGCTGCATTTTGTGAGAACCATTGCCTTTAATTAATCAAAACAACATATATAAACATAAGAAGATCACTTAGTAATTGAAGGGATATTACATATGCATATTATTGTGTGTATTATTATTGTGTGTATTGTATTATTATCTGTTGTTGACTGCATGAACAAATTAGTAAAAACTAAGCGTAACTTCCTTCCTAAGATTTAGGCATGATGCAATGGCAACAGAAATCCTTAATCAGATGGATATAAAGTGGGCTAGTCTGCATTGCCAGACCTTCCCTCCACAGTGCTGCGGAGGAGGTCTGCTGATCCACAGCATTCTGGGAAACGTGCTATGGTTTGTGGCATTTCTTTAAATCAATCCCGAATCACATCTTGGCGAGCGCTAATTCAGGCGGAGAAGCGTTGACACCTGCAAAATAGCCACCGGGGAAGGAACTTGTTTGAGTACGGGAACCCATTATGCCGTTCAAAAGGTTGTTTTAGTTGTGCAACAGAAACCACTCGGGAGTTTAAAAGTGCCAACACAAAGAAGAAGCTGAAGGTGATGGACATCGAAGCCAAACTAGGGGACACAATCAGAAGCACAATTTCCAGCGGCACCCTGAACAATCCCGAAGAATACGAGAAACATCTATAAAGACTAAAAGTAGGCTAAAACATACATGCTTGCGGG